>NC_140909.1:27806022-28473063 GCF_045865225.1 Trachurus japonicus | reverse complement strand
CAGTTCATTTCATTTTTAACTTTTGACCACTTTGGTTGTTTTTTAATGTGCTTAAGAAATACATAAACCTGAAAATTAATTTTAATTTAATTAAATAGGCACAACAAATACAGTTGTAGGCATCTATTATGTGCTGTAGACATGTGTGAATATAGTTTTAAAACAAATGTGTGGAGCAGAGTATATTTTCAAAATTATATAAGACTACTAATTCTATTAATCATTTTTATGATTGACGATACAATTGAATTCAAATATCAGTAGTACATTCTTTTGGTGTTTTTATTTTATTTTTTTTAATCCAATGATGGTGTCAACTATTATCTCGTAACGGTACTTAGGAAACCGTGGCATCAGTGGTCAGCATGTGATGTGTCCATATATACCAGAGGATCGGTAACCTTTGGAATGACAACTGTCTCAAAGAGTCTCAAATTAAGTTCCAGCTAGTGTAATGACTATAATGAATATAATATTTCACATGAGCCTGAAGTTAATTTAACAGTAGGTCACTTTTTGCAAATTGTCCTTTTTTGTAATATAATAGTGTTATAAATACGAATTGTTATATGGTAATAAACATTTTTAATATTGCCTCAAGTAATTTAAAACTTGCCTTTTGGAGCTGGTCTCTTAGTTCATCGTCATCTACTTCTGTCAAATCCACAGGGGGAGTGGTTTCCCCTGTTAGGCGGCAGAGCAGTCGTTTCGACAGGACGTGTGGCCCCACTCCTCCATGAACCACAGACACAGAGATTATGGTGCCGATGACCTTGTAGGTGCCCCTACTAAGTCCTGAAATGATAAAAGACAACTGAAATTTTACGGTAGAGGAGGTAAGGCAGATGTGGTGTTCATCTCTAACTCCATCAATAGAATAGCTGTTATCAATTACAAGTATTTGATCATTATTCAATTGCTTTAATGCCGATAAACACTTAAAAATGCAATTCTGCATAATTTCTGTCAATATTTGAGCAAGTTTAACGATGTAATTTCCCCCACTATCTACGTGTGAGTGTCAATGAAACTGCTGGCTGGTCATTTACACACCTATGGAGTCCAGTCCAAGATCTTTTGAGGAAGGAGGTCCAACAAAAAAGCGGCTGGCCAATAGGGACTTCATCAGGAGGGTGAGGAACTCTCTTGTGGGTCCCCCGTTGTCCACCGACCCTTCCCCTTGACCACATGTGTCAACAAACACCACATCCAGTCTCCTTTCAGGGGCGAAGGCCTTCCTCCTAAATGCCCTAAAGGCACTTTCAAGAATGTCAGCCCTCACAACATTTATGCGGTTCGCTCGAGGTGGCACTGCTTCACTGTCCAGGTTTCCCAACAGTGTGCGTAGCACCTCCCTCAACTCACACACTATGTCCTGAGCGGACACTGGAGGGGAACTTTCAGAAGATGCCTGCAAACAGATGAATATTTTGTTGAATTACTACAATTGTTAAAGAGTGTCAACAAAAAAATGACATGAATCAAGTACAAATATAAATGAATTAAGACTAACTATGCTTCACTGACAACTACAGTAGTAGCGGTTCAAAATATCCCCTGTTTCCATCACCTGACCTGGGAAGGCCCTTGATTGGTACTTGGCTGGTCCTTTGAAAAAAACGTGGTAGGAGCGCACACCAGAATTGAGGAGGAGCTATGGCAAGCCGTTTGAGCATTTATTCCATATCCTTGATATCAGGCTTCAGTGTCATTCACTAGTTTGACTACTATCAGCACTAGTTGGATACCTGGCCACACTAGTTAGACATTTTGTCCAACTAGTTGAACAAAGAGTCTTACTAGTCACTCTTTTTCAGCAACTAGTGACACTTTTGTCAAGCTAGTAACAACATAAGCCTTACTAGTGAAGCCAGAAGCCACACTAGTGGCACCAAAATACAAACTATACAGCATTTTGACAGACTTGTGGCCCTCTGGGCTCAACTAGCAATGCTCAAAGTCTTACTAGTGAACTAGTGAGCTGCAAAAGTGCTGACTAGCTAACTAGTAGCGACAATTCACCTCACTAGTTTGCTAGTAAGCTCAAGTTATTTACACAAGTTACACTTGTAAGAGCCAAAATCATCACTAGTGTGACTAGACAGCGATTTGCCCCTTACTAGTTAAACTAAGAAAAGTCTCCTTGACCATACTAGTTAACTAGTGGGGCTTAAAATGTTTACTAGTTGAACTAGAGGAAGCTGAAATGCTCACTAGTTCAACTAGTAACACCTTATTGAGCTCACTAGTTAACTAGTGGGGCTTAAATGTTTACTAGTTGAAATAGTGATGCTGACATGCGCACTAGTCACACTATCTTTTTGACCTCACTAGTTAACTAGCAAAGCTAGACTCATTCCTAGTTGAACTAGTGGAAGCAAAAATGTCAACTAGTCACACTAGTAAGACCAAATGCAAATGAGGAGGTGGGTATAAAGTTAAATTGAGGCTTCCTATTTGTTCTCCAGTTCAAAATAAAAGATACCTGCGAATCAGGACTCAGAATTTTGTTATTACTCCACCCACTACTTTTAACTATTCAACATGTTGACCTGAGGAATGCAACTAGTTAACTAGTGGCATCATGCTTCATCTTACATGTTAACTTGTCAAGGCAAAACTGTGACTAGTCAAATAGCTGAGGTCTCGTTAGAGCCAACTAGTGATGCTAAAAATGCTTACTAGGTGACTAGTAGAATCCAAAATGTTTTCTAGTTACACAAGTAGAAGACAATTTGGCCTTACTAGTTAACTAGTGAAGTTCAAAACCTGCCACTAGTCAACTAGTAAGACCCAAATTGGCCACTAGTAACACTAGTTGTTGTCTTTTTGACGTTACTAGTCAACTAGTTACACATGTTCTCTTACTAGTTAACAAGTTAGATCCAAAAAGATTCACTAGTTGACTAGTGACACTCTTTCCGTGGCTCACTAGTTAACTAGGCGATGCTATTTGTTGTCACTAGTCAGATTCTGCACTGAGCATGTAAAGACTTTGACCAAACCTGTTGTAAGTTTGTCTTACATGTAAAGCTATTCTTTGAACTAGTAAGGACTTGCTCAGCACTATTGGGCAACTGTGCACAGCAAGTGAGACATTTCTTTTGCATGTAGGACTTTTTGTTGCACTAGTTGACATCTTCACCAAACAAGTAGATATCCTCATCTTACTAGTACAACAAAGCTGCTTAGTAGTTAACATTAGCACGTCACTAGTTAACTAGTGAATGCTGCTACTGACATACATGTTAAACAAGTGGTATTTTATCACAGTACTAGTTGTACTAGTAGGATGAACTTGATGACTAGTAAGCAGCTTTGTTGTACTAGTAAGATGAGGATATCTACTTGTTTGGTGAAGATGTCAACTAGTGCAACAAAAAGTCCTACATGCAAAAGAAATGTCTCACTTGCTGTGCACAGTTGCCCAATAGTGCTGAGCAAGTCCTTACTAGTTCAAAGAATAGCTTTACATGTAAGACAAACTTACAACAGGTTTGGTCAAAGTCTTTACATGCTCAGTGCAGAATCTGACTAGTGACAACAAATAGCATTGCCTAGTTAACTAGTGAGCCACGGAAAGAGTGTCACTAGTCAACTAGTGAATCTTTTTGGACCTAACTTGTTAACTAGTAAGAGAACATGTGTAACTAGTTGACTAGTAACGTCAAAAAGACAACAACTAGTGTTACTAGTGGCCAATTTGGGTCTTACTAGTCGACTAGTGGCAGGTTTTGAAACTCACTAGTTGACAAGTTAGGAAAAAAACACATACTAGTATAACTAGTACACATTATGTCTCTTACAAGTTAACTGGAGGAACTTCTTGAACCCTACTAGTTTGCAGGTGAAGTTAAAAATGTTGTCATGACTCTTACTTGTAGTTGGTGCCCATCACTAGTTAACATGCTAGATGAGACACACAGCCAGTAGAGTTGCAAGTGCCACTTAGAAGGCAACATGTTCCACTAGTAAACAGCATGCAAATGAATGGGCGGGATAAAGATTTTTATTGGTCAGTGTTCAAATGAGTGCTGAAAAGCCTTAAAGTGACAGCTCTGGATATTGACTTTGAGCGGCAGCGGTTGCAGGAGATGTTTTTTTTTATTATTATAAAATGCAATTGCAATGCAATTAATTTAGAGGGCATGCTGTAAATGTAGTGCACATGAAAATCAAACAGATCTCTAACAGTTTGATTTAAAATAAATAAATTACACATCAAAAAAGAAAAACATTAATATGCAGCTGATATCATTTAACATACCATGAGTATTTATTAAACTGGTACTGGTGGCCTATTAGGTTTCTTCAGTTACTGTGCACTGCATATGGTCTGTTTTCAATCATGATAAACTTCAAAGTCATAGCGATAGTGGAGATTAAAAAATAAATCCAAGCAGGTGTTGCACTATGAGAACATTGACAGCCGCGAGCGATCACTTCAATCCTGACAAGAAGTCACACAAAGAAACACGAGTCGAGAGAATACAGTCAGTTTTCAAAATAAATCAATTTTCAAAATACATTTTGGAGAAATTAAGCCTCGAAGTTGTCTTGTTTTGGTTTGTTTTGAACCAGAAAAGCTCTAATACTATTGTAACATCACTTTGGCCCATAAATTCAGACAATGGTAGGCTACAATTAACCTCAGGACCACCCAGACTACTTCCTCAGTCATTATTAAGCAAATTTCTAGTATCATTTTGGAGAGATTATGCCTCAAAGTTGCATTTTTACCTTTTTCTAAACAAAAAACTGTCAAATTCAATGTAAAATAACTTTGGTCCATACGTTCATAATGGTTTATGCTAGTAGCACTAGTGACACTAGTAGAACTACTGCAACTGGTAAACTAGTGTCACTAGCGCTACTAGTGACACTAGTGACACTAGTAGGACTATTGCAACTGGTAAACTAGTGTCACTAGCGCTACTAGTGACACTAGTAGAACTACTGCAACTGGTAAACTAGTGTCACTAGCGCTACTAGTGACACTAGTGACACTAGTAGAACTATTGCAACTGGTAAACTAGTGTCACTAGCGCTACTAGTGGCACTAGTGACACTAGTAGAACTATTGCAACTGGTAAACTAGTGTCACTAGCGCTACTAGTGACACTAGTAGAACTACTGCAACTAGTAGAACTATTGCAAATGGTAAACTCGTGTCACTAGCGCTACTAGTGACACTAGTAGAACTACTGCAACTGGTAAACTAGTGTCACTAGCGCTACTAGTGACACTAGTGACACTAGTAGAACTACTGCAACTGGTAAACTAGTGTCACTAGCGCTACTAGTGGCACTAGTGACACTAGTAGAACTACTGCAACTGGTAAACTAGTGTCACTAGCGCTACTAGTGACACTAGTAGAACTATTGCAACTGGTAAACTAGTGTCACTAGCGCTACTAGTGGCACTAGTGACACTAGTAGAACTATTGCAACTGGTAAACTAGTGTCACTAGCGCTACTAGTGACACTAGTAGAACTATTGCAACTGGTAAACTAGTGTCACTAGCGCTACTAGTGACACTAGTAGAACTACTGCAACTGGTAAACTAGTGTCACTAGCGCTACTAGTGACACTAGTGACACTAGTAGAACTACTGCAACTGGTAAACTAGTGTCACTAGCGCTACTAGTGGCACTAGTGACACTAGTAGAACTACTGCAACTGGTAAACTAGTGTCACTAGCGCTACTAGTGACACTAGTAGAACTATTGCAACTGGTAAACTAGTGTCACTAGCGCTACTAGTGGCACTAGTGACACTAGTAGAACTATTGCAACTGGTAAACTAGTGTCACTAGCGCTACTAGTGACACTAGTAGAACTATTGCAACTGGTAAACTAGTGTCACTAGCGCTACTAGTGACACTAGTAGAACTACTGCAACTGGTAAACTAGTGTCACTAGCGCTACTAGTGACACTAGTGACACTAGTAGAACTATTGCAACTGGTAAACTAGTGTCACTAGCGCTACTAGTGACACTAGTAGAACTACTGCAACTGGTAAACTAGTGTCACTAGCGCTACTAGTGGCACTAGTGACACTAGTAGAACTACTGCAACTGGTAAACTAGTGTCACTAGCGCTACTAGTGACACTAGTGACACTAGTAGGACTATTGCAACTGGTAAACTAGTGTCACTAGCGCTACTAGTGGCACTAGTGACACTAGTAGAACTATTGCAACTGGTAAACTAGTGTCACTAGCGCTACTAGTGACACTAGTAGAACTATTGCAACTGGTAAACTAGTGTCACTAGCGCTACTAGTGACACTAGTAGAACTACTGCAACTGGTAAACTAGTGTCACTAGCGCTACTAGTGACACTAGTGACACTAGTAGAACTATTGCAACTGGTAAACTAGTGTCACTAGCGCTACTAGTGACACTAGTAGAACTACTGCAACTGGTAAACTAGTGTCACTAGCGCTACTAGTGACACTAGTAGAACTATTGCAACTGGTAAACTAGTGTCACTAGCGCTACTAGTGGCACTAGTGACACTAGTAGAACTACTGCAACTGGTAAACTAGTGTCACTAGCGCTACTAGTGGCACTAGTAGAACTACTGCAACTGGTAAACTAGTGTCACTAGCGCTACTAGTGACACTAGTGACACTAGTAGAACTATTGCAACTGGTAAACTAGTGTCACTAGCGCTACTAGTGACACTAGTAGAACTACTGCAACTGGTAAACTAGTGTCACTAGCGCTACTAGTGGCACTAGTGACACTAGTAGAACTACTGCAACTGGTAAACTAGTGTCACTAGCGCTACTAGTGACACTAGTGACACTAGTAGGACTATTGCAACTGGTAAACTAGTGTCACTAGCGCTACTAGTGGCACTAGTGACACTAGTAGAACTATTGCAACTGGTAAACTAGTGTCACTAGCGCTACTAGTGACACTAGTAGAACTATTGCAACTGGTAAACTAGTGTCACTAGCGCTACTAGTGACACTAGTAGAACTACTGCAACTGGTAAACTAGTGTCACTAGCGCTACTAGTGACACTAGTGACACTAGTAGAACTATTGCAACTGGTAAACTAGTGTCACTAGCGCTACTAGTGACACTAGTAGAACTACTGCAACTGGTAAACTAGTGTCACTAGCGCTACTAGTGACACTAGTAGAACTATTGCAACTGGTAAACTAGTGTCACTAGCGCTACTAGTGGCACTAGTGACACTAGTAGAACTACTGCAACTGGTAAACTAGTGTCACTAGCGCTACTAGTGGCACTAGTGACACCAGTAGAACTACTGCAACTGGTAAACTAGTGTCACTAGCGCTACTAGTGACACTAGTAGAACTATTGCAACTGGTAAACTAGTGTCACTAGCGCTACTAGTGGCACTAGTGACACTAGTAGAACTATTGCAACTGGTAAACTAGTGTCACTAGCGCTACTAGTGACACTAGTAGAACTATTGCAACTGGTAAACTAGTGTCACTAGCGCTACTAGTGACACTAGTAGAACTACTGCAACTGGTAAACTAGTGTCACTAGCGCTACTAGTGACACTAGTAGAACTATTGCAACTGGTAAACTAGTGTCACTAGCGCTACTAGTGACACTAGTGACACTAGTAGGACTATTGCAACTGGTAAACTAGTGTCACTAGCGCTACTAGTGACACTAGTAGAACTACTGCAACTGGTAAACTAGTGTCACTAGCGCTACTAGTGGCACTAGTGACACTAGTAGAACTACTGCAACTGGTAAACTAGTGTCACTAGCGCTACTAGTGACACTAGTGACACCAGTAGGACTATTGCAACTGGTAAACTAGTGTCACTAGCGCTACTAGTGGCACTAGTGACACTAGTAGAACTATTGCAACTGGTAAACTAGTGTCACTAGCGCTACTAGTGACACTAGTAGAACTACTGCAACTGGTAAACTAGTGTCACTAGCGCTACTAGTGACACTAGTGACACTAGTAGAACTATTGCAACTGGTAAACTAGTGTCACTAGCGCTACTAGTGACACTAGTGACACTAGTAGGACTATTGCAACTGGTAAACTAGTGTCACTAGCGCTACTAGTGACACTAGTAGAACTACTGCAACTGGTAAACTAGTGTCACTAGCGCTAGTAGTGGCACTAGTGACACTAGTAGAACTACTGCAACTGGTAAACTAGTGTCACTAGCGCTACTAGTGGCACTAGTGACACTAGTAGAACTACTGCAACTGGTAAAGTAGTGTCACTAGCGCAGGTGGGAGCAGCTGATGAAAAAACTTGTAGTTGAAGCTGTCACCTCAACATACCCTGTGGCTCTCACCTGTTTCCTCAAGTTGAAACTCCCCAGCCACTGTTCCAACTTCCATCAGTAGATGGCCCTCCGTTAGTTCAGGCTTTAATGGGCTTGTGTAGGTGATCTCATGATTAACATTCATGATTAGGCTAACTGATTAACATGATTAAATTACATTAACTATTGAGTTACAGAGGTTTTGCCATCTTTCTTATATCCAGTTCTCTGGCAGCTTGTCCTACTAAATATGATGTGGATTGAGTTGGTGTTTGTCAGTATACTGTTATGTATGTGTAGCAAATCACTTTGTTTAATGATTGCTGTTTAATTTTTTGTCCACAAGAGGGCAGCCTGCTACTGCTAAAATTGTTAAAAATGTTAAAATCTTAAAAACTGCTAGTTATTACTGTACGATTCTACTTCAGACTGATAGTACTCGACCTGAAGATGACATCCATAAAAAATCAGACCAATCTGATGTAGAATTTCAGAATAAGTAGCAGTTCTTTTTAAATGCTAGTGTAAATGTACACAAAGCACTTCAAAAATTGACCATTTAAAAGAGATTTATTCTGAAATTCCACATCAGACTGGTCTGATTCTTTCAGGATGCCATCTTTAGGTCGAGTAGTATCAATCTGAAGTGGAATGGTGCAGTAATTACTAGCAGTTTTTTTCAATGCTACTATACACAAAAACTTCAAAAATATGACATTTCAGAGTGCTTTTATTCTGAAATCCACATATAATTGGTCTGATTTTTTATTGATGCCTTCTTCAGGTCGAGTAGTATCAGTCTGAAGTGGAATGGTACAGTAATAACTAGCATTTTTTTTAGAACAATACTGTAAATATACACAAACTTCAAAAATATGATATTTCAGAGGGCTTTTATTCTGAAATTCCACATCAGATTTGTCTGATTTTTTTTGGATGTCATCTTTAGGTCGAGCAGTATCAATCTGAAGTGGAATGGTACAGTAATAACTAGCAGTTTTTTTTTCTTCGAAATGATACTGTAGTCTAAATGTAGGCTACACAAATGCATTGTTTAAGGCTTTTATTTTGAAAGGCTGGATTTTATTATGAAATACGACGTCAGTCGTTGCGGGCCGGGGTCATCGCTTTTATTTCACGGACACTTTCTAGCTTTTGCCGTAATGTGCCGTAGAACAACGTGTGGGCTGGCTTGACCAAAGATTTCAAAGTGTGGGCTGGCTTGACTTCAGTAGAATAACAGCACAGGTGCCGCCTTTTCAGGTTTCCAGTCGTAGACCTACGACCCCTACGACTAGAGGTGACACTAGTCGTATTACTGCAAATGGTCAACTAGTAGCACTAGTAACAGTAGTTTACCAGTTGCAAGTGTTACTAGTGCCACTAGTAGCACTAGTGACAATAGTTTGCTAGTTGCAAATGTTACTAGTGGCACTAGTAGCACTAGTAACAGTAGTTTAGCAGTTGCAAGTGTTACTAGTGCCACTAGTAGCACTAGTAACAGTAGTCTAGCAGTTGCAAGTGTTACTAGTGCCACTAGTAGCACTAGTAACAGTAGTCTAGCAGTTGCAAGTGTTACTAGTGCCACTAGTAGCACTAGAGACACTAGTTTACTAGTTGCAAATGTTACTAGTGCCACTAGTAGCACTAGTAACACTAGTTTACTAGTTGCAAATGTTACTAGTGCCACTAGTAGCAATAGTAACAGTAGTTTAGCAGTTGCAAGTGTTACTAGTGCCACTAGTAGCACTAGTAACACTAGTTTACTAGTTGCAAATGCTACTAGTGCCACTAGTAGCACTAGTAACAGTAGTTTAGCAGTTGCAAGTGTTACTAGTGCCACTAGTAGCACTAGTAACAGTAGTCTAGCAGTTGCAAGTGTTACTAGTGCCACTAGTAGCACTAGTAACAGTGGTCTAGCAGTTGCAAGTGTTACTAGTGCCACTAGTAGCACTAGTAACAGTAGTCTAGCAGTTGCAAGTGTTACTAGTGCCACTAGTAGCACTAGAGACACTAGTTTACTAGTTGCAAATGTTACTAGTGCCACTAGTAGCACTAGTAACACTAGTTTACTAGTTGCAAATGTTACTAGTGCCACTAGTAGCACTAGTAACAGTAGTCTAGCAGTTGCAAGTGTTACTAGTGCCACTAGTAGCACTAGTAACAGTAGTCTAGCAGTTGCAAGTGTTACTAGTGCCACTAGTAGCACTAGTAACAGTAGTTTAGCAGTTGCAAGTGTTACTAGTGCCACTAGTAGCACTAGTAACAGTAGTCTAGCAGTTGCAAGTGTTACTAGTGCCACTAGTAGCACTAGTAACAGTATTCTAGCAGTTGCAAGTGTTACTAGTGCCACTAGTAGCACTAGAAACACTAGTTTACTAGTTGCAAATGTTACTAGTGCCACTAGTAACAGTAGTTTAGCAGTTGCAAGTGTTACTAGTGCCACTAGTAGCACTAGTAACAGTAGTCTAGCAGTTGCAAGTGTTACTAGTGCCACTAGTAGCACTAGTAACAGTAGTCTAGCAGTTGCAAGTGTTACTAGTGCCACTAGTAGCACTAGTAACACTAGTTTACTAGTTGCAAATGTTACTAGTGCCACTAGTAGCACTAGTAACAGTAGTTTAGCAGTTGCAAGTGTTACTAGTGCCACTAGTAGCACTAGTAACAGTAGTCTAGCAGTTGCAAGTGTTACTAGTGCCACTAGTAGCACTAGTAACAGTAGTCTAGCAGTTGCAAGTGTTACTAGTGCCACTAGTAGCACTAGAGACACTAGTTTACTAGTTGCAAATGTTACTAGTGCCACTAGTAGCACTAGTAACACTAGTTGCAAATGTTACTAGTGCCACTAGTAGCACTAGTAACACTAGTTTACTAGTTGCAAATGTTACTAGTGCCACTAGTAGCACTAGTAACAGTAGTTTAGCAGTTGCAAGTGTTACTAGTGCCACTAGTAGCACTAGTAACAGTAGTCTAGCAGTTGCAAGTGTTACTAGTGCCACTAGTAGCACTAGTAACAGTAGTTTAGCAGTTGCAAGTGTTACTATTGCCACTAGTAGCACTAGTAACAGTAGTCTAGCAGTTGCAAGTGTTACTAGTGCCACTAGTAGCACTAGTAACAGTAGTCTAGCAGTTGCAAGTGTTACTAGTGCCACTAGTAGCACTAGTAACAGTAGTCTAGCAGTTGCAAGTGTTACTAGTGCCACTAGTAGCACTAGTAACACTAGTTTACTAGTTGCAAATGTTACTAGTGCCACTAGTAGCACTAGTAACAGTAGTTTAGCAGTTGCAAGTGTTACTAGTGCCACTAGTAGCACTAGTAACAGTAGTCTAGCAGTTGCAAGTGTTACTAGTGCCACTAGTAGCACTAGTAACACTAGTTTACTAGTTGCAAATGTTACTAGTGCCACTAGTAGCACTAGTAACAGTAGTTTAGCAGTTGCAAGTGTTACTAGTGCCACTAGTAGCACTAGTAACAGTAGTCTAGCAGTTGCAAGTGTTACTAGTGCCACTAGTAGCACTAGTAACAGTAGTTTAGCAGTTGCAAGTGTTACTATTGCCACTAGTAGCACTAGTAACAGTAGTCTAGCAGTTGCAAGTGTTACTAGTGCCACTAGTAGCACTAGTAACAGTAGTCTAGCAGTTGCAAGTGTTACTAGTGCCACTAGTAGCACTAGTAACACTAGTTTACTAGTTGCAAATGTTACTAGTGCCACTAGTAGCACTAGTAACAGTAGTTTAGCAGTTGCAAGTGTTACTAGTGCCACTAGTAGCACTAGTAACAGTAGTCTAGCAGTTGCAAGTGTTACTAGTGCCACTAGTAGCACTAGTAACACTAGTTTACTAGTTGCAAATGTTACTAGTGCCACTAGTAGCACTAGTAACACTAGTTTACTAGTTGCAAGTGTTACTAGTGCCACTAGTAGCACTAGTAACAGTAGTCTAGCAGTTGCAAGTGTTACTAGTGCCACTAGTAGCACTAGTAACACTAGTTTACCTGGCTTTTTTCAAAACTCCAACTAAAATATCAGATTAGTCTACCACTTTCCCTTGGTCAATTGAGGTCCGGTAAAACATATGATGGTCTTTCAACTCTTCTCTAGCCATATGTATCATGATGTCATGTTTTTGTGCACAAAGTCACATGATCATGCCTTTTAACCAACATGTCACAAGAAACGGAACGGTAGCTATATGGCCATATGAAATGGAAAAGAAATGCTCCAGCAAACTATAAGCAAACAAATCAATGTCAGCACTGTTCAAAGGCAGACATGCCTTTTTTCATGATAGTTGGAAAAAATGACACTATTTATTTAATTATTTTTACATTTTTTGATTGAAAGCCGTTTTTCAACATTTTTTATGACAGATAGCAGCCCCTTACTAAAATAGGCCATGAAAGGGTTTGATAATAAAAATATTGATGCAATTACACATCATTCATTGGAAGACACCTAACCCTACGTAACAGAGAAAAAAAACTATTATACCTGTTTTTAATTTGACATGGTGTGATGTTAAAAATTGCGGCTAAAAACTGGAGCAGGAGATATGCAACAGGACCAGAGGATTAAAAGTTCCTCAGGCTTTAAAGGGTTAAGCTCCCCTAGGTGGCATTCATGTTGGAGAACCAGTAAGATTCAACCATTTATAATCATATTCCGCCCCCTAATTACCATTTGGTGTTACTAGTGTGACTAGTTGACATTTTTGCTTCCACTAGTTCAACTAGAAATAAGTCTAGCTCTGCTAGTTAACTAGTGAGGTCAAAAGATGTGTTACATGTGTGACTAGTGCGCATGTCAGTGTCACTAGTTCAACTAGTAAACATTTAAGCCCCACTAGTTAACTAGTGAGCTCAATAAGGTGTTACTAGTTGAACTAGTGAGCATTTCAGCTTCCTCTAGTTCAACTAGTAAACATTTTAAGCCCCACTAGTTAACTAGTATGGTCAAGGAGACTTTTCCTAGTTTAACTAGTAAGGGGCAAATCGCTATCTAGTCACACTAGTGATGATTTTGGCTCTTACAAGTGTAACTTGTGTAAATAACTTGAGCTTACTAGCAAACTAGTGAGGTGAATTGTCGCTACTAGTTAGCTAGTCAGCACTTTTGCAGCTCACTAGTTCACTAGTAAGACTTTGAGCATTGCTAGTTGAGCCCAGAGGGCCACAAGTCTGTCAAAATGCTGTATAGTTTGTATTTTGGTGCCACTAGTGTGGCTTCTGGCTTCACTAGTAAGGCTTATGTTGTTACTAGCTTGACAAAAGTGTCACTAGTTGCTGAAAAAGAGTGACTAGTAAGACTCTTTGTTCAACTAGTTGGACAAAATGTCTAACTAGTGTGGCCAGGTATCCAACTAGTGCTGATAGTAGTCAAACTAGTGAATGACACTGAAGCCTGATATCAAGGATATGGAATAAATGCTCAAACGGCTTGCCATAGAGGAGCTGACAACCGGAACAAAAACAGTGAAGGAAGAAAAAAGCAGTCGCTCAACTCGTAGCCTTGATGTAGAAAAAAAAAATATAATTTATTAAAAAAGGACCGACGTTTCGACCTCACATAGGTCTTCCTCAGGGTGTACTGGCACAGAACACTGATGAGAGGATAAATAGGTACAGGTGTGTGGGGCTCAAGGGGGGCGTGTCCATCCACAATCAAGCCAAGACAACATCAGTATAAACAGGGTAACCTCATCACATATTATCACAATGTGTGCCACCTTTTTTTTCTTTTCTTTAACAATAATATAACAAATATATAGAGGATTTTATGGACACCACCATAATGTGGTGCCAAAGAAATGCAAAAAATACAGCCACAACACAAAATACATAGAAATAATTGTATACAAAAATGTCTATATAGGCTACGAGACCCAATCAAATGAAAAGGATAAATAGCAATTAGTAGAGATGGGTGTATGCTATAAACGATATAAAAACTGTGGAGAAATATGAGAAAACAAAACTCCAGAGGGTAAATAAAGTATCTAGCAGAACCAAAAAACGACGTTGAACATGTATTGTCAAGTACAGTCAACATGTATTGTCAAGTACAGTCTCATATTTCTCCACAGTTTTTATATCGTTTATAGCAAACATGGACACTCCCATGAGAAAGAGGGGGGCCACTCCAGCGGCTGGGATTTGAAGGGAAAACATAGGGAAAACCTAGGGAAAACCTAGGCAAAACCTAGGCCATTCAGCTGACTTTCAGCCTGGAGGGGAACTTAACCGCTACTACTGTACAGACAGATTTAATATACTAAACTTACCTGCTGGGTTCCTTCATCCTCCTCTACCACCTCCGCGTGGAGCTCATTCTCAGCTAGTCTTTCAGGTGACTGCAAGGGGACATTAGAAGAGTAGTACTTATGAGTGTTTCCCCCCATAACGTTGCAGAAGACTTGATATTTTCGTGTTCAATTTTTAATACTGTAACAACTGCAGGTTTGTCTATTAGGAAAGGGAGATTATCATACTCTCTATATTCGTTCATGAGAACAAAGCCCTACAACGTGATGTTGTTAGCAGATGGTGGTTTGGATTCTTTATCTATTTTTTTTAAAATTGTGGTCAGAAAAGCCTGAATTCTGTTGAAATAGATGTAGAAGATGTGTCTTGTATTGGAGTTTCATGACCATGGAGCAGACGTGAGGCCATTTGGCCTCCAAAAAGGTGTCTATTAAGCCCCGTGAGTGATGTCAGAAAGACAAACTGTATAGGGTATTTATAAAAGCATGACATTCAGCCAAATGATTTATCATACAGCAATTGAATCATCATGTTCACTGCATCACTCCAAGTCTTACCAAAACCTCTGCATCCGCGTCAGTCTGCCCATCAATGCGCTCATCATTGTTCGCGTCAGTGTGCGTATCAATGTTCTCATCATTGTCCGAATCCTACAAATTTCACAGTCCCACAGATCGTGGCACAAAATTAATACAACAACAGGACAGTCAATGCTATTGTTTAATGTACAGCATCACTGACATGCAGATAGAATTACCATCACGTCTGTCCACTGGTATGTCCAGTAACAAAACATCATGTTAATATTTAGTGAAAAAGAGATGCATCAATCAGAGATCATGTCCACTCAGTGCTTTAAGTGGGCCGGTAATCACCGGTACGGAGTAACGGCACTTCTAGATTTTAACCCCCAGCGTAAATGTACTTTTTATGGTGTACCGGGGAGTACCGGGAGCATGGACGTAGACTGTCCTGTTCTCATTCTTGATGACCGATGTGTGATAGTGATGCCTCTTTCACCCTGAGCGCCACGGTTCTGTTGACCTGCTCTGTTCTCCGCTGCTACTCTGTTTCTCACTGAGGGGCAGGGCTACCGCACGCTGCGCACTCTCTCACCCATGGCTCTCTCACATGCAAGTACGGAGCGCACGCCGCGGCCTCGTCATAGTGTAACTCCATGTGCTGCAGACGAGATGTGAATGTGGAACGTCTAAAACCTTTGTGAGTTACAGTATAAAGCCATTAACATGACTTCCCAGTGGTGCCTACCAACTAGTAGCCTTCCATTTACTGTATTCAACATGCTTAAATGTGAGTCATATTTCCCAAAATGCTTGTTTGGCTACAGATAAAAGCTCTCACTGTGGAACACTGTGAAGCTGTTGCTGTTGCAGCTTGTGAGAACAATGACAGCTGTCTGTGGAGGCTGTTTATCTGGCCACAAATCACTAAAGCGTTTATCTGAGACCAAGGAGACCCAAACCCCTGTCTAACATTAGGCTTCCTGAATTTAGTGAATCTTGAGGAATCTGTCATTCAGCTTGATTTTGAAATGTTTCCTGATATTGAGTTTATTGTGAAAACTTAGCTGTTCCTCCTGTATTAACAGTTACAGTAGTGAATAAACTCATGTTTGCAATAATTTAGGACAGCAGTTAGGACAGGATAGAGAAATTTTATCAAGTGGGTAAGCTTCAATCAATTAATTAATTAATTAATTAATTAATTACTCCATTAATCAAAATCTGCATCTTAATTGAATGTACAATAATCTCTCACGGGGTACCGGCACTTATTTTTCCAAAATTAAAGCACTTTGTCCACTGCATAACTGTATGGACTCCAAGTCTTACCAAGACCTCTGGATCTGCGTCAGCCTGCCCATCAATGTTCTCATCAATGTTCTCATCATTGTCCACGTCAGTCTGCCCATTAATGTTCTCATCATTGTCCACGTCAGTCTGCCCATTAATGTTCTCATCATTGTCCGATTCCTACAAATTTCACAATCCCACAGATTGTGTCACATAATTAATACAACAACAGCATCATGTCCACTGCATAACTGTATGGGCTACAAGTCTTACCAAGACCTCTAGTTCTGTGTCAGTCTGCCCATCAAAGTCCTCATCATTGTCCGATTCCTACAAATTCCACAAACCCACAGATCGTGGCACACAATTAATACAACAACAGGACAGTCAATGCTATTGTTTAATGTACAGCATCACTGACATGCAGATAGAACTACCATCATGTCTGTGTACTGGTATGTCTAGTAACAAAACATCAAGTTAATGTTTAGTGAAAAAGAGATGCATCAATCACAGATCATGTCCAGTAACTTATTAACTTTATAGGCTACAAGTCTTACCAAGACCTCTGGTTCTGTGTCAGTCTGCCCATCAAAGTCCTCATCATTGTCCGATTCCTACAAATTCCACAAACCCAAAGATCGTGGCACACAATTAATACAACAACAGGACAGGCAATGCTATTGTTTAATGTACAGCATCACTGACATGCAGATAGAACTACCATCATGTCTGTGTACTGGTATGTCTAGTAACAAAACATAAAGTTAATGTTTAGTGAAAAAGAGATGCATCAATCACAGATCATGTCCAGTAACTTATTAACTTTATAGGCTACAAGTCTTACCAAGACCTCTGGTTCTGTGTCAGTCTGCCCATCAAAGTCCTCATCATTGTCCGCGTCAGTGTGCATATCAATGTCCGATTCCTATAAATTCAACAAAGCCACAGATTGTGTCGCACAATTAATACAACAACAGGACAGGCAATGCTGTTGTTTAATGTACAGCATCACTGACAAGCAGATGGAATTGCTGTCATGTCTTGAAATTAACCACAATTTCACCACATATCTGTCTTCTATCTTTTAAACACGGGACCTGCATTTTTAGACACACCTTTTGTTCTGTCTAATTGTGTCAAAAGAAAGCTTAGGTCAGAGATTAAAAAATAATAGCAAAAAGAAAATTTCAAGAAATTACTGCAGTGCTTAACGACACAATCACACTGCATGAATCAGTCATCAGATGAATCATCAGTGTAATACAGTAGCTGCATTTCTTTTGGATGTCTTACCAAATCTGAATCCTCTGACTCATCTTCTGGATCCTTAATTTTCTCCTGTCAAGAAAAACGACAAACATCAACTTCATTTATTTTATCTAAGTGACATTACTGAGGCAAGTTTAGCCTGCAAGCGATAACTTCATTAATGCCAACAACATACTGCACCTTTGGTAAGATGTAAATTGCTGAACGATTGTTTGTGTTCAACAAACGCAGGGACTGAGATGTCCATGGCTTCTGATGTATTATATGTATATTCTTGTGTCCATCAACAGTGCACAGGTTAAATGGCTTGTCTTGGATGATGGGAAAAGTTCTTCGTAGCTCTGAGATGAGTGCAGTTTCATCTCGATTGAGTGTCACCTTGATTTTCTGGACTCTCAACGCTGACATTAGAGAGAAAAAATTAGTTTTGCTGAAGAACAATTCAATGTCATAACATCTTTCTATGTTTTTAGTTTAAAGGGAATATAATTGAGGTGATGTGTTTTAAAGATATTTAAATACAGTGCCGATGTGAATACGTCTTCAGCCTTGGGTCCAAGATAAGTCCCACCCGAAGTGTGACTTTGGTGCTGTTAAAACATAATAGTTATTGTGATAAATAAAACGTCCATATGACATACAGTATCTCCACTCAAAAATATATACTAACAGTTATTGCACAAAAAAATTACCAAAACGCAGAACAAAGCTGTAAATCTAGAAATGATAGTTGTAAATGCAGTACAGAGTTTTCATTTTTCTCAAGGATATTTTGAGATTAAAATAAAAATTGTGCCTGTCAGACAAAATAATCAGTATCACCATAAACTACTTTGGCTCGGTAAAATAAATTTGTCAACATCTGAGTTTAGAAAAGATTAATGTGGTCATTGTATCTCTAAAAACAACTGTGAAGTTGTGTAAAACACAGTTCCATTTGCTAAAGATGTCCACAGATCAGCCTTAACAAGTGTGTGAAAGTGAAATTTACAATACGACGGTTGTGGAAATGAAGGACTTGCAGCAATTTAAAAAAAACAAAACATTGATGCAATAATAAAATAAAAATTTGTAGTGTTTTATTAACGCTTAATGTATTTGTTGTCAGACGTACTAAAAGACTGAAGCGAGTCACCGAAGGACTCGCTTTGAAATTGTATCCGTCCGTCCAGTTAATCACAAAATGTAGATGGAAGGCTTCAGTTTTCTAATACAACTTAGGTGAAGCATTTTCAAAATGAAGACTTGTGATTGTAGCTACAATGCTACCACATAATGTATTAAGTGTATACCTACAGAGATAGGCCAGCAGAGGGCACATCCTCTTCACCTCCTGCACGTAAGCTATAAAATAAGAAAAATAACATTATATAAAACACTACACCCATGGCACTGAATACAGCACATTATATGAATAAACAATAACAAGTACCTATGTCCACATGACAGCAAGTGGACGTCCATATATTGCAGGGGTACTTGATGCTGGCAGTGCTGACACAGCTCCTTCACAACCTGGTAAAGACACAGGGGCAGAGAGATACAAATTATAAAAGGTCCAGCTGTTGATGTTCCATTTGGTCAAAGTGTGAAATGCATCTGCTTTAAATAATGTTCCTAGGCCATTAGTTTCATATAATGGGGACCATTGGTCTGTCTGCGGGTCTGCGGGTGAAAAAATTCCCTTAATGTCAACCCTTGAATCTTTCTGTTTGGGTGGATGTTTGTGTTTGTATGAAAGCCACTTCATGAACAATGACAGATGACTGTGTGGCAAAGAAAATGAAATTCAGGTGGTTGGCATTACAATTTCAACCCTAACAAGTAAGTGTTCTACTGTAGTAGGACAATTGTGTTGACAATGTTGTTTCTTTAATTTTGTGTAATGATGTAATTATGACTTTTAATCTGTATGTTAGGATACCCTGCTGTCAATAAATAACAAACCAATATAAAAGTAATAACAAGAACATAATCACCAATTCATCAGCAATCATGGGGATGCTTTCATCCGATCTCAGCTCCTGTTGTAAGGGAACAATATATGCAACTGACCGGTTCAGTCCACTTTCAAACTTCAGGTACCTAAGGTTGTAACCATCAGGTTGCGGTGGAATTTCAACCAATGCCTTTGATCTGTTAGAGCGGTACAACTTAAACCCCCCTCCATACTTTAGAGGTGGGTAGGCATCATGGAGGCCTTTCAAGAGGTCAAGATGTGAACCCTCTTTATCTGGGAATTGAACCCTCTTCTTGCCAAGTCCACGCTTTTTCAATTCAGCCGTCTCAGTGGGAGTTGGCACTGTTGTCTGGCCTGGCATAGCCAAACACAAAAAATCATGTTCCCATGGCACGGCTATTGGTTTGTTCCTTCTTGACGCCAGAGCTTGGAGCCTCCGGTTTCTAGTGGGCTGGAATAGTCTCGACAGGGAGGCTTGTGACAAATTATGAAAGTTGGAACTGGAACATGAAGGTCCTGCGATGTTGTTGCTGTAAAGATGTGGTGTTTATGGCATGTGTTGCAGTATTTGTATTTGCCAGAGTTGCAATGGAAGACGGTCCTTGCTCATCTTGTGCGCGGGATGAAGATGCTCCTTGTGACCTTAGCATTCCAGCAACTTGTTGCAAGATCATACCAGCATCCATTGTAACTGCAAGAAATCAGAGAGGTAGCTGTAAAAATATGACTTTAATATACGCTACATTCATGTAAGCGCAACTTATAAACACTATTACGCACTACGCAGTCAATGTGAGTAATATAGTTTGTGATAAACTTTATTGATAAACTTTAGTCCTTTATGAAAATAAGACTCTACCGGTGAATAGAGGAGCTTTAGCACGTGCTGATGTAAATTTACATCAGCAGTGGTCTGCTCTGACATAAAAAATGGAAATAGGCTAATTGCGGGTGTCATACACACTCAACTTCTGAACCCGGTTTTGCAAAAGCAGGGTTCTTTGTCGACAGAACTGTGGCCTACCGTTAAAATTTTGAAAACAACTGTACCGGGCTTTGGTGGACACGGCCTAACAGGTCAGAGAGGAAAAGCCAGCCGCTCAAAAATGCTTATTGAAAGTTTGTATTTTTGAGCATGTTGGATTTTGTCTTCTAATGTAACTTTTTTAAAATCCAGAGTGCCCCATTTGGGGGACTTGAAGACATGCATAACAATAACAGAGCCCCCAGTGCACTGATTATGAAAGAATATGGTCATATTATATGTCAAATTAAACAGCAGAAGCTGGGCTACAACGTGTAAAAACCATGTTTATATGACCCAAACACAGCCCAAACACTACTCAAACAAACAACTAGACATCAAACTTCATAAAGCACCTCTGTGTGGACCCAGTCGCCACATTTCTGGCTCGTATACTACTGTACATTATGCAAAACACATCAGCGACCTCTCATCTGAACGTGAACATCGGGGCGTCCCCCAGCAACCGCGGCTAACACAGCAGCTAGCAGCAGCACGGCAGAGGGAGAAGCCAACAACCAGCAAAGTCGAGCAAAAACAGACAGGTTGTGTTATGGGTAAATCCACAATATTTCCAGTTGAACTCTGCCTAGTGTTTACATCTGAACCAGCCGGGCCGAAACCCGACGGCTCTAGGACCCTGCACGGAGCCTGACGGAGCGCATACAACCCCACGTTGGCCTGCACGTGGATCTGCTGATCTGATTGGTTCATGGCTGTCACATGGCTGCCAGTGCGGCCAATCACATCGACCTGGGTCTAGCGTCATTCCTCTCTCTCTATTGGTCACAATGAGCCGCCACTCACTCGAATCGACCACTCCGCTGCAGAGATAGAGGCTGAAAGCCAAACCCACCCAAATAAGCTGCAGAGTGCAGCAGTGCGCAGAGACACTGAATCCACTATGTTAGTTATTTACAATCGGTTCCAGTAGATTTATTTTCAGTTAGTTTATCCAAATTATGTGAAAATAAAGATTAAACAATAGTTTATAGTAGCAGGTGGTTCCAAGCTGTGCCAAAAATGGACATTTTGGAAAGTTCGCCTGGATATTTTGTAGTAAAATCTCAATAATTTTGTCCTGCTTCAATTAATCAGAATCAACCAGTGCAGAGACAATGTTCACATGTTGTACAATGATTTTATAGAGAGTTTGAGCTTCATCAGCATTATTCTAAAGGGCACTCATCAAAAATATGATTTTTTTTTAGGCGAATATTAATTGTATTAATTTTTTTTCTGTGTGTCATCTTCATTTACTCTTCACCAGTAACAGATATACTGAAATTTACACATTTCAGCAATTCCTCATTTTTTTCCCTTTACTATGACACCAAAAGTATTCAAATAGACCTTGTGGTTGCAGAGATATACTCATTTTATTATGGATATGCAATTTTCGAGAAAAGGCCTAAAAAATAGGCCTGATTTTAAAGGGTTTTAACATACCGGTGTCGCATTCATTTTATCTCTCATCAAAGCGCACACCTACCTGCCTGGAGGAATGTTCTCTTGGTCAGACACGTTCTTGGTTTCACTTTTGCCTGCAGCCGCGCCTTTTCCAGAGCGGGAGTGTGTCAGGGCTGACGTCAAAACCCGGAAGGTATCGCGCTGTTTCCAGGCGAGGCAAATTCAGGGCCTGTCCCAATACGCACACACTTGGACACTTGGCGTTCGCGTTCATGCGCAAGTGTCACATTTCTCCAACGACCGAAAGTGCAAACGTGCGGTCTTTGGCCAAATATAAATATAAATATAAAATATAAAATGCACGGGGAATTGTGAGAGTTACGGCAATCGCTAACGGAGTTCCGGTTCCACTGGCAGACAGGAGACTCCCGTGACCGAGAAGGACAGTGAGCATAATGGACAACGCTTCAATTGCCAGTCAGTATGTATCATTGGGCAAGCGATTTTGATAATTTCATAAAAGTAAGGAAGTCAGGTGTAGGCTAGCTAATTTTTTAAGTAGAGATGTTCCCTTGGCCAGTCGTTCAGTGATATTGGGCCAAGAGAGAGAAACATCATTAAAACTTTAATAATGACATGACAATACTACAAAACTGAAAAAAGAAACTAAACACTAACAGTAAATTCACAAGAGGTTAAGTAAATCATTTAATCATGAAATGCATTTAAAATGACTTAATGTAATCATGTTGTTACTATGCTCACAGTTAACTGACTATGTTATAGTCTTTTTGTATAGTGTGTAGGCCTATGTATTTTCTTCCCACAGCTGTTATGGTACCATATTTGGCAATGACCAAAATCAATGTTTATTTTATTAAAATATCTTGAAGAGCAATTTTTTTCAGTTTTAATTTCATTTACTAATATAATGAAAATCATGATTTGTGAAGCGAAAGAGCCTACAGTACCTGTAGTGTAGCCTAAGTGCATTGATTTGCGCTGATGAATACCTTCAAAAGCCAAAAGACAAGAAGTGTGATAAAATACTTTATTCACCCCCAGATGGAAATTCTAATTGTCCATTACCTTAGTAAATTTAATTTCTATGATATTAAATGCCAAGTATAATGATAGCCTATCATATGACAATGCCTTCAGATTACAACACATCCACCCCTAACCACTAATAGCATTGTGCTTCTTTATGGTAGCACAAATGAAGAATTTCCTGAACCTTTATGTTCTGAGATGAGGCTGTTACAGCAGCTTTTCCCCTGACCTGTGAGAGTCTTGTGTCGAGGGTGCTCAGGGTCACCCACAATGGCCTTCAGCTTACACACCGTCCTCCATTTAACCACAGCATCCACCAACTCCACCTTCTCTCACATCACAGAGCTACATTTCTTCTACGGTATGTAGAGACAGACAGGAAACAGGGCGGCAGAGAGAGGGGGAATGACATGCAGTTAATGGCCCTGACACGGGACTCGAACCAGGGCTGACTGGGGTAATGTTGTTACCCCGGCAGACACCAGACCTCTATGAATGGGGACATGGTAAAATCCACACTTTAACCTAGTAGCAGGACAGAAAAAAACATAAAACATAAGCCTTGCTATATCAAAAATACACACATGTGTTGGGGATTTGCATAGGAGTTTGGTGATTGACAATAATTATTAAGCATTAATAATCAATAAACAGGTCAACTAATTTATTAATTATTGAGTTTAATTGATAAATTAATAAAGTTAGGATTAGCGGTATTGACTAATAATTACTAGAAAAAAAAGAATAGTTGTATTATTAATTAAAGTAAATTAATTAATAATAACTGCGGGGCACCACCCTGAAATCAGGGATCAATGACCAAACAATCAGTCTCGAGTATAGAAATCTCTTATAGAATAGAATAATCAATTAAATACGAAGGCGTAAAGTCGAGCACAGACCCTGATAACCAGCTTTAGCGTCACAATAGAATGTACACAAACAACCACAGAACAACTACTTGAGTTCAAGGACATTTATTACTAAAATCATCTAATAGTACACACTCAAGTTCAGGTAATTCAAAGGAATAAAACAGTTTAGCAAACATACACTCTCAATGGCTTAGAATGAGCATATGATGTGTGTGTGTGTGTGTGTGTGTGTGTGTGTGTATAGGTTGTGTGTGTGTGTGTGTGTGTGGGTGTGTGTGTGCGTAGCCTAAGAGGGGGAGGGAAGACGTCGAGTGACGTCAGAGGGCGTCGAGTGACGTCGGATGGCGTCACGGACGGCGCGCTCGTTAGAGTGAGACAATGGACACGAGGTGGCTGTTTCCACGTGTTGCTCAGGTCCACACACAATGGTCACAGTCACGTCGCTCACACTGATCACTCTGATACGAACTCCCGTGTCGGGACGCGTGTTTGGGGCGGAGTCCCTTATGACGGCCCATTGTGTTACATAGGCAGGTATATGTGTGTGGGTGTGTGGGTGTGTGTGTGGGTGCGCGGCTGCGCACGTGTGTGTGAGTTAGTAGAGAGGAAAAAGGAGAGAGAGAAGAGGGAGAACGGCGGCTAAAAGGGGCGATCGGTTATATTAGTCAGGGCTGAACCCAATCGGTATCCAACTACCACAGTGAGAATAAAAGAGCTGCACTCTGATATCTTCACTGGTCTTCTGACGCGGATACGGAGAATTGCGTTCAGCACGTGACTAAGACCTAGTTAATATAACTAGTAAACATCGATCGACCACTCTAGTTAATACAACTAGTAAACATACAGCAAAAACACAATCAACATAACAGGACGCGGAGGTCCTAATAAAATCACGCTTAATTCTAGTCGCTGCCCAGACAAAAGCTCTCTTACTGAAGCGTGCTTCCCAGTGCTGATGAGGTCCGTCGACCTGATGGCCTGGGGCTGCTGTAGCGTCCCACAGCGGGATAAAACTGGTCGTCCTCTGGAAGGGTGGCAGAAAGGAGGGCCAGCTGAGTTAACTCTGATGAGGCGGAATCCTCGGCGGAGTCCGGCGTCGGCGCGTGAAGAAAGGCGACCTTCACGACTGCAGCAGATGTGGGGGAGAGGGAGCGGCAATTGCTCGGAGGTCTCCCCAGGATCCAGGTGTTTCAGATGAAAGTTGAGGCAGTTTACTTGTCCAGCAAGCTCAGAACTGCGGCCTAGGTATTGAGTCCAAACGTTTGGTGCGCCCCCTTTAGTAACTTGGTTGCGTGAAGCCGGAGCTCCTTGCAGCACTTCGTTACCTGGGAAAAAGCATGGGGCTGCGCGTCGCCGCAGCATTTAAACCTTAGGTGACGTCACGGGGATCCCTGGGGTTCCCCCCAGGTACTGACCAATGGGAGGCCAGAGTTTGAACGTCTGGGTGGAATCACACCTAGGTGTGATTTAACGGGCGTTGTCTGCTGGCGCGCATTCCTTGTCCCCAGCTGGTTTTATGGCCCTTTGTTTGAGAACATGTGGGTTGAAGTCCCAACATCCCCCCTTTGGTCCGAAGAGTGGGTTAGAGTCCAGTCTTTGGAGCAACAGAAGGGCTGAATAATCCGCATGTTTCCTGCGGAGAAAGTCTTTAACAGTCCAACAGTTCAAACAGTTCATGTAGCACTGGTTAAGAGGCTAGTGTCTGGGCATTTATGCAGAGGCACGTCTGGGCAGGACGTCTTAACTACTAGCAACTCTTAGCAACTATGTTATCACATGTTACAACACATCATCACCTCTATCATGTAATAACAGTAGAAGAAAACAAAACGAAAGCAAAACACATCTAAGAATTGAAAAAGAGGAAAAGAGAACATTTGTTAATAAAAGGGGTTAGTAGGCCTCTCTTTCACCCCTTGGGGTGAATTGGCCAGTGGTGTGTTTGAAGTGTTGTTGAGTGTCTCTTTTCCCAGAACCCGACATTCAAAACCAATTTCAGTTTATAGCTGTTCAATAGCTGGTAAGCTTAAAATAAACTCCTGTTCTGAACCTTGTGGATAGACTGAAATTGGGATAGCACTGCCAAGGTTATCTACTAGGTGTACTTGGGAGGGCTGTACGGTCGTGGTAGTGGCAGCGCCTAAGAATCTGCTCTACCGTGGTCCACGGGACCAAGTAGGGCGGGATTCTGCCTGCACTAAGACTCTTGCATCAAATCTGACTACGCGTGCGTAGGTTATGTCCTCTACCCCCCCCTTTCCCCAGCTCACAAAGTAGACTTTATTAACCAGCGGGGAAGAGTTCCTGGCTTAGTTACGCTGGCAGGGGTTCTGCGTTTGACCCCCTCAAAGGGTCAGATACCACCTGACAAAGTGGCTTTATCTTACGCATTACTTCGGTTAAGCATGCATGTAGAAGGTGTGTCAGTTCCGACACCTGGCGGTCACTCCCTTGGTGACCTTGGTTCCTCCGGTCATACTTACCATCTCGCGTAGCGTTCTTGTTGAATCCTCCCCCCTGCGGGGGGAAGTTACGCTGGTCTGATTTACCTGGCTGATCTCTTCTGTGGTTTCTCCAACCACCCTGGCGGCCGTCCGAGGCTGCTTGCCTGGCGGCTCTGTTCTGAGGGATTTCGCTGCCCTCAAGTGTCAAGTCGGTGTCTTCTGTCACCTGTATCCCCAGGACCCTGGCTTCGGGTTGGAGACCTGGGGGTTTCCAACCCGTCTCCTGACGCAATTCCCACACCATCTGTGCATGTTTGCGGATTTCTTTCATGGGGGGATTGTGGGTCCTGTACATTAGTGAGACATCATACCTAACCAGATCGTGGAGATTGCGGACGAATAGAGATTTGAAAGCCTGGTCTTCTTCTAACCCTGGTGCGTGGCGGCCTCGGAAAAAGGCTACCTGCAAGCGTCGGTAGTATTCCCTCGGAGGTTCTGTCTTCTTTTGGGTGACTGCGTAGGCACCCATGGCGGCAGCGGTGGGATCATTGTAGAGGGAGTACTCTTCCCTCAGAGCTCGACAAAGAGCTGAATAAGTGTCCCTGGTTGCCGGAGGGAGAGATTCCATGAACACATGGACGCTTCTGGATGTGGTTTTCCAGATAAGCTTAAGTTTCTCTCGTGTGGAGGGGCGAGGAAGATCAAGCAAGCAGCGTTCAACCTCCCGGAGGTAGTCATCAACACTAGCCTCGGGGTCCCCTGGGTCGAAGCGCTCAATATCCCCAGCAAGGGATTCAAGTTGACGAGTCCTTAAGCCTCGTTCATTGGAGAAGCCGTAGTCTGAGTCCTCTGAGGTGAGGTCACGGTCGTCTCTATACCGTCGAGAAGGAACGACTTGATGGTGGTAAGGATCACGAGGATCAAAGGCACCAGCACCCTGGTGGGTCGGAGGATGATACTCTCTCCATTGCGACGAAGTGACTGGATCGTCAAAGCGCAAGAAAGTACGATTGCGTGCAGACGGGGGGGCACTGCTGTATGGGGGGACTCCTGGGTCCCCATAAAAGGATGTCGATGGCGGTTGGTAGCTCACCATGGCTCTCGCGTTGCCTGAAGCTGTGTATCCCTGGGGGTTACTGTATTGGTAGTCTCCAGGGTACAGCTCTGGCAACCTAGTGGGCCCAAATGTCCTTTGACTCGCGGCTGTGGGGTAGTTTGGAGAGAATGGTTCCCAGGGCTGGGGGCCCTCCCACCGTTGTGTGTCTGACGCGGTTTGCCTGCCTGACCAGGCTGGCTCAAGTGTCGGCTGGAGGTCACGTCCCTGCCCACGGGTCAGACTGGACCTTTGATCATGAGCCTGAACGTCTGAGTCGTACCCACGTGGGTACTCTGCCGGCTCCGTGGCAGATCTCTCAGGGGCGTAAGCTTGTGAGCTTACTGGCGGTTCAGGGTCTGAAGCTGGTGCACAACTTACCTGTACAATTTCGTTCTCTTTGTCCTGGACCTCCTGTTCCAGGCGGGACTTCTCACTTCGCAAATAGGCGAGTTCTTCTTGGGCTTCTCGTGCCTGAACTTCGGCTTTGCGCTGATAAAGCAGGGCAATTTGACCCAAAATGTCTGGGATGGTGCGCTGCGGCTTCCCAGTAGGATCATTAACATAGCTAATAAGTTCCTCAAGCTTTTCTTCGCACGTGTCGAGGCGGTAGCTATTCAGTCTCTCTCTGTCATCTATGGAGAGACGGATGAGTCCAGCGACCGCATCCTGCAGGGCTGCGTCGCATTGACTTTGGGGAGCTTCTGCTCCTTGTGCGCGGTGACCCTGGTTACTCATTGCGCAGTGAGGGTTTACACCTGTGGGTCAACTGTGTTGGCGAAAGAAGAAAAAAAAAAAAAGAGAAGAAAAAAAAAAAAGCCAACAAAAACGTTATGTTGTAAGCTGTTGCTGATGCACAGGTGAGAGTAAACCTGTGACTTACAAACCTATAGGTTTCTACTAATTGCTCACAATTACAACCCTTAAATGTAATTGGTGGTTTAGCACCTCAGTGAGCAATAGTCGTGTTACCGTGTTAATTTCCCCCACAGTTGGATAACTTCCAACTGTTAGTAAGTGCTATTCGTAAATACAATCTACTACTCCTTATCACACACTGTGACTGTTCACCAATTACCACTAGTTTTACTTGGCAGTACTATGACACATCCACTCTAGAGGGTGGGCGCTGAAGAATGCTGTTAAAGCAGATTCAGCTGTACAGTTCAGTGTTATTTGTGTACAAAATTTGTGACGAAAGAAGCTTTGCTGGTTTATCAAGGCCTCACACGGGGCGTCATTTATGTTGGGGATTTGCATAGGAGTTTGGTGATTGACAATAATTATTAAGCATTAATAATCAATAAACAGGTCAACTAATTTATTAATTATTGAGTTTAATTGATAAATTAATAAAGTTAGGATTAGCGGTATTGACTAATAATTACTAGAAAAAAAAGAATAGTTGTATTATTAATTAAAGTAAATTAATTAATAATAACTGCGGGGCACCACCCTGAAATCAGGGATCAATGACCAAACAATCAGTCTCGAGTATAGAAATCTCTTATAGAATAGAATAATCAATTAAATACGAAGGCGTAAAGTCGAGCACAGACCCTGATAACCAGCTTTAGCGTCACAATAGAATGTACACAAACAACCACAGAACAACTACTTGAGTTCAAGGACATTTATTACTAAAATCATCTAATAGTACACACTCAAGTTCAGGTAATTCAAAGGAATAAAACAGTTTAGCAAACATACACTCTCAATGGCTTAGAATGAGCATATGATGTGTGTGTGTGTGTGTGTGTGTGTATAGGCTGTGTGTGTGTGTGTGTGTGGGTGTGTGTGTGCGTAGCCTAAGAGGGGGAGGGAAGACGTCGAGTGACGTCAGAGGGCGTCGAGTGACGTCGGATGGCGTCACGGACGGCGCGCTCGTTAGAGTGAGACAATGGACACGAGGTGGCTGTTTCCACGTGTTGCTCAGGTCCACACACAATGGTCACAGTCACGTCGCTCACACTGATCACTCTGATACGAACTCCCGTGTCGGGACGCGTGTTTGGGGCGGAGTCCCTTATGACGGCCCGTTGTGTTACATAGGCAGGTATATGTGTGTGGGTGTGTGGGTGTGTGTGTGGGTGCGCGGCTGCGCACGTGTGTGTGAGTTAGTAGAGAGGAAAAAGGAGAGAGAGAAGAGGGAGAACGGCGGCTAAAAGGGGCGATCGGTTATATTAGTCAGGGCTGAACCCAATCGGTATCCAACTACCACAGTGAGAATAAAAGAGCTGCACTCTGATATCTTCACTGGTCTTCTGACGCGGATACGGAGAATTGCGTTCAGCACGTGACTAAGACCTAGTTAATATAACTAGTAAACATCGATCGACCACTCTAGTTAATACAACTAGTAAACATACAGCAAAAACACAATCAACATAACAGGACGCGGAGGTCCTAATAAAATCACGCTTAATTCTAGTCGCTGCCCAGACAAAAGCTCTCTTACTGAAGCGTGCTTCCCAGTGCTGATGAGGTCCGTCGACCTGATGGCCTGGGGCTGCTGTAGCGTCCCACAGCGGGATAAAACTGGTCGTCCTCTGGAAGGGTGGCAGAAAGGAGGGCCAGCTGAGTTAACTCTGATGAGGCGGAATCCTCGGCGGAGTCCGGCGTCGGCGCGTGAAGAAAGGCGACCTTCACGACTGCAGCAGATGTGGGGGAGAGGGAGCGGCAATTGCTCGGAGGTCTCCCCAGGATCCAGGTGTTTCAGATGAAAGTTGAGGCAGTTTACTTGTCCAGCAAGCTCAGAACTGCGGCCTAGGTATTGAGTCCAAACGTTTGGTGCGCCCCCTTTAGTAACTTGGTTGCGTGAAGCCGGAGCTCCTTGCAGCACTTCGTTACCTGGGAAAAAGCATGGGGCTGCGCGTCGCCGCAGCATTTAAACCTTAGGTGACGTCACGGGGATCCCTGGGGTTCCCCCCAGGTACTGACCAATGGGAGGCCAGAGTTTGAACGTCTGGGTGGAATCACACCTAGGTGTGATTTAACGGGCGTTGTCTGCTGGCGCGCATTCCTTGTCCCCAGCTGGTTTTATGGCCCTTTGTTTGAGAACATGTGGGTTGAAGTCCCAACACATGTAAAATGCTGTCTGTTGACATTGTTTTTCTTATTTATTTTCAGAGAACCAGTTCCTGTTGACCAAGACATCTTGGGCACTGTTGCTAATGTCTAATGTCTCGGTTGGCCAAACGCTGATCCAACAGCCAGCAGATGCAGACATTCAAGCCCAATCAATCAACAGAGTGGAGATTGCATTAGAAATTTTGTCTACTATTCCACAGCTGGAAAATGCTCCTGAAATTTTCCAAAACTTACACATAGCCCTCGAGGAACTGACTGAAACCGGATCACTCACATTTCACGTAGCAGAACCAGGAAGACCTGCTTTCAACATACCGGAAGAACAACTTCGGTTCTTGTTGGAATTTGATTTCAAAGTACCAGAAATCGCAAGGTTTTTCAATGTCAGTGTCTCCACGATCCGTCGGCGCATGAACCTATATGGCCTTACAGTCATGGAGACGTACACCATCATTTCAGACTCAGACCTGAGAGCTGAGGTGTCTCAGGGGCCGTTTACACGAAGACGCTTGCGAGTAAAGACGATAAAATATTTTATCGGAAGTGCCTTTCGTTTATATGGTGACGGCGTTTTTGGGGCTTGAAGACGCAAAAATCTCAAACCACCCCTGAAAGTGGAAAAGTTGAATACGCTCCAGCGCAGCGTCTCCGCCTAAACAGACCAAGACGCAAAACTGGCTCAGATCTGCTGTTCTGCTCACGTCAAGTCGGCGTGTTGACGTCACGATACAAACAAACATGTCGGATTACATCCACCCTTCAGACCTGCAGGCTACTTTGGCCGCAATAACTACAATTATACAACAGTTAGTTCCGACAGGTCCCAACCGAGCAATTTGATTGGACAAGAGACGTTCCATGAGTGCTGATATACAGTATAACAGCACTGCAACCTTTTACGGTCGTTATCACTCCGCTGTTCAGCAGTGGACAGAAGCTAAGCTATAATGGAGCTAAGTCAGAGCCAGGCTCCCCATACAGGAGCTGCCCCATCTCTCTGCTGCTACTACAGTTAGAAACGGACCTGAACATTAAAACCTGGACCTGACCTGGTCCGTCTAATTGGAGATAAATCTCTACTAAACCCGGCTGGAAAAAAATCGCCGCGGGGCAACTACGTTTTGACGGCGATGTGTTTTGATATTAGCTTTAGCTGTTGTTAGCCACGTAGCTCAGCTACTTAGCTTCAACTGTGTTTATAATGATTACATAGCAGATAAACAAATGTAATACGGTATCGATAACGTCTCTGTCTGTCTTCACGCTGGTCCTGTTGCTCCGGTGCTGATCAGACACGGGCTCAGAACCAGAACCAGCACTGAAGCAGCTCGGTGGAAAAGCTTGTAGCTAGTAGCAAGCTAGTATGAAATGTTTATGTGTTGCCTGGCAACAGCCTTGTCTCCCTTCCAGTTGCGGAACTATTTCTGTTGGCGGAGCCAAATAAATGATTAAATAAACAAACAAATCATAATCTCTTGTAGTTTATTACTGTTCTAAAATGCGCACGTAGCACTGTTGTATAAAAGCAATATCACACTGGAGGTCGTGCTGTTGTTAGCTGTAGCCATGTTTTCCTTTTCTGATTTCCCGGCACAGTGACGAAAAGAAGGAAGGTTCTACGCATGCGCTTACGCATTGCGGCGTTTGTGACAGCACCACCTAGTGGTCTGGCGTGCATTAGCAATGGATTTGTACACACTTTTGCGTCTCCGTATGCACACAGATTTCCTCCCGAGAACGCTCGTGTAAACGCGAAATAAAAAGTGAAGACGCGACGCCACTTTTGCGTCTTCTGTTCACACCGTCTTCGTGTAAACCTAGCCTCAGTTTCTGGCCAACTGTCACAACAAGGTGTGAGAGTGACCTGGGGCTTCCTGAAGTCCAAAAACATCAGGTGACTATTATGTTATTATGATAAGCTGGCACATACATGTTTTTATGTATGTGTTAGAGATGCACAGATCATCCACAACAGCATCACAAAAGTTGTCATCCACCCGCCATCCACCTGAACCGACGTTGAACAACAAGTGAACAGTGCACTGCACACATTGAAAATTTGTATTTCATCACTTCACTTTGGATTTACTTTTAATAATGTGGCCACAGAAGAGAAAATATAGGAAGCAGCGCATCCATTGTATGTATGCTGATGAAACATTTAATTCATTTTCACTTTGCCTTTCTAAAGGGTACAATGGCGCCGAATTCGCGAGGCTCTGAGAGCTGTTGATCCCGTGGGAGCAATGCTGCGTGGAATGCATCAAAGACTGATTCCAAGACGACCGTATGAAGTTGCTGCTCCTCTGTCACTTTGGCATATAGATGGGAACCATAAATTAATCCGGTAAGCAGTGATGTTATTTAGATTTTTTTTTTCAGGTACTTGAATATGTATTAAGCATCTGCAGTAATATTTCCTGCTTTAGGTGTCCAAAAGTCTGAATCATTTAGAAATGTATCATTAATTTGTTATATTTTCTGTGGTAGTCTTTACTTTAGTTATCTGTCTGTTTTAAATCAGCCTTATGGATGTTTTCTGAACAAAGGTCATATTAGAGGAAAAGGCTCCTTAGGATCACTGTGTTCTCTATTTCTTTTATGATAGATGGCGAATTGTTGTTCACGGTGGCATTGACGGCTACAGCCGCAAGATAATGTTTCTTAAAGCGAGCACGAACAACAAGGCATCTACAGTTTTCAGCAGCTTTTTGGCAGCTGTCAATCAATTTGGATTGCCAGAACGGGTGCGGAGTGACAAAGGTGCGGTACATTGTTGTATGTTGTATGTTTATCTCTACGTGGATTGGATGTTTTAGCATAGATTCTGTACCTTTATCATTGTACTGTATTCTGAAATTGTTCATTTCAATTCAATCAATCAAGGTGGAGAAAATATGGATGTAGCACGATACATGTTGGAACATCCAGACAGAGGACCCGGTAGGCCTATCACGTCATTATTTATGTCAAAGACATCCAGTCAATATACATATTAAACATTGTACAAGTATTTCCGACCAAGAAATCTAATTAGTCAATAATACATTTTGAACATACAAAAATCTGCATGACAGCACAAATAATACTCTCCAAGGCAACCTATTTTTAAGTTTTTGCTTCTTATCTTTAAAGTTGTACAGAAAAGAACACAGAATCTGAGTCACTCTGGGTCATAAATTTATTGTAAAAACTAATCGAACAGACGTTTTAGGCCAAACTTTGTGCAAAATTATATATTTGAGTATATCTGTGATGAAAGTGTTTTATTTTTTTTTTCTCATTGGACAATGCAGGCGCACGGATTATACGTCAGCCTGCTCACGATTCAAAAGCCACTGATATTGGATCTGTCATCCGTCACTCAAACGTCTAAACACACACACACACACACGGAGCTCGGACTCGCCCCAAGCTTTGAATATCCCGCCCGCTCGATAACGACCAATCAAATCAGTTAAATTTACTCGGGTAAAGTCGTGTTGCAGCTCGGCACAACTCGGAGCGACAAACGGAACAAACGGCCATTTCTGTACATCTTTAAGGAACGTTAGGAACGCTTCATTTGCACCACGGCGCATCGCGCCACCTCCGCCTGAATCGCATCATTGCGCCATTTACATTGATTTTCAATGTAGAGTTCCCGCTCCATTCGCGTCTATCGCTTTTGGTGTGAACGCCCCTTAAGATATCGGGCTCTATTGTCGTGACTGATTTTTTTTTTTATTTATTAGTCAGACGCCATGTATTTCCATGTAAATGTGAATCACACAGGGAAAAGCCTTTAAGTCTTGAGTGCAAATTGTTTGTCAACATGAATATATTTTAATTATATGTTTTCTTTTGTTACTAATAGTTGTATTATCATTATTATTGACTGGGTTGTAAATTTAAAAAATGTCCTATTTTTAGAATAGGCCTATAATAAATAATAATGTGTCATTAATGTCATTTAATTACACAAACAATTTTTAGTGTCTATATTTTTTAAAAATCTATCTCTGAGAGAATTAGTTGTTTTAGTGGATTACCTGTTCTTTCCTTCTTTCTTTCCACACAGAGCGAAGGAGCCACATAACGGGGAAGAGCGTGCACAACCAACGTATCGAACGTTTGTGGCGTGATCTGTGGTGCATAGTTAGCTCACACTACTATGCAGCTTTCCGCCACCTGGAGGAAATTGGTGAGCTTGACCCAGACATCGACCTTCACATAATCTGCCTGCAGTATGTGATGGTTCCAAGAATCAACCATCACCTGCAGTTATTCAGAGACACATGGGACAACCATCCCATGTCATCAGAGAGCAACAAGTCTCCCCAACAACTCTGGATATCAGGTCTTGTGTTGAATCAGAGATCGCCCCCACACACTGTAAGTAAGTTGTCTGTCTGTCTGTCTGTCTGTCTGTCTGTCTGTCTGTCTGTCCAGCAAAGTCAGTGCAGCAATGGATGAAATGTGCAGCTGATTGTCACGAGCCCAGAATCTCATAGACCATTTATATTGTACACAGACTGATTACAAGCAACTGAGTTACAGGCGTGGACAGTTACTCTGAGTAACCATTTAAACCAGTCTGTGTGTTTTTATCAGGGTAAATCTTTGAAGGTATGTAAACAATTGATCAGGGCCATTTTTGCATTTATGATTAGGATTCATAAAGATCAAACACAATTGTGATAATAAATGGCTTAGCCCAACCACTCTGAATAAAATATATTTTTTTTAATTATCAATTACATATTTTGAAATATATCCATAATTTCAAAAATTCTGCTGGGGTATGTCAACTAATGAGCAAAACTTAATACTAGTCAGTGGTCCTGAAATGTGGTTTTCTCTTCTATACACATTCTACATATGGGGGCAGAGCTCAGTAGGGCAGGAACAGCTGGACATGTGACCGGGATTTGACACATGATACGGTGCACTTGCTGCCTCAATAAAAAGTTGACAGTTTTCCTTTGTGCAGCCAAACTGGATAATACGTTTTTATGAACAACCAGCCAAATGATTTTTATAACGTGTTTGGTGGGTTACCCTTAACTTAGAACCCTACTCATACACTGTATTTTTGGAAGGCAAAGAAAATTATTTGTGGTGTATTTGCTGAGTTGAATAATGTGTTACTACCCTGTTATTGGCAGAAACAATTGGCCAATAACTAAGTTATTCCCTTCTATATCATAAAAATGATAACATCATCACACTGTGTCATGGAACTATTGGCACTTGAAATGCATCGGATTTCAGCCTGTAGCCTAATACGAAATGTGTGTTACCCTATGTAGAAGAACTAAATCTAACATATGAAAACGTGGTTTCTTAACAGGTTGATGATCACACATTCGGAATTGACTGGGACGGACCTGTGGGCACTGTCGACCCTTCGAATCCAGTCACTGTCCCTGAGCCTGACGCGCCACTTCAGGCAGCGATTGAGGCACGACTACAGCAGAGCATCAACCCGCTTGAGCCTAGCCCATGTTTTGGCTTGGACTTGTATCTTAGGGCTAAAGAACAGGTGGAAGCTGTTTTTGGTGAAAGCCATTAGATGACATCAGGGTGACATCAGGTGAATTTTGCCATTTTTATGTAAATTGTTGAGAAAATTTAATAATGTAGGAAACATAATTTTTTTTTCATAGTTAAGATTGACTGTTTGGGGGTTTTTTTGTGTTGAATTTATGTTAAAAAAAAAAAGTTGATAGAATGATAGATAGATAGATAGATAGATAGATAGATAGATAGATAGATAGATAGATAGATAGATAGATAGATAGATAGATAGATAGAATGATAGGTAGATTGAATGATAGATAGATAGATAGATAGATAGATAGATAGAATGATAGGTAGATTGAATGATAGATAGATAGATAGATAGATAGATAGATAGATAGATAGATAGATATAATGATGGATAGATAGATAGATACATAGATAGAATGATAGATAGATAGATACATAGATAGATAGAATGATAGGTAGATAGATAGATAGATAGAATGATAGGTAGATTGAATGATAGATAGATAGATAGATAGATAGATAGATAGATAGATAGATACATAGATACATAGATAGAATGATAGATAGATACTGTAGATAGATAGATAGATAGATAGATAGATAGATAGATAGATAGATAGATAGATAGATAGATAGATAGATAGATAGATAGATAGATAAACCAGAGAAACCTGCCACCTCAAAATTGAAGACCTCCAAAATCTCTCCAAAACTCACCTAGTATCAGTTGACAAAGAGAAAAAAAAAAATAATATTAACAATTGGAAAAATGAAATTAAAGCCATCAACAAATTGGAATGTTATCGCTCACTGGATCGAGATTTCTCTGCAGCACAATACCTAATAAGCGTACAAAACCCCAAAGAAAAACACACAATGACAATGTACAGACTCTCCGACCATCAGCTGGAGGTGGAAAAAGGTCGGCATAAAAAGGAATGGAAACCCAGAGAACTGAGGACGTGTAGACACTGTTCTTCAGGAGAAACTGACTGAGGCCCATTTTCTCCTCTCCTGCCCTCTAACATAGTGAGAGAGAGGTGTTCATGAAAAAGATAACTGCAGCAGATCCATCCTATCTGGGGAAAACAGGGGATGATCTGATAAAGGTATTTCTGGGAGAAGATACAAAGTTTACAACATTTTCTGCACAATATGTAAAATTCTGCCATGATACCAGAAACATACATGAATGCATTATTGATGTTATTTAATATTGTTGTTGATGTTTTTTATTTTTTTATTAATTTCATCATTTTAGATCAATATGTGTATGTTTTATTAACACTCGTGTATATGCATAGGGTAAATAATTTCTCTCCCTCAGAGTCCAGATATTGTAATGTACCAGGTAATAACATTGTGCACTCCGATCCATAAGGTGTAGGCCATACAGTGTGAAACTGGACCTGCTGAGACACAGAACCTTGAGCTTGAGGTTGCTGTGCAGGCTGAGAGGGCATGTAATGGAAGTGATATGGAACAACATTGTTTGAGTGATAAGCAAATGGCTGGGCAGACTGGGAAACCGTTCTGGGGTTCAGAGTAGGTACAGGTGCTGATTCAGACTGGGCTTTCTAAAATTGGGGGGGGGGGCATTAGGGGTCATTAGATGCATATTGTGCCTGTTGGGGCTCTACATTACATTCCTGTTGTGTGTCTCCCTCGAAGTAACCGTGCTCATACTGCTCAACTCTGTCCATCAAGTCTGTAACCATAACTGTAGTTGTGCCACTTCCAGCCTCAGTAGGACAGATTCAGGAGGCTGTGATACAGGTGGCGCTCTGGCCTGTGGTTGTTGGGGAGGCCTGCTGCCATAAAGTTAAGTCTGTAGATACAGTATCTTGGAGGCCTTTGTCCTTGCTCTCTCCCATCATGTTGCTGAACAGGTCGATTTTTCAGCATGGGTGTTCGCTCTGGCTCGAAGGACGATGAAAAAACTATGTGTAATGTCTGTGGATATTGTCATTCATCCAGGTCATCGTTTTTTTCTGGGCAAATTGAATCGTAGCCAACTGGACTTGTATTTGGCTGGGAAGACATTTGGCCTCTTATCGAAGGGGCTTCATCAGTTCATATGCAACAAGTCTCACTAGTCTGCACTAGCTAGACAAAATAAGAGCCAGGAGTAAGACCCAGGCTTTGAATAGAATTTATTTAGCTAGGGAGTATTCCAAGAGGACTAAAATGAGCCATAGTACATCATTCTACAACTTTAAATAAATAAAGTTTGAGCATTCCTGCAGACACTTTTTTGCTTTATTTCGGTACAAGCTATGTTCCCACTGGCAACTGTTGGTGAAAAAAAAGTGTACTTTATTGTATTTCAAGTATATTCGTATTTTGAATAGTATATTGAAAATGTAATTATACAAATTGTACTTTATATAAATATATAAAAAATTACACTAACATCACACTTTCACGCTAACACTTTTAACACACTTGAAAATAATTATACTATATTACACTTTATAGAAATATATTAAACTAAAATATACTTAAAGTGAAATTTATGTGTAATTTCTAAAGTGTACTTATTTGAAATTTGTTTTCACACATACTTTTGATATATTTTAAAATGTATGCTAAAATTGTCATTGTAAAATACAATGATAACATATTTTGAAAGTATACATTTTAATATCAACACTGTAATATTAAGTTTGAGTGTATTTTAAGTTACATTTGAGTTTAATTATAAAGTGAAGTTATTTATGCTTGTAGCCTACTTCAGGACATTTTGGAAAGTGGTATTAGCCTATGCACCTAAACCCGTTTATTAAATTTTGTGCTGTGTGTTTGGCAAAAAAAAAAAAAAGATAGGCTACAACCTTATACGCATGAAATCACATTAAACAATACACTTAATTAACACTTAACAATCATCCACAAGAGCGTTGTAGAGTTGTTGGATTGTGTGTTTGATAGTCTCCATAGCGGTAGCTGAGCAGCTCATGTCTCTGCCCCACCGATCTAAAAACAGCTTGTAGGTTACCGTCAATTACAGTAAAAGTAACGAACCCTATCCCTAACACTAGGGATTAACGGGCAAATCTGCCAAAATGTTGAAATATCCCTTTAAGCACATTGTTTTAATGTTATAATGTCCGTTGTAACCAAGGTTAAAAGTCTGTATTAAAAATTAGTTGATTGCATATTAAAACAGCTGAATTCATATTTAAAAAGTTAATTAATAAATACTAAGTTATGTTAATAATTAAAAACAGATACTTACCTATAAAAAGAAATTGAACAGTGATCAAATATTTTTTTATACGTTTATTTTGAAAGAGATTGGCTGGAGATGAGCTGTCAGCCAATCGGGAAGAAGCTCCCGCCCCTTGACCTGCTCAGAACAAGGTTCACTTCCTCCGGAGCCGTTGTCAGGAGAGCGAGCAGCCCCGCATCGAGCACGACACTTAGCTTGTGAAGAGGAGACACTAGTAAAAGTTGATAAAAGTGATTAAAAACTACGGGATAACTCCGGTGACGCCCTGGACCTGTGAGAGTGAAGCTAGAGGGACCCGACATCTCCACCAAGAAGAAAACGCATCGGTGAGAAATCGTTTTTTCCATGCTAAATGCTAACTGCCAGTGCTAATCAGTGCTAATACCAGAGACCTTACCCACTCGTGTGAATCACTAGCGTTAAAGCAGAAGTAAGTGATATATTTGTGTTAATATAAGTCTTAAATAGTTATATCTTCCGACAGCAATCACTTACATATGGCGCATTTCCACTAGCACGGTTCGGCTCGGTACGGCTCGGCACGGCACGGCTCGGCTCGGTTTGGTTGTGTTTCCATTACAACTGAGTATCACTAGTGCCGCCATGACGTCATTTACACGGCGCCGAGCAACGCTCTAAACTCTGTAAATATATAACTTTAGCAACATTTGAAACATTTTCAGGCGAGAAAGTAGTCGTTTAGATCCCCAACGTGTTGAAAAACTGACAAAATACCAGCTGTACGGTGTACATTTTAGGACATCCTCAGGATCAGACTTCAGTGTCAGACCTCAGATGAAAAGGTATATGGTCTGAGGAAAACCTCTGTCATACTCGCACCAAACTTCATCAGGTCTTCATCACTAAGCCTTCAGAGTTAGACTGAACGGCATCGCACGTTACGCTGTCATTTATAAGCTCTCAGAATCATCATGAACGGCCTCACACGTTACGCCGTCATTTATAAGCTCTCAGAATCATCATGAACGGCCTCACACGTTACGCCGTCATCTATAAGCTCTCAGAATCATCATGAACGGCCTCACACGTTACGCCGTCATTTATAAGCTCTCAGAATCATCATGAACGGCCTCACACGTTACGCCGTCATCTATAAGCTCTCAGAATCATCATGAACGGCCTCACACGTTACGCCGTCATTTATAAGCTCTCAGAATCATCATGAACGGCCTCACACGTTACGCCGTCATCTATAAGCTCTCAGAATCATCATGAACGGCATCATGAAAAAATATGTCACAGTGTGTATCAGGACAACAGCTGATTCGCCAGCAACGACGCTGAAGTTCGCTTCCAACACACACACACACACACACACACACACACACACACACACACACACACACACACACACAGGAATGAGTTTTGAAGCGGGCCGACATATAGGCTAGTGAGTGTAGATTCATTGATAAAACTGTAAGGCACACACAATGCCATAGCCTACAGTACACTATTTTCAACATATGTAATGTTGTGTGTCGTTTTTTTTTAATGATTATTATTATAACTCTCAGTTAATGTTGGCTACAACTAATTTCCACTAATTTATATTATCCATAAATGGACGAAGTGTTTTCACCGGCGAGGATTACGCGCGACTATTACGCACAGCTTAATAGAAATTTGCAGCAGTGACAGAACATGCAACTTAAAAGAGGCCGCATCAAATGCAAAATAAATCAGAATCCAGCACTCATAACAGTAGGGATGGATGGTCCAGACCTACGGAGCCCGAGATATTGTGGAATTTTCTGACTGACATGGTTGGATGAGAAACTGAGCTGGCGCGAGTGTGAGGAAGAGTGGGTCTGTGTGTGTGTATGCAGAGTGCGAACTACGGGGAGGCCGGGGGGGCGGGGGGGGGGGTCTAACATATTGGCAAAATGCTGTTGGCTATATTGTTCCCTGCTGCTGAACATCGGATTTTTACATGCAAGTCCTTTGTTTTCCTATTATATTGGTGTCAGGCAAACACGGCGCACCGTCTCTCACTCTCTTTCTCTCTCTGTCGCGCTCTCTCACGTGCACACACACACACACACACACACACACACACACACACACACACACACACCTCAGACCCTCAGTTTCTCATTTGTTTGTTTGTTTGCTTGTCATCGGGCCCCCATTCAGTGCTGGACTCTGAATTATTTTGCATTTGGTGCGGCTTCTTTTATAAGTTGTTCTGTCACTTCTGCAAATGTCTATGGGAAAGACCCCCTCCCCCACCCCGGCCCCTACTCCTCCCACTACGAATCACCTCTGCTGTGCGTAATAGTCGCGCGCGCGTAATGACAGCTCCTCGCCGGTGAAATACATCGTCCATCGTCCGTTTATGGATAAATGAGTGGAAATTAAGCCTACATTAACTGAGAGTTATAATAATAATCATTAAAAAAACGACACACAACATTACATATGTTGAAAATAGTGTACTGTAGGCTATGGCATTGTGTGTGCCTTACAGTTTTATCAATGAATCTACACTCACTAGCCTATATGTCGGCCCGCTTCAAAACTCATTCCTGTGTGTGTGTGTGTGTGTGTGTGTGTGTGTGTGTGTGTGTGTGTGTGTGTGTGTGTGTGTTGGAAGCGAACTTCAGCGTCGTTGCTGGCGAATCAGCTGTTGTCCTGATACACACTGTGACATATTTTTTCATGATGCCGTTCATGATGATTCTGAGAGCTTATAGATGACGGCGTAACGTGTGAGGCCGTTCATGATGATTCTGAGAGCTTATAGATGACGGCGTAACGTGTGAGGCCGTTCATGATGATTCTGAGAGCTTATAAATGACGGCGTAACGTGTGAGGCCGTTCATGATGATTCTGAGAGCTTATAGATGACGGGCTAACGTGTGAGGCCGTTCATGATGATTCTGAGAGCTTATAAATGACGGCGTAACGTGTGAGGCCGTTCATGATGATTCTGAGAGCTTATAAATGACAGCGTAACGTGCGATGCCGTTGAGGCTGATTCTGAGAGCTTATAATTGACAGCGTAACGTGTGAGGCCGTTCAGTCTAACTCTGAAGGCTTAGTGATGAAGACCTGATGAAGTTTGGTGCGAGTATGACAGAGGTTTTCCTCAGACCATATACCTTTTCATCTGAGGTCTGACACTGAAGTCTGATCCTGAGGATGTCCTAAAATGTACACCGTACAGCTGTTTACAATTTTGTTTCAACGAAGTCGGCGTTACTAAAGCTAGCCGTAGTGAGCAACGCACTTCCGGTTATTTTCACAAAATAAAATACCCGTTGCCTTTTATCATAAGGAAAGCCATTACGATAGAATTGGTGCTTTTACTTTGAAAACAGGAAGTGAACCTACCCTCGCTGTAGCTAGCTTTAAACCGCCGTTTTGACTGCTCTCGTCCCGTTAACGGCATTTAACCATTCAATATGCCTTACCGGAGAGTCTTGCCAGCTCTGAGATCGGCCTGGTTCATTGTAAAACATTTATTTATTGATGTAAATGTGGTGTTTTCTGTGCGTACAGACCCCAAGGCAGTGCTGCTCTTCTGTCTAACCACAAACAAACTTCTGCTACAGCCACAATTGTTAGATTTCATCAATGAGACCAACATTTAAGAGTTTAACCAGCCGGTGGTAAACCTCTAAAAGCCACCGGGGAAGTTAATTAGCGGTCTGTCTCCTCGGGGTGACGGTGGTAGGCTGGCCGGCGGAGCACGTCAGGAGCCGGGCTGCTGCCTCTGTGATGTCGCGGTCGCTGCTCGGACCTGGAGCTTCACACTCGAAAAACATCGGGGCAAACTTCTAAACAGCCGTCGTTTGGATAAACTAACCGCACATGGGGATCTAAACAGTTACTTTCTCGCATGAAAAAATATTAAATATTAAAACTTAATAAAGTCACGTAATAACAGAGCCAGTCTAAATATTAGAAATTCTCTGGTAATAACAGGCTTCAGCAGGAACATTTCTGTTGTCGGTCGTCGCTTCCAGTGACGACACTCATCGGCCAATCAGTGGAAGGCAGTCGGCTGACGTCACGTTTTAGTAACGCTTCGGCTCGCTTGGAACCAGGGCTGAGGTGATACCAAAAATGTACCCGGTTGCAGGTACTGCGTGCTAGTGGAAACACGCAATAGCGCGCCGAGCCGTGCCGTACCGAGCCGAACCGTGCTAGTGGAAATGCGCCAATAGAGTGTTTGGTCTGAAACACGGGTCTCTCAGTCACTCTGCTCTGCTCTGAGTCGAGGAGAAAACATTTATCGTATCCTACAGTTTTTATCCAATGAGGAGAGAGAACGGCATGCAGGGCTGTGTGTGCAGCCAAGGAACGCCGTGAATGTGGCGACGTAGGGACGAGGACTGTTATGGTGCGTTCAAGGAAACTCGTATTTTTCCGACCGTGAAGTGGTACCAGTTCGATCTGGTACGAGTTCACCGGTCGGAAGTTACGAGTGGCCGTTATAGTGACTTTCACCGGTAAAACAGGTCGGAAAAACACGAGTGGGTTGCCTGGAACGCTACAAAGTCGTAAGTTGTGACTTGAAGCTGTAATTTACGATTTCAAAAGCCTGCCTGGAACGCAGCATTAGCGAAAACGACCGGACCACTTACTTCTGCTTTAAAGCTAGCACTAGCTTCATTTTGAAGGTGCAATATGAGACGTTTTGAGAATTTGTTGCACACTGAACTGTAAAATCTGATGATTTAGCACAGTATCTGCGTTTTTAGCACGCCGAGTCACTATTTTATGCTAAGACATAGCAGAAGGTGCACACTGTACGTCTTCTTACTGGTATTAATGTTATATTTGCATGCTTATTACTATGTGAAGACGTTATTTTTATATTATTGATGTGGAGAAGTTATTTTAATAACCTAATCTCTGATATTTTGAGAATGTTGCTATGATATTATTGGGTGTGGTGTCATATTACAATGTTTATTCAGTTAGAAATATTCTCTGAATTGAGTGGATTTAACATGATTTATATATTGTATTTCATGATTGAGAGTTGAGAGAATTAAGAGAATGTTCTGACATTAGTCATCATAGGTCAGGTTTTCCTGTTGGATCCTTTGAACCTTGGACCTACCCGGATGTTGGAGCCTGGATCGAGACGTTTGATGGCGAACCACAGCCTGGAGGACAACTAGAGATATGGTGCCCGCAAAGAATCAAGAACCTGGATCCTTTCATCACTTCATTACACACACACACACATACACATATCCAACACATTCAACCATGCGGTAGGATAGATCCTCTTCACTTCCTCAGTGGACTGAACATTTCATACTGGGAGTGACTAAAAAAAGAGGTGACTTGAACTTTCAAACATAGCTGCAATTTTTTTTTTTTTTTATGTTCCTACTTACCTGGGTAAGAATTGTGTTACACTGTGTATGTACATGTGTTTTGCTTATCCTTCTTTAAAGGACAATTCCAGGCAAATTCAACTTGAGGGTGTATGTTCTTATCATTTTAAGTCTAAAAGAAGGGATGTGAAGATTTTCAGTTTAACGTCTCCTGTTTTGCGGTAGCTGCGTCTGTCCCCGCATCGCTACGGCAGCAATGAATGGGAGTGGATGCAAGTTCCGCTGGTTAGGCTGTTTACATCCCTCAAAGCCGCAATTTTTTTCCACAGACAGCGTCAGATGGTTACTTCAAGCAAGCCGACATGCTTGTAAAACTAGATCTAAATTCAAAGTCTCACGCGAGACCCTGCTGCCGTGCTCGGTGCATTCAGGGGTAGTCAGAAAGCTACCATTTGTGTCATAAACACAGGAATATCGACTCTTGACTTGCTTCAAGTAAAAAAAACGTATCGGCGCATGTTTGAGTCGCCACCTGACGCTGTCTGTTGAAAAAAATGTACACTTGAAGCAAGTAAAGAGTCGATATTCCTGTGTTTATGACACAAAAGGTAGCTCCTACTGCACCTGAATGCACCGAGCATGGCAGCAGGGTCTCGCACAAGACTTTGAATTAGATCTAGTTTTACAAGCATGTCGGCTTGCTTGAAGTAAATAAACTTCTCGGTACATGTTTGAGTCGCCATCTGACGCTGTCTGTTGAAAAAAATCTGAAAAAAATGCGGCTTTGAGGGATGTAAACAGGCTAACCAGCGGAACTTGCATCCACTCCCATTCATTGCTGCCGTAGCGATGCGGGGACAGACCAAGCTACCGCAAAACAGGAGCGATTAAACTGAAAATCTTCACATTCCTTCTTTTAGACCCAAAATGATAGGAACATACACCCCCAAGTTGAATTCACCTGGAATTGTCCTTAAAGGTTTATTTGTAATGTTTAGGTCTGCTGCCTGAAATAAACCTATTTCTATTTTCTATTTCCTATGTACGAAAGAAGCAATATTTGAAAATGTGTTATTAAAGTTTTCCTTTGAAAATGTTTAAAAGCCATATGTAAATGTTTATACATTTAGAGATAGTACAAGTTTCTGTATTATTTGCAATGTATTATTATAATTTGGATGTGGTTTAAATACATTAAAGTATGTTTTTTTACCTGGAAGTAGTCCCACAAGTCTTTCAGCCTTTAGTATACTTGTAACACATTTGCATGAAAGTAGAAAGTAGTATACCAAAAGTATAATTAAGTATATATTTTAATACACTAACATCTAATTTTTAATGTACTTATAATACAAACAAAGTACACTTTAATTTAACTAATTAGGCATGTATTAGTACATGAAATGTCATGTACTTAAAGTGCACTAAATATACTTTAAGTTGTTCCACTTTAGTACACAAAAGTACACTAAATACACTTTAAGTTGAGCTTTTCTACAACTTAATTACAATTTAAATATACTTAACACAAAATTAGTTGTTCCAATTTAGCACTCTTCAAGTTAACTAATCTTAAACACACTTGAAATATAATGATGATTAGTGCGGCTTGAAGTACACAAAAGTATGCTAAATTTTAGTACACTTAGTACATTAATTTTTCACCAGGGTTGCCACTCACAGAAATAAGCCCATGAGCAAAAAAATATTTATCCCAGGTAAAATTTTTGGGGGACGGTTACTGTAGAGACTGGAATGATTAGCCTAAATAATAATTAATATGTTTGTGGGGGAAATGATAATACATTTATGAAAATGACCTCTGCAGGAGGATTTACATGTCTTCCGCCAGAAGGAGCAGGAAGCAGATAATGTCATGTTATAGGAAGGACTTAGAAACTATTTTTTATAAATCAAAACCTTTTTCTAAGTTGTCTACTAGCATATAAGTGGAAAAAGTTGCATTAGTACCTCTGAGATTTTTAATTGTGAGTAGAAAATGACAGTGATACACTTTGGCAACAATAGTTGCCAGTGGGGCAAAACCTCTGTAGGAGTGGTCACCAGAGCACCTGTGGGTGTGTTGACAAAGGGTTTCACTTGACCATTTTTGGAGTCTCCTGTGACATGTGTGATGTCCAAAAAGATTGTTAAATGACTTTTAATGTGTTGTGCTGAAGGACAGCCTCAGGCAGGTATAGAGTGACAGCGCTGCGCCCCCTGCTGTCGGAAATGAGTCGTAGCAGAGGAGCCGCAGCAGAGTGAGCTGATGCCTCAGGTGGAAACGTGCTACACAGAAAGAGACTTGCTGATTATTGTTGCCGTGTTGGTCGGGAGTTGGGAGCTACACAGTGTGCGTTCAGAGACCAGTGAGTGTGATGTTTATGTTTGTTTATCATTTATGCTGTTCATTATGTTATATCTTGATGATAATCCAGCTAGACCACATGTTTGTATGTTGTGCATAATATCGGTTTATGTAAATCAAGAGAATGATTTATTATTATTTAATTGGTTATTTAGCCCTGTGTACAGTTAAAATGATGGGCTGTTCTGCTAACTGTTTTCATCTTATTCTGCTGTTAATTATCATTCTGTACATTTATTCTGTTGGTTACTGCATACTAAATTGTATGGGTTAATAGTTTACTCTTCTGATAACTGTATTCTGTATCTGTTACAGAACCACACACACATATACCCACCCATTCCCATTGGTGATCGGCAATAAAAGAATTAAAAGGAACATCATCTGGGCTGCGTTCCAAAAACAGGTTGAGTTTCCCTCGTTCACTTGCCCTCAGCCCTTGCTATGATGTCACACGGAGGCCACTTGGAGAGTGGAGGGAAAGTGGGCGGGGGAGGAGTAGAAGAGGTAAACGGAACGCACCTGCCCTCGTTCACTAACAGCTGGGACAATCACTGGTTGGCCACATGTCTTATGGTGCGTTCCAGGCAACCCGTAACTCGTATTTTTCCGACCTGTTCCTATGGTTACCCGTTAGAACGTACAGTCAAACTCGTAACTTCCCACCTGTGAACTCGTACTAGATCGATCTACTCCCAGTTCCCAGTTCGTAACTCGTAACTTGCCTGGAACGCTACAAACTCGTAACTGGTGACTTGAAGTCGTGACTTACGGGTTAAAAAGCCTGCCTGGAACGCACCATTAGGTGTAGCGCTGTACTGCCTACTGCCCCTTAAGGAGGGGGGGGGGGGTTGGCCAGTTTTTTTTAATTCAATACTCTATAATATCAATATATACTACTCTTTCTCTCTGTCTGTCACTGATGATGAGCTCTGCTTCATCAGACCAATCCTGATTAAAATGCCTTATAAAACTACACATCAACTCAGGCACAGCAACTATGTGAATATGAAACGTCAGATTAAAAAGGCTCTTTAGACACGTTTTTTTTGTGACAAATAAGTTTGCCTATTATATATCTCTACTAGCCTACCACTTGTAAATAGTTTGTTCTGACATGTCACTGCTAAACTAGTTTATTGAATTTAATATTTACTGACCCCTATTATTTATTTTCTTCTTTGGTGGTAAACACACAACTGGTGCTTGAGGTTCATTATCGCCACCGCATGGACGTATTTTTCGTGCACCACTGCAATGCATTGTGGGTGATATACAGCTCTGGAGTGACCATCGATGTTGACTTGATCACTCAGCCCTCAAGGGTTGATCTCACCAAGTTCACTTCAGCTGTTTAGAGAAATGGAACAGCCCTTAAGATGGCGGCGGGGATTCCCCCGAGGGCAAGTGCTGAGGGCAAGTGAACGAGGGCGACTCAACACGCTTTTGGAACGCAGCCCTGGACTCATGCATTTTAACTGATGCCCCCCAGCGGCCACAAGTGTATCCTTCCAGTCCACATACAGTCCTTAGAATATCTACAAAACAAATTGGTCCTTCGAGCCGGATCCAGTGTGGTTACTGTGGGATAAAGCCAAGATGTTCCAGGATCAGCGTAACACTCCCCGCCCATCAGATGTTCGGCCACGTCGCAGAACACGACCACCATGGACGACTATGAGGTCTCCCGGCCGGGAGAGAGAAAGCAGCCCTATCCTAGCGTGGAGAGATCTGCGGAGAGACACGTCAGGATGACGCCTCTCACAGTGACATTGCTATTTGTGTGTGTCTGACTGTCCCTCACAAAGACCTGTTTTGATAACCATTTGTCCAATTTACTTCACTTTACAGGTGTATTGCAGTATGAGGTGTTAAAGAAAGAGAGACACCCACCAGGTGAGATACACACACACGGAGGGTAGACATCAAAATGTTTGCTGGGGTTAACTATGTCAGCTATGGGCATTTTTATTTTTGACTCTTTCTTTTCCCACCATTGCTCCTATGTCCCAGCAACGACAGCAGCTTAAAACAGGGGCAGATGACTTGATGTTATTTAACCCACATAACTGTAATTTGTTCCACAGACAACAGCAGATGGTTTTTCAAAATATGTGATTACATTTGTCTCGGGTAACGCATTCTTGTCCTGTCATTACAGATAACATTGTGGTCCAGTGTTGGTGGCAAGAACATATAGGATTGCACTACCAAGTGCATAAACAGGTATAAGAAATTAAATATTATCACAGATGTGAAGTGTGAGAAAAGTCTATACAACTTGTGTACAGATAACAATTGTTAATCCTGCCAGAATAAATGCTTACTTGAGACTCTCAGACATGACATCAGATGTGAGAGGGAAGCTCTTCATGATGGAGGTAGCCTACAATACATGGAGAAGTGGTTCTTTCATTACTCTTTCAGCTCCCAAAACAAAGTGTTCCTGCCATTCAGTGCATTTAGCATCTGTCAGACCATCATTGTAAATAAGAACTTGTTCCTAATGATTCTGCCTGGTTAAATAAAAAATCTGAATCAGCGCTCTGTAAAAATGTTTATTTTTTTCTTGTGCCCTCTCTCCAGCTGCTGTGAAGAGATGGAACATCAAGGCCACAGATGCAGACATTGAAATTGTGATCCAGATCCACCTGAAGCATGTCCCAGCAAGAAGCGGGGGGAAGCGGCAGACCTCACAGGACCTTGATAATTAAAAATAAAATATTTGTTACATTAAACGTGTCCATTTTTTATTCAAGGGTATTTAGATAACTCATTAAATATATATGGTCCAGAATGCTGTCTATTTTTGTCCATGTACTACTTAGGTATGGGTGAACATCAATACAATATTTGTTAACTTTATCACAGGTGAGTTTATTTGCTATCAAAATTTCAGGTTCACTATTACTGTGATATTTTAAGTTAGCAAAAGTGAAATTTGCTGGTGTGAGTTGATGTCTATCAGACTTTGACTATGATGCAGTTGATTCAAATAGTTGTAGAATAGAGCATTGAGAATTCTCTGGAATTACACATGTAGCTATGCAGACTAGTTGAAAGACACAATTTTGGTAAACATCTTTTGAAGTAGTAGTAGTCTTTTGAAGAATACATTACATGTGTATTTTGATAAAAAGGTTGAAATGTGTCCGTCTCCGTAAAATGTTGCCGTCGAAATGACACCGGTCATTTACCGATGTCAGAAAAACTTTCATTTCAGCACCTGAGATCGACGTCAAATCAACCTGCCCGACCGACGTTAATTAGATGTGAAATAGACGTCAAAATGTTTGCTGGGTACTACTACTACAAGGCTACTAATCCTGACCTTGTGATGTGTTGTTCAGCTGTGAGCCAGGCTCATTCTTTACTGAATGGATAGAAAACTTTTTGCCACCACAAAAGACCCATGAGATAATTATATTAGGACAGGAGGCTCAGTGATGTCATGTCTTTTTATGCTCCATGTTTGACACCGATTCTGCATTGGTATTTAAATTTCAACCTTCCTGATGGCTTGACTGTTTAGTTATTATTTTTAATAAAGTAAAAAAAAAAAAGCCCAACGCACCTCTCCAGCTGTCCCAGCAGCTGTCAATGAACTGATAACGTGCGGGGGGCGTGGCGCTTAACTTACAAATGTTTGTCATTGATTAATTGTGTCTGTGTAGTAGGCCAGAAAGCAAAGTAAAAGAATCAGAAACAGAATTATTTCGTTTTTCCGTTTCAAATAAATCATGTCAGTCTATGTCGTGTTGGATTGATAGCACCATCTACTGGATGAAAATGGAACACAGAACAACTACACGACGCGTCAAGTGACGCGCAGTGCTGCACGCCGTGCAGATCGACTTCCGGCCGTGAAGCAACAGATCCTGCGAACGCACGCACGTGTGAACGCCTGACAAAGTAAGTCAAACAGGGACAGACAGACGTGCACAATCTGCTTCATGCGCACACAGCTTCTTGTCACGTGTGACAGATGTTGCGCACGTCGTTTCCGCGTAGGCGTGAACGCCTGACAAAATTGTTCAATCAGATTCATGCGAGCGTTAATGCGTGCGTTTGCTACAAAACGCATGAATGTTTACACGTGACCACTACGCGTAGTGTGATTACCGGCGCGCAGCAGTCATCACACGTGAACGTGCGCGTGAACGGCGGGCCATTATAAGTCAATGAGGAAACTACATTACACGTCAGGCGCTGTCTGCTGCACAGGCGTCAAAGCACGCGGGTGTGACACGTTCAGTTGACATGTGCGCATGCATTATGAAACGATTGTACCGGCATAGTGTGTGTAGGTGTGTGTGTGTGTGTGTAGGTGTGTGTGTGTGTGTGTGTGTAACTGTAATCACATGAAGCTGGCTCTAGAGTCTGTGTGTGTGTGTGACTGACTTGACACATAGTTAGTTAGTAGCTGCATCCTGTGTCAGTCTGATTTAGCTGTGTGTGTGTTTATAAACATTTAAACGAGCGCCAGGTGGATTGTTTATGAAGTTAACGAGCTCTGGCCTGAGGATCAAAGAGGTTACCACGGCGATAGGGGCCCCCGCAGGCTGAGACAGACAGAAACGTGGAGAAAAAAAGCCATTTTCTGCCTCTGCACCGGTCTCACATTTAGGCTAATCACATGAAGTTACCTGTGTGTGTGTGTGTGTGTGTGTGTGTGTGTGTGTGTGTGTGTGTGTGTGTGTGTGTGTGTGTGTGTGTGTGTGTGTGTGTGTGTAATCACATGAAGTTACCTGTGTGTGTGTGTGTGTGTGTGTGTGTGTGTGTAACTGTAATCACATGAAGCTGGTTCTAGAGTCTGTGTGTGTGTGTGACTATGAGCTGCATCCTGTGTCAGTCTGATTTAGCTGTGTCTGTGTTTATAAACATTTAAACGAGCGCCAGGTGGATTGTTTATGAAGTTAACGAGCCCCTGCAGGCTGAGACAGACAGAAACGTGAAGAAAAAGAGCCATTTTCTGCCTCTGCACCGGCCTCACATTTAGGCTTAGGGTGAGAAAACGGTAACTCCTATCAGAACAAAACACAGATCAACGTTGCTCTAAGGACTTACTGAAAATTTCGGTACGATTTGGTGTTTCTACAGTAAATATTTTGGCGACGCTGGCAGTTTTAAAACATCAGGCCGTTCTGCTTCTCTCAGAAAATATTTGTATTGGACTCAATGAGGAGCAGAGACAGACGTGGCCGCACTTAGAGGCTCAGAGTTTAAATTCTGTAAGTCTCTCTGATATTTTGAGCAGATTAAGAGATCAAGGATGAGCTCGTCTACAAACGTGGCCGAAATTATGTGTGTAGAGTGTGAATTGTGGCCGTTTGGAGTTTGGATAGAGAAAAAATCTGGAGTTTTTCTGGCATCTCTCCCACTCTAACCGATGACATCACGCACTCTGACACGAACATTCCATGCAATACACACCCATTATAATCTAATAATTTCTCCAAAAATGATCATGGTCATTGATCGTGGATTGATCAAAAACTATATGACCTATCAAAACGTGGAGTAATACGACAATACACAAGACTTGTGTCTACTGTTTAAAGTTTAAATGGAGTCTCTAGGTGAAAGTATGCCTGAGCAGTAGACGTTTGTTAAACTCCAATGATTGGTCTTTTTTTTCCGCCCGTCCCATTGACTTACATGCAAAAATTTTGCGCAGTTTTTCGCGACTTACATCGCGAAAAATTCGTAAACTGTTGAGAAAGGTAATAGCACAGCGATCCCGATCAAGCCGCACGTTTTGATATATAATATGTCCTAGTTGCGAATCGAAAATCGTCCGGAAGATGAAGGAGAATAATAACTAGAAAAAGCATTTCCAAAAATGGAAATGGTGTGAATGCTGAAAGCCATTGCTGAACCATGCTGAATTAGCAGAATAAATTGACAAAGACATGCGGAATGGCATACAAGAAACATGTTCAAGGAGGGAATTGAATCCACAACCTTCAGTACATCAGCCCACTGACCTAACCACTTCACCATAGTTAGATTGAATGAGAGAAGAGTAAAAGAAATCCATGTATAAGAGGTCACTGACTTCTGAAGAGAGGTTGAGACTTTGATGAATGTGAGATTTTTCAATGATGCTTAAAAGAAAGAAAGAAAAGAGTATAAATGAGCCATTAGAAGTTTGTCTACAGATGAGAATTTGAATGAAGTCTCTATCAGAAAGTACCACATGAATGAGGCAGGAATCGAACCCATGGCCTCATGATCAATAAACCTTTACTCTGCCATTTCACCACAGAGAGCACACACCTAAACATGTTGTCATTGATTGTGATGATGTGCTGCAAACTGTGGCGCTTAACGAACACCTGTAACCAATTGAAGGTGGGGGAGGGGAGCAGAATTCAACATAACATAACAAGAGTGCCCCTCTTGGATTTGAACCAGTGACCTTGAGGTTGGCAAGCAGCCACCTTACCCATTGGACTACAGACAGAGCTGTGGAGAAGGGAGGTTGAGACTTTGATGAATGTGAGATTTTTCAATGATACTTAAAAAAAGAAAGAAATGAGCCACAACAAGTAAGTCGAGGACCTTTTTTGTGACTTGTGACTATTTTTTGATGAAATCAAACAAAGTATAATGCCCATTCCAGTGAATTAAAAAGTTGAGCTCCTGCTACTCTGCTGTGAAATAAAACTGTTTGTGCTTGCAGATTCCAGCAATGGTTACACTGTGGACTTCACAGTGTACATGGGCAAAGCATCTGAACCCAGTGCTCATGGGTTGAGTTATGATGCTGTGATAAATCTCGTGCAGCCAGGCTTCTTTGGCACCGGATACCATATCTATATGGACAACTTTTACACGAGCCCAAAGTTGCTGACAGACCTGGCAGCCATGAAGTTCGGGGCCTGCGGAACGTACCGGGAGGACAGAAAAGGCTGCCCTCCTAGCCAGGGAGTGTTCACCAGGAAGACCCCACGTGGAACACTGAGGTGGATCAGGCAGGACTCCACAGTCTTTGTTAAGTGGATGGACACAAGGGAGGTGTCAGTGTGTTCCACCATTCACCCTGCAAATGCTGGTGACACAGTGAGGAGGAAGGTGAGGTGCGTGGAGGGAGGGTTGAAAGTCATTGACGTCCCGTGCCCAACTCCAGTCCTGGAGTACAACAAGTACATGGGTGGAGTTGATCGTTATGATCAACTCATCCAGTACTATTCGGCACACAGAAAAACCAGTCGGTGGTACCGCACTATCTTCTTCCACCTGCTTGACATCGCCACGACAAACGCGTACATAATGCATTTGGAGCTGGCAGCCACCCGGAACCAGCAGAGGCTGTCCCACAAGGACTTCATGGTGGAGCTGGTGAGACAGTTGTGTGGAGTGACAAGTGTGCCTCAAAGAAGAGAAAGCAACCATGTGCCTGCTGCATGTGCAACCAACTTCACCAGCTCCAACAGGGCCACAGTGGGACGCAGGCGGTGCCAGCTGTGTGCACAAAAAGGGGTGCGCAACACGACCCCCTGGAAGTGTGAGGCATGTGACACTCCCCTCTGTCTGTTACTGGACAGGAACTGCTTCGCTGAGTGGCACACATAGACTGAAGTGAAGATTGGACTGAAGTTGTGTGATATTGTTTGTAAAATAGTTTTTCCTGATGTCTGAATGAATATGTTCAAGTTATTAAGAATGTTATATGTGTGTATGTTTGTGAGAGCACTTTAAATGAAAAATATATAATTCGGATTGTAAATATTTTAGATTTTCTTACTTATGTTTGTGTATATGATTGGTTAAATTTAATTGAATTATATTTGAATGTGGCTTCCCACTCTGTCTGTCCTGAACAGGACTTTTTTTTTTTTGTCAGTGGTTTGCATTTGATTTTTTGTGAAATGGTATGCTTTGAAATAAAAATCCGCCTGGAAATTGAATCAGTTATTTGTGTTTTTTATGTTTTTTAGACACAGTTATAATATATTTGTTCAAGTTTACATAATCAGAATAAATGTTTTTACAATTGCAAGCTTTGAAAAACCTTTGATCTCTGTTTTTGTGTCTGTGATAAAACTTTAAATGTAGAAAAATCAAATCGATTTTACAAATTTTGAGCACTTTTTGCTCAGCTGTGTTTATACAATTGGTGAAAATAAAAAACAAATCATTTCATTAGATTGTATGAGTTGAGGTGAAAAAAATGATATAGGACACTATATTTTGCACATTCTTATAGCCTCTGTAAATACGTTCTGACATAGTCATGGAAAAATGCAGCAAAAATGCTCAGAGTTCTAAGGGTTACCTTCTGAACCCTCAGCTGTTTTTTTTACCTGATTTAACTAACTTCAGTTACAGAATTAATCTGTGCTTTACTCTGTTTGTCTTGTTATGTTCAGAAAAGGTCGCTCTGTCACAGCGCCATTCAGTGAATCTGTGGAGACAGTTTTCTTTTCCTTACAAACATTTTGGTGTGTGTGTGTGTGTGTGTGTGTGTGTGTGTGTGTGTGTGTACCACAACCACATGAGTGGGTAGAGGAGGGGATGCACAGGCGTCAGGAAGAGCCATGTTGATTCTGAGCCTCAGGGCTAAAGTCAGTGTGAACGTGTCCTGTGTGAAAAACACAGCCTCTCGTTCTTGTGTGAATGAGGCTGTTCCATTGATCCCAGAGCACAAAGCTCCTGCAAAAAACAGTGCAGCAACGTAAAGTGACGTGATGGGTTAAGATGGTGTATTGGCTGAACTGAAGCCCCCACCAACATGTCTGAAGCCCTGTGGAGCCTGTCTCCTCCACCCTTCGGCCCTGCCTCCAGACTTACGGTGAGCGTGTTACGTCACTGATTTCCTGCTTGTGCCTGTAGTACTGTTGTTGTGTGTTAGACTCTCTCAATCCTCCGTCTAGTTTTCTGCTAACTTAATCGCTTTTAGCACCACTGTACACTAGCATATCACAAATGTTTCTGTCACTTAAAGGGATAGTTCAACATTGTGGCAAATTGGCCCATTGCCATAATCCCTATAGTCATAGCAGTAGGTTCGTTACTTTTAGTTGTTGGTGCAAGCTATTTTTAGAACAGCGGAGCCGAGCCGCAAGCTGCTCAGAGCTACGCTACAGAGGCTCATGGGATTTCTTGGTTTCCCTCATCAAACTCATCAAATACACAATCCAACAACTCCAAAACGCGCTGGTGGACAAGTTGTGACCTGTACATTCACCATGCTATGAGATAATAACGGAACATTACAAGACAATCTCTAGTTATACACACTGAGAAAGAAAAAAATAGATTAATTGAATTTTAAAAGTCACAATAGCAATGTAACAAATGTCACTTTGTACCATTAAAGAGACACTGCAAGAATTAGACCCACCTCTCTTTGGCTGCTGAGACACTTACCCATGCCTCTGTTTTCACACACTTAGTCTATTATAACGCACCTTATTCTGGTTTAATCAAAGGAAAAAAATGACAGGAAGAGAGCAGATCTCTCAGATAATACCTTCCTTGTTTTGCTTTAAAATTCTTTTACTTGAACAAAATGATCAAGCACCCTATGATCTTTCAGATTCTACGTCAAAGTCTCAAACCATCAAGTCACTAATGCCACTTCTGTTTGTGCCTGCAGATCTGCAGTGCATTTCTGTTACAGATTAGACATCAACCTCTGCCAATGATTTTAAGAGGCAACTCAAAACATAATATGTTTAGAGCTGCTTCTTCTTCGGTCTTGCTTTTAATTAATTCAGTTTCCACTGACTACTTCTTAACATTGTATTTATGGTTTTATATGTTATTGCATATGTTTGCTACTGCTTTTAATGTGGATAATATTTACACATTAAAATCAGTAGCAGTAGCATTTTTATTATCACTAAAGCAGCTCTGATGTAATGTGAAGTATGTTTTTAATGATTGTTTATCAAGGATTTTCTAGATTTTCTGTGCTTTGTCTGTGTTCATGTACTTTCTTCAGTTGCTGCTGAGTGTTTAACTCACAAAGCCACCGTATAGTTTTCTGTAGTTCTGCCCCTCACCGCCTTGACGACATCACAATAGAGTCCTGTCACCAAAGGCTCACATCTCTCACTTCTCCTCTCTTGTTTCGCAGGTGACAATCACAGTCAATTCATTGACTCATGATGAATAAACTGTTTCTGATTGAAATGATATGACAAACCACTTGCTTGTGATGCAATGTAATGCGTGTTGTTGTGTGTTTACCGAGCTTAGTCAACACAGGGAAACAATTACAAGTCCCACCTCCTCACTGACCTACATTGGTGTCTTAACAGCAGAACTTCACTCTCACACTTTGGGTGTGAGCAGATTCAATTTCTTTATTCACGCTGCTAGGAAGTGCATGGTGTTTACAGCGAGATAACCTTGACAGCTATAATATCTAACATTCTTTATTATTCCTGCAGCGCCAGATAAGAACCTTCATTTGAGATAAATCTGAGCAGCACAAAGCTACTTTAAACTCCACATCGCTGGATAAACACATTAGAAGATCGGTAAAAGTGTTGTTAACCTTGGCAGATTTCTCTGAGCATAATGCTGCTTCGCTCTGATCAGCGAGGAAACATCGACACTGGCAGACATGAAAGAAATGTGACTTAAGCTCAAATTCACAGACATTGTCTGACATGTTGTCTGTCTTCACAGGAGCCAAATAAAGCAAATAAAATGTCATGTGTAAGCAACACAAACAAATTCTTCAGTCTTCCCTTGTTAATTAGACTCAAGGTTTTATTATTATGAAGCACAAAAGGCTTTAGGCCTCAATCTATGACATTTTTTGGACACTTTTTTGATTTCATTGTCTTTGTGTTTCTTGCCACTTTTATGTACATGCTCAACACTGTTGTCTCTTGCATAGTATAGTTATTGTATAGAGAGTGATATACCCACCTTAATGACCATGGTCACCATTGGAATAACAGTCATGGCTTGGTTAAGTTTAAGAAAGGATAATATGGGTTACTCCTTAACATTACATGACCTTTGTTATCATGGCTAGAGTAACAAGAATGTGATTAAAGGGATAGTTCACCCAAAATTCATTATCTACTCACCCTCATGTCGACTAAAGGCTGGGAGAAGTTTCAGAGTCCTCCGTGCCTTCTCTGAGTTACAGCGGTGCTCCGAAACTTCTCCCAGCCCTTAGTCGACATGAGGGTGAGTAGATAATGAGTGAAATTTGAATTTTGGGTGAACTATCTAACTTTATCAAATGTCATGAATAGAAGACACAACATAAACAGATGGTCTCATTAAACATGTTGCTACTTATAAATCTCTGGATTTATTAAAGGCGAACTATACAAGATTGGTTACTTTTCTGCTGTTTTGCTAACCCTCCTCTTAGCCATGTTTACAACAAAGCAAGTGACAAAGCAATGAATAGAGCGTTACATAACGTCATATATCATATACAATGTTACGTGTATATTTGCTGTAGTCTTATCTGTCATAAACAAGAGATTATGGGGCATGGGGTGCGTTTGTGTCGTAGTGCCGCAGAGACGAGAGCTTGGACACCAGGTCCGAGGCTCTGATCGTACAAGGTTGGTTTTCAGCCAAGAGACACGTGGAAGGCGGAGAATCCTGCAATGTTCCTCTTTAATTATATATTTATTAGTGTTGTTCATGTGGTGTATTTTCTACCTCCTAAGTTGTTAAGTAATTGTGAGACTGGACGTTATAACACAGGCTGGACATCTACTGTCAGAATGATTGAGTCTTGAGTGCATGACAGTTATAGATAAACAAACAGTTCAAGGTACATAAAATACCATTGTCTGAAAAGGAGGTCCAAAGTAACTGGTGACGTCAGCTACTGTACCACTCAGTGTGGCAGCTGACTTTTATTGATTAAATACTCATTCCTTCTGTTTAGAGAGGTGGAGTTTTAGAACATACTACAGTATATAAGGTCAGGACTTTTGGCTAAGAGAGAGAGGTCTCGTAATTGGCTCTAGAGGCTTCTCAAGGATTCGGCTTTTTGACACTACATCTTTTTTGTAATAAACTCTTTTTACCATCTACAAAGAAGACGTGTCAGAGTGGTCATCTTTTCACCAGCATCGACATCAAAATATACCACAAGTTGGCGTCACGAACATCGGACGTGTTGTGACCTTCTGGCCTCAGTTGGCTGCTTGGAGGAGCAAGCTCCCGCATCGGGTGCGCGCGATTAAAGGGTGAGTTTTTCACAAATCCATGCGCTGGTTTGCTTTTTGGAGATGCTATCTGTTAACTAGGTTGCACCGTTAAAGAACCTTTGTGGGTTTACTTTGTTTTGGCCTTCTCCTAAATTTCTAAATTTATTTGAGGTATTTTTTAAGTTAGTACTCCTTCCTATTGAAGACGGACGTGTTTTGAATGGTCCTATTCAAAAAGGGGGGATGTAGTGAAATTACATACAGTAAGGAATAAAAGAGGAATGGGGTCCGCCCGCTATTCAGACATCCCGCTATTCCGACATGTCACTATTTAGACATCCCGCTATTACGACATCCCTCTATCTAGACATGCCGGTAGTCCGACACTTTTTGATACCGCTATTCCGACACGTCTTTTTTATTTTTATTTTATTTTTATTTTTTTACAGCTGCGATACCCAGGCGCGTCTCTCTCTCTCTCTTTTCTTTTCAGCATGTCTATCACTGGTTTGATGAGGGAGTGATGTTCTTAATCTCAACAACTCAACTATCAAGTCACAAACAAAACTGACACACATGATAAACAAACAGAACTATGCTGCAGTTTGTTTGTCAAGTTAACCTGTCACCTTCAGCACCACGGACAGCGCCGGGGATGAGCCCGCGGAGCTGCAGCTGTGAGCGTCTGGGCTCTGGGCTCAGGGCCTGGGGCCTTATTTATCAAAACTGTAAGTAAGCAGTGTAAAACTGCTGCTACTAAATTTTTTGCTTAGGCCTACGGTGAAAAGACAGCCCAAAATATTTACACCTTTTTCAGATCTATCAAACTGTGCGTGCACAACTCTGCACCTCAACTTTGATAACTGGATCCAAGAATGGTGCGCAGTTGCGCACGTGAACACACCTCCGTCCCGGAATGCCTAGACAACCATATGGTCAGCACGTGCATATTAATTAGCCATGTGCTCTGTGGAGCGACAACAAAGTGACAACGAAGACAACGGGCGGAGGGAGGGGAGAGAAAGCTAGATACATGGCATCGGGCAATAAATCAGGCAAAAACCTCCCAAATCTCAAAAAAAGGGAGCAGAAAAAAGAATAATCTTATGTAATCTGCCCCTTTATTCCAGACAATCTTTTTTTCTTCTTTTACCTATGTTAAAACGATGTAAAGCAGCAGGATAAACTCAGGTGACAGAATAATAACAGTCTCAGTAGCTGCAGATCAGTGTGCGCTGCTGTGTGCTGTGTGTTTTTAAACTTGGAGGGTTTGTTTTTTCTTCTCTAATAGGCCTATGTATTTGTGTATGAGAAACAGTGTCTCAGATGAAAAAATAAAAATAAATCAGAAGGACACGTCTGACTATAACGTAATCAATCAATGTCGGAAAAGCGGAATGTTTGAAAAATAGTAAAGTGCCGCTACTCCGACAATGAAAAAAAAAAATGTCGGAATAGTGGGATGCTTAAAAAATAATGTTAATGCCGCTATTCCGACAATTAGAAGTCAATGTCGAAATAGCGGCATGTCTGAATAGCAGCATGTAACCAAGAGGAATGTGTGAGTAGATGAAGAGTAAAGAAATAGGAAATTTGAAGTAAAATAGGCCTACAGATAAAAGACAAAAGTAAATAAGAGAACGAAGAAATAGGAAAAGAAGAAATAAGAGTAAAATTAATTTGAATTAGTAACACATGAGTTGAACTAAAACGCAGCATAAATTGGTGACGGCATCTGTGATCTACTCAGTAAGTCATGTGCATTTTTAGAGAAATGATATGCAGGAGTTAGATATAGTTTCCTTTAACTACTAGACATAAAGAGTTATGTAGAGGAGCCTGTACACCTAAATAGTAAGTCATGTGTTTTTGGTCGCTATGTGAAAATTGGTTTTAAAGGAAAATAGGAATATGCATTAGAAGAGAAGTAAAATAGAAGTTAAATAAAGGATTAAAAGAGGAAAAATAAAGAGAAAGCCTAAATGATAAAGAGAAGATAAATGAAGAAAATAAAGGTAAAGCTGAAACTAAAGAAGAAATAAGAAAAGGATAACAGAGAAATAGGAAATAGGTTTTTAGTTAAAGAGAAGTTAAAAGGAAGAAAGAAACTGCAGTTATTAAGCAAAAGAAATATGTGATCACTTACCGGTACATTTGGATGTTTTGTGTTTGTTGCTTTCTGTTGTATATGTGGCCAATGTGATAGATTCTATGTTGTATAAGGCATAGGAGGTAATAGAAATTGAGAACAAGAGATATAATAATAATAATAATAGTAATAATAATAATACAGGAATAGGAATTTATAAGATGAGATATCTTGTCTTAATGAGCCAGAAAAGGATGTTTAATAACATATAGAATTTATGAGTTTTTAGGGGACTTTTGGAAAATAAATCTGTAAAGAAACTTATGAGCCCTGGAAGAAGGACTTTTTTATGTGGTGGAGAATTTTTGATAAAGCCTGATTGATTTTGGGAAAACACTTATTTAAAGTGAGAATGTTTTTATAAAATTATAACATTCTAAGGTTATAATACAGAATTTTTGAAAGAAAGGAAAGACTTGCAGTAGGAATGTGTTTTGTGTATCTAGTGATTTTATAAAACACTGAACTATTTGTCTGTCTTCCCTTCATGGAGCGAGAGTTCAAGGAGGAGACCAGAGTTTAAGAAGTGTGTCTAGAGGTGGACAGAGGACAGCTGGTCTGCATCACATGGATTGAGGCTTGCAGACGACAGCGCATGCATCTGGATCCAGTGATCAAGGCCAGTGTGATTTTATCCACAAACTCTTTCTGACATTGTTGATGCAATTTGATTGATAATAGTACTTTCATTTACATTTAGTACACACATCTACAGTACATGCATCATACATGTGTTGTAGTTAATTAGAAGGAAGACTTGGCAACGGACTGATCAATCAATAAAGGTTAATTAATGTTGAGTTGGGGAATTTTATTTTTGCAATTTGATAGATCTGATAGATTGTGTGAGGTTGTCATTTTTCTAATATTTCTAATATTTTGAATTTCTTTGAAGTTATTTGTTTCATCTTTCTTTTACTGACTTTGGCAGTACAGGGGTAATAAATTAATCAATCAATAAATATAAGCTAAATAATATTTAATTAGTTAAAGCAGAAGTAAGTGATATATTTGTGTTAATATAAGTCTTAAATAGTTATATCTTCTGACAGCAATCACTTACATAGAGTGTTTGGACTGAAACACGGGTCTCTCAGTCCCTCTGCTCTGCTCTGAGCCGAGGAGAAAACATTTATCGTATCCTACAGTTTTTATCCAATGAGGAGAGAGAACGGCATGCAGGGCTGTGCGTGCAGCCAAGGAACGCCGTGAATGTGGGGACGTAGGGACGAGGACTGTTATGGTGCGTTCAAGGAAACTCGTATTTTTCCGACCGTGAAGTCGTACCAGTTCGATCTGGTACGAGTTCACCGGTCGGAAGTTACGAGTGGCCGTTATAGTGACTTTCACCGGTAAAACAGGTCGGAAAAACACGAGTGGGTTGCCTGGAACGCTACAAAGTCGTAAGTTGTGACTTGAAACTGTAATTTACGATTTCAAAAGCCTGCCTGGAACGCAGCATTAGCGAAAACGACCGGACCACTTACTTCTGCTTTAAGTTAAAGTTAAGCACAATAATTTAGGGAGAAGGAGAGACAAACAGAGCTTGGCATTCTCCAGTTGCTTGAAAAGGAGGGTCAAAGATGGAAGATCAGAGTCTTTCATTTTCAAGAAGGCATACCAAGAAAAAGCATGTTTCTAGGGAAGAAGAAGATAGACGACAAACTTTGAGTAGGATTGATAAAGGTATAGATCAATGCCTTAAATATTTGGACCAATACACCACACCAAAAGGCCGGAGATTATTACAAGAACAATTACAGGACTTGCAAATGCAAAAGAAAAAGTTAATGAAAAAAGCCTCCCAAAAATCACCAACGAAGGAAGATAAGTCTGGTAAGATCTGTCCAGTGGTTATCAGAGGACAGAATCTGGTGTATAAATCTTGGGATGATACAGTTATGCCAGATCTATTTGAGAAATTACCCATTCTTCAAGATGGAGCACATCCTTGGATTTTAAAGTTGAAGGATACTATAGTGGGGACAAAGCCTACCATGGGAGACATTAAGAGACTCTTGGTAAATATTATTGGGGTTCCAGCTATGGAAGAGATTCTATTGAGAGCAGGGTGTAACCGATATGTGGGGTCTACTGTGCACGATTCAGAGCTTTTTGCATCAAATAAAGGCAGAGTGTATAGAGCACTAAGAAAAACATTTCCAACAAATGTACACCCCGACAACATTCTTATTGAGCCGTTAGGACAGGAAGAAAACCCAAGATCTTATGTCTCGAGAGCTCATCAGGTATGGAGAAATGTCATAGGACATGATCCAGAGGAGAGTCAGATGGAGCAATCAATCTTACGAGCTAAGATTCAGAAGGGGTTGCCCCTGCCAGTGAGGAGCAAATTAGCAGAGGTGGTTGGCTTGGGAAGTATGACAAAAAGTGTTTATGCAGACCATATTGCACACCAGGTTGAGCTGTATAGGAAGAAGGAGCATGATTTGAGAGAGCAAGATCAAGAGGCTCTTAGGAAGCTCACACAACTGCAGCTGTTAGAAGATAACAATGAGGAGAAGAAGCAGGCAGTAGTGATGCAAGAACAGCCTGTTGTAAATCAACCACCATCACAATTTTCCCCAGCTCAGGTTCAGCTTCAGGAGTTTTGTCCAATGCTTCCACCTGCTCCACCACAGTTCTGGAGAGGACGTGGTAGAGGTAATTTAGGAAGAGGAAGAAGAAACTTTAATCCAAATTTTCAGCGGATGCAAGATGTGTGTTATAACTGTGGATTGGTTGGTCATTTGGCTTATGCATGTAGCAGAAGAGGAGGAAATTTCAGAGGGAATTTCAGAGGAAAATCAAGAGGTTTTTAGTTATCGTAATTCCATAGTAGAGTAAAAATTAACATCTCCTTAGGAATGTATAAATTACATTTAGTATTTTCTGATCAAGCTACAGTAGATGGGACTATACGTAGGTTGGCACATGGGTTAGCCCATGTTGCAAGGGGGGAGGTTATAGTATGGATTTTATTTGCTTAATTAGACTGATTGGGTTATAACCAGGTGGATGCTCAGTCACTTGCCAAGTTAACGTTAAAGTTTTTGCAAGTTTTTGTCTAGAGAAGTCATATGCAGGTGAGGACTTCCAGATTGAATATTGTTAGACAATGGATGAGAGTTTGTGGACAAAATTGCAAGGATAAAATTGCAATACTGATTTAAATGTAATGTGTCTATGTGTTTTTGATGTTTTTAATTTGTATTTGTTTGGCGCAAAAGATACTGGTGTGTGTTTTCCATCTGTCCTCTTAGAATGATATTGGAAGAAGACTACTGTAAGAGCGGTTCTACAGGGATCCTGAGGTGCTGAAGGGATTCAGATACCTGATTAAGGACAATGAGAAAGGACTGAAGGACCCTGAACATGGACACTGATGAGATGTCTACAGTGGGAAGTGACGCTGCAAAGGAGCTGCAGTGTCCTGACAGTGGGACAGTGTGATTTCATGTATTCATGTATTCAAGTTGTCAAATTTGTCACTGTCCATGATATGTTTTTGATGATTTGTGGATATGTTGGAACCTCAGATGTTTTCTTTTCTTTTTGACGTTTAGGGAGAGTAATGTTAGGCAGGGATAGGTCCAATGGAGGATCCGATGGGTTGACCAGCCTGAAATTGGATATTGTTTTGATTTTATTTGTCTGAGGTTTTCATATGTATCTGCTGAATTATTTCATATAAGTTTGAAGAATTTCTTCTTTTCTAATTGGTTTGGAGTGCTAAACAGTGGTTGCCTCAGGCAGAGGGACCGTGAGAGAATTTCCTGTCTTGATTGTTTGATGGAAACTTTAAGGAAGATTGGCTGCCTGGCAGGTTTTCGCTCTCACACTCCACAAATTGTTTTATTGCTAATGATTGTTCATTATAGACAGTATATAAGAGTGTCTGTTTGTTTCATTATGATAATCATTTAATTGTATGTTATCTTTTGTTGTGTCGAGACTTTTTGGTCTCGAAGGGGGGAATATGTGGTGTATTTTCTACCTCCTAAGTTGTTAAGTAATTGTGAGACTGGACGTTATAACACAGGCTGGACATCTACTGTCAGAATGATTGAGTCTTGAGTGCATGACAGTTATAGATAAACAAACAGTTCAAGGTACATAAAATACCATTGTCTGAAAAGGAGGTCCAAAGTAACTGGTGACGTCAGCTACTGTACCACTCAGTGTGGCAGCTGACTTTTATTGATTAAATACTCATTCCTTCTGTTTAGAGAGGTGGAGTTTTAGAACATACTACAGTATATAATGTAGCACCTTTAACCCTGATTAGAATAGATACTCACATCTCTAGGTTCGGTAGGAGTTGGGCAAATGACTCAAAAGAGGAGTGGTTTGAACAGGTGATATTTTAATATCAATCAGAAATAAAATAATAAACAAACAACTTGGTTGTTCAGTTTTTCAAAATAAAAGGCGCCAGAAAATAAAAAATAAAACAAAAGAAAATTGTCCTGGGACACTGAGCTCCCTTGCTCAGCGTGCTGGAGTGTTCCGTCGCGGGATCCAAGGTGAGTTTGTGTGTCAGTTGAGTTTCTTTATTTTCAGTTCAGTATTTGTTTCAACTACTACCCGGGTAGGTGAGAAGTGTGTGCAATCTTATCTGCTCTCCTTGTATGAGATTCAGGTGATCTGGAGTCGTTGAGATAGGTGGGTTCAGCAGCTGGCCACACTGCTTTCCAACGTTCTCTCTCACTCTCCGATCCGTTGGGCTGTGCTCGCCGTCTCGTTCGTCTCACTCTCAGAAGTGTTGGGCTGGGCTCGCCATCTCGTTCTGTGTTTCTCAGTTCAGACTAGCAACAAAAAAAAACCAACCGGAGTCTATGCATTTTACTTCACAAAGGGAGTTTTTCCTCTCGGCTCACGGCTTATCGGTCGAACCTGGATTCGCCCGTGACTACCGGGTCCACCTGCGGACGTCTCTGCCGTTATCCGCAGCTTTCTGCTTCTCTTTTCGTCGTGTTTGCTCTGGTTTTAGCTACCGACTCTCTCGGTGTGGTGTGGTCTGCTCTGCTGCTGCCTGGCTTATGGCTAGAGAGAAAATGGCGTCTACTCTCAGATGCAGACTCCACGCGATACCTGACCTAGGTTCACGCTAGGGATACAAACACTAGCAGGAGTATACTGCCACCTACTGGAGGTTTAGTAGAACTGCTTAAATAACAAAAATAGGATTAGTAACCTCATTTTTCATGCTGGTTACACCCTCCCTTCTCAAATTGGCATGAGTCCCTTCATGCTCTGTTCCCTGGACTGCATGGTAACTACCATCCCCTATAGTATCAAGGGCTCTGTTGAAACTCTCCAAGAGACTTTTGGCAAAGGAGATTAAAGGTTTCCCTAACTCATCATAATGAAAGCGTTTGGGAGGTCGTCTGAACCTTTCAGATCTCTGTGTGGTTAAGTCTGGGTCGTCAGCGTCTGTGTCAGTCAACTGTCCATGTTTGTCTTGGTCAGTGATATCTGTGTCGGTCTGTTGTCCATCTTTGTCATTCTGGTCTTGGTCAACAATGTTTGTCTCAACAACGTCTGTGTCAACTACATCTGTGTCAACAACATCTCCGTCAAATACATCTGTGTCAACATCTCCGTCAACTACATCTGTGTCAGCTACGTCTCTGTCAACTACATCTCCGGTTGGTTTTGATTGACTTTCGCTCATAGCTATGCTTTCTCTGTTCAGGTCTGGTTCAATGGCTTGCTCAACCGCAACCTCTGGTTCCACCAAAACCAAGTTGGGAAGCACTTCACCTGTCTCAGCAGGTGAGAAAGGTAAGTTGCTGGCAGCAAGTACATCTGGAGGTTCGGAATGTGTGGAATGAGCTGACGAATGATCAGCCTCTGGAGCTGGATTCACAGGGGGATGCTGCCCCGTAGGAAGCTCAAGGACCTGAACGAACCTTTTCTCAGGAATGACAGACAAGGAAAGTGGACAATCGCATGAGTCATCTTCAGACTCTGAATGATTCTCTTGGGAGTGAAACTGAAACTGTTGGCTCCTTGTTCTGGGACGGTGTACCTTTGGAGCGACCTGCTCAGGCTCCTCGTCGTCTACCAGATTACTACAAGGAAGCAGGTGATCCCTGTGCAGCGTTCGAGTGGGACCGTCCTCATCAATGGGCTGCACTGTATAAACTGGTAAGTCTCCCTTTCTGTGCAAGACTTTGTATACAGTTGACTCCCATTTATCTGCGAGTTTGTGCTTGTTCCTTAACCGCAGGTTCCGTACGAGCACATGATCACCTTCCTGGAGTGTTGATTCCCTTACTACCCTGTCGAACCTTTTTTTGTTCCTTTCTGCGACCTTTGCAGAATTTTTGACGACAAGCTGGTAGCTTTCTTCAAGACGTGCTTTCAGATTCTTCACGTATTGAGAATGACTTTTGTGAGTTCCACCCTGGACAGGTAAACCAAACGCAATGTCTACCGGTAACCTGGGGCGGCGCCCAAACATCAACTCATACGGGCTAAAACCCGTCACATCGTTTTTCGTACAGTTGTACGCGTGAGTCAATGGTTTCACGTAATCACGCCAGTGATTCTTCTCCTTTTCTCTCAGGGTTCCTAACATACTCAAGAGAGTTCTGTTGAACCTTTCAACTGGATTTGCGCGGGGATGGTACGGACTGGTGCGTACTTTCTTGATACCCGCGAGAGCACAGAGTTCGTGGATCAGCTGTGACTCAAAGTCTCTGCCCTGGTCACTCAAGATTCGCTCTGGAAACCCGTAATGTATCAGAAACTGCTCCCAAAGACTCTTAGCCACGGTTGTTGCTTTCTGATCCTTCGTTGGAAGCGCAACAGCGTATTTCGTGAAGTGATCAGTTATAACTAAGACGTCTTTGGTGTTTTTGCTGTCGGGTTCCAAGGCCAAATAGTCTATGCAGACTAGTTCCATGGGACGTGTTGTTTGAATGCTTACAAGAGGTGCGGATTTCTCAGGTGGTGTTTTCCTCCTTACACAACGTCCACAAGATTTGATCTTGTTCTCTACGTCCTTAGCCATCTTTGGCCAATAAAACCTCGAGCGAATGAGGTCAAGAGTTCGATCAAAGCCAAGATGTCCCATATCTTCATGGAGCCAAGAAAGAATGGGGGACCGAAGAGACATAGGAACCACAAACTGGTAAGTGATGTCACCATCTGATTGTCGGACTCGGTAAAGGAGGTTACTCTTGAGCTCAAACCGTTTCCACTCTTTAAGCATTAGCTTAAGTTCCAATGAATCAGGGATGGATTTGGGATTTATCCCATTTCCAGATTCCAGCATGTTGATGACCTTCCCAAGGACTGGATCGGACCTCTGGTGATGTTGGAGATCTGCTTCGCTGAATGTAGGTATGATGGAACAACTTAATGCTTCAACCTCCCCGTACGCATCTGGCACTGCATCAGCATGCAAAGCCAAGGACTCCACAAAGGCGACAGAAGGTAAGTTACCATCGGCCTCAACAAGATGACGACTGCACAAGGCGGTAACTGTGTCAGGCGGTAAGTCAAGATGGTCAGGAGAAGAAGAAAGGTGATGCGAAGCGAACTGTCTGATTCGTTCTCTTTCCTCCAGGGACACGTCATCATCTGGCAGATCGTCATGAGGACGTCTGGAAAGACCGTCTGCATCTTGGTTGCTCTTGCCAGCTCTATACTTGATGTGAAAGTCAAAAGTGGAAAGAGCGGCCAGCCAACGATAGCTAGCGGCGTCAAGCTTGGCAGACTTCAAGATATATGTCAACGGGTTGTTGTCCGTTACAACCGTGAACACATTTCCATAAAGATAGTCATGAAATTTTTCTACCACAGACCACTTTAAAGCCAAGAACTCTAATTTGTGAGCTGGGTAGCGTTTCTCGCTGGAAGAGAGCCCTCTACTAGCGTAAGCGATAACGCGTAGTTCACCATCTTGCTCTTGGTAAAGAGCGGCACCAAGCCCAGATGTACTCGCGTCGGTGTGAAGGAAATAAGGAAGTTTTGGATTTGCAAAACCGAGGACTGGTGCAGAAGTGAGCTTGTCTATGATGGTTTGAAATGCTTCTTTACAAGCTGGCGTCCATCGGTTGGCGAAGGGCTCTTTGACGTTCAAGTATCCGGCGGAGGAGGGAGTTGCCCTTTTACCCTTCCTGCATGGTGGGTAACCACCGGTAAGGTCGTTCAAGGGTTTTACTATACGGGAATAGTCCTTGACAACCCGGCGGTAATATCCCGCAAAACCAAGGAATGACTTGAGCTCGGTAAGTGTGTTTGGCTGTGGCCATGTGCGAAGGGCACGCACCTTCTCAGGGTCGGTTTCAACACCCTTGGTCGAGACAATGTGCCCTAAGTAGCGCACAGAGCTCTGGAAGAAACGACACTTCGACGGCGACAACTTCAAGCCATATTCCCGCAATTGCTGGAGAACATGTAAAAGACGTCTTTCATGTTCCTCTTTGGTGTCTGAAAACACAATGACATCATCCAAGAAAACCAGCACTTCTTTCAGGTTAAGGCTACCCATGCAACGCTCCATTAAGCGCTGAAAGGTGCTGGGAGCATTAGTGATGCCCTGGGGCATACGATTAAACTCGTAAAAACCCAGGGGGCACACAAAAGCAGTTTTAGGTTTGTCACGTTCTTTCATTGCTATCTGGTAATACCCAGATTTCAAGTCCATTACCGAGAACCATTTGGAACCGGCAAGTGCTGAGAAAGATTCTTCAAGATGTGGAAGTGCATAAGCATCTCGGATGGTCAAAGAGTTTAACTTTCGATAGTCGATGCAAAGCCGGACATCGCCGTTTTTTTTCCGAACCACAACGATTGGCGAAGAGTAGGGTGATTCTGATTCGCGAATCACTCCTGCCGCCAGAAGCGTTTGTAGATGTTTCCTTACAGCTTCATAATCGTTAGGGTGGATAGGTCTAGACTTCTGTTTGAAAGGTGTTTCGTCTCTCAAGTTAATGTGATGTTCGACCTTGGAAGTGTGTCCGAAATCTAGATCATGCTGAGCGAAAACATCAGCATAAGTACTCAAGCTCTGCGTTATCCTCTCCTTCCACTCTTCCGGAAGGGGGGATTCCTTGAAGTCAAAGACAAGACCTGACTCAGTGGATTCAGAAGATGACTGAGGAGAAACTGAACAACACCGAACAGTGTTGGTGTCCTCATGAGAAGCAGGTAAGTTGTCATGAACTGATGCAGGAGCATGAAGTTCAGCGATAACACAACTACAAGGAAGTGTTACGTCATGTTCACTCTCGTTTCTTACCCATACAGGTAACTTGAAAGGATGTTCCTTGGGCATGCTCACAAGACAACACTCTACAAAGATACCACCAGGTAATGTGGACATGCTAGGCTGTTCAATGATGACACATTCATCTGAGGTGTTTATCTTAGCAAATCCCTCGAGAAGCACCCTCCCTTGTGCAGGTATCACTCTCTGTTCTCTGCCTTTCAGGGTCATCAAGCCGATTTTTCCGGTGGAACTTACCTCTTTCCTGAGCTTCAGGGTGTGAAGGATTTGTCGAAAGCCATAAACAGCTGAAAGGTCATTTGGATTTTTTTCATGACAATGCTCGTCATACATGACATCAAGAGCGTTTGTACCTATTAGTACAGGAAGCTCGCAGTTGGTGCGTATATCTGGAACGACCAACGCCAAAGTAGCGACTTCAGGCTCAGACTCGACAAAGTCCTTTGGAAACTTCAGGACAAGAGGGATATAACCCAGGTAAGGAACTATGGCACCACTGGCACCTTCAACATCAAGACCATCGATTGGTTGAATGGGATGTTCTGATAGATGGCTGTTGTAGAAAGAAGTGGACACCGTGGTTACCTGAGAACCAGTGTCAAGAAGACAACTACACTCAACTCCTGCCACTTTGATGTTAGCAGTACATTTGTTCCCTACAAGTCCTCTTGGAAGCTTGATGTGATGCTCAAGGTTTTGAGAGTGAACCGATGCTTGATTAGATGGATCAGTTTTGGGACATGCACGCTTCATTTCAGTTCCTGTGAGTCCCTCAACAGGAACTGAGGTTAGTTTAAATGGGAGCGTGCCTATGTTCCCACAGCCCTATGTTCCCTCAGCCCTATGTTCCCTCTGGACTCTCTCTACCTATCTGGCCTGTCTAGCCTCTACCTGGTCTTTTTACTAAACTTAACCAACTCCTTTCTTCATTGCCTAAACCCAACCAATGGTGGGACCAAAGGGCTGAGGGAACATAGGGCCTAATTTTCAGTGACAACAAAAGTTAGAAATGAGGGAACATAGGGCTGAGGGAACATAGGGTTTAAATGATGTTTGTTCTGTTGTTCCCATGCTTGTTGTTTCTGCCTGAACTCTTTTCGTTTTAGTTCAACTAGTTCAGGGTCAGGCTCGTTGCTGCAAGAGGGCGCGATATGGCCGTCCTGCCCGCACTTGAAGCAGTAGCCTGGTCTGGGTCTTTTTTCAGAAGTACCCTCAATTGGGGGTGGGGGGTTTGGTTCAGATGGGGTCTTCAGTTTGGGTTTTGTTTTCTTATTTGACTTGGAGAAAGACTGAGCTGAATTGCTGCTCAAAGATGTTTTGAGTGAAGCTACCTGTGCTTGTAGTTTAGCAATTTGCTGTTCGAGTTTGCTGGTCTCAAGAGAAGAAGTCACAGATGCTGCAGCTGCCATGTCAGAACCATCAAGGGTACAGTCGTTCACAGAAAGAGGGTTCGACTGGACTTTGGCTTTAGAAAACCCTAAGTGTTGTTTCATTCTGTTTGACTTCGCCGCTTGGCGGTCTTCATCTGTGCGTAACAGAAGGAGCAGCTCTGAGAATGAGGGGGGGTTTGACTTCCTTTGCTCCAACTGTAAACTCGTGATGAGACTGTTGTTCCAACACCCCCTGCAAAATTGCTTAAGGAGCTGGCGTTCTGAGTCAACAGTGGCAATACCACCTCGCTTAACCACTTTGCTCAAAGCTGCCTGCAGCCGCTGCAGGTAGCTGGAAGGTTTCTCACCTGAGTTCTGGTTCGTGTTCAGAAATTTAGCAAAAAGCTCGTCTCCATCATCCACGATGCCGTATGCTGAATCAAGAAGACTGAGATAGTCATGTGGACTGGAGTTCGGTCCAAGATGCTGGACGACATTAGCTGCGGGTGGAAGAAGGCTTTCTACTATTTTTCTGACAGTGAGTTTGTCAGACATGGAAGGATCAGCAAGAAAGAAGTCAACAGTACTGCGCCATACATCATAGTCAGACTCTAAGCTGGGACAGGGAGTCTTCCCAGAAAAGGACCTTAGCCTGGTATGACCATGGTATTGGGAAGCCACATCACCACTCCTAATGACATGTTCTACAACTACCTTTTGGACTTCAGGGGTACTGAGATGTTCAGAGGGTAAGTACAAACCTGGTTTCTTAGGTGAGGGGAGAGCCTCTGCACCTACAAGGAGTGAAAAAGAGTCATGTTCATGTGAGTGAGTTTCGTCAGTAACCCTTTTAACAGGAGTTTGGGTCGGGTTTGTCACTAGCTGTGTTGAGGTCGAGTCACTGGTCAACGGAGATTCGTGATCCGTTTCAGACGTACCTGGTTCAGCTGTCTGGGGTTTCGTAGACTCACGGATTCTGGTCAACTCATCAAGCAAAACTTTCTCAAAGTCAGCACCACTTAGCTTAGCAACGTCTTTCAGTTCAGCTAAATAAGTGTGGGTCAGGGTTGAACTTCTGTCAGCTGCATAGAAGTCAGAGAGAGACTGAATGCTGTTAACGACGCTTGGGTTACTTGTGGGTCTCTTGCAGGGCAAGCTGCTCTGCAGAAAGTGAATGGGTTCACCTGACTTGAACTCTACGATAGCTTCTGAACTGCTCGTTTTGATTATCCTTTCAATAGGACCGCACTCCCTTAGGTAATCAATGACCTCGTTGTCTATCACTTCACCAGTTAAACCGTCAACTAAGACTGAGTTTGGTACCTTCACATTTTCAGCCTTAATAACATCCATACTGTCACTTACATCAACACAAGTTTTTTTTTTTTTTTTTTGAAAGTTCGTTTTTTTTTTTTTTTTTTCAATGAAAGCAAAAGAAAATGTCAACTGTTCAACCACCAACTCCTCCTGGCTGGCTCGCCAAGTTTTTGTGTAGCACCTTTAACCCTGATTAGAATAGATACTCACATCTCTAGGTTCGGTAGGAGTTGGGCAAATGACTCAAAAGAGGAGTGGTTTGAACAGGTGATATTTTAATATCAATCAGAAATAAAATAATAAACAAACAACTTGGTTGTTCAGTTTTTCAAAATAAAAGGCGCCAGAAAATAAAAAATAAAACAAAAGAAAATTGTCCTGGGACACTGAGCTCCCTTGCTCAGCGTGCTGGAGTGTTCCGTCGCGGGATCCAAGGTGAGTTTGTGTGTCAGTTGAGTTTCTTTATTTTCAGTTCAGTATTTGTTTCAACTACTACCCGGGTAGGTGAGAAGTGTGTGCAATCTTATCTGCTCTCCTTGTATGAGATTCAGGTGATCTGGAGTCGTTGAGATAGGTGGGTTCAGCAGCTGGCCACACTGCTTTCCAACGTTCTCTCTCACTCTCCGATCCGTTGGGCTGTGCTCGCCGTCTCGTTCGTCTCACTCTCAGAAGTGTTGGGCTGGGCTCGCCATCTCGTTCTGTGTTTCTCAGTTCAGACTAGCAACAAAAAAAAACCAACCGGAGTCTATGCATTTTACTTCACAAAGGGAGTTTTTCCTCTCGGCTCACGGCTTATCGGTCGAACCTGGATTCGCCCGTGACTACCGGGTCCACCTGCGGACGTCTCTGCCGTTATCCGCAGCTTTCTGCTTCTCTTTTCGTCGTGTTTGCTCTGGTTTTAGCTACCGACTCTCTCGGTGTGGTGTGGTCTGCTCTGCTGCTGCCTGGCTTATGGCTAGAGAGAAAATGGCGTCTACTCTCAGATGCAGACTCCACGCGATACCTGACCTAGGTTCACGCTAGGGATATAAACACTAGCAGGAGTATACTGCCACCTACTGGAGGTTTAGTAGAACTGCTTAAATAACAAAAATAGGATTAGTAACCTCATTTTTCATGCTGGTTACAATAAGGTCAGGACTTTTGGCTAAGAGAGAGAGGTCTCGTAATTGGCTCTAGAGGCTTCTCAAGGATTCGGCTTTTTGACACTACATCTTTTTTGTAATAAACTCTTTTTACCATCTACAAAGAAGACGTGCCAGAGTGGTCATCTTTTCATCAGCATCGACATCAAAATATACCACATTCATCTTTCTTATTTAACAGAGATGTTGTTACATAATTCTAGATAATTGTGTCCATATTTGTGTTGTTTAAAAATCTGTCGAATATCAGTCTGTTATGAAGTGTAAAGAGGCCACATCACTGACAAGTGAGCTATTGATGATTTGGGGAAACACCAGGCTTCAGTTCTGTAATGACAGAGCTGTTTTCCTCCCACTCACTCCTTTAACTCTGACTGGCATCCAGTTACCACGAGCACACTGATCCCTCCCGCTGTCTGCAGGTGGGAGACCTGATGATCTGTCCCCACACTGACAGCTGCTAACTGATGGAGCTGTAACGTGTCAGGGAGGAAAAAGCTCTTAAACTTTTAAAAGATTGCTTTCTCCTCTGATGCACAAAGTGCTGCGATAAATCAGGCCTCAGCTGATCTGCTTCTTCTTCGGTCTCAGCTAAAGTGGAAAAGTTTACTTGGTTTGTTTTTTGTATTTGGTTCACACAAGCGACCCAGGAGCCAAATAGAGTTGGGACCTGTTCTTCCATTTAGAGCAGGGGTGTCCAACCTGTCGATGCTGATCTACTGAAAAAGAAAGTCCATACCACCAGGTACTTGCAGACGTGTTACTACGTACGTAACTAAGTAAAAGGGGAGGGGCTTTACTTCTGTTAAAGCAGCAGTTCCACCTTCCACCACAATGTATTAGTGGCAGAATCGTGCTGTCCATGTTTTACTACAGACAGAGAGGCAACAATATAAATATAAATCAATACTCTTCAAATCCATAACCATGGTCTGACAGTTTTTTTAAAAATCAATACTCCACAACAGATGGAGGAAATATACTATTTCTATTCAACATGTGAGGAGAATTTCTCTTCACTTTTTTGCCAAGTTGCAGCTTTATAAGTTTAAGAGAAAAAGCAAAACATTTTCATTCCCTAATATGAACAAATGCTTCCTTGTGGAAATGCAAATTAGATCATATTCCTTCTTCTTTTTCGATATTTGACTTTTTGGTTTTTGCCTTGTAGTTGGGTCATTTACAGAAGTTCCGTGACCATGGACAGCGAAGGTTCGTTTCTCACTGGATTTGTTATCTATGAAGGTTAAATAGAAAATTTAGCTAGGGTGCCCCGCCCAAAAATGTGGGGAAATTTTTCGAGAGCCCTAAATCCAAAATGGCTACCGTCCACCAAGCTGGAAATGATCTTTTCAATGGTTTGGCCCACAGTGCTGCATAATACATGGTTTATATGACTATTTGGGTCAACAAGTTCATAAATGATGTAGATGTATTGATTTGACCTATTTTTGACCTTCAAATTCAAGATGGACGCCAATTTTTGGCCCTTTAAATGGCCATTTTTCAAAATCGTCATAGAGCCTCAATATTAGGCTCAAATGAAAGCTTTGCTCATACTGAGTTCAGTTTAGGACAGTAAAATTACAAGTAGACCACACAGAAGTCATCTCAAAGGTCAAAAAGATCAAGGTTTGTGGTGAGAAACAAACTTTGTTGATGTTCTTTTCCATTAGTTACCTGAACTGTGTTGGTCAGTGGTCCCATCAATTCATTATGAACCAGGAAATCATTTTACACTTCTCAATAGCATAAAATATCTCGAGAGTTGTCTTCTGCAGTGATTCCCAAATCAGTCAGCCCCAATTCCTCAAAGTGTCTCAGCTAGGAATTTTCCAATGACATTAGCGTGTGGAAACTTAAAGAGTGGGTGAACATGTAAAAAGCCTTTTTGCCATTCATAATGTCATTATGGAGCTAGGCCACAGAGGCTGTTTCAACATCTCCGTGTTCAGGATTTAATTGGTGGGTCTGAAATTAGGGCTGCAATATGTAACAACAGTGTAAGTGTATGTTCATGTCATATTGCAATTAAATGATGCAAGTTAGTAAGTGACCGATTTTGTTGACGGTGCAAATCCATAATATGTCATGCTTGTGTAACATCACCGCTAGCTAATTGCTTTGCATGTAATCATGACAGCTCAATGATAATCCACAACCAGGTAATATTTTATGTGCACCAAGAGGTGCTGTGCAGTCACATGATTCCGATGACGCGTGAAGTTCAGATGGGGGCAGGAAGTGGAGAACGGTGATTGGAAGCGAGTACTTAAAAGTGTTGGGTAAGCCTGCAAGTAGCAGGTATTGTCTAAAAATAGAAAAAGATATCGGATGTGATCCATACACACTGAGGAAAAGTGAAAAAAAAAGGCCAGCAGAGTGGAGAGACTGGACTGGAGCAAAAACCAACCGCCCCGCTTTCATCTGTGGGGTGTTTGCAGCTCGGAGCCGATCAGGAAGGGCGGAGGATCGGACGGACGGAGGGTCGGTAAGACAGCCGACCAGTGTGCGAAATACCCATCAATATTCGGGGGGGTCCCTAACTCGCGATTGTTGCGCAATACCGTTATTTTTTTTTCTTTTTATAAAGTAGGACTATAACATTACAATAAGCCAAGAAAATTAGCCTATAGCCTAAAAAGGAGAGGCAAAGTTGTGCATTACAATGCAGAAAGTAATTGACGATAAATAGACGGTAATTCAAATAAATAAAAGACAATAATTGGCACCACACTGGCACACTTGAACAATGAATAAATGCCAGGTATAGGAGACTGGCGCGCGATCAGGGCAATGCAGAAACGAATAGACAATAAATAAAATACAACAATTAAAATGAATGAAAGACACCAAACTCGTGCACTCAAATAACAACCAACTGTATAAATCTGGAGATCGGAGACTGACGTGCAATTATGTGCACGACGAGATCCTCAGCCTGCAACTATGACCGATCATGTAGCCTTATCTAACCATCCATCTGGCAAATACGTTTAAACACAGCATTGAACACATCCACAAATCACATTCGTATAACGGGCCATCATGAAAATTGAAAAAGCACAGACAAATAGCTCACAACAGGCGCCTGGCCAAACAACACCACTGGGGGTTCAGGCCATAGTATGCTGAAGCAGGCTAGCCTCTTACCTCAAGTTATTTTCCTGCCTTAATGTCAAGCCAAGGGTTGCGGTATTTCCATTACCCCACCTGCTTAGGTGTAAAAAAAAAAAAAAAAGAAAGAAAGAAAAAGAAAAGCGGCCAATCACCAGTGCTAGCAGCAGGGGCTGCGGCTACGTCTTCAGAGCACTCGGCCTCAACTTCACTTTCTTCGGCAGAGGGTGGGAGAGGAACGGGATCCTCTGTTCTGATAGCGAGTGGGCTCGACTCTTGCGCTGGGGTGGCGCACATGGCTAATTTGCATAATGCGCGTTAAACGAATAAATGTTTTGAATTATGAATACTGGACATGGTGATCTTAAACACATTTAATTGACCACAATAAAATTATTGTATTATATTATATTATTTATTTTTTTGACAAGATTGAGACCCCCCTCAGATTTTGCTTTTGAGTCTTTCAGGGGGTCTCAAGGGGTTAATCGGGGGGGTCCGACCCCCCCAAACCCCCCCGTATTTCGCACTATGCAGCCGACGCAGACGGGGCGTCTCAGACTTGTGGCGCGTCGTTGAAAAGTTGCATCTGCCTCGGCCGTCTTATGACACCTCTTCCTCCGCCGTCAGGCAGTGAAAGGCCCCGCGCTGTGAACACCACGCGGCTGGTGGGAATTACATGCCATGTTTCAGTGGGGTCATCCCTATGTTCCCACAGCCCTATGTTCCCTCAGCCCTATGTTCCCTCATTTCTAACTTTTGTCGTCACTGAAAATTAGGCCCTATGTTCCCTCAGCCCTATGTTCCCTCATTTCTAACTTTTGTTGTCACTGAAAATTAGGCCCTATTCCCACAGCCCTTTGGTCCCACCATTGGTTGGGTTTAGGCAATGAAGAAAGGAGTTGGTTAAGTTTAGTAAAAAGACCAGGTAGAGGCTAGACAGGCCAGATAGACAGAGTCCAGATAGGTAGAGAGAGTCCAGAGGGAACATAGGGCTGAGGGAACATAGGGCTGAGGGAACAGGCACGCTCCCGTTTCAGTCACATAATGGAGATAATACTAGATACGAGATAACTTCTTTCTCCCTCAATGTTGTTATTATTTTGTTTTTCCCTGTTTGACTGGATTGTACAGCCGTAGCAGCGCAAAACTTGGCCATTTTCCAACTGTTATCCTGTCGGCAAAACACTTCCTGTCCCCCCATCTGTAGTTGTGACGCTCCACGTGACGTCACCTGCAAACCACCTATGTAGCTATGGCAAGGAGTTATAGACTGGGGTTTTATGTTTGTTTGCAATGTAAAACATGGTCACATTTTTTCACAACTAAAGCTAATCCATAGCTGGTATTATCCCTCACAACAGATAATACTGTAAATGGGTGGGAGTGACTGAGTGAGGAGGAGGAGGATTTCTTTTATTTGGTGATATTGATCAGGCCCGCCAGCCGGCTGGGGCCCCTCTGTGTGGAGTTTGCATGTTCCCCCTGTGCATGTGGGTTCTCTCTGGGTACTCTGGCTTCCTCCCACAGACCAAAGACATGCAGGTGAGGTTAATTGGTGACTCTGATAGGTGTGAGTGTGAACGGTTGTACCATGCCTGAAGGCTCCAGTTCACCTGCAACCTTAGTGCAGGATAAGCAGTATAGAAAATGAATGAATATTGGTCCGGGGCAGGGGCGGACAGGCCATCTGTGTATTCAGGAGAATCACAGAACTGCCGGTAGTCCAGGACAGCCAGCGGCTGCCACGCGGTCACCGTTTTTTTTTCTTTTCTTTTCTTTTTTTTCTGTGATCTACCTGTTGACCCTTAAAGCTTCAGTTGGTAACAATTATTCAGTCATATTTGCTGGAACTGTCACTATATTCTGATGGTCAGACATTAAATGAGTAATTTAGGACAAAATCCAACTCCTCTGGCTCCACCTACAGCCTGTAATCGTATTTGCCAAAATCCACCGCGCCCGACGATTCTCCACCAGTCAGGTAGAGGGAGCAGGAGGAGCAGCCAATCGCTGCTCCTACACGTCGTGCTATGGATACGGTACATCTTTTTTTTTTTTTTTTTTTTCTCTGTGGGTGCGTTCATGGCTACTTTGTGTGTGTCTGTGTGTGTGTGGGGCGCTTGGCAGAGGTTCATAAAGGGACCTGACGGAGTATTGTCTTGAAATTTCCGACCAAGTCGCGGAGTTTACTTTCACTTTCGTCAACTTACCAACTGGAGCTTTAAGCCACTTGTGATTGTTTAGTTATGCTTGCAGACAGAGCCAGCCCAAAGCATAAGCAAGTTGTTGTTGTTGCACTTAAAGTTGTTGTTGCACATTTGTGCACTTGTGCAGTTTATTTTAAACCAAAGATTAAAAAGCAGATGATGTGTTTACAGCAAATGCATTGTTTATTGGTTTATTTTGTTACTTTTTAGTTCATAGCATCACACTTGAGTACTATATCATTTGAATGATAAGTGTAAATCAACCCCAGGCTGCACATTCAGCTGAATTTGGTACCATTTCTGATTTTAAAAAAAAACATAGGCTAGATGTGTAAAAAGAAGCCAGGCTAGGATGATGATTCGTAATGACTGATTAGAAAAATTAAATAAGTTTGTAGTGGGTGTGTAAACAATCAATAATCAGTATTATTGGCAGTAATAGTGGGCCCCAAATTAAAATTTTGCTTGGAGGGCTTGTGTGCAAAGTTTATCCCCATATTGATTGAAACCCGATGTGGCCCGACACATGAGTGCTGAAGCCTGGCTCTAGCCATTTTGGTGCCCTAGGCGAGAATACTCCCAGGCGCCCCCCCCCCCCCAACAATGATCGATAATGATCATAATGATAACGTAGCAGTGTATCTGTATGTCCCCTCTGACCCCGAGATACACAACTTGCACAACAATCAGTAAAATTTCATTAAGTAAATCCTGGGTGAAGACATGAAAAAAATTAGTCTCTCTACAGTCATGAGAACAACCTCCCAGCTAGCAGGGAACGTTCCCACAACTTTGGCTAACATTCCCTTTGTGTTTTAAAGAAAACATTTTCATCTAATGTTTAAAGAACATTATAATGATGTTTATTATTTCAAACAATGTTCCTGTATTGTTAAATGTTAACAAAGATAGAACGTTTTAGATGAAACATTCTAAGGATGTTTTGGGGATGTTGGTGAGGTAAACAATTATAGAATGCTCCTCTATAAAACATTACCTAAATGTTCCATAATAACAAAGGAAAAACATTATAAAAACATTCTTACAACGTTATACAATAACAAAGAAGGAACATTCTTAAAGCAATATTTCAAAAATGTTTTCAGGATATTATTGATACTTCAGATTACACAATGTTCTTTTCCAAAACATTTCTGTAATGTGATATGTTAACAAACGTAGAACATTTGTCTGAAACACTGGGGATGTTGTTGAGTTAATGGATTATTGACTGTTCTTCTAGAGAACATTTCCCTGATGTTAGAGGAAAACCACAAAGGAACATTCTCAAAGCAACATCCAGAAAACATTTTCATTATGTTATTAAGGCCTCAGATTATATTATGTTATTTATAAAACATTCTTACAATGTTATATGATGATAAACGAAGAATATGCACAAAGCAATATTTTGAAAATGTTTGCAGGATGTTATTGACGCCTCAGATCACAAATAGCATGTTTGTGTAATGTCATTTACGAACAAAGGAAGAACATTTTACCCATAGCATTCTGAGAATATTTTAGGGACAACGTTTACATAGAGATTACAGAATGTTATTTATAAAATGTTCTCATAATGTTACATTAAAGCAGAAGTAAGTGATATATTTGTGTTAATATAAGTCTTAAATAGTTATATCTTCCGACAGCAATCACTTACATAGAGTGTTTGGACTGAAACACGGGTCTCTCAGTCCCTCTGCTCTGCTCTGAGCCGAGGAGAAAACATTTATCGTATCCTACAGTTTTTATCCAATGAGGAGAGAGAACGGCATGCAGGGCTGTGTGTGCAGCCAAGGAACGCCGTGAATGTGGCGACGTAGGGACGAGGACTGTTATGGTGCGTTCAAGGAAACTCGTATTTTTCCGACCGTGAAGTGGTACCAGTTCGATCTGGTACGAGTTCACCGGTCGGAAGTTACGAGTGGCCGTTATAGTGATTTTCACCGGTAAAACAGGTCGGAAAAACACGAGTGGGTTGCCTGAAACGCTACAAAGTCGTAAGTTGTGACTTGAAGCTGTAATTTACGATTTCAAAAGCCTGCCTGGAACGCAGCATTAGCGAAAACGACCGGACCACTTACTTCTGCTTTAAGAACATTTTCAAAGTAATATTTGGAAAATGTTTTCAGGATGTTATTGATACTTCAGATGACGCAATGTTCTTTTCCCAAACATTTCTGTAATGCGATATGTTAACAAACGTAGAACATTTGTCTGAAACATGCTTAGGATGTTCTGGGGGGGAGCGTACCTATGTTCCCCGGGTTCTATGTTCCCCGGGTCCTATGTTCCCCGATCGGGGAACATAGGACCTTTTGTTTTAAAAAAGGTCCTATGTTCCCCGTTTTTTCCAAAAAAGCTCCTATGTTCCCCGGTTTGTATGGAACCGGGGAACATAGGACCCTTTATTTAACTCATTGAGTGCCAACCACGTAATTTCTCGTTTTTCGTTCCCATGCGTTGAGTGCCAAAAACGAAATTTTTCGTTTTTTGCTTTTTTTTTTAATTATGAAAATAGACACTTTAATACACATTATATGTAAATATGGGGACTCTACGACGAGGAGAACTGAAATAGATGACGATCAAAGTCACATGACAGCTCATGATCTGGAAGTTTTTATCATAACTCAGCTTCTGCAAACGGAGTTCTGCATGCAGATGCAGCAGCTGCTCCGCTGCTGCTCCGCTCTCACCCGCGAGGCTGCAGCAGCTGGGAGCTGAACCAGGAAGCTCTCAGCCCACTGTCCCGCCCGGTCTTCATCTGGAGCAACACCGTGTCCTCCCCAAAGTCCTCCCGCGGTAAAATCTGATGGTCTCTGGGTCAAAGCAGACCGGCACCACCGACCCGTACCACAGAAGGACCGTGACCACCGGCGGGACCGGTGTTCGCGAGCCGCTGTGGCCGGCAGAGCCTCACGTTCCGCGGCGAGAGGCTGTGACACGGCACGGTGCGTCTGTGTTATTGTTGTTTAGTGGCGCCCCCCCCGCCCCCGATGGTGGTTTTGTGAATAGAACAACAATTGTTGTGTATATTTATCTTATACGAGCCCTTTGATCCAGAAATGCGAGTGTCAGAAGAGCGACAGGCACAAACAGCGCACCTTTCATAAAAGACGCTATATCTCCTTTTCTAGAAAAAAAGGAGGGATTTTGGTGAAACCCAGCCATGTTTAGCTTGACTTTTCTCAGGAACGGAGGCACGTAGAAACAAACGGTTTGTGGCCATTTGAAGGATAAAATTAAACCTTTCAAATGAGCTACAGTATGTGTTGGTGGCAATAATATAGAATACACTATGGCTCTAAAATAAAAAGTCAAATATGGTCTAATTTGCCGGTACACTTGACTAAAACTTTGGAAAGGAGCGCGGCACTCAATGAGTTAAAAAGAAGGTCCTATGTTCCCCGCTGTTGCCGGGGAACATTGGACCCTTTATTTAAAAAGAAGGTCCTATGTTCCCCGCTGTTGCCGGGGAACATAGGACCTTCTTTTTAAAAAAGGGTCCTATGTTCCCCGCTGTTGCCGGTTGACACACACGCACGTTTTAAGACATGCGTACAGATGTGATACAGTCAGTGGAAGCTTAATAAATAAACACAAAGTCTCCCCCCTGTGTGCAGGTGTGTGTGTGTGTGTGTTGGCGCGTGGTGAGGGCGAGTGAGGGAGAGTTTGTTGGTCTGTCCACACGAGAGACGCCGAGGTGACCACGCCAATCCTCTCCCTCGTCCCGCTTGGCTGCAGACGGACCCGGCCGTGCTGCGTCCAGACGGGCCTTTACAGGGTAACAACACACCATAAATAATCCCCCACCAAACATTGGACGTCTGATGGACGTGCAGATCATGTCTATATTGCGTCCGTCGGTCCAAGACCAATTCTGGACGCCTAGACGACGTCCAAACTAGGTCCACTATTTGGACGTCTAATCATGACCCCACTTGGACGTCAATATGCAGTTAAACATTTGGACGTCAGGCTTGGTCACTTTTTTTGGACGTCTAAGACAGGTGCAGGAAATTGACATGATTAATGATTGTAGTAGTTTTAGTAATAGTAGTAGTGGACAAATAACAATATTGTTATCAACATGATTAATAAATACGAATATATATTGTTTGTGATTAAACATTATAAGAGACGTCCAAACAACGTCTTGTCTACGTCATTTTTATATGTCTAATTTTGGTCCCCTGAAGGTGCAGACTGTTACGCCAGATGACGTCCAAATGTGGGCATTGTAGACATCTCTTCTATGTTCAATTTAAACTCATTTAAGACATTGTTGTTCTTGAGTACATGTGATATTTTGTTATTTTACATCTTTGTTTTTCCTACTGTTTTTTTTTCAATTTCATTTCATTTTATTTCAATTAATTAATTAATTAATATTTTAATTTATATATTTTGAAATGAAATTTGTGGGAGATTATGGCTTCAGAAAATAATTTCACCCGATCATGGTTCATAAGAGTAGGGAGAAGTTGATAAGAGCCTTTATTATTTAAACTAGTCAAAGGCACTCTGATTGGCTGAGGCAGCATGTGATTATACTCTGATTGGCTGAGGCACCAGCAAACGCCACTCTGATTGGCTGAGGAAATACACCAAGCAACTGGCGCGTTTCTTCTCCTGCAGAAGCAGGCTGTGGTCAACATAACGCCTTGGTTACAACAACATCGTTTTCCACTAAGTGGAAGGTAAGTTTGCTTGGTTTAGTTGATTTTATGTTTACTGTATGCATTTATAGTGTCAGTTTCTTTCCGGCGCCCATTTTAACCGATTGTGTCGTCCGCGCTGCGGCGTGCACCTTCATGGCCCCGGTGTCTGCTCTATTTGCTGTAATGAGTAGCTATGAGGACTGTTGTGGTAAACTGGGATGTGAGTGGTAGTCACGGATGCTAGCCGCCACCGCTAGTTAGCATCGGGCTAGCGGAAGTTAGCATCGTGCTAGCGGAAATTAGCATCGGGCTAGCGGATAGCATCCACTGCTTGCACTCACTAGCATCCAGGACAGCTAACAGTGCTAACAGCCCTCCTATACTCTGCTGTACGGAGCTCCTCCTGGGCTCTGTCATACACACAAGCTGCCACTAGCTACTCTTCCTGGGTGCTGTTTCACAGTGAGGATGGTGTGTTGTGCAGTTTCCACCAGAGTTTTGCATGTATTTTTAAAAAAAAATCTGTAACACCACACGTATTTTTCATCCACTTAACAATTATGCACTACTTTGTGTTGGTTTATCACATAAAATCCCAATAAAATAAATTAAAGCTGTTGTTACATGACAAAATGTGTAAAGTAAAAGTTCAAGGTGTATGAATACTTTTGCAAAGCACTGTATCATTCACATTTATTTATAAATGTTTTTTTCCCCCTATAGGCTCTTCACTAATGCCCTGATGGTGACATCTAATATCAAGGGAGAAGACAAAGGTTTATAGAGCAATACAAGGTAAGCCCATATGTCATATCTTAACATTTGCTGAGATGGTTTTGTATGAATCCAGTATTGGTAGTGGAGACACAGGCTGCAGGTTGTCTTTGCATATTTCTAATTATTTGTCTTCTTCTTCTTCTTGTGCAGATGGAGCCATACATTTTGATGACACAGCCACAGAGGACTTCATAAAGACACATGCTGGAGGAGAGGGATACACAGCAGTCACCCAGGACTGATTATCCATTGTGGAGAATCTTGTCACAGTTTTGTATCACTTTTGTACATGTATTTTCTGTGTTAAGTATGCAGTAGTTGGTTCTGATTTGTAATTCTTCTCAAAACACATTGAGTTTATCACTTTAATTTTTATTGTGTTATATTTGTTGTTGTGCCACAGACCGAAGCAAGGTGGGCTGTGTAACTTTATGTATTTATTAGTATTTTACCAGCAGTATTAATTTCAACAGATACCAATAACTTTATTAGAATGACATGTTTGTGCCAGTGATTAAGAAAATAAAGATGGAAATAAATGAATGGGGATTGAATTGTGATTTATTGGTAAACCTGTGTATAACTGTAGTCCCATATGTTTACAGGAGGTGGAGGATCTGTTTCCTGTTAACTTTCCTGTAGCTTCATCTGGCTCAGCAGCAGGTTTGAACTGGAAATGCAGTACACCTTTGCATGCGTTTCCAGGTAATCTGCTGCTGAGAAAACCAAATGAAGCTATAGGAAAGTGAACTGGAACAGTCTGACACCTTCTGAAATGGGACTACAGTTATGCACAGAGCCTAGAAGCAGTATAAAAACAATGTCTAAAATTAGTTTAAATTTGATGCAAAAAAGACGTCGAAACGACCACATTTGGACGTCAAATAGCCCTCATGCGGCGGTCTTGTGGACGTTCAGTGGATGTCGGTTTAAATTTTGACGCAGAAAAGACGTCTATAATGACCACATTTGGACAACAAATAGCCCTTATACGGCGGTCCTGTGGACGTCAATACTGGACGTTCAGTAGACGTCGGAAAAAGACGTCGTCTGGAGTAACAGTCTGCACCTTCAGGGGACCAAAATTAGACGTGCAAAAATGACTTAGAAAAGACGTCGTTTGAACGTCTCTTTGCTCAGTGGGCCACTATGATGCTTTGGAATCGCCCCCACACCAGCCGTCCAAACGCCGACTGCCACGGTCCCATTAATGCACCTGTGCGCATTACGCACACAACTTACGGCAAAAAAACCAAACAAAACATTCATTCATTCATTCATTACAGGTCCGCACATCCCCGTGCGCAAACGCCAAGGATAATTGATCATGAAAAAAACCTGGGGAGCAAAGCTGCAAATCAACGAGCCCATAGCTCCAACAGACTATAGGCAAAACCCAGTGGATCACTACAAGTTGTTGCAACTTTGGGGAATTTCCTCCGGATAAAAAAGGCTTACAAACAGGGACCAGGACAGCTTTATAATATGCACAAAGATCCAAAGGAAACGAAAGGTAAAGAAAAAACAAACAAACAAACAAAAAAAGCAACAGCACGAAGTAGTTAAAATGTGTGTTTTACGCATGCCTCTGTGCGTCTGCCTGTTCAGCTCCACCTACACGTAAAATGACATTTGGCTCAGCCAAGACGTCCGTTGTCTATGCTCACAACCATTACAACAAACGAAATTATTCCAAGCAAATCATTTGGTGATTTGAAAGCCTAACAAATTGACATTTTCATTCTTTAAGATGAAGAAACTTTGTCTTGAGCAAAACTTCTTTCCTGCCACTTCTTTCTGTCATTTTACTGCACGTTTGTTACCAGTTTCCATCATATTTGTATCACAATAAATCCTGAGAAAATGTTTATTATAGCAGCAAAAGGAAATGTGCAATAGTAAATCATATGCATTAGGTTCTCAAATCAACTGTTAATCTGCAGGGAGGGCAGGAGTCATAAACTGAAAAACAAATGTGTAGACGAACAGGAGAGCTGGTAGGAAGAAAGAAAAGAAAGAGTCAGAGCGCAGCGCATCCTGTGGATAAAGATGCATCCGCCGCGATCTCCGTCTCTCTCTCTCTCTCTCAGTGACGCGCTGTCATTCATTTCAGCACCGAGACAGCGGACAGCGCGCTTGGTCACAGTTCAGCACTAGACAAAAGATATCAGTAGTTCACTCTGTGGCAAATACATCCATGGCACTGTCCATAAGGCAGAAAGAGAACTCAACACTGTCTTCTCCACAAGTAGAAAAATATAATAATAAAATAATAATATAACGCATTTTATAATGGGCTGGGTTGAGGGTGAGGAAGACAGAGTCCTGTCTGTCTGTGTGTGCCTGTAGGTGTGTGAGTGGGGAGGAGCAGAAGAAGTGAGAGCTGTCAGATAAGTTTGTGTTATGTTGTAGTTACGTCGGTTGGGACGCTACTGCGGAGCGGAGCCAATTTCATTTCTGTGCCGATTGTGCCAGTTGCGCCAGAGCGCGCACCTCTGTGCCAGGCTCGCGCTCTGCGGCGATTTGTGTTTATTCATTTTAACAGAGATGCTGACCAGAGAGGGATTAATACACACATTCACAGGCTACGCACACACGAGCTACCCACAGACTGAGGGGCCGATGCGGAGCACGGAGAATGCCTCTCACTGATAATGAGAGGAGAAGTCCCTGCAATCCCGGGTCTTTGGGTGAACAGTGGGGAACATAGGACCTTTTTTTAAAAAAAGGGTCCTATGTTCCCCGGTTCCATACAAAGCGGGGAACATAGGACCTTTTGGGTGAACAGCGGGGAACATAGGACCTTTTTATAAAAGAAGGGTCCTATGTTCCCCGGTTCCATACAAAGCGGGGAACATAGGACCCGGGGAACATAGGGATGATCCCGTTCTGGGGATGTTGTTGAGTTAATGGATTATTGAATGTTCTTCTAGAGAACATTTCCCTGATGTTAGAGGAAAACCACAAAGGAACATTCTCAAAGCAACATCCAGAAAATGTTTTCATTATGTTATTAAGGCTTCAGATTATATTATGTTATTTATAAAACATTCTTACAATGTTATATGATGATAAATGAAGAATATGCACAAAGCAATATTTTGAAAATGTTTGCAGGATGTTATTGATGCCTCAGATCACAAATAGCATGTTTGTGTAATGTCATTTATAAACAAAGGAAGAACATTTTACCCATAGCATTCTGAGAATATTTTAGGGGACAACATTTAGGTAACAGATTACATAATGTTATTTATAAAATGTTCCCACAATGTTAAGTGATATCACATGAAGAACATTTTCTAAGCAATATTTCAAAAATATTTTCAGGATATTATTGATAGTTCAGATTTCGCTATGTTTTTTTCCAAAACATTTCTGTAATGCGATATGTTAACAAACATAGAATATTTGTCTAAAACATGCTTAGGATGTTCTGAGGATGTTGTTGAGTTAATGGATTATTGAATGTTCTTCTAGAGAACATTTCCCTGATGTTAGAGGAAAACCACAAAGGAACATTGTCAAAGCAACATCCAGAAAACATTTTCATTATGTTATTAAGGCCTCAGATTATATTATGTTATTTATAAAACATTCTTACATTGTTATATGATGATAAATGAAGACTATGCACAAAGCAATATTTTGAAAATGTTTGCAGGATGTTATTTATGCCTCATATCAGAAATAGCATGTTTGTGTAATATAATTTATAAACAAAGGAAGAACGTTTTACCTATAGCATTTTGAGGATATTTTGGGGACAACGTTTAAGTAACAGATTACAGAATGTTTTAAATAAAATGTTCCCACAATGTTAAGTGATATCACATGAGGAACATTTTCAAAGTAATATTTCAAAAATGTTTTCAGGATATTATTGACACTTCAGATTACACAATGTTCTTTCCCAAACATTTCTGTAATGTGATATGTTAACAAACGTAGAACATTTGTCTAAAACATGCTTAGGATGTTCTGGGTATGTTGTTGATTTAATTGATTATTGAATGTTCTTCTAGAGAACATTTCCTTGATGTAACAGGAAAACCACAAAGGAACATTGTCAAAGCAACATCCAGAAAACGTTTTCATTATGTTATTAAGGCCTCAGATTATATTATGTTATTTATAAAACATTCTTACAATGTTATATGATGATAAATGAAGAATATGCACAAAGCAATATTTTGAAAATGTTTGCCGGATGTTATTGATGCCTCAGATCACAAAATGTTTTTTTTTGTTTTTTTTTACCAAATGTTCCTTTAATGTTTTATGTAAACAAAGGAAGAATGTTTTGCATGTAACATTCTGAAAATATTTTAGGGACAATGATTAGGTAACAGATTAAAGCATGTTATTAATACAATGTTCCCTCAATGTTAAATAATATCACATTAAGAACATTTTCTAAGTAATATTTGGAAAATGTTTTCATGATGTTATTGATACTTCAGATTATGCAGTGTTCTTTTCCAAAACATTTTTGTAATGTGATATGTTAACAGACGTAGAATATTTGTCTAAAACATGCTTAGGGTGTCCTGGGGATGTTTTTGATTATTGAATGTTATTCTATAAAACATTTCCATGATGTTAGAGGAAAACAACAGAGGAACATTCTCAAAGCAACATTCAGAACAGGTTTTCAGTATGTTAACAAGGCCTCGATTACATTATAGCCTTTATATATATATATATATATATATATATATATATATATATATATATATATATATATATATAAAGGCAAGGCAAGGCAAGGCAAGGCAATTTTATTTGTATAGCCCGTTTTTACAAACAGTTTGTCTCAAAGGGCTTTACATGGCATCGTAACAACATCCTCTGTCCTTAGACCCTCACATCGACTGAGGAAAAACTCCATGGAAACCCTTTTAACCCTTTGATGCACAACATATGCACACCCCCTCTAATGCGCAACATGGGTCTAAAATGACCCGCATTCATTTTCCATGTGAATTCATGCTGGGTGAGTGTTTTTTTGTGGTATCTTTTAAAATCAATACATTTTATGATTGAATCCTCCAAGTATCATTTGAATATCTTGTTTTTAATTAGTACAGGGTGTTATTTCCATTTTTACTTTCTTATTTTATGAACAAATAGACAAAAAGTCTCAGAGAGTGGACCAGTTAGCTAGCTAGCAGTTGACATTTCTACATTCTACTGTATTAGTTAACTACAGTAGAACATGTCAACAGCTAGCTAGCTAGGCAGCTGTTGACATGTTCTAGCTGGTGTCTACAATAGAATATTATTCTATTGTTGTCACCAGCTAGAACATGTCATCATGTTAACAGTTAGCTAACTTGCTAATATTAAGGTATTTCCCTTTATGACAAGTAATGTAGCTACTTATTCAAGGTAACTAAAACCTTATCAATTATGCACAGTTATCTTTAATGAGTCATCAAATGTTTCTTTAGGTAAATTGGAATAATTGTAAAACAAGTAAATATGATTATATGTGCTTAAAAAAGAATATTTACTGAAGAAAATGATAAATACTGTGCAGTGATTTCAAAGATATAACATTGAAATAGCCTACTCAGATAGAATAAACTATGGCTAGCTGTTGACCACAGTAGAATATGTCAACAGAGCTATTAATGGGGGAAAAAGGACAAGTAATGACTAGTCATTATTGTAATCAAGGAAACAATTGTCTGTTGTTGGTATAGATAGTGAGGGAATGCTAAAATTAAAGTATTCTTGCTATACTTGTTTTTTCAACTGGTCCACTCACTGAGACATTTTTGTTCATTTTTGTTCACAAGTAAGAAATGAAAAATGGAAATAATGACCCCATTAATAAAAAACAAGATATTAGATAATACTTGGAACATTCAATCATAAAATAGATAGATTTCAAAAGTTACAGCAAAGAAACTATCACTCAGCATGAAATCACATTGGAAATGAATGTGGGTCATTTTAGACCCATGTTGCGCATTAGAGGGGTAGTGATACAAAATGTGTTTTTATTAAAAAAGTGAAAAAGTAAAAAATAAAATAAGGATGTATTATGATCAAAAACAAGTTAATTGAGGAATACCTGGAATTCTATATGATGAAATAAATTTTTCGCAAAGATATAGCACAAAAAAACTCACTCGGGTCTATTTAGACCCATGTTGTGCATCAAAGGGTTAACAGGGAAAAATCGGAGAAACCTCAGGGTGAGCAACAGAGGAGGGATCCCTCACCCAGGACGGACAGACGTGCAATAGATGTTGTTACAGACAAGAAAACAGTTTACAGTTTGTCACAGAATGTGCAAAATATGGAAATGTTAGCAGGAGTTGATGAAGGCAGTCTCTCTACGTGAGGGGAGGGTGCGGGGGGGGGGGGGGGGGGGTTTGGGGGGCAGGGAGAGCCGGTCAGCTCGATAGGAGGACTGGGTGGCAGACTGGTCCATGGGAAGGAAGGGGAGGCCGGTCTAACAGCAGGGGAAGGGGTGGGAGGGGGGCGATGCAGGCGGCGGCTGGTGCAGAGAGATGGAGCTCCGGTGGATCTGCGGAAACACAGAGAGAGATAAACCATCCTGCTCTATCACAATGATTGATGATGACTAGAGGACTGATCAGTCAGTCATCAGCTAATAATTATTTTTTACTTATCAATATTTTACTCATCAATTATAAGGAAATATGCACTAGGTTGACTCATCTTCTCTCACGATATGAATGGGCTCATTTTGTATGACACTGATTACAGTATGGGGCAAAAGTTATTTTTCACCTAGGCTACTTTAGAAAATTTTCAAATCAGCAGCAGCTGAATTTTATGATATCTGTGATATGAAGTTTGATATGAGAAAGGTCAGTAATTATCATGGGAACATGAGAAACCTGACAGAGATGGGCAGGCAATTATTTATCCATTGTCTACTCTACAGTCCATCTTTCCCCGAATGAGGACAACAACTCCTTTGCCACAATATAAAATACAGGCAGCTCTATGCAGCCCACTATATTTGTGTGGGCTGTTTGAAATAAGTGGGCAACTTGGTTGTAGGTTGTACATTAGGGGGAAGCTAAATGGTGGCCTGAAAGCTTGCCAATTTGGATTTAATGGTTTTGAGGTATATTTACAGGATAATAAAATTAAAATATATTTTTTTAAATCATCATGCTAATGTATTTTCACTGGATGATCTTAAAAAAGAAAAGAAAATGGGGCTATGTGTGTTTTAGTGGCATATGTTGCTTTGCTCATTGTTGTGTGTGCGTTTTAAACAACAGTTATTAAGGTGTCAGTGATCTATTCTAGCCTAGGCAGTTGATAAGATCATTGGCATGTAGTAGATTTACCGCCCAGCCGGTGGGCCTCATGACAAATTAAAATTCAAGACTTAGACCAGTAGTGATTGACTGGTGGTTTGACCCCCAAGCCGGCGGGACACAACAGGAACCAGTATCCTGCTGCAACTTCAGACTACTTCGCTCCCAAGTCCACATTGGAGGCCCAGATTGTGATCGTGGATCATGGTAAGACTACAGTAACTGTTTTGAATTGATTATTGATCCCCAGTAGAGAATTGGGTCCAGTTAGTTTACTAGTTATTCACATTATTTCCCCATTTGTTCATTAATCTGTCAATCAGAGTGATTTTGCACACACTAGATCCTCATTGGCTAGATCAAGCAGCGCAGATCAATGATTGGTCAGAGGGGAGTAAGTTCCGGTTCCAGTTTGAATTCGTCAGTGCCGAGTCAGAGCGGTGAGGCTGCAGGGGTGAGATACAAGGAAGAAAACAAGCAGAAATTAAGCACACAGTGGTTGTGAACGCGGTTATCACCACTGAATAATTATTTAAGGGACGCAACTTGAGTCCGAGCGGTGGTTTAGGAGCCGTGAGCCAGGACTATCACTACTTTTGGCGGTGTCATGGTGAGTTGGTGGAGTTAAGCTAGCGCATGCTAACTGTATTAGCCATGTGGTGAGTGGAGCAGGAGCATGGATGTATTATATTAACTGGATACCGGACCGGAAAATGGCCGCCGTTCATTTCAATGGAAGTTGCTCGCCTGGCGCGTACGCCGAAAAAGTTTCTGACTTCCGGGTTTACTTCCACGTTATGCGGCCCATAGAGCATGCGCAGTTGAGTCACCCCCCATAATGCTCTGCGGCCTCCCATCATGCCCTGGGGCAATGAGAACGAGCAACCGCCGTTCTAGTTTTGGCGCTGCGCGTTCATGTATGTGTTACTTGTGGATTTAAGGAATGAGTATTAAGACTTTTACAGGACTCACACAGACTTTAAAACAAAGATAATGATTTAAAAAGTAAGACGGCCGATCGTAGGTTTACTACGGTCGTTTATATGATCGTTAAATCGTTTTGACAGTTAATTAATATACGATGTTACACTGAAAACGAGTTAGTCCGAACCTGTAAGCTTAAATCACAATGGAAAATAAATCATAATTAACTGTATTTTTGTTAAACATGACAGAGATGACCACAGAACACCTCAAATAATGTAATGAGGCTTTACTCTTACCTTTTTTATATTGAATAGTATATTTAACTTGCTGCACAGTTCACCAGTTGTATCTACAGGATGTTGGTGGAGGTGTTATAAACTAGAGTGCCTATAGAGATATATATATATATATCTCTATAGGCACTCTATTATAAACGTAGTCACACGTGTTTTGTTTTTAATCAACCACAGCTGTGATTAAAGAAAATTAGAACTCTTTGGCAAATGCATCTTCCTTTTAATAATTGTCTGTACTGGCTGTGTTCATAGTTTCATCATCATCATTAAGCCTTCAGGTGGATGAGACTCTTTGTAATTCAACAGTTTAACTTACAATTTATACAATATTTCCACAACACGCAGAATATCAGTGTCCACTACAGCTGTTACAGAACCAGACATTTGAATTAAACACGAATGCCCCAGACACAGTTGCAGATGTTGGATTTGGTAGAAGAAGAAAAAAGTCACAAGCATGTTTGTTTTTTTCCGAACAATTTAATAATATGATTATGAGTTTAAGTGATCATTTAGCATACTGACACTGAACAAACACACACTGATGACGGTGAGGAGGATGAGGAGGATGAGGAGGACGTCCACGGTTCTTCCTCCAGCCCCGGTGAAGACGGGGAGCAGCTGCACCGTCAGGACACACACACGACACACACCGACCATGGAGGAAAAGTCTCGGTTTACATTTTACCACCGTGGCATTAATTAAGCCGTAAAATAAATTAACGTGAACGGAGCAACAGGTGTAGAACATCAGCCGCGATGAGACACTGTTGACACACACAAACACATACAGCATAAATGACTTATCATTAACCAGCCAGAAAAGAGACTTTTCTGTGGCTTTTCTGGCCGTTAGAAAACATTTTGACGGATAAAAAGTCCATGACTTAAAAATATAGAATACAAAGATTAGTTATTAACGGAGGTTACAGCTGGAAGTGTCCTGTGAACAGTTTTACAGGCTTCTCTTTTACTATTGCGGTCTATGGGAAAAATCCTTTCTGGGCCGCATGGTATTTTTTGTTGCAGTACCACGGGTGGCCACTGGGAAAAATCGGCGTGCCTGCTGAGAGGATTACAGGGGGGCTGAGCAGGAGAGGTGGAAAACCACCGACGATACATGAACCTGACTTACCGTTTAGTGTTGTATGCTAAATGTATTAAAGCAAGATTTAGAGCTGCATATTTCTGCACTGATAACCTAATAGAAAATGAGATATGCTATTTTGTTATGCTACGGTGTGTTATTACTTTGTTCATAATGTGTAGTATGTTTAAAGAAACTGCAAGCCTAAATTCATTGTTCATTTATCACAAAATCAAAAGACTATTTTGAGATTGAGAAGTGTAGCCTATAGGATGTGTGTTTTGCTGTTATTTAGTTCATCATTTTATGGCAATGTATGTAACAGACAAAAAAAGGGAAATTAATTATATTTAATAGGAAAAGAGCTATAATATGATAATTCATGATTTACTCCATTTGAGATTAGAAGAAAAAGATAATTTAATCACTGTTGTGTTATACTAGTGTTTTGTGTTGAATATGGCCATAGAGTGTTTCAAAATAACATATAAGAGCATTGGGCCTCATTCACGAACCGTTCTTAAGAACAAATTTGTTCTTAACTCCTACTTACGAAGTTTTTACGAAGATTGTGGCATTCATGAATGTTTTCTTATCCAGAATTTGTTCTTAACTAAGAACAAAATCTACGAACAGTCAGGAGTATACTTACGCACTTTTAGGTGCTGAGACTTCTGCAAAAATAACCGATTATAGCATTTTCTTTTGTTCTGCAGTTGTATGATATTATATGATTTGAATAAGAATTATTTTCTTATCTTTTATGATGTTTTTAATAATCATATATATTAATAATAATAATTGACAAATCATTGCAGTCTCTTAAAAAACATTATAGACACTTAATTCATATCAGTTGTTTTTTTTTTCTCTTTTTTTTGGGGGGGGGGCATACAGCTGCCGATATGATTTTTTTTTTCCTAATTGCGGGCTGCAACAGTGCACTTACTGTAAGTGTTCACACTACACACAACTGTTTTTTTTGATATGTGATAATATGATGATATTTATGATGGCACACGTGAGAGTGTGGTCTCTCTGATAACAACCCGAAGAGCTGCATCCACTGCTGACGCTACTAAATATAGCCTAAATATAAATATAAAAATATAAACTAAATATAAGCCTTTTGTTTGTTTGTTTCTTTGTTTCATTCCTGCCGCAGTAGCACCACTTCACTACTTCAGTTCTTTTTACGTTTGGAGTCATGGTGCTCCCTCCCAGATTTTCATTTGCGCATTTCAACTTTCTTTCTCACTTCACCTTCTCTGCTCAGTGCCTGTGGGTTCTGTGTGCACACGGCCCTGCAGTCTCATGCCCTTTTACGGGCATTGATGGGGCGGTTACCTATGCTAATCATATGTTAATTAGACTCACCTGGCACACGCCCTCAACTTACAAGGAGATGGCATAAGAACACAGCTGCGAACAATTCTGAGGCTTACGAACGCGTTGATGAATCTGACGTAGGGTTTTCTTAAGGAACCTCTTAAGAACAACTTAAGAAATAATCTAAGAAGGTTCTTAAGAAGATATTGGTGAATGAGGCCCATTGTCTTTACAGGCTAGGTTTTTGAGATCTGTCAGGAAACTCTGGATTCTCCCTAACAAGGGAGATGATGAGCCCCCAGTGAGAAGGCTTCTCCTTCCCGAGGACTGGGTCAACATCGACTGTGCCCAAGGAGGACACCAAACCCTCTTCGACACCTTCATCCACACTGTGGTAGGACCACCATAGACTCACGGCTACTGAGCTTAAAGTCTGTATAAAATTAAACTAGTTTTCTAAGTTAGTCACACCACAGATGTCTTAACCATCCTGTCAAATTTGATTTAATGCTAGAAAAATTAGTTTAGTAAATTAGGTTTTAAAATCATGACAAAATCAAGCAGTTCTCCTAGCTCTGGAAGCTGAAGTTGTGTCTGCTGCAGGCACTGAAGCCCTGCCCACTTGCTGAGCTTTGTCAAATTTGAACTTTCAATCAAGTACCACCAAACGACATTCATGCAAACTGTCACATCATACCCGGGCAGCTACAGGTTTGAACCTCTGAGTCCAGCTCTAATTCTGAATACTTCAGATAAACACATGCTGAGGGAAAAGACATACAGTCCAGGTGAGGCGCTGGAGCGTCTGACCCATAGCTCAGGGCTCCCATTGCCAGTGGTGGCCAGCGTCTCACCTGGACTGAGAAATCCTTGTCCTCAAAAATAGTTTTACCCTCAGATCAGTGCTCCATAGTTCAGTCTTTGCATGTGTTTTCAAGAACCATATTCTAACATATTTATCAAATCTCGGATGACACTTAACACAGACTTTAAGACTTTTAAACTATATCTGACTTGACTTTATTCCCTTTGGACTGAGCGTGCTGACTTGACCACAACAACGACATTAAAGGGACATTGAAACGAACATAACACTGGACACTTTCCATGTATTTTTTTATTTTATTTTCCATACAGGTCAATACAGCCAAGCTGACTGTATCCTGTGGCTCCATTTATGATAATGTGTCATTTTCTCTCTCTCTCTGTCACTTTAACCCTCCTGCTAGGAACCTGTCCCTGGTCCATATATCATACTACCCTGTGGCGCTTAGTGGGTTACACTTCACATGCCAATATGTCACGGCAGCTGCGGTGTCCTGCTGAAAACTGGAAAGCTGTGGAGAAGAGAGCTGGGGCTGGACCAGGGGATCGAGCTGCCGTGTGCCGAGAGGCAGCTGCTGAAAGCCTGCAGCTCTGAGAGCCAGGTAGCATGTTGCTGCTGGAGGAATCAACACACACCGGGCCACCGCACCAAGTTCTGCTCTGAGTCTGAGACCTTCTCGTGTGTACACATTTTGCAAAGCAGGTATGCAATTTGACATCAAAATACGCTGGTACGATTTGCCTTTCTAAACTACGCAAAAAGCTGCTGACATAGAGAATCATGCAACACTCATGTTTGACAACACGGTGCAGCAGTGTGCTGAAGCAGTTTCAACCCATTGTATAGTTGTGTAGAGTAGCAGAGAAAAAAAGTCTACTGAACCAAACGCCGGGGACACATCGGACGCGGCGCGCCACGAAAATCGCGCGCGAGACAGAGCCCTCCTGTCCCCGTCGGAACAGCAGTGTTTCGAAGTGGAGGTGTGTCGGAATGGAGAGCTGCCCCCGTAATGGGAGCAGGCGGATCTTACGTTGTTTAGGCTGTTTACCTGTTTCCCTCAAAACCACATTTTTTTCCCCCCACAGACAACGTCAGGTGGCTATTCAAACATACACCGAGGGGCTTGTTTACTTAAAGAAAGCCGACAAATTTGTAAACAGAGCTGTAATACAAATGGGGCCCTATAAAATCATTTTTTCCGTTTTAATTTTGGGGAATTTAGTTGTTTTTTTTTTACCTTTCACTCTTATTTTTACTACAAAAAAGAGAGTGTTTTCAATGTTAATGACTAAGATATATACACAAATTAAATAGAAATGACTTTATTGTGGTAACAAACAAACAATACTTAATACGTAATGGCCTCTCCTTCGTGACATGTCCCGTTATGCCCAACGAAGTTGTGATGTGAAGTTACAACGTCAGAGCTCCGGACTTCTGTGAGCCGAGACGCTTTCACCAGATGTGAAAATGATCCATTCCATTGTTTCATTTTGCAGCTCGTAAGGTTTGCGTTTACACATGTTTGTTTTCACTCTGGTCCAAACAGTAGATAGAGTATCTTTAGTAGATCCGTGACTGTCTCGTTTCCATGGCGACTGGCCGTGTGTTACGTTACTTGTACGTGACTTCAGATTGCAAAAACCTCTGAGGGAAAAAAAAAAAATCTCTGAGAAATAACACTAAACTTTAAGAGACACCAGGCAGTTGTTTTTTAGTTTTTAGTGCAGACAGTTGATTTATTTAAATAGTATTTTTACTATTTATTTATTTTTGTGGTTGATTGAACAGCATTTCAAGAGTGCAATCTGTGAGACTTGCTATAGCTGGTGTTTAAATATGTTACATAAATGTCTTATAATAAAACATGATAATGGTAATATTTTCACATTTCCATTCAACTTTTAATATTGATCTTAAGCCCTTATGAAATCACGCCTTCTAAATTCTATTACTCCATTAATGAATCTGTTACCTATAGGGTCCTGCCATCAGTCAATGGTCAGGGTCAGGCCCCTGTCACAAAAAAACATGCTTGGGCGCCGGTGGGCTGCTGGTGCCACCCTACCACCGGGCTTAAAGGGATAGTTCAACATTTTGGCAAACTGGCCCATTGCCATAATCCCTATAGTCATAGCAGTAGGTTCGTTACCTTTAATTGTCGGTGCAAGCTATTTTTAGAACGGCGGAGCAGAGTCGTGAGCTGCTCAGAGCTACGCTACGGAGGCTCATGGGATTTCTTGGTTTCCCTCATCAAACTCATCAAATACGCAATCCAACAACTCCAAAACGCTCTGGTGGACAAGCTGGTGCACATTCACCACGCTATGAGATAATAACACAACGTTACCAGACAGAGTTGTTTTAGAGGGAAATACAGAGACTGCTTGATGAAAAACTGTCCCTGAAGCCAATGCGCATCAGCGGTTTTGCATGAATTTACCTCTAAAACAACTCCGTCTCATAACATTCTGTTATTATCTCATAGCGTGGTGAATGTGCAGGTCACAACTTGTCCACCAGAGCGTTGTGGAGTTGTTGGATTGTGTATTTGATGAGAGAAACCAAGAAATCCCATGAGCCTCCGTAGCAGCTCGCGGCTCTGCTCCGCCGTTCTAAAAATAGCTTACACCCACAATTAAAGGTAACAAGCCTACTGCTAAAACTATAGGGATTATGGCAATGGGCCAATTTGCCAAAAGTTTTTTGGAATCCTGTATATAGTAGTAAATAGTATAGTAATTACTAGACATTGTGTCACTACCACTATTACCATACCTCACTTTTTATCTACTTTACTTATATTGCTGATATAACTGGTTATTTCTGGTATTAACTTCATTATTAATGGTCTGTAATTTACAGGATAACCAAAAGACATCTAATGAAGCCGAAACAATCATGATTTTATGATTTTTTTTTTGTCATAATGCAGGTGGTGATTTAAGGCAACTGGACCATCTGTCACAGAGGAAGACTCCTGTCCTGCAGTGTGTGAGCCCCACACTGCTGTCAGAGGATTCTGACACATGAACAGTGAACACACACTCTTTGTATTTTTGGGTTAGGGTTTTTTTGCTTGTGATTGATATTTAAAATGGTTCAAATCATACAGTAGATGACCTTGTACTTTTGTATTGCTTATTGAAGTAGATCAAAAAATGTTTTAAATAAATTAATGTTGTCAAACATTAACATGGGCTTGTAGTCCAGTTCCATTATTAGGTAAATTCTCAGTGATCCTAGTGGTCTGTTAGGAAAGTGTAATCTTGAAATTGAATGATGATGTCATATTTCAATGTTTAAATATTTAAATGAAATGTTACAACATTACCTTTGTGGATTTCTTTTTTTTCAAAGCATGTTATTGAGTCCCTAAGTATTGTCATTCTGGAAACATTAAAAACTGTCAGCTGTAACCATTTGCAAGAATATTTGGGCATAATGTTGTAGCAATGTTTTCATTTGTAACATTGTAAGAAGGTTATCACATATCATTCTTGGGATGTTTTTACAGAACGTTCTGTGAACTTAAAGAAAACTTCCTGTTAGAACATCATTAAAACAGTAGCGTATAATGTTATAGCAATGTTTTCATTCAACATTTTAAGAAGGTTATCACAAAACTTTTTTAGGATGTTTTTAGAGAACGTTCCTCTAGAACGTTCTGAGAATTTAAAGAAAACTTCCCGCTAAAAACATAATTAAAACATTAGCGTATAATGTTATAGCAATATTTTCTTTCAACATTTTAAGAAGGTTATCACAAATCATTCTTAGGATGTTTTTAGAGAACGTTCCTCCAGAACATTCTGGGAACTTAAAGAAAACTTCCCGCTAAAAACATATGTAACATATGGGACGCTAGGACCCAGGTCACCAGGTGGGGAACCTAGCAACAGCAGCCACACAGTACATGAGACTAGGATCTCGCGGGACTTCCACGTTTGTTCTCGTAGCTCACCCTCGTCCATGCTCCTGTTGCCGGCGTCGTAGGTCTGAGAAGAAAAGAGGTACAAACACTTTTCTGGGTCTATATGCTCGTGTTTTATGTTGAGTTTAGATTATTTACCTGTCCTTGCATTTTTAGTGTGTCGGTTGGTGCCATGAGGGTTAAACTGCATTGTACCTCGTACCTGTAGGCCTTACCTCGTAGCAGTTTAAGTGCATTTTAGTGTGTCTGTTGGTGCCATGAGGGTTAAACTGCATTGTACCTCATACCTGTAGGCCTTACCTCGTAGCAGTTTAAGATATTAATCATCAGCACTTTATGACCAGCAGCATTAGCTGTCCCAGTCTATCTACTGTATTACCTGGATGCGCTACAGCTTAGCTCAAAGCAGGCTGAACTGGCGACACACGTCGGCAGGGCAGCCACTGTTCTCTCCTCCCAGAGATCCTTATTATTAGTGTCTCCATTTTTGTTTTTGTTTTGTTGCGCTTATATCTTGATAGTTGTGACCATCCACCTTTCCATGGTGTCGTAGAATTTAATGTTTGCTCTGGAAGTGTGCAGTGCCTTCGAACCTTTAAGTATACAGTGTTTTGAGCTGTTTAAGTGTGCAGTGCCTTTGAACCTTTAAGTATACAGTGTTTTGAGCTGTTTAAGTGTGCAGTGCCTTTGAACCTTTAAGTGTGCAGTGTCTTTGAAGTGTGCAGTGCCTTCGAACCTTTAAATACATAACAGTATTCACCTGGTTATGTGTGTGTCCAACTCTAGGTATCAGCCTTATCAAATACAAAAGTATTGATTTTATTGTTGAGGGGATATTGTTAAAATAAACTTTATTTTTGTATAACTTCAAGAGCCTCTGCTTGTCCTTGCCCTAATAGGTATTAACCTGAGTGGGGAGTGGTTGCTGTAAATTAGTCACACTGCGTGTAGTCCAGGGTCTCTCCCCTTTAAAGAGAGTGGCGTTGTCATACACAAGTAACCCTAGTGCCGGTCACACATAATTAAAACATTAGGGTATAATGTTATAGCATTGTTTTCTTTCAACATTTTAAGATGGTTATCACAAAATATTCTTAGGATGTTTTTAGAGAACATTCCTCCAGGATGTTCTGGGAACTTAAAGAAAACTTCCCGCTAAAAACATCATTAAAACATTAGGGCATAATGTTATAGCAATATTTCCTTTCAACATTTTAAGAAGGTTATCATAAAACATTTTTAAGATGTTTTCAGAGAATGTTTCTCCAGAACGTTCTGGGAACTTAAAGAAAACTTCCCGCTAAAAACATTCTAACAACATTATAGGTAACATTGTCAGAATGTTTTTAGAACAAAAAATGTCTAGCTGGGCTGTTGCTTGAAATGGGTATACGAAAGCCTTAGCTTCACAAAAGCAGTGGAATATACTGTATGAATAACGGCTATATACGTGTGGAAAACAAGTTAAAATGAAATTTTGTGAAATTGCTTTTTGAGCATAAATGTTATCTGTCATTCTATTTTCACCAAATGTCTCAAATGTAAAATAAAAGAAGCTAAATATTGACTTAACATTACATTTCAAACTTTATGAGGTGTGTTATAGCCCTAAATGAGAAATTAGCTTTTTTTCTCCAAACAAAATATCAACTAAACAGACAAAAAACACAAAATTTACAATATTTAACCTATATAATGTAGCCTACCCTACATGTGTTGTCACTGTGGTGCTGTTTGAGAGGTAAAAAAAAAAATGGTTTGAGAGCTCAGCAGGTCTGTATACAGAGCTGGAGCTGTGGCCCTGCTGTCTAAGCAGGCTGAAGTCTCTACTCTCTCTTCTTTTTTCAATATCTTCCTCATCAAATGAGTCAAAACTTTCAGCCTCTGAAGCACCTTCATCCTCCTCACTGCTTCTCTCTCTCTCTCCTAACGATTCTGCGGGTTCGAAGCGCTTCACAGCTGTTCTTTTGATTGACAGGTCGTCAAGGGCCGCGTACAGTAAAATAACCTAAATATAAACAAAAACATATCGAGACGGTCGCGCAAACGAGCTGGCATTTGCGCCGACTTTGAGGATTAATGCAACCAAGTATCCACACATCTAATTAAAAATGTGGCGTTTCTAACAAGAAAAGGGCTTGAAAGCATTCCTACTGCAGACAGGTACCTCTGCTGTGTGTGTGACTGCGGGGAGAGCAGAGGGCATGTACCAACGGGCATGTGGGGGAGAGAGGGGGGCGACTTAGTAAGTAATGTTGTAAGTTATATTATTACTTTTTAATAGGTATTGCTTTGCATTTAAATTAACGTGGGATTATTTTTTGTATTAAGAAATAATAGTACCAACTAGTTATAAAAATAGTGAAAATTACACTTCTTTTTCTTTCCCATTTGTGGCGCTGGCGCCCCCTGGATGGACCGCGCCCTTAGCATTTGCCTATTCTGCTTATGCCACTGGCCGGCCCTGCCTGGACCCGACAAGCCGCCCGACTCACTAGCATTGGTTGAGTGAGGTATTATTAAAGAGTAAGGTAAGCTTTGTTGAATCACAGCAGAAGACAACTCTCGAGATAGTTTATGCTATTGAGAAGTGTAAAATGATTTCCTGGTTCATAATGAATTGATGGGACCACTGACCAACACAGTTCAGGTAACTAATGGAAAAGAACATCAGCAAAGTTTGTTTCTCACCACAAACCTTGATCTTTTTGATCTTTGAGATGACTTCTGTGTGGCCTACTTGTAATTCTACTGTCCTTATCTGAACTCAGTATGAGCAGAGCTTTCATTTGAGCCTAATATTGAGGCTCTATAACGATTTTGAAAAATGGCCATTTAAAGGGCCAAAAATTGGCGTCCATCTTGAATTTGAAGGTCAAAAATAGATCAAATCAATAAATCTACATCATTTATGAACTTCTTGACCCAAATAGTCATATAAACCATGTATTATGCAGCACTGTGGGCCAAACCATTGAAAACATCATTTCCAGCTTGGCGGACGGTAGCCATTTTGGATTTAGGGCTCTCAAAAAATGTCCCCACATTTTTGGGCGGGGCACCCTAGCTAAATTTTCTATTTAACCTTCATAGATAACAAATCCAGTGAGAAACGAACCTTCGCTCTCAACGGTCACGGAACTTCTGTAAATGACCCAACTATTGTGACTCACAGCAAAACCCAGAGGGTTGTGGTCTCGATGTAGGCTCTGAACTCAGATTGTAGTCTCTGAACTAAGTGACTCAATACTAAAATTCCATGAAATGTCTGAAAATCTCAGTTTCAAGAAAAAAGCCTGCAGAGAAATCCACATGAATGTACACACTCTAAGGGTTTGCCTGCATTGGTATCGATCCTCTAGGGAGAGGAGAGGAGTAGAGCGGGAGTTGGAATTGTGACGACCCCACCCTCTAGAGTGGGGGCTGGTCTTTGGCAGGCTGCTGGTTGGTCTGTTTTTGTGTTCAAGTTCGTCGGAGGTGGGACCGTCATCAAGAGGAATGCGCCACACCTGGGCCCGGTGGAGCGCATTTGACCCCGACGCTGGCATCACTCGCTCTCTCACTCCTCTCCACGCCGTCCCAGAGGACGCCACGGCGCGGCCGGCTCTCCTGTTTTCTCTTCTGTTCCGCACCCACACGCACACATGCATCCACACACGCCTACACTACTGATCACTGATACTGATCTTTTGCATTATTATTGATTATGTTAAAATAAACGTGTCACTTGCGTTGGAACCTCGTCTCCTCTCCCATCTTTTGTTATCGTCTCAGAGCCGGACTGTAACATGTGGGGGCTCGTCCATTTTGGTTGACCCAGGAGCGCAGGTGAGGCCTGTGGGCAGATTTTCATGGGTTTTGTGAATGAAATCCGTAGCGGTTGTAGTGTGACGTCAGCACACAGCTGTTGCTGGTTACAGTGTTTGTTGAGTGAACGCTCAGCTGATCGCGGGAGTAGCGTTGACGAGGGGAAGTGGTTCTGTCTGTGAAGCCGCTGCTTGTTGCAACAAGGTAATGGTGGGCCTGTTGGTTAGTTTTTATTTTTTCTTTGTGGCAGTGGACCTGACGGCCAGCCGCGGCCATCGTAAGTTGCCGTTGTTTCTGTCCCTGTTAGGCTGAAGTGCGGACTCCCTTTGGTGTTCGTAGTGGGGGGGTTGTAGTGTGGTGTGAAAGTGGCTGGAGCAGTTGGCTCGGGAGCACGGCCGAGGCTGCAGGTAAGGTCCCCAATTACTGGTTGCTCTGCCGGGTCTCTGGTAAAAAGTGCATAAATACCCACCGCAACTAACGCCTGAAGACTAGGGGGGAGTTTTAGCTAGTCTGGTTAGGCAGTTAGAGGGACGGTGCTACGGTGACGCTTGGGCTGCGTGGGCTGTGTTGGGCTCCGCGTGCTGCGAGTTTTGTTTTGTTTTGTGGCCAATTAAGCAGCGGGCGCAGTGGAAGTGAGTGTGGGAGAAATGGCGAGTGCGGAGGTGTTTTTGAAGGAGCCTTCAGAGGAGTTGTTGGAGGACTTGTCACGTGAGCAATTGATCCGTGTTGCGGAACATTTTGACTTGGATGTTGGTGATAAGAGAATGAGGGAAAATATGAAGAACATTCTCAAAGCTAATTTGTTTGACGAGGGGTGTTTCAAAGCACCGGCTGCTGGTCCTGTGGGGAGCAGTGTGGTGTCTGACCGTGGTGATGTGACTTTGTGCAGAGGAAAGAGTTGCTGTGCCTGCAGATGGAGAAACTGAAGTGTGAGACTGAACTGAAGAGGCTGGAGCTAGACGAACGGAGGCTGACGTTGCATGCTAGAGATGCCCGTGACCTCGGTGGTGGTTCCAGTTCGTCATTTGATGTTGGTGGTGGTCTGCGTCTGGTCCCTCAGTTCAGTGAACGAGACCCTGACATTTTTTTCTCTTTATTCGAGCGTGTGGCTGAGAACAGGGGCTGGTCTGACTCCGAATGTACTCTTCTGCTGCAATGTGTGTTAACAGGTAAGGCACAGGAAGCCTATTCAGCGCTGTCAGTGGCGGAAAGTAGGGTCTACCTGTCTGTTAAAGCTGCAGTGTTGAAGATTTATGAATTGGTTCCTGAAGCTTACCGCCAGAAATTTAGATCCTGGGAGAAATCGGGCAAGCAAAGCCATGTTGAATTTGCCAGGGATCTGGTCACGTTTTTTGGTCGGTGGTGCGTGGCTTCGGAAGTGGACACTTTTGGCGCTTTATGTGATATGATGGTGTTGGAAAAATTTAAAGATTCTGTTCCCGGCCATATTGCAGTGTACATCAGCGAGCACAAAGTGAAGACGGCCGCCGAGGCCGCTGTATTGGCTGACGAGTACGTGTTGACGCACAGGGGCGACTTCAGAGCTCCTGAGTCTGGTGTGTATCGAGGCCCCAGCCAGTGGGAAGAGAAACGGCCTCCACGCCATGGTAAGTCTGAGTACACTACAAGGGGACAGTTTCATTCTGATATTTCAAAAGTTTGTAACTTTTGTAAAGGAAGGGGACATTGGAAATCTGAATGCCCAGAAGCTAATGCTCGCCGGGGGCCAGTCAAGTTCAGGTGTTTGTGCTGTGTCTGTGGTTCCTGTCTCTGTGTCTTCTTCTCAGCAGCTCAAGTGTGGGAGAGGACCTGACTTTTCAGCATTCATGTCCGAAGGCCACGTGTCGCTGGTGGGAGGTACCAGTGTGCCGGTAAAAATCTTGAGAGACACAGCTGCACATGACTCATACATTTTGAGCTCTGTGTTGCCTTTTTCTAGGGACTCTGACACTGGGGACTTTGTACCGATGCAGGGTATGGGATTAAAGATTGAGCCTGTTCCATTGCATTCTCTCTGTATTGACTGTGGGTTGGTGCAGGGAGAGGTGGCCATGGGAGTCCGCCCTGAGCTGCCCATCAGAGGAGTGGATGTCATCCTGGGAAATGGTCTCGCTGGCAGCCGAGTGTGGGCTGACAGTCCACCACCCTCAATTGTGTCATCTTCACCTGTTATTGTACCTGGTAACTTGGAGGAGAATGCTCAGTGTTTCCCTGAGGTGGTTACAGCTTGTGCTGTGACACGGGCCATGAGCCGTGCACAGCAGGAGCCTGAGCAAGGAGAAGAGGTGAATGAGATTGATGTTGTAAATGTCCCTGATTTGTTGTCTGTTTCTCGCAGTGTCCTAGAAGCAGAGCAGAGAGCTGATTCTTCTTTAAGCCAGATGTTTGGTGCTGTTCTCTCCAAGGAGGCTGAGAGGAGCGCTGCTGGTGGCTACCTGCTGCAGGAGGGTCTCCTGGTGAGGAAATGGTCACCACATGGTGTAAGCTTTGTTGGAAAGCCAGTTTTTCAGGTTGTGGTTCCTGAGAAATTTCGTGTCGAGGTCCTTAAAGCTGCACATGGTCAGGTGGGGCACCTTGGTGTTCGGAAGACGTACAATTACATCTTGCGATATTTTTTTTGGCCTCGTTTTAAAAAAGATGTGTCGCACTATACTAAAAATTGTCCCACCTGTCAGAGCAGGGGGAAAACCAATCAGGGAATAAATCCTGCTCCACTTTATCCCATTCCAGCGGTTTCACATCCGTTTGAGCGTGTGGGGATCGATTGTGTCGGCCTTTTACCACGTTCTAGGTCTGTTAGAAAGCTGAAATGCTTGTATGACCGGAAAGCAGAACGGCGCGTTTTTCGTCCTGGTGACCAGGTTCTGGCATCGCTGCCGGTGGTTCATTCACCTTCCCAGGCTAGGTTTTGTGGTCCATTTACTGTGTTGCGTCAGGTGTCTGACCAAAATTATATTCTGTCAACCCCAAACCGCAGGAAGGCGACGCAATTGTGCCACGTTAACTTGTTAAAGCCATATTATTGCAGTGAGTCCAAGTCGGTGTCAGCTGTAGCGGCAGCAGGGAGTCCGTTCTCGGCGGGGGAGGACGATGGTTACCGCACCCGAGGATGGGCTGCTGCGTGACCGACTTTCGAACAGTGAGACGTTGAAAAATCTGCCGTCGTTGCTGGCACATTTGACTGAGGAACAGAGTGCTCAGTTGTCTGCGTTGATTCTAAATAAAGTAAACACTTTCTTAAAACCTGATGCCCTGTCGAGAGGTTATAGCTCCTGTCTACCTTGTTTGTCCCGTTGTGTGTAACCCTCTAGTCTCATCTGTCACTCTTAAATGCTTCTCCAGGCGCCGGAGTTGCTGGGGGACAGGATTGGGCTCGTTGGCGTGCCAGGGATTAGCGGTAGGACGGTCAGTGTGAGCTTTGTGAATGTATTATGTCACTGTTAGCTCTGTTCATTTGTAGTGTTTTGGGGGGCTAGCAGTTGCGGTGTTCCTTGTGGGAACCCCTCTCTTATGGGGGGGGGTGTGACGACCCCACCCTCTAGAGTGGGGGCTGGTCTTTGGCAGGCTGCTGGTTGGTCTGTTTTGGTGTTCAGGTTCGTCGGAGGTGGGACCGTCATCAAGAGGAATGTGCCACACCTGGGCCCGGTGGAGCGCATTTGACCCCGACGCTGGCATCACTCGCTCTCTCACTCCTCTCCACGCCGTCCCAGAGGACGCCACGGCGCGGCCGGCTCTCCTGTTTTCTCTTCTGTTCCGCACCCACACGCACACATGCATCCACACACGCCTACACTACTGATCACTGATACTGATCTTTTGCATTATTATTGATTATGTTAAAATAAACGTGTCACTTGCGTTGGAACCTCGTCTCCTCTCCCATCTTTTGTTATCGTCTCAGAGCCGGACTGTAACAGAATCAATTGAGGAGGAAATTAGTCCTTAATTAATAAATATTTGTATTAATCTCATCCAGCACTGCAGCAGGAGACACCTGTGTTCATATTAATCAGCCACGCAGATGTAAACACATACAGTAAGTAAGTAAAATGTATTTATAGAAGCCTACCTTTCACAGAAAAAAATCATAAAGTGCTTTTAGTAAGGGCAACATATGAAAATCTGGGAAACAAATCCTTACCAAGAAATTTCTTCACAATTGTCTTTAGGAACATGCATAATATGATGTCTTAAAATGTTGAAATTCAACTCCTGTGGGAAACCCCCTAAAAAACTACTCAAAGTTGGGGTACCCGTAACTGGATTTTTGAACATTCCGAAATGTTAAATTTGGCCTTAAGTAACTTCTGAGGGGTCAAACTAGGGGTTTTTCATGATTCTGAGTTGATCGCAAACATTAGTTTTACACCCAAAACACTCCGTGGTGGAGAAAAAAACAACCACACCCACTTTTCTTGTTCATCGGAACCCCCATCACCACCACCAATAGAATGCATTACAGAGAAGCCATTCCTTATCATCGCAGAGGTTGTGTCACTACTAAATACTCAATATAATATAACTTATATTCTATAGCCTTTTTTCTATAGGACATACACACCCTCCAGGATTTTGTGGTGTCACGATTGCAACTAGTAATGCAAATTCAATCATGAATTCTTTGGCCTTGCCACTGCAACTTTTCTGCAAATTCGCTATCATAGACCGCTGTGGCTAGCTGTTTTCAGCTGTGGCCACAGTGTTTCCATTACGTTTTTTTGCATGTGTTTTTATTACTAGTTATTGTTTTCATATAACATTAAGTTTTATGCGGATCGGGAGCGAGAGAGAAGGAAAGACATCAGGTGCACACCAGATGTCACATACCAGTAAAAACGGAAACATACACATAGCCTACACACACACTTCTCACTATTGGGTACATGTACATTAAAATGTTGCTTTCTTCTACTTTTTATTTATTGCCATGGTAAATCGGCCTAAGTATTGTTTAGTGGTAGTTGTAGTTGGTTAGCATTAAAAGTGAGGAATTTTGGAGTTAGCTAGTGCTAGACATGTTGAAGCCATTTACAACCTTCGACCATTGACAAACATACTATTTTTTACACCTGATATGTGTTATCTCCTTTTTCTTTTAAGAACTTGAAATATGTCATGTCATTACGTTGATAACATGCATAAGAAACTTAAAAATTGTGGTAACACTTTATTTGATGCCTATCTCTATAATGCATTATTATCATGCTTATAATGGGTTATAATAATAAAAGTTATAATGCAGTTATAGCACTGTATAACTACAGTTATAAACACTCATAAATGATCATAATGCTTTATAACAATAATCATAACACACTATAAAGCATTTTATCTTGACTTATAAGGTCAGGTATTAATATGTTATAACTATAGAGAGCCTAAGCGGAAGCAGGAAGTAACGGCGCCATGGGACCTCAACTCTGAAAAACTCGCCATTCAAATGAATGAGACTGAAAGTTTTATTTCGTGATCCGATTGAATTGTGCCATGAGAAAAAAAATATGTCCTCTACCTGTTTAAAGCATCACGTTTCATGCCGAGAAATCAGCCGTTTATCATAAAACGGCAACAGAAGAATGTATTTTGTGTGAAGACCGCTCTACGGACTACAAATCTGTGTCCCACAAAAAATACGTCACCAACTGACACGGGAAAGGGCGGCAATTGGTGTGTGACGTCACCTACGCGACATGTAGTCTTTCTGCTTACAGATTCTTCTGAATTTTATTCTACAATAGCTTTACAACAAACGGCTGATTTCTCGGGATGAAACGTGATGTTTTAAACAGGTAGAGGACATATTTTTTTCTCATGGCACAATTCAAACGGATCACGAAATAAAATTTTCCGTCCCGTTCATTTGAATGGCGAGTTTTTCAGAGTTGAGGTCCCATGGTGACCGTTACTTCCTGCTTCCGCTTAGGCTCTCTATTAGGAACTCGCTGACAAAGCCCACATCGATAATGCATTAAAAATATAGTTATAATACATTACAATTGGCTCATAGTCGTGTATAACTATCATAATAAACACTCATAAATGATCATAAGGCTTTATAACAATAAGCATAACACATTATAGAGCATTATAACTCTATTATAATACTTGACCTTAAGCCATTATAAAATGCTCTATGATGTGTTATGCTAATTGTTATAAAGTCTTATGATAATTTATGAGTATTTATAATGATGGTTATACACTTTTATAAGCCAATTATAACACATTATAACTATATTTATAATGTATTATCGACATGGGCATTGTCAGCGAGTTATAACGTATTATAATATCTGACCTTATAAGTCATCATAAAATGCTTTATAGTGTGTTATGATGATAAGCCTTATGATATTTTATGAATGTTTATAATTATAGTTATACAATGCTATAACCACATTATAACTCATTATAAGTATAGTTATAATGCATTATAGAGATAGACATCAAAGTCTTACAAAAATGGTTGTTAGTTGGCTAACAGTAAATAATATGGTTAGTTAGCCAACTCCTATGTACGACTGAATCTGATGACCATCTGACCATTTTATTTTCCTAAATGCTGGCTGACTGCCCCATTAGCTATCAAGCTAGGAAAACATGGTGTAGGCCTAATTGTCATCGCGAGAATTTTTGCAGTTAGGTTTAGGCTATTATAATAAAGGTGATCTACTGTACTCAATAGAATACATTAGAGATCAGCTATTCCTGTGCATGACAGAGGTTTTCTTTAAAGTCACAAAAAAGCGTCTACTATTACTACTGAATACTTAATATAACTTATATTCTACCCTTTTACATTGTTGGACATTAATCTAGCACACACGTCAATGTCATGTCAAAAACCTAGGGGCCAGATCTGTCCTGCGATACACTTTTATATGGCCTTCAAGAAAAATATTATGTTAATAATGGCCCACCAATATAGCATTCACATTACTCACATTACAAATCCCATAATACACTACAACAGCTACCATACGGTCATGACCAAGCAATAGGCCCAAGCTGGAATGAACAAGTTTGTGACACACTGCAACATCTATCTTTTTCCATTCTTCAAAAAGAGCCTGGATGCTCGATGGAGATTGATGCTCAGTGTGTGTGCAGATTAACATGATCATGTTTGCAATCAATGTAGCACCACTGTGTATTTTTTGTGCTTTTCCTATCTTCATTTCGAACAAACTTGTTTCAGTTGTTGCTGGTATGTGAAATCTGGTGCATGTCCACTGTATTTTCTCTCTCGCTGCTTGCTACCGGTCCGCATAATAAATTACATTTATAATAACTTTTTTAATAAATTTAGCGACACCACAAAATCCTGGAGGGTGTGTATGTCCTATAGAAAAAAGGCTATAGAATATAAGTTATATTATAGCTGCTGCGCAGCGATGGGTCGGGTCCGGGCTACTTTTGGGCAAATTTAGGCAATTCTGAGCAACAAACAAACAAATTCTGATATTTGCTAAACTTCATCAACCATGACTCCAGAATATTCTCATTTTTTTCAGGAAGTTTGAAAATGTATTTAGCAAGAATTTGATGGTATATGTTTACAGTAGTGTTTACAGTCAAACGTTTTCATGCACTGTAGGCTCAATTTTTGCTTAATCAAAAATCCGAGAAACAAGTTTTGTGGAGGACGGTCTGGAGATGCTCTGTAGCAAGTTTGGTGTCAATTGAGCAAAAATTGTGGGAGGAGATACATTTTAAAAGTTTTACAGTTATTGAAAAAAACAGAGTGATGGACTTCATAATTTGTAATAAGTTTAAGTGGACAAAAGTTTCAGCAGTATTGAGGCGACATTGTGGTGAAGTTTCAACACTGTAGCATCTACCGTTGGTTTGGTAGGAATTTTTAAAGTTTTTAAATTTAAACGTTTATTGTGCCCCCCCTAGGAGGGGGGGGCACATGTCCTTGGAGTTGAGTGAATCTGGCATGGGACTGAACCTTTGTGCAAAGTTTGGTGAGTTTTCGCCCATGGGAAGTATGACTTCCTTGGAAGAAGAAAGAAAGAAAGAAAGAAAGAAAGAAAGAAAGAAAGAAAGAAAGAAAGAAAGAAAGAAAGAAAGAAAGAAAGAAAGAAGAAGAAGAAGAAGAATTCCTAGGAATACAATAGTGACCCTAATTATATTGAGTATTTAGTAGTGACACAACCTCTGCAATGCTAAGGAATGGCTTCTCTGTAATGCATTCTATTGGTGGTGGTGATGGGGGTTCCGATGAACAAGAAAAGTGGGTGTGGTTGTTTTTTTCTCCACCAAGGAGTGTTTTGGGTGTAAAACTAATGTTTGCGATCAACTCAGAAGCATGAAAAACCCCTAGTTTGACCCCTCAGAAGTTACTTAAGGCCAAATTTAACATTACGGAATGTTCAAAAATCCAGTTACGGGTACCCCAACTTTGAGTAGTTTTTTAGGGGGTTTCCCACGGGAGTTGAATTTCAACATTTTAAGACATCATATTACGCATGTTCCTAAAGACAATTGTGAAGAAATTTCTTGGTAAGGATTTAGTTCCCAGATTGGTCAAATGTCTGCTAAAATGCCCTTACTATTTACAGTAAAATAAATACAACATTTAAGTGAGATAAAAAAAAAAATACAATGCATAACACAAGTAGGATAGACACATAAGCACAGATGATTCACAGGTATAAAGAACCTTGTCTAAATAAAAAATTTAAAAAGTTCCAGCTGCTTCTTACTGTAAAAGAATCAACAGATTCAGAGCATCGTAGAGACAGAGGCAGGACATTCCAGAGTTTGGGTGCCACTGCCTGAAAGGATCAGTCACCTCTCCTAAAGTAGTTATGGGGAACAACCTCAGAGCACGAGCCGGTGTATGAAACTGCTTCAAAGACCAGGGTGAACCTGCAGAGTTATGAAGGACAGAAATGGCAAATAAATGAATTAATTGGTGCAAAGATAAATTATCAATTTCATATTACAAAGGAAAAAGTTATATAGTTTGGCAAGGAAAAATGCTTCCTCTGCATTTTCACCCTTATTTTTGCTTTTCTACATGTATCCACTTGTTTTGTACTATTGCATTTCATTATTCATTAATTTATGTATTAAAGCTGGAAGTACAACTGGCTTGACTTGAAATAAATAATTAATAGTTGACATATATGTACAAAAATAAATCTTACAATGCAGGAATGAATAAAGGTAAGAATTCTGAATTTATTTTGCATTTATTTATGTTTTTAATTATTTATTTCCACATTTATCTATTCGGTTATAGCATGAACCACCTGTACAGACAGAAAATGAAGCAGTCGAGTTGCATTTTAGTTGGATGTTAAACTGAAATTTCACGTCCATAGAAAACACAGTTACAGCAGCTGCAGCTGTGATCAGGGCCAGATACTTGATGGAGTAAGAAGGAGACGGTGAGACAACAAAACAGAATATTTGTCGAGAGAAGGAAAGTTTAGAAAAGCAGATGACAAACAGAGTGTGAGCCAGAGAGACTCAGAGCAAAATGGAGAGAGGTAGAAAGTAAAGTGGAGGAGGATGAAAGTGAGAATGTGGTGAAAAGTGACTCAGCTATCAGTGTTAGATCTGTAGCTACCTCGTGTTTCAGGTAACATGGAGTTATTCCTGAATGTTATAAGGCTGAAAGGAAGCTCTGTGGCACGCTGCAGGAGAGGTTTAGAAAATACACCAGAGAGAAGGGGAGCCTATCAGTGAGAAATGGCAAGAATGTGGGAGGAGGCAGAGAAAACAGACAGATGCAGGACAATTGCAGGTGAAGGGAAGTGTAGTTTACTGTTAGATACACACATTAAAAGCTGGTGGGACACCAATAAGTTTTTTTTTTTTTTTTTTGTCATAACATCACAAAAACTGCAGTTTTTCACAGACTGCCCTGCTGGCAGGTAATGCAACTTTGAACTGTTGGTAAGAAGCAGTGGTGCCTATGTGGCTGAACAGTAGGCTACAATATGGTAATAAAATAAATAAACAGATTTCCATTGCTGTGAGGACATCATGAGACATCTTGAGTTCTGGTGATCTTATCTACAAAAAGGTTTCTGCTTCCACTCTCACTCCAGATTGGTTACTGGTGACAGTTAATCCACCCATCACTGCATTGTGTATGAAAAGGTGGGATGGGCACCTTTATCTGTGAGGGGGAGATAGCCTTTGATTCATGAAGTCTTGAAAGGCAACACTTTATATGCAGCACTTTATCAAACTGGTCAGACAACAATTAGCCACCCAACACATTCAAGTGATTATCGTCTGCTTACATGGAACATTTTACAGCATACACTCAAACTCAATACATTGTTACTAACGGCCAGTATAAACAATGTATTTTTTCGGTGCTCAGCATAATTGACAATAAAGACCTTGACCTGAAGGGCTCCTCAAGATTTACATAAAGGTTGAATTAATTAAATATACCATAAATTATAGAATAAGAAAACACCATAGGTGGCAATAATGGGCTGGATTGTAATGAGATATTACAGTAAGTTTTGGGTATCTGCTGAGCCTACTGCACATGGATAGTTTTTCTCTGCTTCTCGTCTTTGTGCTAGCTAATTAAATTAAACCCTGTCTGCATTGGACTCGCAGACATGAGACTGGTTTTCACATGAAACAGCTGATTCTGGGGGTGGGGGTTAACAAAATGTTTGATTGTTTCTTACACCTAAATGACACTTTATTAAGGAGTTAGCCATTGGTGGATTTTCTGACCATCTTTGTCAGTAGCATTATTAAACACAGATTTCGATGTGCTCTTACGTGACTGCTGCAGGATATGAAATATACTGTCAACATCACTACATTTTCAACTGGGTCGTTGCTGGTTGATTTATTTCTAAACTGCTCCACACAGAGCAGTGGGAATAAATCTAAAACACATGATTATATGAGTGCACGATAATATAAAATATGTCAAAGCCTCTGGTGAATGAAATGATTCGAGTCGACAGCAGCAGTGTAAGAAGACCTGGGTGAAAATAACCATGAAGAGAAGCTAATGGCTTGGCCCAGAGCAGTTCCAGGCGTGTCATTGGACACGGAGTACAATATGATTTTATCAGACAATCCATACGGCCCTGAGTGTGCTGATGAAGTGATAAACCTCAGAGGAGCCCTGACACAGGAGGCAGGAGGAGACGTGACCTCGCTGAGCAGATAATATGATGGACACAAGTGGACACCGTGTGTGTGTGTGGAGGAGGGAAATGTGAAAATGGAGAAGAGAGCGTGCGTGTGTGGGGGGGAGGGGGGGTAAAGCTGCTGTGATCACATTGAGGTGAGTGACAGCCTGCGGATGTCTGTCCTGCAGCTCTGTGTTCTGCTGCCACTCATCCTCCTGCTATCACTCACACTTTTCTTCTCCTGCTGCTGCATTTAATGCTACAGTCATGTTGTTTTGGAAGAAAAGGTGTTTTCAAGCTGCAGCTAGAAAAGTCTGATTATGGACTGTTTTGGATGTTGGATTAATTTTTTCCAGCTATTTCTGGGCTATTTCCTTAAAAAAAAAAAAAAAACTTTGCTGCTGTTGTTTGAGTCTGAGCTCATTGGTTGCTGGAGGTTAACAGCTCTTCTGTCCCTGCCATTAAAACCACTGCAGAAGAAGATGAGGTCATCGAGTCATGTGGTAAAACATGATGGCGACCTGGCACTTCGGTGTGTGTCATGTTCGAATGTGAGGAGGCTTCCACCATACTCATCTCTACAATGGAGGAACAAGTATTTATTCACTCACACATTGTTTTTATCAGTAAATTAGCCCACACACTTACCACTTATTTTATTTATTTATTTGTAATTTCTTTTTTTTTTCATGCGCAATTTGAAAGTGCCCATAAATACACCCACAGAGTTGACAGGAAATAACTCATAACTGGATTGGGTCAATTCTGATGTTATGTCATCTCCAGCTCTGACTTCAGAGGACAATGGGCTTTATGCACAGCTCCACTACTTCCTGAAATAAGCCAGCTCGTTTATTTCCTGTCTTACATTATTGGACCAATTGATTAATCCAGGTGTGCCTGATCATTGTTGTGAGGTCAGACATACCTGGATTAATTAATGCGCAGTTTTTCGCGACTACGTCGCGAAAAATTCGTAAACTGTTGAGAAAAGTAATAGCACCCCGATCCCGATAAAACCGCATGTTTTGATATATAATTTGTAGCGAATCGAAAATCGTCCAGAAGTGGAAAAATAACTAGAAAAAGCATTTCCAAGAATGGAAATGGTGTGACTGCTGAAAGCAGCTGAACGCTGTTGCAGGATTAGCAAATAGTGCTAGCAGTGATCACCATACAAATGTTTGACCAAGGTCGGAATCGAACCCACAACCTCATGGTCAGTAGACTTTCACTCTGCCTCTAGGCCACAGTGCACACACAGTTGCAGAGACTGTTGTCTGTTAATCATCTGCACTCTTGAATGACTTAGAATTAAAATTTCTGTGAATTTCAGGCTGAGAGCAGCAGTTTCAACATGAAGCAAGTTATCAGAAGTCAACAGAGGACGACTGGGAAAATAATTCACTATAATTGTTGTTGAGGCAAGATTTGAACCAGCAACCTTCAGGTCTCCAGACCAGCAAGCTAACCTCTAGGCTACAGACAGAGACAGTATGTGAGGGGTAAAGAAAACCTTTGATAAGAGGATCACTGGCTTCTGCTTAAAAAAAAAGTAAGGAATTGAACCCATGACCTCATGATCAATAAACCTTGACTCTGCCACTTCGCCACAGAGAGCACAGACATAAGCATGTTGCCATTGTAATGTGATGATGTGCTGCAAACGGTGGCAGAAGCAATTAATGCGTCTCTTAACGAACACCTGTAACCAATTGAGGGTGGGGGAGGGGAGCAGAATTCAACATCACATAACAAGATCTGTCCAATGACAGCTGAATAATTGGAATCAAAAGTCAAGCAATGATGTGAAATGACTGAGGGAGGAATCGAACCCATGACCATATGATCACTAAGCCTTTACTCTGCCACTCGGCTACAGAGAGCACACTGCTTTCAAGACTGTTGTCATTCATTGTAATGTGATGATGTGCTGCAAACTGGTACGAGTAATCAAGGAGATATCAAACACCTGTAACCAATTGAAGGCGGGGGAGGAGAGCAGAATTCAACATAACATAACAAGAGATCTTCCCTTGGATTCGAACCAGTGACCTTAGGGTTGGCAAACAGCCACCCTACCCCCTACACTACAGTGGAGTTGTGGAGAAGAGAGGTTGAGACTTTGATGAATGTGAGATTTTTCAATGATGCTTAAAATAAAAAGAAATTAGTATAAATTAGCCACACCAAGTAAGAAGAGGACTTTTTTGTGACCTGTGACTATTTTTTGGTGAATTAAAATGAATTAAAAAGCACTTAACAGCAAGTTACAAAGTTGAGCTCCTTCTCCTGCTGCTATGAAAAAAATGCATTGGGCTGAATGAGAGCAGAGAGCTCCCTGGCTGCATTTAAAAAATATTTTAAATTATTATCTAAGTCTCTTTGCATTTTTGACCAGAATTTTAGCCAGAAGACAAGTGTGGCTACAAAACTGGAGAAAATAATTTGTCTAGAGTTTAATTTGTGGCCATGCTGACAGTTTAGCCAGAAAAACTCTAGAATGTTTTTGTGCCTCTCTCCACTCTAGCACCACTCTAGCTCTGCTCGTTAGACGCAATACACACACATTATAAAGCTGAAAAAAATCAGAAAAAGTTAAATAATTGAAAAAGTATAAATAGTTAAAAAGAGAAAAGTAATGCCGATAAAGTTCAAAAAAAGCTGCACGTTTTGATATATGAATTGTTGAAATAGCACAAAGTATGAAGGACTAGAAGAAGACCGTAAAAAGGCGGAAGAAAATGGCCAAAGGCATTTCCAAGAATGGAAATGGTGTGACTGCTGACAGCAGCTGAATGCTGTTGCAGAATTAGCAAATAGTGCAAGCAGTGATCACCATACAAATGTTTGACCAAGGTCGGAATCGAACCCACAACCTCATGGTCAGTAGACTTCCACTCTGCCTCTAGGCCACAGTGCACACACAGTTGCAGAGACTGTTGTCTGTTAATGATCTGCACACTGTCAACATCAAGAAAGCTTGAGAGTCAAGCTTGAATGACTTAGAATTAAAATTTCTGTGAATTTCAGGCTGAGAGCAGCAGTTTCAACATGAAGCAAGTTATCAGAAGTCAACAGAGGACGACTGGGAAAATAATTCACTATAATTGTTGTTGAGGCAAGATTTGAACCAGCAACCTTCAGGTCTCCAGACCAGCAAGCTAACCTCTAGGCTACAGACAGAGACAGTATGTGAGGGGTAAAGAAAACCTTTGATAAGAGGATCACTGGCTTCTGCTTAAAAAAAAAGTAAGGAATTGAACCCATGACCTCATGATCAATAAACCTTGACTCTGCCACTTCGCCACAGAGAGCACAGACATAAGCATGTTGCCATTGTAATGTGATGATGTGCTGCAAACGGTGGCAGAAGCAATTAATGCGTCTCTTAACGAACACCTGTAACCAATTGAGGGTGGGGGAGGGGAGCAGAATTCAACATCACATAACAAGATCTGTCCAATGACAGCTGAATAATTGGAATCAAAAGTCAAGCAATGATGTGAAATGACTGAGGGAGGAATCGAACCCATGACCATATGATCACTAAGCCTTTACTCTGCCACTCGGCTACAGAGAGCACACTGCTTTCAAGACTGTTGTCATTCATTGTAATGTGATGATGTGCTGCAAACTGGTACGAGTAATCAAGGAGATATCAAACACCTGTAACCAATTGAAGGCGGGGGAGGAGAGCAGAATTCAACATAACATAACAAGAGATCTTCCCTTGGATTCGAACCAGTGACCTTAGGGTTGGCAAACAGCCACCCTACCCCCTACACTACAGTGGAGTTGTGGAGAAGAGAGGTTGAGACTTTGATGAATGTGAGATTTTTCAATGATGCTTAAAATAAAAAGAAATTAGTATAAATTAGCCACACCAAGTAAGAAGAGGACTTTTTTGTGACCTGTGACTATTTTTTGGTGAATTAAAATGAATTAAAAAGCACTTAACAGCAAGTTACAAAGTTGAGCTCCTTCTCCTGCTGCTATGAAAAAAATGCATTGGGCTGAATGAGAGCAGAGAGCTCCCTGGCTGCATTTAAAAAATATTTTAAATTATTATCTAAGTCTCTTTGCATTTTTGACCAGAATTTTAGCCAGAAGACAAGTGTGGCTACAAAACTGGAGAAAATAATTTGTCTAGAGTTTAATTTGTGGCCATGCTGACAGTTTAGCCAGAAAAACTCTAGAATGTTTTTGTGCCTCTCTCCACTCTAGCACCACTCTAGCTCTGCTCGTTAGACGCAATACACACACATTATAAAGCTGAAAAAAATCAGAAAAAGTTAAATAATTGAAAAAGTATAAATAGTTAAAAAGAGAAAAGTAATGCCGATAAAGTTCAAAAAAAGCTGCACGTTTTGATATATGAATTGTTGAAATAGCACAAAGTATGAAGGACTAGAAGAAGACCGTAAAAAGGCGGAAGAAAATGGCCAAAGGCATTTCCAAGAATGGAAATGGTGTGACTGCTGACAGCAGCTGAATGCTGTTGCAGAATTAGCAAATAGTGCAAGCAGTGATCACCATACAAATGTTTGACCAAGGTCGGAATCGAACCCACAACCTCATGGTCAGTAGACTTCCACTCTGCCTCTAGGCCACAGTGCACACACAGTTGCAGAGACTGTTGTCTGTTAATGATCTGCACACTGTCAACATCAAGAAAGCTTGAGAGTCAAGCTTGAATGACTTAGAATGAAAATTTCTGTGAATTTCAGGCTGAGAGCAGCAGTTTCAACATGAAGCAAGTTATCAGAAGTCAACAGAGGACGACTGGGAAAATAATTCACTATAATTGTTATTGAGGCAAGATTTGAACCAGTAACCTTCAGGTCTCCAGCTCAGCAAGCTAACCACTAGGCTACAGGCAGAGACAGTATGTGAGTGGCAAAGAAAACCTTTAATAAGAGGATCACTGACTCCTGCTTAAAAAAAAAATGTAAGGAAAGTGCAGAAATTAGCCACACCAAGTAAGACTTAGAATGAAAATTTCTGTGAATTTCAGGCTGAGAGCAGCAGTTTCAACATGAAGCAAGTTATCAGAAGTCAACAGAGGACGACTGGGAAAATAATTCACTATAATTGTTGATGAGGCAAGATTTGGACCAGTAATCGAACCCACAACCTCATGATCACTAAACCTTTACTCTGCCACTTCGCCACAGAGAGCACAGACATAAGCATGTTGCCATTGTAATGTGATGATGTGCAGAGAGCTCCCTGGCTGCATTTAAAAAATATTTTAAATTATTATCTAAGTCTCTTTGCATTTTTGACCAGAATTTTAGCCAGAAGACAAGTGTGGCTACAAAACTGGAGAAAATAATTTGTCTAGAGTTTAATTTGCAGAAAAAGTTAAATATTTGAAAAAGTATAAATAGTTAAAAAGAGAAAAGTAATGCCGATAAAGTTCAAAAAAATCTGCACGTTTTGATATATGAATTGTTGAAATAGCACAACACCTAACACACTAACCATATGGCCACAGAGAACCTGAGTTACAATGAGCTTTATACTATGAGGAATCAAAGACTGTCCAATGACAGCTGAATAATTGGAATCAAAAGTCAAGCAATGATGTGAAATGACTGAGGCAGGAATCGAACCCATGACCATATGATCACTAAACCTTTACTCTGCCACTCGGCTACAGAGAGCACACTGCTTTCAAGACTGTTGTCATTCATTGTAATGTGATGATGTGCTGCAAACTGGTATGAGTAATCAAGGAGATAACAAACACCTGTAACCAATTGAAGGCGGGGGAGGAGAGCAGAATTCAACATAACATAACAAGAGTTCTTCCCTTGGATTCGAACCAGTGACCTTAGGGTTGGCAAGCAGCCACCCTAACCCCTACACTACAGTGGAGTTGTGAAGAAAAGAGGTTGAGACTTTGATGAATGTGAGATTTTTCAATGATGCTTAAAATAAAAAGAAATGAGTATAGATTAGCCACACCAAGTAAGAAGAGGACTTTTTTGTGACCTGTGACTATTTTTTGGTGAATTAAAATGAATTAAAAAGCACTTAACAGCAAGTTACAAAGTTGAGCTCCTTCTCCTGCTGATGTGAAAAAAATGCATTGGGCTGAATGAGAGCAGAGAGCTCCCTGGCTGCATTTAAAAAATATTTTAAATTATTATCTAAGTCTCTTTGCATTTTTGACCAGAATTTTAGCCAGAAGACAAGTGTGGCTACAAAACTGGAGAAAATAATTTGTCTAGAGTTTAATTTGTGGCCGTGCTGACAGTTTAGCCAGAAAAACTCTAGAATGTTTTTTTGCCTCTATCCACTCTGACACCACTCTAGCTCTGCTCGTTAGACGCAATACACACCCATTATAAAGCTGAAAAAATCAGAAAAAGTTAAATATTTGAAAAAGTATAAATAGTTAAAAAGAGAAAAGTAATGCCGATAAAGTTCAAAAAAAGCTGCACGTTTTGATATATGAATTGTTGAAATAGCACAAAGTATGAAGGACTAGAAGAAGACCGTAAAAAGGCGGAAGAAAATGGCCAAACAGTAGTGCCCGGGCTTTGCCCGGGCACTGGTCCCTGCAGCTATTTCATAGCTGTTGGGACCAGTGCCCGGTGCGATTGCCCGTGGCCCTAATAACTAGAAAATTTCCTCTCGGGAAATTTTGAATGGGCCACGGGAGCTACTGCGGGTTGTGCCATCTCTGTCAACATGAGAATCAAACCCACGATCTTAAGGTCAAGACAGAGCTGATCAGACAGACACATGATCATCTTTCTATAAGCACTGATATGGAGGAGCTGTAACCACATTAGGTTACCTGTGTGTGTGTGTGTGTGTGTGTGTTTGTGTGTGTGTGTGTGACTGTAATCACATGAAGCTGGCTCTAGAGTCTGTGTGTGTGTGTGTGTGACTGACTTGACACATAGTTAGTTAGTAGCTGCATCCTGTGTCAGTCTGATTTAGCTGTGTCTGTGTTTATAAACATTTAAACGAGCGCCAGGTGGATTGTTTATGAAGTTAACGAGCTCTGGCCTGAGGATCAAAGAGGTTACCACGGCGATAGGGGCCCCCGCAGGCTGAGACAGACAGAAACGTGGAGAAAAAGAGCCATTTTCTGCCTCTGCACCGGTCTCACAATTAGGCCTAGCATGAGAAAACGGTAACTCCTATCAGAACAAAACACAGATCAACGTTGCTCTAAGGACTTACTGAAAATTTCGGTACGATTTGGTGTTTCTACAGTAAATATTTTGGCGACGCTGGCAGTTTTAAAACATCAGGCCGTTCTGCTTCTCTCAGAAAATATTTGTATTGGACTCAATGAGGAGCAGGGACAGACGTGGCCGCACTCAGAGGCTGATTCTGTCAATTCTGTAAGTCTCTCTGATATTTTGAGCGCATGACATGAGAGATGACAAGTTTGTCTTACAAATTCTGAAAAAATTATGTCTGTAGAGTGTAAATTGTGGCCGTGCTGACAGTTTATCCAGAAAAAATACAGAATGTTTCTTCACTCTCTCCCACTCTAACCGATGATGTCACGCACTCTGACACGAACATTCCATGCAATACACACCCATTATAAACTCATAATTTCTCCAAAAATGATCATGGTCATTGATCAGGGATTGATCAAAAACTATATGACCTATCAAAACGTGGAGTAATACGACAATACACAAGACTTGTGTCTACTGTTTAAAGTTTAAATGTAGTCTCTAGGTGAAAGTATGCCTGAGCAGTAGACGTTTGTTAAACTCCAATGATTGGTCTTTTTCGCTCTTTTTTTTTCGCCCGTCCCATTGACTTACATGCAAATTTTTTGCGCAGTTTTTCGCGACTACGTCGCGAAAAATTCGTAAACTGTTGAGAAAAGTAATAGCACCCCGATCCCGATCAAACCGCACGTTTTGATATATAAACTAGTAGCGAATCGAAAATCGTCCGGAAGTGGAAAAATAACTAGAAAAAACATTTCCAAGAATGGAAATGGTGTGAATGCTTCCAGCAATGCTGAATGAGCTGAAGAAATTGTTGAAAGAAAGAAAGAAAGATTGAAACAAGAGAGAAAAAAGAAAAGGACAGAAAGAAAGAAAGAAAGAAAGAAAGAAAGAAAGAAAGAAAGAAAGAAAGAAAGAAAGAAAGAAAGAAAAAAGAAAGAAAGAAAGAATCAAACAAACAAACAAACAAACAAACAAACAAAGAAGTAAAAAGACAGAAATGGAGTGAAAGAAAGAAAGAAAGAAAGAAAGAAAGAAAGAAAGAAAGAAAGAAAGAAAGAAAGAAAGAAAGAAAGAAAGAAGAAAAACAGAGAGGGGGATGATAGATAGAAAGAGGTAGATGGATGGATGGATGGATAGAGAGGGAAGGATAGAAAAAGTTACGTAAAATACAAATGAAGGAGTAGAAGAAAGAAAGAAAGAAAGAAAAAAAGGAGACAGAGGGGTTGAAAAATAGGGAGGGGTATAGATAGATAGATAGATAGATAGATAGATAGATAGATAGATAGATAGATAGATAGATAGATAGATAGATAGATAGATAGATAGATAGATAGATAGATAGATAGATAGGTAGGACACATGTTAAAAGCTGCATCCTATGTCCTAGGCTCCACCTGTAATTGTACTACTATTAATAGAGTTGGAAAGACTAAACGTCTGAACTTAAATTCATGAGAAAAATATAAATTGTTGGAGATGTTTACATCAAAAGTATAAAGTAATTGAGAGGCTGATGAATGTGAGCTGAAAACCTGTGTGTGTGTCTGGGTGTGTGAGTCTGGCGGTCTCTCTGTCTGTGTGTACATGTGCAGAAAGTAAAACTGTTGATAAGCGCCACAAAACTCCTCTCTCCCTAATGATCTGATTGATTACACCTGTGTGGCAGTATGCCCTCAGAAGTTACCATGGCAACTTTTAACTGCTTACATTTTACTGTGTGGAACAGTGTTGTGTTTGTGTGTTTGTCTGTTTGTGTATGTGTGACTGTGTGTGAGTGTCTGTGTGTGTCTGTCTGTGTGAGTGTGATGCCTGTGTTTGTGCGTGGACATCCTCTGTCAGTCTGGTTTATCATGTGTCTGTGTGGGGCTGTGTTTAAAAACATCTTAACGAGCGGCCAGGCTGCACCTGCACTATAGACTTTGATAACGAGCTGGCCGCTACAGCTGGACCAACTGCACACAGAGCAGAGCAGAGCAGAGAGATTTGAGCTCTGTGCAGCTTCTGAAAACAGCCCAGAAAAAGAGAACCGTAACTCTTATCAGAATGTGGTCATGACTACTGGGAGAGGAGACCTTCCTGAGCACATTGATGTGCATTAAATGTTTGTAGGGCAAACACTTTTCTCAGGGTCGCAAGGTAGAAAAGGGGGGCATTTCTGTTTTTCTAAAAAAATCAGCTCCTACTTTTATATTGAAGTGGATGAGCCACTGGAGCGGGTCTAGCTGGACAATTAGGCTCACTGAGACAATTCTGTAAGTCTGTCTGCTGTTTTGAGCACATCAAATGAGACACGACAAGTGTGGCTACAAACCGGTGAGGAAATCATGTGTCTAGAGTTTAATTTGTGGCCGTGCTGGCAATTTATCCAGAAAAAATCCTGAATGTTTTTTCGATCCCTCTCACTCTAACGATGATGTCACTCACTCTAAGCCCTGCTCGTTAAGCGCAATACACAACCATTATAAAGCTGGATTTTGTGAAAAATTTTAATGATTTTAAAACAGCCAACAATCTAAAACTGTTGAAGATATCAATAAGATGAGTCATACGGGAATAGATTAAAAGTTTGTCTACAATTTAAAAGACAAATGGAGTCTGTGGGAGAAAGTATGCTGAAGTTTTAGAGGTTCAAAGAAGTAAGAAGATTTTAAAAGTTTGAAGACGTTTTCAATGCATTCCTATGGGAAAAAATTTGCAGAAAAAGTTAAATATTTTAAAAAGTATAAATAGAATAAAAGAGAAAAGTCATAGCACCCTTGTCCTGAACAAGCCGCACGTTTTGATATATGAATGGTTGAAATAGCACAAAGTATGAAGGAGTAGAAGATGTCTGAAAAAGGGTGAAAGTAGTAAGAATAATAATAACTAGAAACAGCATTTCCTAACGGAACATGCGTGTGAATGCTGAAACCCAATGCTGAACCATGCTGAATTAGCAGAATAAATTGACAAAGACATGCGGAATGGCATACAAGAAACATGTCCATGGAAGGAATTGAACCCACAACTCCATGAGTGGTAACCTAACACACTAACCATACGGCCACAGAGAACCTGAGTTACAATGAGCTTTATACTATGAGGAATCAAAGACTGTCCAATGACAGCTGAATAATTGGAATCAAAAGTCAAGCAATGATGTGAAATGCCTGTGGCAGGAATCGAACCTATGACCTTATGATCATAAAGCCTTCACTCTGCCACTCGGCTACAGAGAGCACACTGCTTTCAAGACTGTTGTCATTCATTGTAATGTGATGATGTGCTGCAAACTGGTATGAGTAATCAAGGAGATAACAAACACCTGTAACCAATTGAAGGCGGTGGAGGAGAGCAGAATTCGACAAAACATAACAAGAGTTCTTCCCTTGGATTCGAACCAGTGACCTCGGGGTTGACAAGCAGCCACCCTACCCCCTACACTACAATGGAGTTGTGCAAAAGAGGTTGAGACTTTCATGAATGTGAGATTTTTCAATGATGCTTAAAAAAAAAAGTAAGGAAAGTGCAGAAATTAGCCACACCAAGCAAGAAGAGGACTTTTTTGTGACTAGGACTATTTTTTGGTGAATTAAAATGAATTAAAAAGCACTTAACAGCAAGTTACAAAGTTGAGCTCCTTCTCCTGCTGCTCATGAGAGCAGAGAGCTCCCTGGCTGCATTTAAAAAATATTTTAAATTATTATCTAAGAATGGAAGAATGAAGAATGGAATGGAATTGTTTGTTTGTCTATGCGTGCATGTGTGACTGTGTGTGAGTGTCTGTGTGTGTCTGTGTGTGAGTGTGATGCCTGTGTTTGTGCGTGGACATCCTCTGTCAGTCTGGTTTATCATGTGTGTGTGTGGGGCTGTGTTTAAAAACATCTTAACGAGCGGCCAGGCTGCACCTGCACTTGTTCTATTTATAGACATGATAACGAGCTGGCCCCTACAGCTGGACCAACTGCACGCAGAGCAGAGCAGAGAGATTTGAGCTCAGTGCAGCTTCCGAAAACAGCCCAGAAAAAGAGAGAACCGTACCTCTTATCAGAATGTGGTCCTGACCATCTGGGCAAGGAGACCTTCCTGAGCACATTGATGTGCATTAAATGTTTGTAGGGCAAAAACTTTTCTCAGGGTCGCAAGGTAGAAAAGGGGGGCATTTCTGCTTTTCTAAAAAAATCAGCTCCTACTTTTATATTGAAGTGGATGAGCCACTGGAGCGGGTCTAGCTGCACAATTAGGCTCATAGAGACAATTCTGTAAGTCTGTCTGCTGTTTTGAGCACATTAAATGAGACACGACAAGTGTGGCTACAAACCAGTGAGGAAATCATGTGTCTAGAGTTTAATTTGTGGCCGTGCTGGCAATTTATCCAGAAAAAATCCTGAATGTTTTTTCGATCCCTCTCACTCTAACGATGATGTCACTCACTCTGACCCAACCCCATACACACTCATTGAAAAGTGTGAAATTTGTCAGAAATCCTCATGTGCTTTTAAAGGATTTATCTCAAAAACGGTACAAGCTATGAAAAAGTTGTAAATACAGGATGAATACATTAGAAGTTTGTCTACAGCTCAGGATTTGAATGAAGTCTCTAGCTGAAAGTATGTGGACGCTTTAAAGGCTGAAAGAAGTAAGAAGATTTGAAGAGTTTCAAGACTGTTCCAATGCATTCTCTATGGGGAAAAAAAAATCAGAAAAAGTTGAATATTGCAAAAAGTATGAATAGTTGAAAAGAGAAAAGACATAGCACACCTGTCCCGAAAAGGCTGAACATTTTGATATTTGAATTGTTGAAATAGCACAAAGTATGAAGGACTAGTTACATGACGAAGAAAGGCAGAAAATGGCCGAACCGAATAACAATAGAACTAGAAAAAGCATTTCCAAAAATGGAAATGGTGTGAATGCTGAAAGCCATTGCTGAACCATGCTGAATTAGCAGAATAAATTGACAAAGAAATGCGGAATGGCATACAAGAAACATGTCCAAGGAGGGAATTGAACCTACAACCTTCAGTACATCAGCCCACTGACCTAACCACTTCACCATAGTTAGATTGAATGAGAGAGGAGTAAAAGAAATCCATGTATAAGAGGTCACTGACTTCTGAAGAGAGGTTGAGACTTTGATGAATGTGAGATTTTTCAATGATGCTTAAAAGAAAGAAAGAAAAGAGTATAAATGAGCCATTAGAAGTTTGTCTACAGATGAGAATTTGAATGAAGTCTCTATCAGAAAGTACCATATGAATGAGGCAGGAATCGAACCCATGGCCTCATGATCAATAAACCTTTACTCTGCCATTTCACCACAGAGAGCACACACCTAAACATGTTGTCATTGATTGTGATGATGTGCTGCAAACTGTGGCACTTAACGAACACCTGTAACCAATTGAAGGTGGGGGAGGGGAGCAGAATTCAACATAACATAACAAGAGTGCCACTCTTGGATTTGAACCAGTGACCTTGAGGTTGGCAAGCAGCCACCTTACCCATTGGACTACAGACAGAGCTGTGGAGAAGGGAGGTTGAGACTTTGATGAATGTGAGATTTTTCAATGATACTTAAAAAAAAAAAAAGAAATGAGCCACAACAAGTAAGTAGAGGACCTTTTTTGTGACTTGTGACTATTTTTTGATGAAATCAAACAAAGTATAATGCCCATTCCAGTGAATTAAAAAGTTGAGCTCCTGCTACTCTGCTGTGAAATAAATTGCATTGGGCTGAATGGCAGAGAGAGAGGAGGAGGGAGAAGAAGAGGGGGAGGAGGGAGAAGAGGAGGAGGGAGGAAGGAAGGAGAAGAAGAGGAGGGAGAGGAGGAGGAGGGAGGAAGGAAGGAGAAGAAGAGGAGGAAGAGGGAGAGAAAGAAGGCGGAAGGAGGGAGAAGAAGAGGAGGAGGAGAACGAGGGAGGCAGGGGGAGAAGAGGAGGAGGAGGAAGAGGGAGGAAGGAGGGAGAAGAAGAGGAGGGAGAGGAGGAGGGAGAAGAAGAGGAGGAGGAGGAGAGAGGAGGGAGAAGAAGAGGAGGGAGAGGGAGAGAAAGAAGGCGGAAGGAGGGAGAAGAAGAGGAGAAGGAGGAAGAAGCGGAGGGAGAGGAGGAGGGAGGAAGGAGGGAGAAAAAGAGGAGGAGGAGGAAAGTGAACTTGGTGGAGACATGAAATGATGTGGTAATGGTTTAATTCAACCTAAAAAATATGTTGATGTTCATCTGGCCTCTAAAAAATAGAGGAGGACCAACCTCCTCTGACTCTATGGACCAGCACATAGCCAGAACAATACAAGTACAATAGTTGATCACCACAAAACCCCTCCATGTGCTAATGATCTGATTGAATACACCTGTGTGGCAGCCTGCACCATGGTGACTAACTGCTTACCTTTTACTGGGTGGCACTGTGGGTAGGTTAACTGTGTGTGTGTGTGTGTGTGTGTTGATGGCCACCTGCACAACAGAGCAGGAGCAGAACAGTCAGTTTTGAGCTCGGCGCAGCTCTCCTAATGACAGCCAAAAAACAGAGAACCGTACCGTACCGTTATCAGAATGTGGTAGAGACTGCGCAAGGAGACCTTCCTGAGCACATTGATGTGCATTAAATGTTTGTAGGACAAATACTTTTCTTGCTGTCGCAAGGTAGAAAAGGGGGGCATTTCTGTTTTTCTAAAAAAATCAGCTCCTACTTTTCTATTGAAGTGGATGAGCCACTGGAGCGGGTCTAGCTGGACAATTAGGCTCATAGAGACAATTCTGTAAGTCTGTCTGCTGTTTTGAGCACATTAAATGAGACACGACAAGTGTGGCTACAAACCGGTGAGGAAATCATGTGTCTAGAGTTTAATTTGTGGCCGTGCTGGCATTTTATCCAGAAAAAATCCTGAATGTTTTTTCGATCCCTCTCACTCTAACGATGATGTCACTCACTCTGACCCAACCCCATACACACTCATTGAAAAGTGTGAAATTTGTCAGAAATCCTCATGTGCTTTTAAAGGATTTATCTCAAAAACGGTACAAGCTATGAAAAAGTTGTAAATACAGGATGAATACATTAGAAGTTTGTCTACAGCTCAGAATTTGAATGAAGTCTCTAGCTGAAAGTATGTGGACGCTTTAAAGGCTGAAAGAAGTAAGAAGATTTGAAGAGTTTCAAGACTGTTCCAATGCATTCTCTATGGGGAAAAAAAAATCAGAAATAGTTGAATATTGCAAAAAGTATGAATAGTTGAAAAGAGAAAAGACATAGCACACCTGTGCCGAAAAGGCTGAACATTTTGATATTTGAATTGTTGAAATAGCACAAAGTATGAAGGACTAGTTACATGACGAAGAAAGGCAGAAAATGGCCGAACCGAATAACAATAGTGTGAATGCTTCCAGCATTCACACTAACTAGAAAAAGCATTTCCAAAAATGGAAATGGTGTGAATGCTGAAAGCCATTGCTGAACCATGCTGAATTAGCAGAATAAATTGACAAAGAAATGCGGAATGGCATACAAGAAACATGTCCAAGGAGGGAATTGAACCCACAACCTTCAGTACATCAGCCCACTGACCTAACCACTTCACCATAGTTAGATTGAATGAGAGAAGAGTAAAACAAATCTATGTATAAGAGGTCACTGACTTCTGAAGAGAGGTTGAGACTTTGATGAATGTGAGATTTTTCAATGATGCTTAAAAGAAAGAAAGAAAAGAGCATAAATGAGCCATTAGAAGTTTGTCTACAGATGAGGATTTGAATGAAGTCTCTATCAGAAAGTACCACATGAATGAGGCAGGAATCGAACCCATGGCCTCATGATCAATAAACCTTTACTCTGCCATTTCACCACAGAGAGCACACACCTAAACATGTTGTCATTGATTGTGATGATGTGCTGCAAACTGTGGCGCTTAACGAACACCTGTAACCAATTGAAGGTGGGGGAGGGGAGCAGAATTCAACATAACATAACAAGAGTGCCCCTCTTGGATTTGAACCAGTGACCTTGAGGTTGGCAAGCAGCCACCTTACCCATTGGACTACAGACAGAGCTGTGGAGAAGGGAGATTGAGACTTTGATGAATGTGAGATTTTTCAATGATACTTAAAAAAAAAAAAAAGAAATGAGCCACAACAAGTAAGTAGAGGACCTTTTTTGTGACTTGTGACTATTTTTTGATGAAATCAAACAAAGTATAATGCCCATTCCAGCGAATTAAAAAGTTGAGCTCCTGCTACTCTGCTGTGAAATAAATTGCATTGGGCTGAATGGCAGAGAGAGAGGAGGAGGGAGAAGAGGAGGAGGGAGGAAGGAAGGAGAAGAAGAGGAGGGAGAGGAGGAGGAGGGAGGAAGGAAGGAGAAGAAGAGGAGGAAGAGGGAGAGAAAGAAGGCGGAAGGAGGGAGAAGAAGAGGAGGAGGGAGAGGAGGAGAACGAGGGAGGAAGGGGGAGAAGAGGAGGAGGAGGAGAGAGGAGGGAGAAGAAGAGGAGAAGGAGGAAGAGGGAGGAAGGAGGGAGAAGAAGAGGAGGAGGGAGAGGAGGAGGGAGAAGAAGAGGAGGAGGAGGAGAGAGGAGGGAGAAGAAGAGGAGGGAGAGGGAGAGAAAGAAGGCGGAAGGAGGGAGAAGAAGAGGAGAAGGAGGAAGAGGGAGAGAAAGAAGGCAGAAGGATGGAGAAGAAGAGGAGGGAGAGGAAGAGGGAGGAAGGAGGGAGAAAAAGAGGAGGAGGAGGAAAGTGAACTTGGTGGAGACATGAAATGATGTGGTAATGGTTTAATTCAACCAGTTACTCTTTCTAAAAAATATGTTGATGTTCATCTGGCCTCTAAAAAATAGAGGAGGACCAACCTCCTCTGACTCTATGGACCAGCACATATCCAGAACAATACAAGTACAATAGTTGATCACCACAAAACCCCTCCATGTGCTAATGATCTGATTGAATACACCTGTGTGGCAGCCTGCCCCATGGTGACTAACTGCTTACCTTTTACTGGGTGGCACTGTGGGTAGGTTAACTGTGTGTGTGTGTGTGTGTGTGTGTGTGTGTGTGTGTGTGTGTGTGTGTGTGTGTGTGTGTGTGTGTGTGTGTGTGTGTGTGTGTGTGTGTGTGTGTCTTGATGGCCACCTGCACAACAGAGCAGGAGCAGAACAGTCAGTTTTGAGCTCGGCGCAGCTCTCCTAATGACAGCCAAAAAACAGAGAACCGTACCGTACCGTTATCAGAATGTGGTAGAGACTGCGCAAGGAGACCTTCCTGAGCACATTGATGTGCATTAAATGTTTGTAGGACAAATACTTTTCTTGCTGTCGCAAGGTAGAAAAGGGGGGCATTTCTGTTTTTCTAAAAAAATCAGCTCCTACTTTTCTATTGAAGTGGATGAGCCACTGGAGCGGGTCTAGCTGCACAATTAGGCTCATAGAGACAATTCTGTAAGTCTGTCTGCTGTTTTGAGCACATCAGATGAGACACGACAAGTGTGGCTACAAACCGGTGAGGAAATCATGTGTCTAGAGTTTAATTTGTGGCCGTGCTGGCAATTTATCCAGAAAAAATCCTGAATGTTTTTTCGATCCCTCTCACTCTAACGATGATGTCACTCACTCTGACCCAACCCCATACACACTAATTGAAAAGTGTGAAATTTGTCAGAAATCCTCATGTGCTTTTAAAGGATTTATCTCAAAAACGGTACAAGCTATGAAAAAGTTGTAAATACAGGATGAATACATTAGAAGTTTGTCTACAGCTCAGAATTTGAATGAAGTCTCTAGCTGAAAGTATGTGGACGCTTTAAAGGCTGAAAGAAGTAAGAAGATTTGAAGAGTTTCAAGACTGTTCCAATGCATTCTCTATGGGGAAAAAAAAATCAGAAATAGTTGAATATTGCAAAAAGTATGAATAGTTGAAAAGAGAAAAGACATAGCACACCTGTCCCGAAAAGGCTGAACATTTTGATATTTGAATTGTTGAAATAGCACAAAGTATGAAGGACTAGTTACATGACAAAGAAAGGCAGAAAATGGCCGAACCGAATAACAATAGTGTGAATGCTTCCAGCATTCACACTAACTAGAAAAAGATAGCATTTCCTGCAGAAAATGCGTGTGAATGCTGAAAGCAGCTGAACGCTGTTGCTGAAGCAATGCTGAATGAGCTGAAGAAATTGTTGAATCAATGCTAAATTAGTTGACGAAACTGCTAAAGCAATGTTGAAAAGACTAATGCTAGAGTAGAGTAGAGAGTAGATGAATACTTTATTCATCCCTAGGAGGGAAAAAGCTGAAACATATAACTTGTAGTGTGAGATGAATGCCTTTTTAAAGGTAAAAAGCAGTAGAAATGCTAAAGGGAGAAGAAAACATTGAAATTCTGCATGTTTAAATGTAATGGTTGAAATCTGTAGCTAACCTGACAGGAAGGACAACTGATGAACCAGCACTAACATAGCTGAAGCAATGGCTGAGAATATATTTAAAAGTAGAAGATGTGAGACTTTGTATGAAATGGCTGGAAATTACTTGAATTGTCAAAGAAGAGTTAGAAAAATTCCTGAATTAGGAAAAAAGTTAATGCCTACTGAAATACATTGTAAACTGACAGCAGAAGAACATTGTTGAAGAATATAGATGGAGCATTAGCTGAGGAGTAGAACATGTAAACAGCGGGTTTAATGGTGTGAAATGGTTGAGAAGAGCCTCAGTAGTTTAGGATACGTATAAAACAATGTGTTCAACATGACCAAAATGGGGAAATGTGTATTTTCAGTTTAAATAGCTAAAGAACAAAATTAACAGCAACAAGTCCATTAACTACAACAGGAAGATAGAGAGGTACATACAAAACAGTCAGACAACTGTAGGAAAAGTGTGTGTGTGTGTGTGTGTGTGTGTGGGTGTGAGTGTGTGTGTGTGTGTGTGTGTGTGTGTGTGTGTGGGTGTGAGTGTGTGTGTGTGTGTGTGTGAGTGAGGAAGATATACAAAAGTGTGTGTGTGAGTGAGGAAGATATACAAAAAGTTCTGACCTGACAACTGTATGAAATGTGTGTGTGTTGGACGTGTGTGTCTGTTTGTGTATGGTTAGTGTGTGTCCATTTGTGTGTGTGTTTGTTGTGTGTGCATGTGTGTCTGTTTGTGTGTAATTGTGTAAATTGTGTATGTGTTTGGTAAGTGGTTGTATGTTTGTTGGGTGTGTGTGTGTGTGTGTTTGTGTGTATGTGGTAGTTAGTGTGTGTCCATTTGTGTGTGTGTGTTGGATGTGTGTGTATGGTGAGTGTGTGTCCTTTTGTGTGTATGTGTGTGTTGGATGTGTGTATGGTGTGTGTGTGTGTAGTAGTTAGTGTGTGTCCATTTGTGTGTGTGTGTTGGATGTGTATGCATGGTGAGTGTGTGTCCATTTGTGTGTGTGTGTGTGTGTGTGTGTGTGTGTTGGATGTGTGTGTATGGTGAGTGTGTGTCCATGTGTTGGGTGTGTGTGTGTGTGTGTGTGTGTGTGTGTGGTAGTTAGTGTGTGTCCATTTGTGTGTGTGTGTGTGTGTATGACCGACAGACAGTCAGACAGAGAGAATGTGTGTGCGTTGCCATGGTGACGTTGCCATGGTGAGGTTACCATGTTGAGGTTGCCATGTTGAGGTTACCATGTAACTGTTGGCTGGTGGCTTTAAGGCATGGTGGCAGCTTTAACCATAGGCTTTAACTGCTCTGTGACCCCCTCAAACAGATCTAATGTACGACAAATCTGTACTTAGTACGAGCAAAAGGTTTACATTTTCCGAACCATAAGACCTTGCTGAACGCGTCCATGTCACTTTGGTGTTTCTAGAGTAAAAATTGTTGATTGTGTCGCAGGTTGGAAACTTTGGGACGTTTAGAAAATCAGCGCCTACTTTTCAATGGGAGTCAATGAGAGGAAGGGAGGGAACTGGCTGCACTCGGAGGCTCCCAGTTTAAATTGTGTTCGTCTCTCTGGTTTTTTGAGCACATGAAGAGATCAAGGATGAGCTTGTCTACAAACGTGGCCGAAATTATGTGTGTAGAGTGTAATCTGTGGCCGTGCTGACAGGATAGAGAGAAAAATGTGAGAGGATTTTTAGACCCTCTGTCACTCTGCCAACTGCCAACGTCCGAACATTCCGTCCCATTGACTTTCATGTTAAATCTGAATTTTGTCAGAAATTTTAATGATTTTAAAACTATACATATATCTGAAACTGTTGAAGATATCAATAAGCTGAGATATAGCTGAATAGTTGAAAGGTTTGTGAACAGTTTAAAAGTTGAATGAAGTCTGTAGTTGAAAGTATGCTGAAGCTATTAGAGGCTGAATAAAGCAGAAGATTTGAAGAGTTTGAAGACTGTTTCAATGTATTTCCTATGAGAGAAAAATTGCACAAAAAGTTAAATATTTTAAAAAGTATAAATAGTATGAAAGAGAAAAGTCATAGCATAAATGTCCTGAAAAAGCCGCACGTTTTGATATATGAATTGTTGAAATAGCACAAAGTATGAAGAAGGAGTTAGATCCTGAAAAAGAGCGGAAGAAGTAAGAATAATAATAAGTATAAAGATTTGAATAACAATAGTGTGAATGCTTCCAGCATTCACACTAATAATAATAAGTATAAAGAAAATGGCCGAACTGAATAACAATAGTGTGAATGCTTCCAGCATTCACACTAATAATAATAAGTATAAAGAAAATGGCCGAACTGAATAACAATAGTGTGAATGCTTCCAGCATTCACACTAACTAGAAAAAGCATTTCCAAGAATGGAAATGGTGTGACTGCTGATAGCAACTGAACACTGTTCCAGAATTAGCAAATAGTGCAAGCAGTGATCACCATACAAATGTTTGACCAAGGTCGGAATCGAACCCACAACCTCATGGTCAGTAGACTTCCACTCTGCCTCTAGGCCACAGTGCACACACAGTTGTAGAGACTGTTGTCTGTTAATGATCTGCACACTGTCAACATCAAGAAAGCTTGAGAGTCAAGCTTGAATGACTTAGAATGAAAATTTCTGTGAATTTCAGGCTGAGAGCAGCAGTTTCAACATGAAGCAAGTTATCAGAAGTCAACAGAGGACGACTGGGAAAATAATTCACTATAATTGTTATTGAGGCAAGATTTGAACCAGTAACCTTCAGGTCCCCAGCTCAGCAAGCTAACCACTAGGCTACAGGCAGAGACAGTATGTGAGTGGCAAAGAAAACCTTTAATAAGAGGATCACTGACTCCTGCTTAAAAAAAAAATTTAAGGAAAGTGCAGAAATTAGCAACACCAAGTAAGACTTAGAATGAAAATTTCTGTGAATTTCAGGCTGAGAGCAGCAGTTTCAACATGAAGCAAGTTATCAGAAGTCAACAGAGGACGACTGGGAAAATAATTAGTGTGACTGCTGAAGCAGTCACACTATTGTTCTTCTGTTTGGCCATTTTCTTCCGCCTTTTTACGGTCTTCTTCTAGTCCTTCATACTTTGTGCTATTTCAACAATTCATATATCAAAACGTGCAGCTTTTTTTGAACTTTATCGGCATTACTTTTCTCTTTTTAACTATTTATACTTTTTCAAATATTTAACTTTTTCACAAAAAATCTCACATTCATCAAAGTCTCAACCTCTCTTCTTGACAACTCCACTGTAGTGTAGGGGTTAGGGTGGATGCTTGCCAACCCTAAGGTCACTGGTTCGAATCCAAGGGAAGAACTCTTGTTATGTTATGTTGAATTCTGCTCTCCTCCCCCGCCTTCAATTGGTTACAGGTGTTTGTTATCTCCTTGATTACTCATACCAGTTTGCAGCACATCATCACATTACAATGAATGACAACAGTTTTGAAAGCAGTGTGCTCTCTGTAGCCGAGTGGCAGAGTAAAGGTTTAGTGATCATATGGTCATGGGTTCAATTCCTGCCCCAGTCTTTTCACTTCATTGCTTGACTTTTGATTCCAATTATTCAGCTGTCATTGGACAGTCTTTGATTCCTCATAGTATAAAGCTCATTGTAACTCAGGTTCTCTGTGGCCATATGGTTAGTGCTCAGCCTGAAATTCACAGACATTTTCATTTTAAGTCATTCAAGCTTGACTCTCAAGCTTTCTTGATGTTGACAGTGTGCAGATCATTAACAGACAACAGTCTCTGCAACTGTGTGTGCACTGTGGCCTAGAGGCAGAGTGGAAGTCTAATGACCATGAGGATGTGGGTTCGATTCTGACCTTGGTCAAACATTTGTATGGTGATCACAGCTTGCACTATTTGCTAATTCTGCAACAGCGTTCAGTTGCTGTCAGCAGTCACACCATTTCCATTCTTGGAAATGCTTTTTCTAGTTCACTATAATTGTTGATGAGGCAAGATTTGGACCAGTAATCGAACCCACAACCTCATGATCACTAAACCTTTACTCTGCCACTTCGCCACAGAGAGCACAGACATAAGCATGTTGCCATTGTAATGTGATGATGTGCAGAGAGCTCCCTGGCTGCATTTAAAAAATATTTTAAATTATTATCTAAGTCTCTTTGCATTTTTGACCAGAATTTTAGCCAGAAGACAAGTGTGGCTACAAAACTGGAGAAAATAATTTGTCTAGAGTTTAATTTGTGGCCGTGCTGACAGTTTAGCCAGAAAAACTCTAGAATGTTTTTTTGCCTCTATCCACTCTGACACCACTCTTGCTCTGCTCGTTAGACGCAATACACACCCATTATAAAGCTGAAAAAAATCAGAAAAAGTTAAATATTTGAAAAAGTATAAATAGTTAAAAAGAGAAAAGTAATGCCGATAAAGTTCAAAAAAAGCTGCACGTTTTGATATATGAATTGTTGAAATAGCACAAAGTATGAAGGACTAGAAGAAGACCGTAAAAAGGCGGAAGAAAATGGCCAAACAGAAGAACAATAGTGCTTCAGCAGTCACACTAATAAGAAGAAAAAATCCACACAATAACAGTAGTGCCCGGGCTTTGCCCGGGCACTGGTCCCTGCAGCTATTTCATAGCTGTTGGGACCAGTGCCCGGTGCGATTGCCCGTGGCCCTAACTAGGAAAAAATCCACACAATAACAGTAGTGCCCGGGCTACATGTAATAAATGTCACCACCGACATGGGTAGCCCTAAGCAGGCCATGTGGAAATCCTTTGGGGTCGAATAAAACATAGGTGACACATCCAGCAACACCAGACAGGCATTTCTTCTTCATGGCTGTTGTCCCACATCTGGTGAAACAGTTAACACATAAGAGACATGTTACATCCTTGTCATCATCACTCCTGAGCTATAAGATCATTGGTCCTTACTCGCCAGTTCTCCTGATGTACAGCATCAATGTCTATGATTATTGATTAACTATTTATTGCTCTGGCCCATACATTCTTTATTTATAAAAATATATATTTCTAGTTATAGCTGACATAGTCAAAAAGGTGATCACTAGTCACTAGTTGCTGTTTATTTACGGGAGTCATAGTGGATGCTGCTGTGCTGGGGTGCATTACATTCAACAGTGTTCCTCTCCATTAAAATACTTGAAGGCAAAATATGAGCAACAATTGTTGAGATAATGCAGTCCAACACACAATGATCTCAACAAATAACATAAAGTACAATGAACACTACTTTTCTGATGTCAACAAAAACTGAACATGTATAAAATTTATGAAAGCAGAATTTATGGCACAGCTGGTATACTGCACTGCATGATGTTGCACAGGTGTATCAAATAATATGACCAATAGTTTATATAATGTTTAGTATGATTACTTGAGAACATGCCATGGCGAGATGTGTATTTTAATCAGTCAGTGGTTTAACAATTAGCAAATCAGAACATTTTCCCATGTTTGAGACAGCAGTCCAGTCCTCATATCATAAACTTCACCCATCTTTCTGCAGCCTCAATGATATTAATTTTATGTTTAACTGCAATCACACTCCCTATACATTAACCTCGCTACTAGTCTGACAATTGACAGCGTTGGATTAAGTTATATTTAGAGAACAGAATTACATTTAGCAGCCTGTTGCATGTGTTGCTATCGTTAGCCAGAGTGCTTGCCTAAACTTTTATTTGTTAATAATCTCTAAATATTCAAATCTAGACGGGGATAATCCGCCAACATACTTAATTAATCATGTCGATTTAATTCAGATGCACTACTGATATGAAAATGCCATTTTTTAAACATTTTACCTTGAACAAGTGCTGCTCCGACCAGCTGCTCCATTGGAAGGGGAGCATACGTCAGTCCGACTGCCCACAAGTCCGACGGCTCATTTCTCCGACTACCCATTCTACAGTGTTGAGGTTAGGTTTAGGGTAAGGTTAAGGGTTAGGGCTACTTAAGTCGGAGAAATGGGAGGTCGGACTGATGACGCAAAAATAAAGAAATGTATGGTCGGAGTCGGAGAAATGGGTGGTCGGAGAAATGGGTAGTCGGACAGACGTCATGCGCCCCCATTGGAATACATTGAGCGGCGGTTAGCTTATGCTAACTTCCGGGAACTTTTGAGGGGCTCCATAAGCCGCCATTGCTGTGAAAAAACTGAACCATTGCAGTGAACGGAGGTGGCGCCACTCTCTCTCTCTAGGCACTCTACATAGACTGTAAAAAGAATGGACGTAGCGTCCGTGACGTCACCCATTGGTTTGGGGGAGTCTGTTTTGTGCCGCTACTACGGGGGTTTGAGCCGCGCCATGTTGGATTCTACTTGCCATATTTGGAGCGGTGCGGCCGTTGGCTGGCCGAGGGCCCGCCCACTGGCCTCGTAGCAGCGGTCTCCAGACCTGTCACTCAATGGTTCTGCGCCCTAATTGGCCAGAACTTTAAACCTAATAACAGTAAAACGGTAGAGTTTAAAAAAAATTCACCCCCAGTGTGTGCGGGGGTAGAAACTATCGGTTGAGACCAAAAAAATGAAATGTACCAGGCTGTAAATATGTTTTTTAAAGCTGTAAAATCGGCTATTTTAACATGGGGCTCAATTGGAGTTGCTCCCTTCTGGAGCCAGCGCGACCAGCCAGGATTGCAGCTTTTTGAACGCGGAAGTGAGCTTCACTTCTCAGACCGACAACTGCCCCCTTGGCACTCTACTGGAGATGAGCTGTCAGCCAATCGGGAAGAAGCTCCCGCCCCTTGACCTGCTCAGAACAAGGTTCACTTCCTCCGGAGCCGTTGTCAGGAGAGCGAGCAGCCCCGCATCGAGCACGACACTTAGCTTGTGAAGAGGAGACACTAGTAAAAGTTGATAAAAGTGATTAAAAACTACGGGATAACTCCGGTGACGCCCTGGACCTGTGAGAGTGAAGCTAGAGGGACCCGACATCTCCACCAAGAAGAAAACGCATCGGTGAGAAATCGTTTTTTCCATGCTAAATGCTAACCGCCAGTGCTAATCAGTGCTAATACCAGAGACCTTACCCACTCGTGTGAATCACTAGCGTTAAAGCTAGCACTAGCTTCATTTTGAAGGTGCAATATGAGACGTTTTGAGAATTTGTTGCACACTGAACTGTAAAATCTGATGATTTAGCACAGTATCTGCGTTTTTAGCACGCCAAGTCACTATTTTATGCTAAGACATGGCAGAAGGTGCACACTGTACGTCTTCTTACTGGTATTTATGTTATATTTGCATGCTTATTACTATGTGAAGACGTTATTTTTATATTATTGATGTGGAGAAGTTATTTTAATAACTTAATCTCTGATATTTTGAGAATGTTGCTATGATATTATTGGGTGTGGTGTCATATTACAATGTTTATTCAGTTAGAAATATTCTCTGTGAATTGAGTGGATTTAACACGATTTATATATTGTATTTCATGATTGAGAGTTGAGAGAATTAAGAAAATGTTCTGACATTACTCATCATAGGTCAGGTTTTCCTGTTGGATCCTTTGACAGGGGTGCAAACTTGTCACCTTTCGGCGAAATTCGCCATTTTGGATCCCAAATGGGTCATTTGTGTGATTCGTGTAAATCCGCAATAAAAACATTTTTGAAGGGGGGGGGGGGTATTCGGCGTGGCGAGGTCGAGGAGAGGCGAGGCAATGCACCTGTCTCTTTAAGGCGCGTGCACCTTATCTGGATGACAACAAGTGGTGGAAGCGCTCCTCTTCTGTCAACAATCCACACCTGAAGCTTCACTTTTCATACAGACTAACTAACTAACGCGACTGCCACAGTTGTTAGATTTAATCAATGAGACCAACATTAATAAAGAGTTTAACCAGCCAGCGGTAAACACAGGGCTGTACAGTGCGACATCTAAACATGCCTGTGCTAAGAAATAATCTGCCTTGTAGCATGGCTGCTATGGGTAAACAACAAGAAGAAGCAGAGCAGCGTATCAGCTGGGCACTGGAAACGTTTGTGAGCATGGTGAGTGAAAGAGTCGGAGCTAGAAGATGCGCCAGCAGCGTTGTATAGGTGCTGTATGGGACCGCGTGTGTGATGATCACGATCGCAACCAATTAGCGATTAGCGCGTTTAGCATTTATTAGCTCCAGCGCGACCTGAGTAGCAGCAGCAGTAGCAGCAGGAGGAGGAGGAGGTTGACTGACTGTGACAGGACACCTCTGCCTCTGTTTCACTTTATGTTGCTGGTAACTAATGTGGTTGTAAAAGTAGAAGGCTAAAGTTAAATTATTTTGTATGCACTAATTAAAGGGGCAGAGCTTTAAGAGACATTTTAGCTTTTATATTTGATAAGATATAATTTTTGTAAGAACCACAATTAATAAATATAGGTTATATATTTCAGTGAATATCTAATTGTTCTTAGCATTTGTTAGATAACTTTCTTTGCCCAATAAATTAAAACATGTTGGAACTTTAATGTCTCCTCTCTTGCAGCCAGAATCTCACCTACTTTTAACCTCAGACTGTCACAATGATGTAGCCTATCAGATGTCAGACTGCCTCATTCTTTCAGTTTTAACCTTAATGATTGATTTTCCCAACGATCAGAGTATACCAAACCGAACCGAAAACCATGACCACAAAACCGTGAACCGAACCGTTTGCTTGAACATCTTTTAAATACATATTGCCGCTTAATATGTTTTATGTAGCCTATGGCATTTTTAAGCTTCATGTGTGTTATTGGACAGAAAGAGCAGCGCTGCCTCGGAACAGAAAACACATTTAGGCTACAGCTACATCAATAAATAAATGTTTCACAATGAACCGATCAGTCTGTATTAAATTTTATTTAGTTTGAAGGCAAGGTTTGCAAGGTTCATCTGATGGACATCGAGCGACAGATTCTCTAAGTTTTGCACAGCTTTTGCTCATGCTAAACCTGCATGGGCTGAAGACCCCCTTCACATGTTTCAAAACCAGAGAGACAGATTGTGCAGGTTTACCAGGAGCAAAAGCTGTGCAAACCAGAGTAAATGGATTCTAGTCTCATGCTAAAATTGACTATAAATTCACCTTTAAAGTTGGTTTTTAAAAAAATTTCCCGGGGGAGCATGCCCGGTATCTTGTCACCTTTTTTACCCCTGATGAGTTTGCACCCCTGTTTGAACCTTGGACCTACCCGGATGTTGGAGCCTGGATCGAGACGTTTGATGGCGAACCACAGCCTGGAGGACAACTAGAGATATGGTGCCCGCAAAGAATCAAGAACCTGGATCCTTTCATCACTTAATTACACACACACACACATACACATATCCAACACATTCAACCATGCGGTAGGATAGATCCTCTTCACTTCCTCAGTGGACTGAACATTTCATACTGGGAGTGACTGAAAAAAGAGGTGACTTGAACTTTCAAACATAGCTGCAATTTTTTTTTTTTTTTATGTTCCTACTTACCTGGGTAAGAATTGTGTTACACTGTGTATGTACATGTGTTTTGCTTATCCTTCTTTAAAGGACAATTCCAGGCAAATTCAACTTGAGGGTGTATGTTCTTATCATTTTAAGTCTAAAAGAAGGAATGTGAAGATTTTCAGTTTAACGTCTCCTGTTTTGCGGTAGCTGCATCTGTCCCCGCATCGCTACGGCAGCAATGAATGGGAGTGGATGCAAGTTCCGCTGGTTAGGCTGTTTACATCCCTCAAAGCCGCAATTTTTTTCCACAGACAGCGTCAGATGGTTACTCAAACATGCACTGAGAAGTTTCTTTACTTCAAGCAAGCCGACATGCTTGTAAAATCAGATCTAAATTCAAAGTCTCACGCGAGACCCTGTTGCCGTGCTCGGTGCATTCAGGGGTAGTCAGAAAGCTACCGTTTGTGTCATAAACACAGGAATATTGACTCTTGACTTGCTTCAAGTAAAAAAAACGTATTGGCCCATGTTTGAGTTGCCACCTGACGCTGTCTGTTGAAAAAAATGTACACTTGAAGCATGTAAAGAGTCGATATTCCTGTGTTTATGACACAAAAGGTAGCTCCTACTGCACCTGAATGCACCGAGCACGGCAGCAGGGTCTCGCACAAGACTTTGAATTAGATCTAGTTTTACAAGCATGTCGGCTTGCTTGAAGTAAATAAACTTCTCGGTACATGTTTGAGTCGCCATCTGACGCTGTCTGTGGAAAAAAATGCGGCTTTGAGGGATGTAAACAGGCTAACCAGCGGAACTTGCATCCACTCCCATTCATTGCTGCCGTAGCGATGCGGGGACAGACCAAGCTACCGCAAAACAGGAGCGATTAAACTGAAAATCTTCACATTCCTTCTTTTAGACCCAAAATGATAGGAACATACACCCCCAAGTTGAATTCACCTGGAATTGTCCTTAAAGGTTTATTTGTAATGTTTAGGTCTGCTGCCTGAAATAAACCTATTTCTATTTTCTATTTCCTATGTACGAAAGAAGCAATATTTGAAAATGTGTTGTTAAAGTTTTCCTTTGAAAATGTTTAAAAGCCATATGTAAATGTTTATACATTTAGAGATAGTACAAGTTTCTGTATTATTTGCAATGTATTATTATAATTTGGATGTGGTTTAAATACATTAAAGTATGTTTTTTTACCTGGAAGTAGTCCCACAAGTCTTTCAGCCTTTAGTATACTTGTAACACATTTGCATGAAGGTAGAAAGTAGTATACCAAAAGTATAATTAAGTATATATTTTAATACACTAACATCTAATTTTTAATGTACTTATAATACAAACAAAGTACACTTTAATTTAACTAATTAGGCATGTATTAGTACATAAAAGTCATGTACTTGAAGTGTACTAAATATACTTTAAGTTGTTCCACTTTAGCACACAAAAGTACACTAAATACACTTTAAGTTGAGCTTTTCTACAATTTAATTACAATTTAAATATACTTAACACAAAATTAGTTGTTCCAATTTAGCACTCTTCAAGTTAACTAATCATAAACACACTTGAAATATAATTATGTTTAGTGTGGCTTGAAGTACACAAAAGTATGCTAAATTTTAGTACACTTAGTACATTATTTTTTCACCAGGGTGATCATGATCTTGACAACTTTATTGCCAGTAACTGTAACTGTCCATCTGATTGGCTCTGGACAACTGCAGTGTCAGAAGGTCAGAATCACCAAAAAAAAAGTAACTAAGTAACTTTTACTCTGAGTAAATTTTAAATGAGCTACTTTTTACTTTTACTTGAGTAGATTTTTACACCAGTACTTTTACTTTTTTTTTTTTTTTTAAGTATATTTTTTTGGCTTTTCGTGCCTTTATTCGATAGGACAGTTGAGAGTGTGACAGGAAATGGGAGGCAGAGAGGGGGGGAATGACATGGAGGATAGGGCCGTCCGACGCGGGACTCGAACCGGGGCCGCCTGCAGCGAGGACTATAGCCTCAACACATGGGGCGGGTGCTCTACCAACTGAGCTACACAGCGCTCCAGTACTTTTACTTTTACTTGAGTAAAATTTCATCAAGGTAACAGTACTTTTACTTGAGTAGATGTTTTTGGTACTCTTTCCACAAAATGTAACTAAGTAAATGGTGGTCAGACTCTGTAGCAGTTCAGACTGCAAAACTAAATATTGCAAAGTACTGCTGATGGCATCATGAGGAAATATGGGCTAAGTCTTGACATAATGAATCAGTATCTATAACTATAATATTTCATAAAAAAAATATTGATACAAATTAAAAAGTTTTGTTTGTGTAACATGTTTTATTAGTTAATCAGATTCACACAACCAGACTTTCTTATAAGAATATAAGAAAGTCTGGTTAATACCACCCCCCACCCCGCTCCACCGTGAAATCAGTCCTGCTTCACATATTCCTCGCTGAGGTTTTATCAAACTGACGGTATGAGAAAGCAGATAATCCCCAGGCTCTAAAATAGACTCTGAGGCTATTTACAGTCTAGGTCTTTGCTGTTGCTCCAGATTTGTTTGGTTAAGTGTGAGCGGAGCTCACAGATTTGTGCGTCCGTCTCTTTCTGTCCACAGTTTGCTGCCAGGCTCTGCTGCCTGCCAAGTCTGATCCATCCCATTAACAAACGCACCTCCCCAGTGACTCCCTCCTACCCCATCCCCTTGGCTTGTCATCGGTGACGTCCTTTTGTGTGTCCTGGTAATTAGAGCCGGGGGGCTAGATGAAGGGGTAAAGAGGTAAAAGAAGAGGAGGCACATGTAAGCTGTACGTGTAAATCAAAATCTCATTGAGGGGACAGAGGAAGTGTTTGGTCATTACAGCTTGGCGTGAACATGCTGAGCTTGTTTTGGCTGCGTTCAAGCTCCTGGTTGTTGTAATAGTGGTCTCTCTCAGGATTTAATAGAGTTTGTCTTCAGCCAGGACTAGGACAGAAAAAAACAACAACAGGCAGCTGCTAAGTGTAAACTGTTCTCTGTGAACAATTCTCCCCAAACAAAGAGAGTTTGCCAGTGCTATTAGGAGGCCTGGCTCACAGCAAACCACCATCTATTTCACTCATTTTACATTCCACTGAGACTAGGGGCTCTAATTTTGTGGCGCAGCGCAGCCCGCACAGTGGTAATTTGGTAGACCTCGCCTCGCCTGCGCCTGGTCTACAAAATTAGAGCCCAAAAGCTTAACTTTTACAAAGTGTGATTGATGTTTGTTATGCAGTTGGGCATTTTTCTTCATCGTGTGCAGTTTCATCACAGAGATTTTAGAAATCTCATTTCAGAAATTCAGTAATTTCACCACAAAAGTGTTTACTCAGACAGAAGTAAACCACATCACATCTGTTACATTTTACATCTTTTTACCTCTTTAGATATTTGGGAAAATGCATCTCTTCAGTAAACACTGAATTCATGGTCCAATGAACAGGCTGACTGAGCGACTAACTGCAACTAGCATGTTCCTGGCTGGCTAATGTGCAAGTGGCCAATTATAGCTGCAGCAGCTACAATGTCCTGTAAAAAATAAACCCACTGGTTATATGTTATGACTACGGTGGCCCTAAGAGCCACAACACAGTGGCGACCTGGCTGGGATGCTATTGTTCAATGCTTCTTGACTTTAGAAGTTCTGTTACCAGCTACCTGTCTGTGTCCTGACACTTCACCTGTGTTATGAGGTTTGCAACACATGCATTCTAAAATTGATTTATATATTCCCTGAATATATTCCTGCTGGATGTGTGTAAACATTTGGTAATAAATGAGATTGAGCTGCTGATGATATGAGCTGTTTATAACTTCCACATTCATTAAAACCTATTTACAGCTTCTGATGCTTGTTCATTAGTGAAGGGATAATTTACCAAAGGGAGTTCTCATGTCATATGGATAACCTAATAATATTGCCATCAACATTTCACCTCCCGCAACTAACACACACCTACCTACTTCTCCTCCTCCCCATTGTTGTTTGTTCACCTTGAGCAGCAGAAAATGAGGTGACTGGTCTGTCTCAGCTTCAGTGAAGAAATGGCTTTTACCCTATGACTGTGTGACCATCTGTCAAAAGCAGAGAAACTGAGGGAAAATGACAAGGATAAATGAGGTTTCCTGGTCAGTTTTAAGTTTGAGTTATTATTGAAACATAGCAGGAAGTCCACACCATACAGTCAACTCATGAGTCCAGGTCCAACAGAAAAGCTCTTAAATGGAGGTGAAGAGGTTCACTAGACATGTATTCCACAAATCAATTAGCTATTCTTCATCCTTCCACCAAGTCTGCATACATCAAATCCAAGCCCTTGAAGTTTTCATCCTTCAGTTCATCACCCTTCAAGTCTTCATCCTGAAATCATCATCATGGATGGATCGATGAATGTTTGGAGACAACTCATCAGCTTTACCAGGCTAAGAGACATTGTGCCACCTAAAGGCCCGATGAAGGAACAAAAAGTTGAAGCTAAAGCAGACTCAAACTTTTCTTCCACATCAAACATCATCATACCAGTTATGAAGACGTAGCCTTCTAAGTAGTAATCTGATGGTAATAAATCTCTTCGGGTGCTTGGAGCACACAGATTTATTACAGTTTCAAAGCAAATTAGCATATTCCCCAATCATAACTCTAAATCAACAATTTATAAACACACAATTAACTGAACTGTCTCAGAATTAGTCTCTCTTTCTTTATAATTAGGACTAGACCACTTACAGCAGTAGAGCTGTTTCCAGGAACCCTCCCAGGAAATAATTAGGACAAAATAAAACATAACCAATTTATTTCCACACTGAATTGAAAAATAACTTTGGTGGAGAAACACTGATTAATTTCAGCACATTACACACAAATTACAAAAAAAGCAACTCCTATAGCATATTGGATATCACAGAACAAAGTCAGGGCAGGCCACTGGGACAGTGAGTCAATAGAGGACAAAATCAGTTTGACAGTGAGAAGAAATCAAAATTTACAGATGATCATTTGGAACAAGAACTTGCCACACATGAGGAAATGCTTTTTGGAAAGATGAGGGAGGTTAAGTTTCACTTAATTGCATGCATTATTACTGGGCAGAAAACCCCCACAAACTGATGCAATAAACCTTGGACCTGTCTGATCTGGTTGCATATGGAGCAATTTGAATGAGGAATGTGATTTAGTGTGTTAAATATCTCTTTAAAAAAATAGGTGTTTGGGTCATTTCAGCTCTTCGGTCCAATCTTTTCAGGTACTTGCCGATCTGCAGCTTCATCAAAACACACATCTCCCTATCTCTGGACCCACTGAAGGGCGATTGGATACACAAGCTGTTCAACATGGACCCTGCTCAAAAGGGTATGGTGTTCATCTTGTGTGAGAACATGCAAAGAGTAGCTTCCGCGTTTCTTGGTCACACAAGGACACCCGTGGGAGGAGAAGAAAGGAATGACGGTAACACTACATTATTTTTCCTGTTGGATGTTGGAGGGGAGAGAAAGGTCTGACAGAAAAGAAAAAAAGAAAAGGTGAATGAAGCTGCAAAGGCTATTTCTGTTTTTGAAGCTGGATCACATATAAAATAGTAGAGCAGATACACAGGACAAAAGGTGTTGAAGTCTGGAAAGAAATGGAGCGAGTCCAGTGACTCATGTTCTTCTTCTTCTTCTTCTTCTTCTTCCTTGTGTTAAACACCATCATTTACAGTTTGATACTGAGCCTCAACTCAGTGATGAAGTAATTTGATTGCTGCTGTGATTCCAGTATCAGCGATGAGCTCTGCAGCAGTGGTTGGAGGGAAAATGTGCTTATAATGTGAACTATGCTGAACAACACTCTCCTCCTCTACTACAGGTCATGACCAACTTACCGATGCTCTACTGCCATCTGCTGGAGAGAAGAGCACATGGCAAAAGTCTACACAAATCTTATGCAGAAAACCAAACTGTTGATCTTGTCCCATCTACTAGATCTCATTTCAGGTTTCTCTCTTCCACCTCAGTTTGTTTCCTCTTTACCCTCCTGTTTCCTGTGCTTGCCTTGCCAGATTTAAGCTGGTGTGCACAATCTTTATATATCAGATATGTTTGAAATTTATTGAAGTTGGGGTGGAAAAGTTAGAGTTTTCATCTCGAAATGCCTCTGCTAACATCACTCTAGTTTTGCTGTGCTTCACTGGATCAATATCAATTTTGAGTTTTGTTGTCGGGTTTTGTTGTTGTGTGGACTTATGTAATACTTAAAATAGTTATAGCATAAGTACATGGTAAAAGGTGGTATGTGGTATATTCGTCTTCACACTGAGCTGAAGTTGATATGACAGATTTTAAATGTTCATGTTGTGTTTGGTCTTGGAAAAGCTCAGCACCTCTTTCCAGGGATGATGGTGATGATGGGTAGTTTGAACCTCTTAAGCTCTCCCACATGCTTTGTTGCGTCTTTTTAAGATGAGGTTGCTGAGGTTGTGCTGCTAAAGTGTTGAACTAATTTCTAAATCAAACACAAGCAATGAGAAAAATATTTTACTTGTTTTTTGTGCAAAGAATCTAAAGGAGCCAAAACAAACAATGCATTTGTCTCTTTTATTTTCGGTACATTTCAGATACAGCAGCTCTGCATGGTATCAAAACAAAGGAAGTCGTGTTTGACCAGTTTAAACAAAAAAACCGAGCCTGACACACTGATACAGGTGCAGACTGGGCAATAACATCCTTGGAACTATGACGTTTCATAATCATAATTACATTTGATCATTAAATGAAAATTCAGTTTTTCTAGAAGATGTTCACTGCATTATAGGTTAGATAAATTTACTCACATAGTTAAGAGTGTGTAAATTAAGTGGAAAATATCTTTCCTCGTTTGTACGAACTTTATAACAGTCGGGTCATAGTTTTTCAAAACCCTGCAAGCCTGATGTTGAAATTAATGAGTTAAGATGCACTGATCACAGTAACATTTAGTAGACACCTTCAAGTTGGTGGTTTGGGTTTTCAGAACACGTTCGAACATGCTTGTTTTTAAATAGTACATGGTTCCACTGGGGACTGAACCCAGGACCTTCTGCGTGTAAGGCAGACGTGATGACCAATACACTGTGGAACCACTGTGCCAGTCTTACCCAGTCTTACCCAGTCTTACCTGGGAGTAAATACACAAGATCCACTTCCAGTAAATATCGTGAGTTTGTCAATTAGATGGCTGATGTTTGGATTGGTTACCAAGTGACTTCAGCCATGACTTCATAGAAATAAGTTCTGCTTCAAAGGATGCCCTTTTGAGTCATATTTTAGGTCAAAATGCCTCGGCGCAATTTGTCAATTAATGAAGCATCCCTCATAATGTGGTTCCACTGGGAATTAAACCCAGGACCTTCTGCGTGTAAAGCAGACGTGATGACCTCTACACTATAGAACCAGTACAATGTTATACAGTCTATCTTATCTCATCTGTGATACTAATACTCTTTTTCTAAGTGGAAAATGGTTTGCTTATTTCTTTAAAGCATGATGATTATACTGTATTGTTGGTTACCTTAGTCCATTAGTTGACAGGGCAGAGTTGGCCTAGACTCATTTTTGGAGCCAGTATCTCAGAAACAGGGCATGTCTGTGCTTCCAATTAGGGTGAACACAGGATCTCCAGTGTGTATAGCAAACGTAATGCCCACAGCACTACAATATAAAGGGATGCTACAATGGTCTATCTAATATGTACAGTAACGTCTGCTGTGCTACATGAATAATATTGTCACCATTTCAGACTCCTAACTTTTTACAACAGTTGAACAATTCTGAAAGAAAGTATTTCCTTAATGACAAATTCATCTGAAAAGTGAAGTGTGATAAGATCTTCCACTGCAGGCAGAATCCAAAACAAGCCATGTCTGTCCATCCTTATTAAGTGCAGAGACATACAGTATGTTCTCCATTAATGAAATGAAACAAAACAAAAATTGTTGAGTTTCTTTATGATAAATTTGTGACTTTTAACGTGGAAATTCGGAGTGTAATGGGAAACTAAACCTACTGTACAATGGCCCTTATTGGCCATTGTACCACTTATCATAATCCTAGCATGTTTGTCATTGCAGTGTGTTGAACCCTCAGGGCCTACGTAAACACACTGACCTGTTATTTCTAGAGGTCCAGACAGAAGCCTCAGAGAGGAAATGGAGAACTAAACTCATGTTTTGTATCCTCTCATGGATCAATACTTCAGAAGAAGAAATGTGGCCCTTATTGGCCATCGTACCACTTGTCATAATCCTCATGTTGATCGCCACAGATACACACATAGTTACACATGACTAGCAGTACAAGCTTCACTTAAGGGGATATTTCAACATTTTGGCAAATTCACCTATTGCCATAATCCCTATAGTTTTAGGAGTAGGTTCGTTACCTTTAATTGTCGGTGCAAGCTATTTTGAGACCGGCCAGGCAAATGCAAAGCCAGTGTTGTGCCGAAAAGAGACTCCTTGCCGAAAAACGACTGCCTCCAACGGGAACACGCATCAGCGGCTTTGCATTTACCCATGCATTTACCTCGAAAACAACTCTGTCTCGTAACGTTTCATTATTATCTCATAGCGTGGTGAATGTGCAGGTCACAACTTGTCCACGAGAGTGTTTTGGAGGTGTTGGATTGTGTATGTGAAAAGTTTTGAGGGAAAGCCTGGAAATACCATAAGCCTCTGTGGCGTTAACTGAGCAGCTCGCATCTCTGCCAGGCCGGTCTCAAAACAGCTTGCACTGTCAATTAAAGGTAACGAACCTACACCTAAGACTATAGGGATTATGGCGGATTTGCCAAAATGTTGAAAATATCCCTTTAAGTATGTTATTGAGGGTGAACATCCCGTTTCTGTCCAGAAATAAAAAGACTGAATTTTCCTTTAACATGTCACCCTGTTAAGAAACATAAACTGTGTTAACTGTGACATAGTTGTTAAAATCCAAAACCTGTCAGTTAACGTTAAACTAGCACCACACGCTTATTAGAGACACAAAAATGCTGCTCCCTGCAACTAAACTAAACCTAACAGAGAGCAGATCAAACCAGTTATTTTACATAATTGATGCAGATCAACCAATAGACAGAAATTTTGACTCTCAGTAGCTGCATGTTCCTGTGGCCTGTACAGACACTTTAATACAGTTACTTACAGAGCGATGGCCAAACAGGGTGGCGGGAGGGAGAAAAGAGTGTCGTCAGTGCACGTAGTCACATGACAAAGTAAATTAGCCAATAACACAAGATTTAGAAGAAGACCCCCCTCTAAATTAGACTTTACAAATTAGACTCTGTGGGGACATGCTATATTTTCAAACTATACACAAGAATGATAAAATACAACATTTACATTATTGCTTGACATTCAGTTATGGCTAAAGTTCATTTTATTATTTGCCAGAAATTGTTTTCTTTAATTTTTTTTTTTTTTGGACTTTAGACCTCAAAACCAATGTGGTGATGGAGCAGGTGGTAAAATACATTGGTGATTTAAATGAACAACTGCTACGGTAGAAGGATATTAAAGTGAAATTCCGGCGTAAGTGTAAACCATGGTCAAACACACCGTAACACCGAGTTAGACCCCCCCTCGAGAGATCAATTTGCCCGACCGCTACATTCACGAGATCCACCAACTTCAGCAAATACCGCAATATCGCCACACACGGCGCTCTCCGGATCCACTGTCTGACCGCAACCAAAACGCCACCATTTGCCCAAAATAATGCTCAGAACTGCACCAAATGTCATCAATAGTACACACAGGGTCCCAGCACGTAGTACGAGTTGTCAAACATCTGCTAGCTTTGCCTGTTTTCTTTAGCAAGGAGATGCAACTCAACTCACCTACTTCTCCTCCGGGAGCCGCTCGTTGGTGAGGAAGCCCTGACGAGTCGATCACCGAGTGCACCGGAGTTCCGCAGTAGCGGTAGCGGTAGCAAATTTATCTCTCGAGGGGGGGTCTAACTCGGTGTTACGGTGTGTTTGACCATGGTTTACACTTACGCCGGAATTTCACTTTAACATACAGTGGGTGAGATGGACCAACCATGGCTGCAGTCGCGCTATAACAGTGTGAAAACAGATGTTAGACACTCAGCTGGGTGTCACAAGTTTCAAATTAAAAGCCTCGGCTTGACGGTCATGACAATAGCTTGTCTTTATTCAACAGAAGGCTGAGGTACAAAATGATTTGTTAGTGGTTTAATGTTTAACGCGATAAACATGAAAACCTCCTAGATATTTTGTTTCCAGTAAATCCTCTGAAAAGTGAAGCAGGGGATGATGCAGCTCCTCCCAGTAGTCTGTCATCCAAATTTTGAAAATGGTTGACATTTCACCACAGATAAAATGTGCACACAGACATGAACACACGTCACACACACTCATAGAGGCAGTGGATTAGATAGACAGGTATTAGTGCAATTTTCTGCATAGTTTCTTCTTTAAGAAGTGTGTGTGCATGCATGCGTGCGTGCGTGCGTGTATTGCTCTTGTGTTTATTGCTTTAATCTGGGTGAACATTTAAGAATCATGATATTCTTTTGGTGTGTGAGCATGTAACAATGAACAGGTCAACCATAGTTGTTGTTTTTTTCTCCAACTCATTTCAACAAATTCACATCTCCACTGAAAATAGTCAACACAACACAACTAAATACTTTAGTTTAATGCTCCTTGACGTGTTTTGACATAAAGTGAGTTTATTTTAATGTCAGTATCACATGATTAAGATGTTATTGCGAATATGTTTGTTAGCTTGGCAGTAGCTAGGTCTATCACTTATTTATACTTCAGTTATGTTGTGAGTTTTTGCAGCATGTGTTGTCCAATTGATTAGGTTGTTTTCTGAATTTGTAGCATGTTTTTAGAGCTCCAGACAGAAGCCTCAGAGAGGAAATGGAGAACTACACTGATAGGTTTTTGTATCCTCTCATACTGATGATGAAGAAATCTGGCACTTTAACACTTTTTGTACACGTAAAAAAAGATAAACTAGTTTAATGACAACATATAGAATTGATGAGTGGATTTGATCCTGGATTCAGATTTGTTGAAATGAAATGAAACCCTGAGACGCTGCAGCCCAGAACTGAAAAGCTGTACTTTTCAGTTGCGACCACCAGACGGTGCTACAGGCTCACTGTGCTGCTGACTTTCAGGGAATCAGCTGATGTGTATTTGTGGCGCTGATGGAAAAGGGAGGCTGCTGGGAGAACGAAGGGCAGGAGGAGGGCGAGTGAAATCATAGAGGACGACACACCGAAACCAACCGGAGACAATGATTCTATATTGTCATTTGATTATTTGGACAGAGCTGTTGCTCCTTGACCTAACTTCACTGTACAATATTAACTTTTAAGAAGAGTTTCTTTTCCCGTGACTCTAAATACCTCATTACCCATGAGTCTCAGTGGTTGGTGCTGTGGAAAAATACTCAAAATGGGACTATACTGATGTGTTTCTGGGAGGTTTTTGAGCTTAAGATCGTTGCTTTAGTGCAGATTGATTATCTTTTTGTTCATGAGGTCAAAGTGTTTTATGGTCAGGTCATCCTAGTTTGTTCTCATATTTTTTCTGCTTTTCCACAGAAAAAATCTTGTAATCAAACCAAAACATTGAGTTGGTAAAAGCTCTTTCCCGTACGTGAACGTGACACCTGACTTTTGAACCCCCTGCTTTAACCTGAGTGATGCATCAGAGATCAGGAGACAAGCTGAGCTCATCTCCAAACGTCACAGCTGGAATTCAGACAAATCACATGCTTCCGTCCCGTCCTGGTCATGTTTTCAGTGATGTAGCCCAATCTGTACAGCCCCCCACCCCCTCCCCTACCTCCATCACATTCGTGAAGATGGATCATGATGTACCAGAGGCTCAGCCCTTTACAGAGTTTTCTCAAGAAACTTTAAATTGGTGACATTTTGCAAAATTGTCATTAACCTTTTAAACTTCGTGACTGTAAACAGTGTCTGACTCTACCAAGCATTATTCAAACACGCTGAACTTTGTTTTTAATACTTGTGGACATCCCACGGTCTGTAAAGATGCTACTTTGCTTCGGCACCAGCACGTCAGCACATCAACATGTCTCTGGATAGATACAAAGAAGCCTCAGGTCTCCTTCTGTAGATCTGCTCGGATGTGCAGAAGTGATGTCTTGCTGATCCGGTGAGAGAAAAATAAACCAAATTTCAGTGAGAACACTGATAGGACCTTTTAATGTAGGAGCTAAATCTGCTCCACGCCCAAGATCCTCGATTCAAAATGTGTGTTGATGCAGGTAGAGGGAAACCACCTGACTCCTCACTGAGAGGAGGAGGAGCAGGTGAAGACAGACAAACTGAGGAGGCGTTCAGGTCTCAGTGTAACATGTGGCAGCCTCTGGATCCACCAGTCCTCGTCCCGTTCTCTGTGCTGATCAAACAGGACCTGGTGAGTCTGTGTCCAGCAGCTCTGTGCCGAGTGACTCAGGTTCAGTCGTCGCTCTGCAGCATCACCTCTAGGTCGGCACCAAACAGCTCCTTGTAGAGAGGAGGGAAGTGCGTCCGGACAATGTCCGGGTAGACGGATCTGAAGGCCAACAGTTTCTCTGTGTGTCGACTGCACAGTGAGCGCAACGCTGAGATCTTACATCTGAGCTGAGAGGGAGGAAGAGAGGAAGCTTACAGCAATTTTAGACACTGATCTTGTGCCGTCGGTGTGTGTGAGTGTGTGTGTGTTGGTGTACCTTGTTCAGCACTCCGTCCTCTCTCTGGTTCTTCTGCAGGATGTGTTGCAGAGCCAGCTGAGTCTTCTGCTGCAGCTTCTCCACCTGCAGCTTCTCCTGCAGCCAAGAACGGTCTACACACACACACACACACACACACACACACACACACACACACACACACACACAGCTGTCACATGTCTGGATCATAGACTGGACTGAGGTGAACCTGGGGGACGGGGCTTACCTGCTGAGAGCAGAACAAAGGCTGAGAAGAGAGCTAGCTCATCCTCTGTCAGGTGCAGGGAACAGAGACTCTTGGCAAAGTCAAACACTGACGTGATCAGATCATCACAGCCTGGGGACACACACGGGAGATAATCACAGACTAGTTTGACCGTACAAAAATAATTGCATAATTTTGTGCAGAACTGTAAGTGATGGTGTAAAAATATAATTCATATGTTTTGTAGAAAAAAATCCATGTGACAGATTTAATGGAGCGTGAGGGAGGAAATGTTTGGCAAGGTTGAGGTGCGTCCATGGAAACAATGTTCACATCCTGTGAATCGCTTACAAAGCAACATCAGATGTTACGTCACGTTCATTATTAGCCAAACTGTAAGGGATTGTTGGGGCCATTTTGATGTTCAGGAGAAAAAATATCCTAATAACCAATCAATCGGCAAAGTTTGAAGTCACAAGAAAAACTTACATCAGTTTTTATTGGCCAGCGGGCACATTGATACTGATACGTTTGAGACACAGATCTGCCAAAATCAAAGCCCCTCCCCCTCCACTCACCCAGAGCTCTGAAGACGTCAGGACCTGCAAACTTCCCATCAAAGTAGACAGCGTTGTTCTGAGAGTCAAACACCCGACACATCCGGATGAAGACGACCTCCAGGGAGCCTGGTGGAGAGAGACGGATGATTGATGACTGAAACCTAACGATTGTTTAATGACTCAATGCCAACTGTCCGATTAATGTGATCAATCACTAATTAAAGCACATTTACTTGTCAAACTAAATGGTTTTCATATATGAAGCAAATGATTTTGTCCTCATGATATAGTGCTATCAAAGTTTACAGCTAAAAGAAAGAGCACAATCACCATGGTAACTCGCACCAGTGTATCTAATGCATCCAATATATGGGATCATATTAAAAAGGTGATTCAGTACATTGCGACCAAGCATCAACTGAAACATGAAACTTCACTTCTAATGACCACTAGAGTCAGTCCCCATAGACTCCCATGTTAAAATGTCCAACATTGCAGCAGAAATAAACATGTTTACAGCCTGGTACAGAAACAGTTCAGTCACTACAGTTAATTTCTTCGTTCATGACGACTGTACAGGTTGGGTGGAATCAGACTCTGCCAAGATGGTGACAGTGGATCGGTTCACTCTGAGCGTCAGAAACCTGTTGCAGACACATCGACGTCAACGCAGCTGCTCTCACCAGCTTTCAGTAGCACGATCTGGTCGTTCTGGCAGAGATCCATGAAGCCGTCGATGCGCTTGGCGAACTCCACCACGTACTGGATGGCCTCTGTGATTTTCAGGGCACAGAGCTGCCACATCACCTCCCGTGGCTGCACAGAGGGACGACACACACTCAGGCCTCCTTCAAGACATATGATGCAGAAAGAGGCCCACAGGTTACGAACACAGTGAACCCACCTTGCCCTGGTAGCTCTCCACCTCATCCTGCAGGAAGCTCTGCCAGCTCATCTGCTGCAGCTCCTCCCTCAGGTACTGACACGTCTCCAGGTGAGACTTGGAGATGACCTGGGACAGGTGATCTGACAAAACAGACAAAACAGAAATGTGTTTTTTTGGTTTTACAGTTTTTCATAGCTGCTGAAACACATTTCTTCTCAAAACTGTAAACACAAAACAACTTCAAACAACTTTCACAAAACTCTCTCAGAAGTATTCACAAACTTAGGGTGCGGCCTGAAGGGGTGGTCCCAGTGCAGTCAGTTTGTTATGTGAACGCGGCCTGATGACTGATGTGCGCCACAGGTTTTAGCAAAAAAGGCTCCTGTAGTTTGCTCCCGCAGCCTCGCTTATTTCTCAAAATCTATTATTTGCAGAGTGGTTAATACAAATGATATAAAATGAAATGACTAGTGGTACAAATAACCTGTGTACTTGTGTACTACGTACATGTGTCCCATGGATTCATGTAAACATGGCGTACCACGCATCTTTTTCCAGTAAGTCATCATGGAAACATGATGCTCTGCCAGTGGTGTGGTGTTCGGACCAAAGTGAAAACAAACATGTGTGAACGCAGCCCATACTAGCAGAAAAATTTAAATGTATCATTTCAGCTTCTGGTGAACCAGTATGTGTGAAAACACCCTTAGTCACAATTACATTACAACACTAGTACCTGGGAAAATGAAGAAGTAGATCACACTGTAAATGTATCGCACCTTTGCACTATTCTTATGTCCAATATACACTTGAACTAAATTGTCTATATACAAGTACAGTTACTTCTGAAATGACTGTTCTTGGTCTGAGTCTTGCTCTTCCTCCTCTTCAACGTTCATCAGCAAAAAGTGTGAAGAGTTTTAAGTTGTGTGTAAGCGATGACACCTGTGCTGTGCCTGTGTTTAACTTGTGCAACCTCTGGTCACCATTTGGCATCTAGAGTTGTGCAAAAAGGTGGTATGAGATCTGAAATGTGTGTCTCACTGGTAAAAATTGATTCATATAATTGATTCAGTAATTGGGTTCAGGCCACTGAGAATTTGATTCAGACAATGGAATTTAGTGCTTATGAACTCTCCTTCACATCTTTGACCTAACGAGGTTGAGGAGATGAGGTCAGATGGGAGATGATGTGACCTGATGTTCACCACTATCACAGCAGTCTATCATCCTGACTGTGTTTTATGGTAAAAAGGAAGGATTCAGTCCTCTAATCTGTTTCTACTGTTTGAAACTTTGTCAACATAATGTTTGTGCAGCTCAGATCAGAAACCAACTGTAATTATTTTTCTCCGTGCTGCTGCTGCTAATTGTTCCAGAGACCAAAACAACACAAGGTACAAAGACTCATCCAGCTCATACAACTGTTTATTTGGATCAGGGGCTTGGAGGGGGGGTGGGGGGGTTGGGGGGTATTACGGTAAATGCTTTTGTCAAAGAAAGAAAAAATCTCCAGAGAGAATAAAAAGATGATTTCCCCCAACGAGCGCCCCGCCATGTCCCAATTGGCCCTAATTAACAGACAGCTAATTACCACACAGAGATTTTAATGAGCTCTGAAGATGAGTTTCTAACCTCCTGCTATTTTAAACCACCTCTCTCTCTCTCTGTTCGCCCCACAATTGTTCCTCTCTTTCTCTCTCCTCCTCTATTCTTTCTCCATATCTTCTTTGTGTTTTCTATTCCTCCATCTCTCCTTTTCTTTGTCTTCTCTTCACCTCTTTCAAGATGTTTCCTCATCCTTTATCTGTTTGCTTTCCCCTCCAGCTCTCTACTCAAACCTCTACCCCCCCTTTGCAGCCAGGAGCCTATGCACAGCTCACAGAGGGGCTCAGACCTGAACCCCCCCAACCCTGAAAATAAGAACAAGCTCTGAATATGCAAATAATGTAGGGAACTTTCCATCCTCTCTGTGTCTTTCCCCGGAAGTCCCTGCACACATGCATGATGTTATGGCCTGCTGCTGAAGTGATATTGTGTCATTCAAGCTTTGAATGAATGTCCCTTCATACACACATAGCTGAAACCTTACGTAATATATTGGTTGACTCATTACACAGTGACCTTTTTATTCATTATACACAGTGCAACATTTTTCGGTAACACTTAACTTGGCAGGTGGGTGCACATTCATAAGACCTTTCATAAGGTCATTTATGCGGCTTCATAAGGCATGACTCAGCATTCATACATCGAGTTACATTGCTATGGAATAGCGAACTGGGGAATTTTGTCAAAATAAAAGTCCCCTAATTGCACCTGGAAATATAAGAACAAAATACCCATATCAGCATTCTAGGTTTTGCATGTTATTTAATTGATGAACGTTACCTTGCATGTCATAATACTGAGGGATTCATAACTGAATGGCAAATGATGCTACCCCTGGAATGGTTTAGTGTCTGGGCAACTTTGGGTGACAGGAACAAAGCAAATAATGCATAAATTCTACATACATGACTTTAACTTAGCCTTTGAACTTCCAGGTGTGATAAAGGGACTTTGATGAAACATCTGGGTAACACACTATGCATTTGTGACTGTTTTATAATGAACAATTTCAACAGAATGCTATTAGGGGTATATTGTTCTTGTATTTTCAAGTGAGATCAGGGGACTTTTATTTTGAAAAAAAAATCTCACTTTGTTATTCTATAGCAATGTAACCCGATATATGAATGCAGAGTAATGCCTATGAAGCCGTCATGAATGCATTACGAACACCTTATGAAAGATCTTATGAATGTGCTATGCACCCACCTCTCAAGTAAAGTGTTACCATTTTTCATATGTAATTTTTTGTTGCAGTTTTGTCATCACAAAAACTCAATGTTCACTTGCTTAGTCATGTAAAGTAGCATTAAATGTTAATATTCAATTAAAATATACTTTGACCATGTGAAGTTTGTGTCCATATATTTATGTCTCATACTGTATATGTAAACCCTGCCCCCCCACCTCTAACCCCTTTATCTCACCGAGCTCTGCCATGGACACTGGAGGCGATGCGTCGCCGTTACTGAAGGAGCAGTACGGAAAGAAGCCATTACTGGAGCCGTAGTCACATGGCGGTTCTGGTTTGATGCCGTTAATATCCAGCCCTGATTGGTCGGGAGAGGGTTGGATGTCCAGGTAGAAGGCACCTCCTCCTCCTTCACCTCCAGAATCGGCCTGTTTGTGGAGGAGAAAGTTAACACAGGTGTACATGGTGTCTATTTAGGCAGGCTGCATTTGTTTCTCCAAACAGCAAAACCCACAAACCTTGGATGACACCGATCCTCCCTCTGGAGAGTCCTGCTCCATGTAGCCACCAAGGTCATCAGGGAGCTCTGTGAGGCCGCTGGATGAGAGGCCATAGGGGGGGGACAGGGGCTCAGCCTCTGTGGGGCTCGGGCTGCCGAGGCAGGGGTGGGGCAGGAGGAGGGGGCTCTGCTGCTGCTGCTGCTGCTGTTGCTGCTGCTGTTGTTGTAGACGGTGTTTCTGGACCTCAGCGTACAAACTATCTCGCTGCTTCTTGGACATACGACCAAACTTTACAGCTGAGAGAGACAGATGAGAAGTTAGGATGGAACCAGGCTAGCTGTTTCCCTCTGCTATCAGTCTTTATGCTAAACTGAAGATAAGCTATATGAGACAAGATGAGCTTGCTTCTTTTACACACTGGTATGTGTGTGTGTGTTTGTGTGTCTAACCGTCTCGGGACATGCCCACAGCCAGGCATTTCTGCAGGCGGCAGTGCTGGCAGCGGTTTCTGCTTGTGCGGTCGATCAGACAATTCTTCTGGCGAGGACAGGAGTAGGTGGCGTTACTCTGCTGACTGCGTCTGAAGAAACCCTGGGACACAAGAAATCAGAGACACCATGCTCAGATCTTCAGTCAGCTTCCAGTTTCCTTTATTTACTTTCTACCATCCTCCACACAGAGCCCTCAGCCTCCACCATGAGCTACTTAGATGCATTTTGAAAAGACATGAGGTCTGGTTCCATTTTTATGCAGATGATTCGCCAATTTATTTACCCCTTAAAAGGAATGGTGATAGCTCTTTAAAATTGTTGGTGGAAAGTTTTCATGACAGCAAAGATTGGATGCCATTAAGCAATTTACACTTCAATAAGAGTAAAACTGAGCCCATGATTTTCCAACCCAGTGTTGCTTATGCTGCTCAAATGGATGTGGGTCCCTTAAACCACATGGTAAGGCCATTGAAACAGATCTTGACATCAAAATAAGCTGTGACACTTTGACCTACACTGACATACACTGATTTTAGAAATATTGACACAACCTTGACCCCTCTGATCCTAACAATTATAGGTCAATTTCAAAACTCCAGTTGTTATCAAAAGTTTTAGAAAAGGTGGTCTCAGCACAACTTTAAACTTTTATGTCTCATAATAACCTCTTTGAGGTTTATTTCTTTTAGATTTAAAGCAGAAGTAAGTGGTCCGGTCGTTTTCGCTAATGCTGCGTTCCAGGCAGGCTTTTGAAATCGTAAATTACAGCTTCAAGTCACAACTTACGACTTTGTAGCGTTTCAGGCAACCCACTCGTGTTTTTCCGACCTGTTTTACCGGTGAAAGTCACTATAACGGCCACTCGTAACTTCCGACCGGTGAACTCGTACCAGATCGAACTGGTACCACTTCACGGTCGGAAAAATACGAGTTTCCTTGAACGCACCATAACAGTCCTCGTCGCTACGTCACCACATTCACGGCGTCCCTTGGCTGCACACACAGCCCTGCATGCCGTTCTCTCTCCTCATTGGATAAAAACTGTAGGATACGATAAATGTTTTCTCTTCGGCTCAGAGCAGAGCAGAGGGACTGACAGACCCGTGTTTCAGTCCAAACACTCTATGTAAGTGATTGCTGTCGGAAGATATAACTATTTAAGACTTATATTAACACAAATATATCACTTACTTCTGCTTTAAGTGCATCTTTCGATACAGCATCACACAATTTGATCGTCTAAATAACTGGGTCAGAATCAAGGACACTGCACTTAATTGGTTTTACTCTTATCTTAGAACAAACCCTCACGGTCACCATAGGCAGTCACTCATCGTCTGCCACTAATATTGGTGTACCGCAGGGTTCAGTTCAAGGCCCGATCTTATTTTCTATTTATGTGTTGCCACTTGGTCAAATGATTCATCGCCACAATGTCTCTTTTCATTGCTACATAGACGACTCACAGATATACCTTCCATTGAGAACGGAAGACCCCAGAAGAGTTATCCATGCCCTCATCTTCTCAAGGGTTGACTATTGTAACTCCCTCCTCTCTGAGATAACCCGCAAATCACTGTCTCGCCTCCAACTGGTACAAAACGCAGCAGCTAGGCTTCACATCACTCCAGTCTTAGCATCCTTGCACTGGCTTCCAGCTTTTAGAATAGATTTTAAGATTTTACTGATCACTTTTAACTGCACCACAAACAACCCCCGACAAATCTGATATACAGTCTGACTCTAAAGTGAGTTCGAAAGACGGGCTGAAATCCAACAGTATATCTCCAGCCTTTACTGAAAACCCATAAACCAGACCACGTCTCCCCTGTTCTTGCTTCCCTTCACTGGCTTCCTGTACATTTTAGATTTTAGATATTTATTTTTTATTTTTAAAGCTCACAATGGGTCAGCGCCATCTTATAATGGTGATTTTTTAGAGCCTTGTGCTCCTTTGGGCACTAAGCTCCATGGACAAATTGTCTGTTCTTGTCCCTGAGCTTCAGAGCAGAAGGGGGTCCAGCTCTGTCAGGTGTAGCCCCCAAACTATGTGGAGTCCCCCCCCCCCTCTCTTTCTCTCTCTCGCTCCGTATCATGTACAGAGATAAATCTCCATCAGCTGCTCATTGGCTGTGAAATGAGCCTCCAGCTGCCTCCAGCTGGAGCAGCAGCTGAACACACCAGCTTGTTTGGGAGCTGCTTGAACAGAAGAAGGTTTTCCTGAGCCAAACAACTGTGACTGATGGTTCAGACTGAATGACCAGTGTTTCCCCTGAGACTCGAACAGTGGACGACACAGGCAGAACGAGATGCTGCCAGAGCAGGATGGTTCAGATTTATAGAGATAAGAAGGAAATGACGTGGGAATGGGGAATGATGTGATTTTTGTGTAAACACTGGATGATGAAGACAAACGATGGACTCTGTTTGATTACTGCTAAAGGAAAGTTACTGAAGGACTCGACAACTTGCTACAGTCTCTCTGTTAACAAGTCCATGGGTCGTTTGTGCAGCAGCTCATTAAAACATATATTAAAACATAGTCAGGTTCTGCTGCTGGGGTCTAGTGATCTAGTGGTTGTCCTGATTATGACAGGATCAAAGTGAAAGTGTTGTGACACTGTATAAATCAAGTCCACAGGAGGTTGTGGACTGAAGAATGTAACACAGGAGAGCAGTGTTTGATTCTCATGCCAAACCAACAATTTATGTATTCTGTAACCATGACAACACAGATCAACTAATTTCAAGGAAGTAGCCTAACTTACTTTAACCCAAGTCACCATCTTTTCTTAAACCATTGCCGTTACTAGGCCTACTGTTAAGACTGCACCACAGAGCTCCATAAGAAGTCCTTCCTGCCGTGGCCATTAAATGTACAACTTATCCCTCTCAGTGTCATTTTCCACCTTTTGCTACTTTAAACTCTGATATTAATGAAACTTCTCAACATCTGACTGGTGTTGACGTTCAGTCAAAATCATTTTACCTCTTCACATGGTTTCACAAAATATCGTGTCAAACTGTTTTTTTCTAATGATCCAATACTTTACAAAAAGTCTAAAAACGGTGAACAATTTTTGGTAACACTTTACTTGAATAGGTATTCATAAGCTTGACATAACACTGTCATAACAGTGTCATAACTCAGTCATGAATGTGTCATAAACATTATGTCAAATGTCATAATCGTTTATGACTGTTGTCATTAAGTGTCATTCGGTTTTTGTAATGACAACTTGACATTAATCAAAGTGACATTGCCAGAAGTCGTCTTTGTCATGACAACTTGACATTAAATTTGTTTGGGATGTCCTTCTTATGACAACCTGACATTAATCAAAGTGACATTACCAGAAAATGTCTTTGTCATGACAACTTGACATTAACAGAATATGCACCTATTTTTGTTTTTTATGGCAAGTTGACATAATGATTATTATAATTAGATGTGCAAGGTTACAGACCAATTCTAGCACTTGGTCATTGATGTTTGACAGGATATGGACAGGATAAATGAAAATAAACTCTGTATTTGTGCAGACTTCGATATATATATAATTTTATATATATAAAATTATAAAATATATTTTATATATATATATATTAGGGCCGGGACTTTAACGCATTAATTACGATTAATTAATTACACAAAAATTAACGCGTTAAAAAAATTAACGCATTTTAATCGCACTTATTTAAATTTTTTTTTTTTTTTTTTTCTCACGTGTGTCTACGTGCGGTGCGCCCGCACGCGAGAGAGGCGGCAGTTTGAGAGGCTGACTGGCAGAGATGAGAGCTGGTGAAACGCTAGCATGGTTATTTAAAACACCATCTCTGATCTCTGCCTGCACATAGATACACAGACACGGGCGCACGCTAAATGCGCTATATAGCGCTAATTGCTCAGCTGCAGCGCTATATCTATGACCTGTCACTGTCACAGGTGCATCTCATCTCATTATGATAGGACTTCACCCTCAGAGCTGATTGATACAGATTAAATGGTCTTTCCTGCCAATACAATATGATGATTACTGTAGTATTTAACTAGGCTACTTAAATCACAGAAGCATAAACTGATTTGTTGAACTCAGCCTGATGTAAACATTAATAAAACTCAGTAACCAATCACACAGGCAGCTCCATGTTGTCCCTGTGTGATGTTCAGGGACATCAGGACAGTCTGAAGACAGACAGCTCTGAGGGTGAAGTCTTATGCACCATGAAACACTGACAGGTCTGTAGCTACGTCTTGACCACATATCAGCTGTTCAGCTGCAGCAGAGGAAACGCTTTTTTTTTTTTTTTTTTAAACACGCCCCCCCCTCCCCTCCCCTCCCCTCCCCTCCCAGAGCGGAGCAAGCAACAAGCCTGCTGCTGCCTGCAGAAACCGAATGCGGAGTAAAATGTCATATTCACAGTCACAACTTCCACAATAAAACCAAAGATTACCTGTTCAACATAAACTCAGCACCGCTGCTGCAGCAGCCTGACCGGGGTCTCTCTGCACCGCGGCGCGCGGAGCGACAGGCCCCGACTCTTCCTGCTCCTCTCCCCCAGACACAGGACCCTGTCCTGGGTCACCCAGCGCGAAGAGTCTCCCTGTAGCATGAGGCTGTGCTTGGCGCTAGCCTACTAATGGCGGCGGTGCCAGTCCCGATGCCGCCGCTGTGCACCAGCTGCCGGTAATGAGGCGATGCCAGTTGCCGTCGTCGCCGTCGCCGTCCCCGGCAACGGGACCGCGGCGACCGCTGGTACGAGCAGCGCCGCCATTAGCAACCATTAGCACAGCCTCATGCTACAGGGAGACTCCTCGCGCTGGGTGACCGGCCACATGGTGCTGTGTCTGGGGGAGAGGAGCAGAAAGACCGGGGCCTGGAGCTCCGCGGCGCCGCAGTGCAGAGAGACCCGCTCAGGCTGCGGCTGCGGCTGGAAGCGGCTGTGTGACAGGGAGAGGAGGAAGACCAGGAGCTCAGCAGGGCCGCGTGTATATCGGACCACAGGACCATAATCGCTGTATAAACGATGTAAATAATAATTACCAATGCTCCAAATCGTAGACCATAGCTTTAACTCGTTACTCACTGGTTTCTTAGCGATGGTACAGCCTGAGGCCAGTATACAACAGGTAACAGTGTTGTTGTCTCTTTTCACCTCCTCTCTCCCTTGCAGTGATCAGTGCATGGCTGTATTATAGTGTCGGCAGCTTGTTAGATGATTGTGCTCCAGTGTAATCAGTACGCCTGAAACTCATCCAGTCAGAACCGTTCCGCGGTGCAAAATAAGTGCGATTAAATGCGTTAATTTCTTTAACGCGTTAATGTTTGTGTAATTAATAATTAACGCGTTAAAGTCCCGGCCCTAATATATATATATATAATATATATAGGCTATAATTTTTATTTTTATTTTTTTAAGTATATATTTTTTGGCTTTTCATGCCTTCATTTGATAGGACAGTTGAGAGACAGGAAATGGGACGCAGGGATTCGAACTGGGGCCGTCTGTAGTGAGGACTGTAGTCTCAACACATGGGGCAGGTGCTCTACCAGCTGAACTTAACACCGCCCCTGACTTCGATATATTGTCATGTGCATGCGCCGCATGCGCACATGTTTGTTTTCCTCATCGCTGGAGGCTTCACTGTGCATCCGTCTCAGCACCTGGGCCGTTTGTGCCATAGCGGAATGAACGGAGTGAATCCTCTCGTCAGTCATCCAGGATCTTTGTTTCCCAGAATGCATTTTGCGGTAACCGGCAGCGGTACTGGTAAAGCTAAGCAGCTAAATGCTGTTTTAATTCTGGCTGCAGCGCTGTTATTACGTTACTTTTTAAAGTTTTAATATTTTTTCATGTGAGAAAGTCACAGTGAAGATCCCCAGTCTGTGGTCAGTTTATCCAGATACCGCCTGTTAGGAGATTTCCTCCGACGTTTTTGGAGAAGTGCAGAGCTAATGTGCTAACGTTAGCAGCTGCCGGTCTGCTGAGCTCTGGTCAACCTCTTCATCATCCCGGGAGAGAAAACGAGCGGAGTAATTTATCAGCAGGTTTTGAGAGGTTTACCGCCTTCCGGTTAAATACTTTTTAGGAGATAAATTTGATTAAATCTAACAACTGGCAGTCACATTAGTTTGTTTGAATGTAAAGTGGAGTTTCAGGTGTGTATTGGACAGGAGAGCTTCACATTGTGTTTTGTTTGTTAGAATATTTAAAAGTGGTAAAAAAATACTCACGAGAAATAAAAGTTTATTGCATTTGAAAGGGTGTACTTGCATTGTTATGGAATATTATTATTATATTAGTGGTTAATTTGGTCTCAAAATAATGTTGACAATAATATTGTTTATCTGCAATAATTTGTGGGACAATATCGTCCAGCAAAATGTGTTCTCGTCACAGGCCTACAGTCAGTTCAGGATATGTTAATGACAACTCAAAATGCTACCACTTTACTTGAGTTTGCAGAATATCTTCATTATATTGTCATAATTGTGTCGTGACAGTCAGTTTATCCTTCATGATATGTTAATGACAACTCAAAATGCTACCACTTTACTTGAGTTTGCAGAATATCTTCATTATACAGTCCCTCCAGGATTTCGCGGGCTTTTTTTGTGATTGTTGCGGCCTAAAATGCCTGAATTTGCGGCCACATTTTGAAAAAATTGCGGTGAATGTTGCGATGTTTTAAGCCCTTTTGTTGCGATTAAATTGCGGGAGACAGCGAAAGTTGCAAAAAAAAGTTGCAGTTTTGTTCTGAATAATTAAAAATCAAAGGAAAATTGAAAATTTTAAAATGTCACAAATTAATGTGATGTCATGTTATACCAGCAATTTTCCACTTGTTAAGAAAGGCACAGGAAAATTATATAGAGTTGAAAGTTGTTTTACTTTTAATTAAAATGTCTGTTTAAAAATCGTGGTAAAAGAACTGTTTTATTAAAACAGTCCAGTTTTTGAATAAAAAGGGGAGGGTGGCTACTCAAGTCCAGGGCCAGGGCTTTAGGATGGGGGAAGGGGCACCTGGCCGCCGGCTGCTCCGCTCCGGCCCTGCAGTGGCGCACTCACTGGATTCCCCCTCGGCGAGTGCTGCGGGGTTGACACGGCCTCGGGTGGTCAACCAGGACAACTCACACAATACGTTCAACTCAGCTTGTGTTCCTTTACTTATCACTTTGTGCACATTGTATCAAGTTTCTTGCCGTCAGCCCAGCCACGCTGTTCCTCCGTGGACTCACTTTCAACCACCGCTCCGTCCAGACTCGCACTCTCTGCTGTGTAACTCGCGGAAAGCACCGACAATTGGTCCAATTTGCGGAAAAGTTGCGGTGATTGTACAAACTTGCAAGATCGCAAAAATTCGCGGGGATTGGCTGAATTTGCGTTAATTGTTGCGATCGCAACATCGCGAATTCCTGGAGGGACTGATTATATTGTCATAATTGTGTCGTGACAGTCAGTGTATCCTTCATGATATGTTAACTCATTGAGTGCCATTGACGTATATGTACGTCAATCAAAATCCAACGCTTGAGTGCCAATGACGTACATATATGTCAAATGCAGTTTTCTGCGGCTGGTAAATGGGGATGCTGTCGCGCACACTGAGTAATTTTGGGACTTCTGGGATGTGTAGAACGAAGAAGACTGTAGATCAGAGCAAGAAGTGAAAAAGAAGGAGAAGACGAGTGCGATCGGTACAGAGATAAAAAAGTTGGGAAAAGTTTCTATTTCTAGAGAAAAACGACAGGCAGAGCCCGGAACAAGTGTAACGTGGAGCTGGAGGAAAGCTTAGCCACGGATGCTATTAGCATAGCTCCAGCATGAAGTGATCGGAGGAGGCAGGAAAGGTAAACTGATCTAGATGATCAGCACCAAAATGCGGAAGCGAAAGCGGATCGCGGAGTCAGTTTCACCAGTTGCTGTAAACCGACGTGACGACGAACCGAGAGATCAGCGCGGTGCGTCGCTGCCGCGGCCGCGTCCAGCAGAGAGGCTGAAGACGCCATGACGTCTCCCTCCCTCCTTCAGAGATGAGGGGAAGCAGCAGGAGGAGAAGGAGGGGAGCGGGGAGGAGAGGGTTAAGAGAGGGTGAGGGGGCAGCAACTGCAGGAGAAGGAGGAGAGCAGGCATCACTCTGCAGAGAGACTCCTACTTGTTGTTGTATTTTAGTTTTTTTTTTTTTTTGTACAATGAAAAAACATGTGAAATGAAATTTTCAGACGTCTTACATGTTTTTGAAGCCAAAATTAAAACGGATAAATCACTGTTTTTCTTGAGAGACTCTCTTTCACAAAAATGCATTTTTCTCAGCTTTCTAGAAAAAAAGTGGTCTTTTTGGTGCAACCAGGCTCTATTCAGCTTAAGATAAATCAAGAATGGAACAAGGTACAAACAAATGTTTTTTTCCCTAGTTAAATAGAGAGTCTCCTCTTTCCTTTGAGCTGTTTTGTGTTTTCAGAGTCATAGTACAAAATATTCTCTTGGTCTTAAAATATTACTCAAAATGCCCCGAAACGCTGGCACATAGCACTGACCATTTTATAAAAGGGCTGGCACTCAAAGAGTTAATAACAAATAAAAATGCTACCACTTTACTTGAGTTTGCAGAATATCTTCATTATATTGTCATAATTGTGTCGTGACAGTCAGTGTATCCTTCATGATATGTTAATAACAAATAAAAATGCTACCACTTTACTTGAGTTTGCAGAATATCTTCATTATATTGTCATAATTGTGTTGTGACAGTCAGTTTATCCTTCATGATATGTTAATGACAACTTAAAATGCTACCACTTTACTTGAGGTTGCAGAATATCTTCATTACACTGTCATAATGGTGTCATGACAGTCAGTTTTGGGTATCATGTCAAACATCATGGTCTGTAACCTAGCACATCTATTATATCATTATGTCAACTTGCCATGAACACAAAAATAGGTGCATATTCTGTTAATGTCAAGTTGTCATGACAAAGACATTTTCTGGTAATGTCACTTTGATTAATGTCAGGTTGTCATAAGAAGGACATCCCAAACAAATTTAATGTCAAGTTGTCATGACAAAGACGACTTCTGGCAATGTCACTTTGATTAATGTCAAGTTGTCATAATCAAGACAACCCAAACAATGTCAAGTTGTCATTACAAAAACCGAATGACACTTAATGACAACAGTCATAAACGATTATGACATTCAAGTAAAGTGTTACCCAATTTTTTCTACTTTTCTCTTTAATTAATTGACAACGCCCTACATTAAACTGATGACCTTTAATACTGTCAGATGACCTGTGGCTGAAATTGTAACTGTAACTGTAACTGTGATATGGCCCATCAAACCTGTCTCTATGACGACTTCCGAGAAAGCTCAGATTAAATAGGAAGTGAGATCATGTAGGGGGGGTGGGGGGTTTACCTTGCAGCCCTCACAGGTGATCACTCCATAGTGAATCCCGGAAGATTTGTCTCCACAGATTTTACAGGGAATGATTTCAATCTGAGCTGCAGAGAGAAAAACAACAAACATCAGAGTAAACAAAGACTCACAGTGAGGGTCAGCAAATATGGAAATTAAGGCTGTGAAAACAACAACAACAACAACAACGTTACCAACAATAAATGATAAATATAATGAACAATTAATTAAAGCAAAAAAAAAAAAACTGGAAAAAATGTAAGATTCAAGCGCCTATTAAAAAAAGCAACAAAATAAATGAACTCATATTTGATTATGTGTTAATTAATTCTTATTGATGGGCTGCACCTGTCATCATGTCAACATAAACATCTACGTTTTTATTCCTTCAGAGAAATGTCTGAGGATGTTGAAGCTTCAGAACCTGGCGGCTCAGTGTGTGAGCACCGACTGTATTTATACACTCAGCAGTTTGAAACAGTGACAGTTCGGCTCTGAGCAGCTAAATTTAGCAGAGGGAAGTTATGTAAGAGTGGAGCCACATGAGCACACACACACACACACACACACACACACACACACACACATACATTAAAAACAAAGTGTGGAGACAGACGATCGTCTCTCAGCTGTTCGTCTGTGAAACAGAAACACTCGTCTGCTTCTCCTCTCTCTATTTCCCCTCTTTTTCAGAGTTTGCTCCTGGTAAAGGAGTGAAGCGCTGGCTGATCAAGATTTGCACGTGTGTTTGTGTTTTACAGCTCTAAACAGTAACTCAATTTGACTGTGGTTTTTAAAATAAACACGTGATGACCTCAGAGGTTAGTGTTTTCAGTAAATTTCATTGTCAATCAACTGACCAGTTTAAGCTGTAAACCCAGTCTCATTGCAAATCAATACAATTACCCAGCAATACTCATACACAGATTTAACCCATCCTCTTAAAAACAGATATAAACCAGTAAAAGTTTCTCTATCAACCAGGAAACATGTAAAAACTCAGGACGTACTGTATGTACTGTAGACACAACACAGTGAGATAAAAATGGCCTGCTGCATGTTAAACCCCTGACTCTTATTAGCCATGCCTATGCTGCACGTTCAACTTCAAAACCAAGACGTCTTCTGTTAGCAGGGTTGGTGTGTAACGGATTACACGTAACGGCGTTATGTAATTAAAATACAAAATATGAGTAGGCTAACTTTATTCCGTTATAGTTACAGTTTAAATTGGTGTAATCTAAATACAGTTACTTTATTTTGAAAAGAGGGATTACTTGGATTACTTTAGCCTACCGCACTACACGCAGGTTGCTCTGACTGTGCGGACGCTTGTTGCACTGTGGCGAAGTTAGAACCATCAAGGTGGGAGAGGGACGGACAAAACAGCGGCGACAATTAACCCTGCTCCGCCGGCCCAGAGTGCTCTCATGCGGGGAAAGAAAGGAGGGTTTCGTGCTAAACTCGCCGGCCGTCTCTGCTGAAGTTGTTGCTATCGGGATGCCCAGCATATTCCTCTTCAATGTCCGGTCTCTGGTAAACAACATGAATGAACTGCGACTGGATCACGTTTTTAAAAGGATCCTGGACTGTCATGATGTTTCTAATGAGCATGGTTCAACAGCAACGTCACACTGTTTCCAAAACCACACCGACTTCAGCAGAGAAGTGAGTGTAAGTACAGTTAGGTACGAGGTTGAGGGGCTGTAGTCTGGACTATAGAGGAGATAGCTGCTCTAGGCCTACTATTTAAAAAAATCATTTAAATATGACTGGATGATCAATAACAAATTTATTTTGAATGTGGTTTGACAAATTCAAACACATACTGTATGTATTAATGCTTTAGTTTAAGCCACAATAGCTTATAAATTCATGTGTAAGATAATTCTCTAAAACAAATTCAGTGTCCTAGTTAAAGGTAGCCTCGTAAACCAGCCTCTCGCGGAGGTGCATTTCATTTCATTCCGAGGGAGAGTCTGGCCTCATCCCCATTCTAAACATTTGGACTGAAACCCTCAGAAGGCCGAGCCAATCAGCGTCGCCCGCTGTGATTGACACAGCACGTTGGCCAATCAGGGACCGACTGGTGCAAAGCCCCGTCACTACACCAACTTGCTGATTGGCTGAATGGGGTTGTCTGTCAACGCTACTACCAAAGATATTAAACCATCTTTGCTACTAGTCCCGCCTAGCTACCGGCCATCCCAAACGCTTAGAGGAGGGATGAGGCCAGACTCTCCCGAGAAATGAAATGAAATGCATTTCTGCGAGAGGCTGGTTTACGAGGCTAAGTTAAAGGCCCTCAGGCAGGCGATTTTGAAGTAGCCTAATCTAGAAAAAGCAAAAATCTTCGCACATCCACTTCTCAGGCAGGTGCGTCGGAGGGCGACAATCAAGTCCAAATTAGAAAAAGAAGAGTTCCCGCACACTAAGCCAACTTGCAGAAAGTCTGCAAGTTGGCTTAGTGTGCGGGAACTCTTCTTTTTCGAAGTAGCCTAATCTAAAAGTAATCCAGAAAGTATTCAGATTACATTACTTTACTTGAGTAATCCAGTTACATTACAGATTACATTTTAGGACATGTAATCAGTAATCTGTAAGGGAATACATTTTAAAAGTAACCCTCCCAACACTGTCAGTTAGTGTAGAAACTGCAGCGTTCACAGCAGAACCTCTGATATTTTGTTTCCCTGGGTACACTTCTCTTGTTGGGTCAGTTTTTTGCAACACGTGTTTTGTCAAGTTGATCAAGTTATTTTATGATATGTTTGTGTCTTTGCATGTGCTTTCTTAAGTTGCAGTGTGTTGAGCTTTCAGGGCCACCGTAGATTTTCTTTTTCTTTTGACCTGAAATAATTTTTATGAATTTTATATACTCAAGTTTAAAATGTCTATCATAGTTGATAACTAAAACTGAACTAGACTAAAATGATTACGTAAAAAAAAAAGATGAAAAATAAAAAAGATAAAGTTGAATAAAGAAGATTAGGAATAACATATAGTGTTATTATGTTTGTGTTAAACCCTCTCTCTCTGTGTCCCTGTGTGCCTCAGTGTCACTCGGCCCCCCTCAGAGCAGGATTGACCACCTGACCCAGTGAATGAAGATTTCCACGATCGTCAGCTGAACACACAGCAGGAGTCAGATGAGCTCTCCTATCCTCAGTGAACATGCAGCGGCTCAGATCACAGTGTGAGGACAGTGAGGACGACTATTTACAACTTCTCACAGAGGACGACCTCAGACCAGCTCAACATGGATATCTGAGTCAACAAGTGGTTTTCAAGAGTGCAAACATCCCTGTAGTGAAAAACAGGACTTTGTTCTGTGATCAGACCACAGAGCAACATGTTTGTAATTCACATCATGTTGACGGAAATATACTGTACATGTCCCTATATCAAGAGTGATCTTGCCATGTTACCCACGCATATATTCATAATCTCGATATTTACTAAGACATACAAACTATTCAAAAACCAATGGTTAAATTAGTACAAATATATTGAAAATATCTTTATTATGATTTTTCATATGATATAAGATGTTATATGCTATCATTAAATTAAAACATATATTTGACTTAATACATATGAGGAAAAATGCTATTTGCTTACCGTAGATGACCAAATAATCGCCCGCGTGCAAATACGCGCCTGTGCTCTAATAGCCGCCGGGGTCCGACCTCATTTGGCAAAATAAACGCCGGTTCAATTAAACGCCCGGGCGATTAAGTGTTTACCATAGTCTTGCACAGAAAACAAAAGTTTTTTTTTAACAGCGCTTCACCGGCTCTCACCTCTTCTGTCAGTCAGCCCCTCCTCTCGCTCTCTCTCTCTCTCTCTCTCTCTCTCGCATGCAGGCGCGCGCACACACACATACACACACACACACACACAGACACACAAACACAGGCGCGCTAGACTGAGGGATATAGGGATATAGATAAATGCGCTAATGTACAGTGTTGAAATTACCGCGATCGACCCCCCCTTCCGCTATCATTCATAACACTGCTCTGATCAGCTCCCTGTGTCGCGGTTACACAGACAAACTGTCTTTGTATTTATTGTCTGATGTCAATAAAGATGCGTCGGGGGGAAAAAGTAGTTTTGTTCCAGTGGTGCTATGGTGAGCTCCTTGTTCTTTGCATGATGGTCTGGTGCTGCTCATTGCAAAAATAAATTGTAGCCTGTTGCAAATACGCGCCTGGTTCTTATAAACGCCTGGGGTCCAAGTCGATTTAGCATATTAAACGCCCGGGCTAATAAATGGTCATCTACGGTATATACTGTATTATTTCCTTTTTTATTTACATTCTGGTAAACTGGCACCAGACGTTTGAACCCACTGTTTATAATATCAATATATATTTACAGGCTGTGAGAGGAAATATTTCTGTATCTGGAATATACAATAGAGGACACACATCAAGTGTTTTACTCATAGTGATGTAGTCAACCAGCTTTTTATTGTTGCACTGTACCACAATTCTAATGTCACACAGTCAGAACTGGGTTTGCTTCATGAGTCATCACGACTCTATCTTTATGTTTGCTCTTTTAGATTTGGGAGTAGCATTGATCTGTATTGGAATCTGCTGCTCTGATTAAAAGGGATATGACTAAAGGATATGTGTCACCTGTTGAGCTTGTGTCACCCCATTCATAACATCTGTGTCCTGTGCTGTGTGATTTCTTTTTGCTTAAAATATTTTTTCTTCTGGAACGAGTTATGTAGCCTGATGCATCAGCCGCTTATTTCATTACATTTCAAAAAGCGTCTGAACCTGAGCCATAGGGATTTGTTTGCTTCCGGGAGGCGGTTGCTTACATTTGCTTCAACTAATCGCTGCTGCTTGGTGGTCACGTGTGCTATACACCGGTTAAGCTCATAGGTTAATCTTGAGCGCTTGAGTTCAACGTCATCGCCTTCACTTACCCGTCTGTTCGCTGATTGGTCCGTCCGCTCTGGCGAACGGAGCAAACAGAAACGCATTGCTAGTGTCCTGACTACATTGTTGAGGCAAATGAAATTTGCCGGAACCAGTAGGCGGCGCTAGCCTGGCTACGAGTTATGGTGTTCACTTGCACCAACCGGGCAAACAGGCATCACCCAGCACAACCCCAGACCCACAGTATCTGAACCACTTAAAACATCTGAGACCAGGGCAGTTGTTCAAGTGTCTGGAGCCAGGCTTTGTGGTCAGGGGACATGACTCTTAATTCCCTTTAAACACAGAGACTGACATCTGTGGCGTGTTGGACGGTGCCGTCCTCTATTAGAAATCTCTCATTTACACTTGCAATGACCCAGTGCCACAAACAGATTCAATTAACAAGAGAAGCCGTTTCTGTGCGTTCTGCTGTTCTTCTGTGATTTTCACCACACCACCTGTATTTTTATTTATATAGTATTTTTACTAAGTGCTGTGAGGTCTGTGATCTAAGAAATATAAGATATAAGAACATTGCAACTTAAGGAGCCTGACATTAAACAAATTAACTAAAACTACGTAGTATGGACGTTTCATACAGTATAAAGGTAGATGTCCATGATAAATCAGGTCTAGGGTCTACATTAATACTGTGAAAGTATCAAAGCCTCAGTCCACAGAGAAATGCACACAGCCTATATATAGAAACAGAGCCTTAAAAGAAGCTGTCAGGACTTCTGTGACTTTGTGATGTCACAACAAAGCAGTCACCAAGCCCCGTCCAACAGTGACATGTCACCTATCAGTGGATATGTTGCAGTGTCCCATTTCAAGGGCTGGATCCTTAAGAGGACCCAGCCTTACCAGCCTCTACGGAGGCAACAGCTTCCTCCGACGGCCGCATTAACCATTGGTAAATGGGACGGTCTAGCCTTCAGAGAATTTCCTGAACGTGTCCAAATGTAACCAACGTCCTAACTTTAGACATTTGAAATGTCTAAAGTTGATTTCCAACGGCTCCTTAGCTCCTCACCTCAGGCTATGCGGCCAGCAGAGCCCCGCTCAGCGGGCAGCCACGCCTCCAAGCCGGGCCGCAGAGCGGGGCTACCATGGCTACAGCGTGGAGACGCTTCAACATTCAGATAGCTAGCATGCTAGGTGGCAAATAATAGCGGCACCCAAAGAATCTTGGGATACGGGAGGCCACGGAGGATCAGTGCAAGGCATCCTCCTAGAACCAGTAAAGGAAGACCCGATTTGGAGGAGCCTTCCAATTGGGACAGGCCTTGTCAGGATGTAATCGGCCTCCAAAGGATGCAGCCGCTGAATTGGGGCACAGCTATTCTCAGAATGTATCCACAATAAATTTGTCCATCTTCACATATCAAAAAATCTATATGGTGGATTTTTCTATGACATATAGGCTAACATAACAACAAATATATATGACATATTTATATACAATTTTCTCAGGCTTTGATGGATCTGTATTTACATAACATACACCTATGCACCTATACACCTTGCACATACATACATAACTGTGCAGCAGCTTTTACACAATGAATCCTCACACATGTGGTGGTGTTTATGTGTGTGAGGATAACAGTGGTCAAACATGTCAGCAGATCCACACTGAGACTACAAATAAATAATTAAGGTCATTAAGATACTCAGATTTGGTATGTACACATACACAGTAATACCACAACCACACACACCTAGCAAACAGAAAAATGCTTCACACTTACACACCACAGTACTGAAACCACTCACACATACACAGTGAGGCGTCTGTGCTGCAGCTTCCTCCCTGTAATTAGCTCTGAATGTTAATCCCATCTGAATTGTGCGTTTCAACATCAAAGGGGACGTTCAAAAAAGCCACCGCCTGAAATGAGAGCTGCAGTTATTTATACAACCAGCCGCAAACACAAACATCTGCCTGCTGCACTCTGTCCACCACCCGCAGTGGAGCGGCATCTTCTCCTCTGGCTGATGACTAAAAGAGACAGTGAGGAGGAAGAAGACGGCGAGAAGAAGAAGGAAGAGGACACTGAGCTGGTTTCAGTTTACAAATACTGTAGTTTTTCCTACATTCATCTCATTATGAATAATCTGAGGTGCAGAGGTGTGAATATGTAGAAGTGAAGGGATGTAGATACGTAGAGGTGTAGAGATGTAAAAATGTTGACCCAGAAGTCTAGCGATCATGATGATGGTGATGATGGTTATATTGATGTCATCTTTTCATCTTTTCTTTTCCAATGTGGTCTCCTTCCACAAATGGCAAATAAACTGACTCTTCCTCTTCCTCTGCCTCAGTCTGACCTTTGCTTGATGAGTCAGATCAGACAACATTACATCTCTCCTCCTCTACTGAGTCTTCATCATTCATCAAGGGGATATTATTTTAATGAATCATCTGCTATAACACACACACACACACACACACACACACACACACACACACACACACACACACACACACACACACACACACAGATCCAGCTTCTGTTTGTCATCTGCTGCTGTTTATAGATCACCTTCCTCTTCCTCTGTCCCCAGATAAAACATATCTACCTTCTCTTCATCAGTCTGTTGGAACCTCTCATTGCACACCCATATCCTGTCTTACTGAGAACCCCAGAGCATCAAGGGAAACATCTCCTGAACTAGGAAAGGATGTGTAATTTCAGCTTCACACCCAACCTTTCTTCCAAGTCAAAACCAGGTGCATACATTACCCACAGTGCAACTGTACCTCTGACAGGTGATGGGATGTGTAGTGCTCGTAACCCTATGTGGGTCCGATGTGGGGGTGTGCATCACATCCCTCTACAAACAGAGGGTGAGTTTGCGGTGCTGAGCGGCGTCCTCCAACAGCCTCTGTTCTTTAATCTCCCCACCAGCCTCCAGATGACCTCAGCCTGGATGTAATAACGGCAGACATATGGCCCCACACCGACACCCTCCTGCAGCCTGTCAGCAGATGAAGCAGCAGCTTGTTCCTCAGCCACAGTTGGTGGTACACTCTGTCACCTCTCCATCATCTCCAAACGGCCCCTGCTCTACCTCCACATACAAGTTACTCTGAGGTTAAGGATCTCCTCCTCCGCTCCTGATGTTACTTCAGTGTATAACAGTGACCATCACTCGTGCTTTGTCAGCGTAAGTGATACCAAGACTGTGTTTACAAGCTGAGGCGTCTAATTTTAAAATAACTGTATTTGAATTACATAAAGAATTTCAACTCCGTCCCATAGCGTGGTGAATGTGTAGGTCACAACTTGTCCACCAGAGCATTTTGGATATGTTGGGTTGTGTATTTGATGAGTTTGATGAGGGAAACCAAGAAATCCCATTAGCCTCCGTAGCGTAGCTCTGAGCAGCTCGCCGCTTGGCTTGGCTGTTCTAAAAAAAGCTTGCACCGACAAGTAAAGGTAACAAACCTACTGCTATGACTATAGGGATTATGGCAATGGGCCAATTTGCAAAATATTTGCCTTTTATTTAAATGTATCACTTCTTCAATTGTCAAAGAGAGAAGTCAGTGATTTGGGGTTTTGATGTTTTCTCACCACACTGAAACTTGTTTTCTATCTCAGTCTGTCATCTTATCGCTGTCTCAGTCTCAGTTTCATATTGATAGCAAAAACTGGAGCATCAACATAAGCATCAAGAAACACACCATCTAGCATCCACACAGTTTTCAGTACAATAGATGGATGGATTGGAACAAAAATTTGGCAATATAATTAGCAATTTCTCTATGAAGAATTCTTCCCAGCTTCAACAAAAAGCTCCACTCTGCATCCAGAGTTTGGAGACCCTTCAACTTTTCCAACAGTGGTCACATGTGAGGTTCTGAGTGAAAATGTCGGATGTGGTTCAGATGTTCATGTTCCCATGAGGATGATCTGTGATAATGAAGATCATTCTTATCTGGCTCTCATCTCACCAGGTCACATTTTGGGGTTCTGAGTTCATCTTGTGAATTGCCATGGCTGTATCTTGACAAGTTTATGTTTTTAATTGAGTCCTCAGAGAACAATTACACTTTCTGACGCTTACTCTGCACCCCAAAAAAGAAGCTGCTCTCAACGACGAAAACGTGAATTTAAGGACAGCTGGTCATCATAATTCAGTCAGCAAACATCAACAACTAACACAGCACCAGCTGTAAAAGGCCTTGGAAGGATAAGGTAGGAAAAATAAAAAGACAGGAGAAGCTGAAAAGTATTAAGTGCAATTTACTTTAAAAAAAAAAAAAAAAAAACTATTAAAGTTTTTTTTACCGTTTTATTGATCACTAAATAGCAATGACTTTGAAGTTGGTTTGATCTAAAAAATAAAATGAACTAGAAACAGCATTTCCTAACGGAACATGCGTGTGAATGCTGAAAGCCATTGCTGAACCATGCTGAATTAGCAGAATAAATTGACAAAGACATGCGTAATGGCATACAAGAAACATGTCCAAGGAAGGAATTGAACCCACAACTCCATGATTGGTAACCTAACACACTAACCATATGGCCGCAGAGGACCTGAGTTACAATGAGCTTTATACTATGAGGAATCAAAGACTGTCCAGTGACAGCTGAATAGTTGGAATCAGTCAGGTAAAGTCAAGCAACGACATGACTGAGGCAGGAATCAAACCGATGACCTCATGATCACTAAACCTTTACTCTGCCGCTTCGCCACAAAGAGCACACTGTTTCCAAGACTGTTGTCATTCATTGTAATGTGATGATGTGGTACAAATAATCAATGAGATAACGAACACCTGTAACCAATTGAAGGCGGGGGGAGGGGAGGTGAATTCTGCCAGTGAAGTCCCATAGTGGGCAGCGCAGGACAAGAAATGATGGATACAAATCATTCAAGAGCTTTAAGCCTGTGCATATTCAAGAGCTTTGCTTTTCTCTGCTGCATTCTTGGTTTTCAAAGTTCCAGTGCAAATCAATCTTAGTGCAGTGGTATAAACAAGAAACATGTTAACACAAACCAAGATTGAAAGAGGTAAAGAGAATAGGTGGGGGCGCATATGCATGATCAAGTTTGATCATGTCACCAGACCAAGTGGTATTGGTTAAAGTTCAAAGTGGCTGACACACTAACAAGATTACTCAGGTGGGATTTGAACCAGTAACCTTGTGGTTGGATGGCAGGAACCTTATCCACTGGGCTATTCCAACACTTCTGGTGAAGCAGAGGTTGAGACTTTGATGAATGTGAGATTTTTCAATGATGCTTTGAAAAAAGACACTGTGTGCCACAACCACACCAAGTAAGGAGAGGACTTTTTTGTGACCTGTGACTAATTTTTGGTGAATTAAAACGAATTAAAAAGCACTTAACAGCAAGTTACAAAGTTGAGCTCCTTCTCCTGCTGCTGTGAAAAAAAATGCATTTAAAAAATATTTTAAATTATTATCTAAGTCTCTTTGCATTTTTGACAAGAATTTTAGCCAGAAGACAAGTGTGGCTACAAAACTGGAGAAAATAATGTGTCTAGAGTTTAATTTGTGGCTGTGCTGACAGTTTAGCCAGAAAAACTCTAGAATGTTTTTTTGCCTCTCTCCACTCTGGCTGACAATGTCACCACTCTAGCTCTGCTCGTTAGACGCAACACACACCCATTATAAAGCTGGATTTTGTCAAAAAACGTAATGATTTTAAAACTGCCAAATATCAGAAACTGTTGAAGATATCAATAAGCTGAGTCATAGAGGAACACTTAAAAAGTTTGTCTACAGCTTAGAATTTGAATGAAGTCTCTAGCAGAAAGTATGGTGAAGCTTTAGTGGCTGAAAGAAGTAAGAAGATTTGAAGAGTTTGAAGACTGTTCCAATGCATTCTCTATGGGGGGGGGGGAAAATCAGAAAAAGTTAAATATTTGAAAAAGTATAAAAAGTATGAAAAGTTTGAATACATCTGATAAAGTCCAGAAAAAGCTGCACGTTTTGATATATGAATTGCTGAAATAGCACAAAGTATGAAGGACTAGAAGAAGACCATAAAAAGGCGGAAGAAAATGGCCAAACAGAAGAACAATAGTGGGAATGCTTTCAGCATTCACACTAACTAGAAAAAGCATTTCCAAGAATGGAAATGGTGTGAATGCTGAAAGCAATGCTGAATGAGCTGAAGAAATTGTTGAAAGAAAGAAAGAATTACAGAAACAAGAGAGAAAAAAGAAAAGGACAGAAGGGAAGAAAGAAAACGAGAAGGGTAGATGGAGAAAGAAAGAAACAAAGAACAAAAGGACAGAAAGAAAGAAAAAGACACAGAGAGAAGGGTAGATAGAGAAAGACAAAAGTAAGAAAAACAGAAAGAAAGACAGAAAGATAGAAGAAAAAGAGAATAGAGAACTAGAAAAAGCATTTCCAAGAATGGAAATGGTGTGAATGCTGAAAGCAATGCTGAATGAGCTGAAGAAATTGTTGAAGCAATGCTGAATGAGCTGAAGAAATTGTTGAAAGAAAGAAAGAAGGAAAGACAGAAAGAAAGAAAGAAAGAAAGAAAGAAAGAAAGAAAGAAAGAAAGAAAGAAAGAAAGAAAGAAAGAAAGAGAAAAAGGAAGAAAGAAAGAAAGAAAGAAAGAAAGAAAGAAAGAAAGAAAGAAAGAAAGAAAGAAAGAAAGAAAGAAAGACCCTGACATGTTAACACAAACCAAGATTGAAAGAGGTAAAGAGAATAGGTGGGGGCGCATATGAATTATCAAGTTTGATCATGGGACCAGACCAAGTGGTATTGGTTAAAGTTCAAAGTGGCTGACACACTAACAAGATTGCTCACATGGGATTTGAACCAGTGACCTTGTGGTTGGATGGCAGGAACCTTATCCACTGGACTATTCCAACACTTCTGGTGAAGTAGAGGTTGAGACTTTGATGAATGTGAGATTTTTCAATGATGCTTTAAAAAAAGCCACAAGTAAGTAGAGGACTTTTTTGTGAAAATAGTGCAAGCATTGATCACCATACAAATGGTTGACCAAGGTAGGAATTGAACCCACAATCTCATGGTCAGTAGACTTTGACTTTGCCTCTAGGCCACAGTATACACACAGTTGCAAAGACTGGTGTCTGTTGATGAGCTGCACTCTGTCTCACTCTGAAGTTAACAAGCCCAAAGCTGCACCTGTTGGAAACACACTGTGTCAACACCAAGAAAGCTTGAGAGTCAAGCTTGAATGACTTACAATGAAAATTTCTGTGAATTTCAGGCTGAGAGCAGCAGTTTCAACATGAAGCAAGTTATCAGAAGCCAACAGAGGACGACTGGGAAAATAATTCACTATAATTGTTGTTGAGGCAAGATTTGAACCAGCAACCTAACCACTAGGCTACAGACAGAGACAGTATGTGAGGGGCAAAGAAAACCTTTAATAAGGGGATCACTGGCTTCTGCTTAAAAAAAAAAAAGTAAGGAAAGTGCAGAAATTAGCCACACCAAGTAAGAAGAGGACTTTTTTGTGACCTGTGACTATTTTTTGGTGAATTAAAATGAATTAAAAAGCACTTAACAGCAAGTTACAAAGTTGAGCTCCTTCTCCTGCTGCTGTGAAAAAAATGCATTGGGCTGAATGAGAGCAGAGAGCTCCCTGGCTGCATTTAAAAAATATTTTAAATTATTATCTAAGTCTCTTTGCATTGTTGACCAGAATTTTAGCCAGAAGACAAGTGTGGCTACAAAACTGGAGAAAATAATTTGTCTAGAGTTTAAATTGTGCTGACAGTTTAGCCAGAAAAACTCTAGAATGTTTTTTTGCCTCTCTCCACTCTGGCACCACTCTAGCTTTGCTCGTTAGACGCAACACACACACATTATAAAGCTGAAAAAAATCAGAAAAAGTTAAATATTTGAAAAAGTATAAAAAGTATGAAAAATTTGAATACATCCGATAAAGTCCAGAAAAAGCTGCACGTTTTGATATATGAATTGTTGAAATAGCACAAAGTATGAAGGACTAGAAGAAGACCGTAAAAAGGCGGAAGAAAATGGCCGAACAGAAGAACAATAGTGTGAATGCTGAAGCATTCACACTAATGAATGGAAGAGACAGAGGGGTAGTAAGAAAGAAGGAAAGAAATTGGGGTGGATACATGGAAAGAGATATATACAGAGAGCGGTAGAAAGAAAGAAAGAAAGAAAGAAAGAAAGAAAGAAAGAAAGAAAGAAAGAAAGAAAGACATGGGGTAGAAAAAAGAAAGAGAAAAGGAGGAGAAAGAAAGAAACAAACAAAGAAGTCAAAAGACAGAAATGGGGTAGAAGAAAGAAAGAAAGAAAGAAAGAAAGAAAGAAAGAAAGAAAGAAAGAAAGACATGGGGTAGAAACAAAGAAAGAGAAAAGGAGGAGAAAGAAAGAAAGTAACAAACAAAGAAGTAAAAAGACAGAAATGGGGTAGAAGAAAGAAAGAAAGAAAGAAAGAAAGAAAGAAAGAAAGAAAGAAAGAAAGATTGAAACGAGAGAAAAAAGAGACAGAGGGTTTGAAAAAAAGAAAGAAATAGAGAGGGGTATAGATAGATAGATAGATAGATAGATAGATAGATAGATAGATAGATAGATAGATAGATAGATAGATAGATAGATAGATAGATAGATAGATAGATAGATAGACTTGGCACATGTTAAAAGATGCGTCCTTTGTCAGTCTGATTTAGCTGTGTGTGTGTGTGTGTGTGTGGGGGGGGGGGGGGGGCACAGTCCTTGCTGCGGTCGGCCCCGGTTCGAAAAAATGTACTTAAAAAAAAAAAACCTTTACCAAATAATTCATAATATATTTTTTAATCTCTTTTATGGAAGAAAAAAGAAAATCCACTAAATCCACTTAAAACAGCTCAACAGCGCCGCCTGCAGGCGGAGGAGACAGAGTAGTCTGTGTGAAGGGCAGGGAGCAGGAAGGGGGGGCTAGAGGAGGACGGAGGGCTTCTGTCCTCCTCTAGACACATTGGACTTGGAAAGTACAATAGTTGATCACCACAAAACCCCTCCATGTGCTAATGATCTGATTGAATACACCTGTGTGGCAGCCTGCACTCAGAGGTCGCCATGGTGACTAACTGCTAACCTTTTACTGGGTGGCACAGTGTTGTGTGTGTGTGCGTGTGCGTGTGCGTGTGCATATGCGTGTGCGTGTGTCTGTGTGTGTGACAGACTTGATGGCCAACTGCACAACACAGGAGCAGAACAGTCAGATTTGAGCTCGGCGCAGCTCTCCTAATGACAGCCAAAAAACAGAGAACCGTACCTCTTATCAGAATGTGGTAGAGACTATCTGGGCAAGGAGACCTTCCTGAGCTTTCTGATGTGCATTAAATGTTTGTAGGACAAATACTTTTCTCAACCTGGCTAGTTGGAAAAGGGGGTCCTTTCTCCTTTTCTCAAAAAATCAGCTCCTACTTTTGTATTGAAGTCTATGAGCCACTGGAGCGGGTCTAGCTGCACAAAGAGGTTCACTGAGACAATTCTGTAAGTCTGTCTGCTGTTTTGAGCACATCATATGAGACACGACAAATGTGGCTACAAACTGTGGAGAAAATCATGTGTCTAGACTTTAATTTGTGGCCGTGCTGACAGTTTAGCCAGAAAAATTCTAGAATGTTTTTTTTGCCTCTCTCCACTCTGGCTGACAATGTCACCACTCTAGCTCTGCTCGTTAGACGCAACACACACCCATTATAAAGCTGGATTTTGTCAAAACACTTAATGATTTTAAAACTGCCAAATATCAGAAACTGTTGAAGATATCAATAAGCTGAGTCATAGAGGAACACTTAAAAAGTTTGTCTACAGCTTAGAATTTGAATTAAGTCTCTAGCTGAAATTATGCTGAAGCTTTAGAGGCTGAAAGAAGTAAGAAGATTTGAAGAGTTTCAAGACTGTTCCAATGCAATTCCTATGGGGAAAAAAAAAATCAGAAATAGTTGAATATTGCAAAAAGTATGAATAGTTGAAAAGAGAAAAGTCATAGCACCTATGTCGCGCAAAAGCTGAACGTTTTGATATATTAATTGTTGAAATATGCTTTCAGCATTCACACTAATAATAAGTATAAAGAAAATGGCGGAGAGGAAGAACAATAGTGATGTAGTTAAAGCAGAAGTAAGCGATATATTTGTGTTAGTATAAGTCTTAAATAGTTATATCTTCCCACAGCAATCACTTACATAGAGTGTTTGGACCGAAACACGGGTCTGTCAGTCACTCTGCTCTGCTCTGAGCCCGAGGAGAAAACTTTTCTCGTATCCTACAGTTTTTATCCAATGAGGAGAGAGAACGGCATGCAGGGCTGTGTGTGCAGCCAAGGGATGCGCGTGAATGTGGTGACGTAGGGACGAGGACTGTTATGGTGCGTTCAAGGCAACTCGTAACTCGTGTTTTTCCGACCTGTGAAGTCATACCAGTTCGATCTGGTACGAGTTCACGGGTCGGAAGTTACGAGTGGCCGTTATAGTGCACTTTCACAGGTAAAATAGGTCGGAAAAACACGAGTGGGTTGCCTGGAACGCTACAAAATCGTAAGTTGTGACTTGAAGCTGTAATTTACGATTTCAAAAGCCTACCTGGAACGCAGCATTAGCCGAAACGACCGGATCGCTTACTTCTGCTTTAAGTTACTTTTGTTAATGCATAGCTTTGGTGTAGTAAAGCTTCATTATGTAGAATAACTTGTAGTTTAGCTCACTACATTTTCCAAGTAGTTTGTCCAACACTGGCTTCAGCCAGACTAAAAATGAAACGTGATTGAGCTGACTGATCAAATTAAGACGATAAAGATTAAACTGCAGCTTTAATCTTGCAGTCTGATCTGTGTCGTTCACGTCCTCTCATCACCAACCAACAAGTACATGACACGTTTGGTGAAACACCTTAGCTTGTCTGTATCTGGACGATCTAGTAGAAAGCAGACGAGGTTTAGCTAGCGCAACATCTCACACTCTGAGCTTATCTTCACCATCTCTGTGCAGCAGCTGTTTGAAGTCGAGGATCCTCCGGCTCGAATCAACACAAACTAAAATCTTATTCCACAGTAATGAACAGTTGAACCTTCACAGTTTCCCCTGTGGGCGCAGCACATGCTCATGTACTGTATTGAAAATGTGTAACCAGCAGTAAGTGAAGGCTAATGAGCAGGGAAAGAGTCACCGCTGTTTACTCCGAACACACTACAGCTCAGGCAAAACACAAGTCCCTAATGGATAAATTATCTGACACAGAAAAATAATAATAAAAGTTTTTTGCAAGGTGGATCAAAGAGAAAGGAAGGGGAGAGGAGAGGAGTTAAACGCATACGTTCAACCTTACACACTTTACAAAATAAATGGTGACAATTATTTTGACAATTATTATTATATGACAAGAGACATTACACAAGACATCCTCAACCCCCTGTACAGAACTAAACTCTGCCAAGTCCAACACCATCTCATAATGAACCAACTCAACTCTGATACTTGCAGCCACCAGACCTTTACACATGTGCTCAACATCTAACCTGAACCCTTCATTTATTTTTTTCAGGTGAGCCAAAAGCTTATCTTGACTAAGGAAATCTTGACCAGACAGCCAGTTCTTCACTGTGCTACTGAATATCTGAAACTGAAACTTAAAAATCTGTCTTCAAAAACATATCCCAGTCTACAGAGCCACATCTGGGACAGTTGAGATGAAGATGACTTCCTCCCCCTCGGTCTATAAGTACCACATATCTGTTTGTAGCCATGTGCCTGCAGGGACCTCCAGCTGCCTCTTGGAGTTGACCCTGGTGCCAATGCACCAAACCACCTCCCCTGTTAGGAACCTTCACAACTACAGCACACAAGCTCTTTTGTCTGGTAGCTCTGGTGTCCTGAAGGAGAGCACCAACCCATCATTTTCAGTGCTTGTGTGATGTGACAGAGTTATCTCCTCCTTCCAACTTCACAATCACCGCTGCAGCTCATCCGTCCATCAGCCAGTTCACCTCTGAGCAGGAACCAGACAAGGTTTTACTGTATCTTGCCCTTGGCTCATGTTGAACACACCACACAAAAAAGTTGTGTGGTGGTTCATGTAAGAGTGATGTCACCATTACATCCCCCACCCCCACCCCCACCCCCCGTCCCCCTGCAGAGAACAGTTGAATAATCTCCTGGCTGTTGTAATCCTGTGACATAACAGGCTAGCTGAGCGCCTCCTGCAGCTTTCTAACACAGACTGCGAATCTGGACCAGACAGCTTCAACACACACACACACACACACACACACACACACACAATAACAGGGCTTTGCTCCACATGAGGACCACTGGCCTCATTTATAAACGTAATACGCACAAAACGGGGCTGGAAACTGGCGTAAGTTACTTTCCACACAAAGGTTGTGATCTATAAAAAACAAACTTGACGGGAGAATGTGCGTAACCTCTGACCTATGCGTACGCAACAAACTTGACGGGAGAATGTGCGTAACCTCTGACCTATGCGTACGCATGGTTTGGAGTAAAAGGGGAATCCACACAGACGGTGTGGTGGTGAACTGAAGATTGAGGAAATGTAGAGTGAGAAGAACGATTATGTTTTTATAATCGCCCTTCACACATTTAATTTCAATTCATTTAGTTTTATGTTAGCTCCATGTTATCAGAATGATTGAACTCACCAATGTTATTTTTTGCATTGGTCTGAGTAATTGTTTCAGAAACATCTTCTTAGAATATAACTGAAAATTCTAAATCAAAATTCTTCCTCTGTATTTAATCACCACCGTCTCTCCGTTATATTGTCCACTCCCAGAGCGCAGGAGGAGAGGACGGCGTGGCTGCATGGAATAAAGCATCCAGTCGTAACATGGTTTAAATATATTTTCCTATGATACTATGAACATATGATCGAGTCAAATAAATCTCAAAGCCTGGGAGAAAAGTCAGTAATTGTTTGCACAATTGTTACATTCTGTTTTCTTGTTATCAGTCCTACTTAATGCTGTTCATCACAAAAACCGGCATAAGTGTCATGTTCGTCAATTCCTCAGAATGTAACTGATTCACTAACTGATTCTGCTAATTATTCAAAGTTTTATCAATCAGTCTAATTACTGTAAATGTATAAATACAGCGGTGAGCCCCGTGCGTAATGCTGCACCATGGCACTGCTGGAGGACTACACCAATGGGAGAATAAGGAGGGGCCGATGACTTTCTGGCCCATGATGGTGACTGGTTAATAACTCGTTTCAGAGCTGTGCTCTTGGTTGGAACTATGTGCTGAACCGGGTCCAGCATGTGAGAGGGCAGCGCACTGAAACCACGCCACCGTGCGCTCTGTGCCACTGACGCCGTTGAGCTGCAGCAACATGTCACGTTGTCACTTTCACACCTGCAGCTAATTCACAACGACAGAACAACAATAGCACGCCAGGCTCACTTATATGCAGATCGCATTCATGAGGTGGTTTGCATTGACCATCTATGGTTAAAAAAAGGACGTGTAAAGGGCGGGATGTGAGGCCGATTCAGCTGTAGCACACTTGTAGGAACTCTGTGATTTATAAAGGGAAGTTTGCACAAGCATGCGTACGCAGGGTTCTATAAATCTGAATATTTTTTTGTCGCACTACACTTTTACAATCCACAGTTTTATAAATGAGACCCCTGGTCTGTTGCTGGATGGCAGCAGTGACAAACACTCACAGCAGATTGTTTTCCTTCACCTCCACAAACTCCCAGAAGTCCTTCAACTGACTTTTGCTGATGCTACAGTAACATGGCTAAGTCTGCACAACATTCTCATCCACCATGTTTTATCATGTTTTATTGAATTTAGTTTAAGCCACGTTCAGCTTCTGAGGACGACTGCTGTTCTGAAGCAGTTGTCCACAGTATCAATGTTTGATGCATCAGCTGCTGCTAAATAATAAAGTTAATTTTCTTCTATGAGATCCTTTTCACACTCATCTCAGGCTTTTGCTCTCTCACATGCTTTGTCTTCTGTTATGGATGAGTGACTGCAGGAGTCTCAGTCAACGTATAATCCAGGGGTGTCAAAGTCATTCTAGTTCAGGGGCCACATACAGCCCAATTTGATCTCAAGGGGGGTGGACCAGTAAAATGATTGCATAATAACCTGTAAATAACAAGAACTCTACATTTTTCTCTTTGTACTTATTAAGATGTTAACAGTTTATGAACTATCCTTTTTACAAAACATTATGAACAACCTGAAATTTCTTCTGTAATTTCAACTAGGGCGATATGGACCAAAAGTAATATCATGATACTTTTTAACCGAATGGCAATATAGGATATATATTGTGTTTCTGTGAGAGTTTCCCCCCAATTAGCAGCCCTAATGGCTTAATATTTTTGTCGGAGGCAAACCCATAAGAAGGCAGTCAGTTCTAGGTCAAAACCACATGTGGCAAATGACACACAGACAATTGTAGATATTGGTAAAGGGGTGATATTAAGTAATACAACAAAAACACATCACTCTCACTCACACACACTCTCCTCTCTCTCTCTCTGTTCCTCTCATCTGTTGTTTTGAGCTCCCAGCTGTTCATGGGTAACTATCCTATAGATTATATTTGGCTTATCACCGGGCCTGTCCGGCCCCACCAACCCGACCAGACACGCTGGTTCGGATCGAGAATTAGTGCTAATGAGTCTGGCTGCGTCGCGTCATCATCCGCAGGTCAGGTGATGTTCAGGCCCAGTGAGAACTGGAGCTGAGCTGAGCCAAGAGCAGGACTTTATGGTGAATGTCGGTGCTGTGTATACGCAACGAGCCGCTGAGAGTGGACTACAATGGTCCACATTACTCACTCACTTACTTATCTTGCCCTGTGAATCTCTCAATCCATCTGACCACTGTGATACTCAAACTATTTCACTTGGGCCTGCAAATCATCCCCAACCTGGAGGGGGCAGTCCACCACTCTCCAGTAGAGGTCTTCACGGGTCCAATTTGACGGACCCGAACCCAAATGGACCTGTGAAAATTGGACCCGGAGCCGACTGGCCCCGAGCTATTATTGTAAATATGAGTTCCGAGCCGAAATGGACCCGTGAAAATTGGACCCGGACCCGACTGGCCCCGAGCTATTATTGTAAATATGAGTTCCGAACCCGAACCGAACCCTTAAAAACCCGTGGACCCGAAATGCCCGAGTTGCTTTATGATTTAATACAAGTTGTCTAGCGTTAAATAAGACTTGTTTTTATTAGCTACTACTTTCTGTTTCTTACCTAAACGTAGTCTTCTTCTACCTGGTTCCGGCTGCGGCCGCTGCCAGCCCCCCCGGCCATAACGTGATGTAAACAGAAATAAATCCACGTCGTCATTTTCTTGTTTAGATGGTCATTGTAATCCTTCTTCTTAGCCATTGCTAACGCCCACCGGTCATTTCCTCTTGTTTAATTAACGTTATCATTTTGGAGTTTCCATGTGCTTTGCGGAGCGTAACGTTACCGCGGTAACAACATGCTACGGCAACTCGATTGTTTAACTATTTTGAACCATTAACCATAACGTTACGTTAATAAACAAACTTTTTAACTGCCCCGAGTCCTGACCTAGGCTCTAACTTTTGCTTGAACTGTCACCTTTGACGTCATCATCAGAGTCGTGTAGTTGTTTTGATCACGTGACATAAGTCACACAGGCAGCTCGCAGCCTTGCATTGGACGGAAGGGGGAGGGCGGGGGTGATTGACAGCTGTGACAGCCAATCGCCGGGTCCTCTCGGGTACTGTAGGACCTGGCCTTTCACAATAAGAGACCCGAGCCCCGAGACAAACTCTACCGGTTCCGACCCGGCCCCGGCGTCACTTCTTGTGAATGGACCCAAGACCCGAGCCGGGTCGGGTCGGAACCTCGGGTTTTCGGGTTGGCGGGTTTTTCCGAAGACCTCTACTCTCCAGCTGAGAACTGGAAGCATGGACTCAGACTTGGAGTTGCTGACTATGGCTTCACATTCAGCTGAAAACTATCGCAGTGAACACCAGAGGTCATGTTCTGATGAGGCCATCAGGACCACATCATCTGCAAAGAGTACAGATGAAATCCTGAGGATGTTCAACTAAAACCTATTGATGGGAAACTTCTCACAGCACCGCGGTTCGTTCCACATCAGATGTTATTGAACTGAAGACAGCAGTCGTTACTCAAACTTCTTGTTACCCGGCGTGTAGGCGTCTCCAAGGAAATAAGGATATCCTATGTTACCATAGTAACCAGAGATCCGCTGGCTATGGTGTTTGAACAGCATCAGAGAAAGAACTTATCTGCAACTGAGTCATCTTTCATATTGTTGCAACAAAACTCATATTAATCTAAATGAGTCTAGATTTACTACACATTTCTCAAAGTTACCCCCGCCCCCCTCCCATTCATACTGGACATATTTATTTATTTATTTTAATAAGATTTTTTTTTTCACCACTTATCTTTCCTTATGTATTCAATTCCTCCTGTGAAAACTTATCTAAAACTAAACCAGATTCTTAATTTAAAAAAAGATTTCAAGATTATTCTTTATTTTTATTAGTTGTTTTTAAAATTGTATTGGAATAATTTTTTGTCACCTTTTTATTTATTTCATTCATTTTTTAATTCTTAAAGTTGTTACGTAAGGTTTTCAACATCATTATTTGTTTTTTGTGACCATATCAACGCTGACTGTGCAGAATGTTGTGCTGAGCTCTTTGATGTTGTTGTTTTTATTAAAAAATAAAAAGAACAAAACTCAATAATAAAAATATTCTTTATAAAAAGGAAACTAGATATCAAGTCCTTTGTGAATGTATCTTAATGATTTAACTAACAGCAACAGTTTTCATTTAGTCAAACAACACATATTTAATGAAAACCATCTCATCTGCTCCACCAACACCAGCCTCCTCTCCAGCTCCTCCTCTTTTAATACCCAGTGTAATTGTGACTGACAATTCCCAAAATAGTGTCTACAGGACGAGTGAAGGTGTCTTGTTTCCCGCACGTCTCCACAGTCAACAATCAGAAATCAGTTCCTCACCAGACAGTTACACACAGCAAACATCACAACCAGTGTAACTGTACAGAGACAAAAGTCTGTTTATCAAACATCAGTGAGAGTGGAGCATCCTCACAAACAACGGAACATCTTTGGTTGAGGAGCACAGACAGAAAACTCTCTTTCTCTGTCTGTCTCTTTCTCACTCTCTCTCTCACACACACACTCACACACACACACACACTCCTCTTACCTTTCATGGCAGAAATGACAAAATACATATTTATAATCCAGGCTCTTGGAGGAAACAGCACTAGGAGGGTCCTCCGTGTCTGTGAGAGTGTGTGTGTAAATGTGTGATCAGCAGCAGCTCTGTCCCTGCTCTGACATCCTGAGCTGCTGCTCAACAGCATGAGGATCCATGTGACTGTGACATCAGCAGCCTCCCCCGCCCTCCCCCCTGACTGACACACCAGCCAGCCAATGACAGGAAAGGGCAGGGAGGCGACAGCTCTGATAGGCTTTGTGTGTGTGTGTGTGTGTGTGTGTGTGTGTGTGTGTGTGTGTGTGTGTGTGTGTGTGTGTGTGTGCGTGTGTCATAGATGTATTAAAAAAAACTGATTTACATAATTAAACAAAATACATGGTGCCAAACAAGTGAATGTAGCAGTATTGGAAAAGGGAAGAGAACAGATCAAAACATTTTTGGTTCCACAGTTAAGATAACATATTATTATGGATAATGGAGGATAGGTATATGATTGCCTCAATCTCTGCCCCCAAAGCTTTCCCCCCTTTTTTTGCTTGTTTTTCTTTTGTCCTTTTATTTTGAGTCCTTGTCTTGTTTTGTATGATTGGTAGTTGTTTGGGGTTTTGTTGTTTGAATGTTCAATAATGATCTGTATGGACTGTTTGGTAATTTTTAAACCAAAGCAAATTAAATAAATAAATAAAAAAAAGTTGATCACACAAAAAAAAACATAAATAAAATGAAATTTAACTTAAGGGATCTTCTGCATTTAAAAAAAAAAATGTGATAAATGACCTCATCCAGAGTAAAACAGAAGACAGTGTACATGTGTGAGCTCCGTAAGCATTTTAAAGAGGAACTATGCAAGATCTTTACCTTAGCTATGCTACATTTCTACCTTAATTAAACAGCTTCAGAGTAATTGTGATGGTTAAATAAATGAAGAATGGAGGCTCTCTGTATTCTAGCGTCTCCTGGCCGAAAACCAACCTTGCAAGATCAATGCCTCCGACCCGGTGCCCCAGCTCTCATCTCTTCGCATTGCGACACAAACACACCCCGTAACCTGTAATCTCTTGTTTATGACAGATAATTTTTTTATTTATTTAACCTTTATTTAACCAGGCAAGCAAATTAAGAACAAAATTCTTATTTTCAAGTGCAGCCTGAGGGGGAAGGGAGAGATAAAACTACATAAATATACACATCATAACGCGTGATATATGATATTATGCACTGCTGCATGGCTTGCTTTCCCGTCGGCTTTGTTGAAAACAAATGCACATGGCCGGGAGGAGGGTTAGCAAAACAGCGGAAAAGCAACAGGAAACAAAAAAAGAATCTGCAGCTTTGCTAATACAAAGAGAAAAGTGCTGTTCTTGTCAAACTCAAACATCCTCACATCAAATACCTGAACTATTCCTTAAAAGTACAGGTGCAGCACAGGTGTGCTCTGGTACCTGAGGACTCCTCTGACCTCATCTCATGGTGTGTTCATTAAAACGTCAACGTCATCTAGCTCATCCTGTTGTTTGTTTACTCCAACAGCAGAAAGGTCAAACCAAAACCCTGTGGTTTTTTGTGGAACAGATTCTTGACGACCAGTGCCCCATGACTTCCTGTAGTCTTGCTGGTACAATGAGGTTGCCAGGCAACAAATAATTACACCTCGTAACTTCCCCATGAACCAAAGACGTGGTCGCCCCTGTGTTTCTGAAAAAGTAGTGGAAGTTTGTTTCTATTAATGAGATCCCAAATTTAAAAAAAACGTATGGTTGATATTCTGTATCATGTTGGAACTGAATGTAATTAAAAGTCTGTTGTGTCAAAGTTTAATATCAATATGTTTCTTCCATCAGGAGGAGAGCAGCATCATGACAGACAGTCATAATCACTGACACAAAAATCAAAACCACATGTCATGTTTGTGCCGCCTCCTCCTCCATTGCGGTTCACAGAACACAAACAGTTCAAAGAATCAGAGGACAGGAGGCAGTGAGCAGACACGAGGAGGAAGGTGCGAAACAACAGAGAAAACAACCAGAAGAAACCAAAGAGGAAGAAAACACAGGACCACATGCAGCAAGCCTGAGCAAGCTGAGAGACAGGTTCTGCAGAAATCTCTCCACCAATCAAGTCCACCCACACTCGAGTGGCCCTGAGAGCAACTATATTTTTTGTGAGGTAGTTTTTTTTAACATGAGGTGTGTTGGATGTTGTGCTGTTTGAGCTGAATTTGTCAGAAATAAGAAAAACTGCCATGGCCCTGAGAGTTCGACGCACTGCAATTCAAGAAAACACACACCCCCGCGATAGAAAGAGATCATAAATCTCCAATGTAACCGGGTACACGTCGGTTAGAAGCCCCGTTTACCCGTTTACAAATTGTGAACGTTGACATCCCCCCTAACTTTTCCAGTTTGTTTTCTTAGACTACGTATGTATTATAATTTTTTATTTAGCCTACTTTGTTTTGATGCTAATGCAGCATTACTATGAGTATTAGTCAGGGTCTTATGCAGAATAAATCAGTCATACAAAGATTAGACTACTGGAGGTTTTTGTGCGGCCCTGATTACTGCCCAAGTGCCCATGCGCAGACGTGTGGAAACTGTGCTTAATGTTTACCTTCAACAACGGTCTTTTCCCAGTTAGTGGCGCGTTAGCTCAGTGAACAAAGACAAAGCAAAAGGAACAAATGAATCACCGCCTCCTCTTGGTCAGGGTTTGAGTTGCTCTCATAAACCCTGGTCTGTCTCACTGCTCTTACAAGACTTTTAGCCTGGTCTGTTAAAGGGACAACGAGAAGTTTTGGAAAAGCGAAGCGTTTTCACGCTACATTTATGAGCCTCCGCGCACCGTGGAATTCTTTGACCGGCGCAAGACAGACTCATGTTTTCATTCATCAAGAATTAAAGTCAGAGGTTGGAAGACGATCACATACCGTCGTAGTTCTGACCATAAACGGCGATTCGGCGGCGTTATTCTCATGACTCGCCACGAAACCGAAAGTAAGGAAATGCTGGTCGGCTCGACCAGCATTTCCGCCACCACTAATAATATCAAAATAACGATAGAGACAAAACGATATATTTATCGAAAATGGGCCCATTAACAAGTGTGGGTAGCGTAGATTCATCCACATTAATATGAGACTTTTTTATAACCAAATAGAAACTCCTCGTTGTCCCTTTAATTCTTGATGAATGAAAACATGAGTCTGTCTTGCGCCGGTCAAAGAAATGTACAGTGCGCGCAGAGGCTCATAAATGTGTGAATAGTGTGAAAACGCTTTGCTTTTCCAAAACTCCTCGTTGTCCCTTTAAGACTTAATTTATTCAGTTTACCTATTTACTTTATTTAGTAAAGTAAAGCTGAATATGTCCAGGCAGAGGGCAGCAAGATGCAGGAGAGAGAGTCTGAGCTTAGGAGGAAGGAGAGTAAGCACACAATCATGAAATTGTGTCTTTTAGTGTGGATCATGGTTTATTAATTTAATCACACACTGAATTAATTATTTCTGGTTGTGGGTGGGGGTCTTAGGCTCTGTTTGCCTATCTGTGACAGTCACCAAACAACCAATACTAAAGGACTTAGAACTTGAGAGGAAACGCTAAAGAAAAACGGAGCCCATTAGTTGAACTTCAGCTGCCTGCACAGTAACAGGATGTGTTTGTGTGTCTCTCCTGCTCCTGTGTTGTTTTTGTGCATCAGTGGATAAAAACACAGAATTTTCCTTTGAAAGGTTAAATAAACCATATTTCAGCAGTAAGGACTACAGCTTCACCCAACATCCCACTCTGCTTCATAAAACAAATCCCAGCTGAACCATGGAGCACGAGTGAAAACGATTAAGCTCCCTGAAAACAGCCGGGCTGAGTAAACGTCAGAGCAAAGTCACTGAGGCTTCGGGCAAGAACGACTGCTGCCAGCAGAGAGAGGAAACTGAGGAGCAGCAGGAGCTTCATTCTTCCTCCAAATTGGCAGAACAGGAGGATGATTTACGCTTCGAAGGGCTCGACGACTGGCGGCGGAGCTCTCCACCTCCTCCTCATCACACCCAGTCAATAATATTCTCAGCAGCACGTTAGGAGTTGTTTGGAAAATGCCTCCACAGCACCCTCAGGATCAGTGTTTCTCCCCCCCTGATCATCCCGACTGCAGGAGGATCTCACATTCATTATCCATCCTTATCAGCTCTAATGAGAGGGACTCGACTCTGGCAGCAGTCCTTGGTCACACAATCATCCTTATCTGTCCTCCACACTCACAGCTCACACATGTTTTACAGAGAAAACTGCTTCTAATGTGGAAAGAAAAATAAACTATGACTACAGAGACCAGGAGCTGCTTTCAAAACTTTCAGCAAACATCTCAAGATAATCTACAGAGCTCAGTGTGAACCACAGAGGCCACAGATCTCAAGATTACAGCAGCAAAACTCCACCTGTCGAAGGGAAATCACCTCCACACATTCAAACAGCCAAACAAACAAACAGGCCAGAGCAAGGATTGTGGGAAGTCAAACAACCTTCATCTTACAGCACCTGAGGTCTGAACCACAAAACAGGATTTAAGGTTATCAAAGTAACTTCAGGTTTAACTGTGATGGACCCGTGAAAATTGGACCCGGAGCCGACTGGCCCCGAGCTATAGTAAATATGAGTTCCGAGCCAAAATGGACCCGTGAAAATTGGACCCGGACCCGACTGGCCCCGAGCTATTATTGTAAATATGAGTTCCGAACCCGAACCGAACCCTTAAAAACCCGTGGACCCGAAATGCCCGAGTTGCTTTATGATTTAATACAAGTTGTCTAGCGTTAAATAAGACTTGTTTTTATTAGCTACTACTTTCTGTTTCTTACCTAAACGTAGTCTTCTTCTACCTGGTTCCGGCTGTGGCCGCTGTCAGCCCCCCCGGCCATAACGTGATGTAAACAGAAATAAATCCACGTCGTCATTTTCTTGTTTAGATGGTCATTGTAATCCTTCTTCTTAGCCATTGCTAACGCCCAGCGGTCATTTCCTCTTGTTTAATTAACGTTATAATTTTGGAGTTTCCATGTGCTTTGCGGAGCATACCGCGGTAACAACACACTACGGCAACTCGATTGTTTAACTATTTTGAACCATTAACCATAACGTTACGTTAATAAACCAAGGGGGCAGTTGTCGCTCTGAGAAGTGAAGCTCACTTCCGCGTTCAAAAAACTGCAATCCCCTCGGCTTCCTCTGGGGGCTGGCTCCAGAAGGGAGCAACTCCAATTGAGCCCCATGTTAAAATAGCTGATTTTACAGCTTAAAAAAACATATTTACAGCCTGGTACATTTTATTTTTTTGGTCTCAACCGATAGTTTCTACCCCCGCACACACTCTGAGGGGGGTGAATTTTTTTTAAACTCTACCGTTTTACTATTATTAGGTTTAAAGTTCTGGCCAATTAGGGCGCAGAACCGTTGAGTGACAGGTCCGGAGACTGCTGCTACGAGGCCAGTGGGCGGGCTCTCGGCCGGCTAACGGCCGCACCTCTCCAAATATGGCAAGTAGAATCCAACATGGCGCGGTTCAAACCCCCGTAGTAGCGGCACAAAACAGACTCACATGTGCTACGTCCATTCTTTTTACAGTCTATGTAATAAACAAACTTTTTAACTACCCCGAGTCCTGACCTAGGCTCTAACTTTGGCTTGAACTGTCACCTATGACTCTGACTCATCATCAGAGTCGTGTAGTTGTTTTGATCACGTGACATAAGTCACACAGGCAGCTCGCCGCCCTGCATTGGACGGAAGGGGGAGGGCGGGGGTGATTGACAGCTGTGACAGCCAATCGCCGGGTCCTCTCGGGTACTGTAGGACCCGGGCTTTCACAATAAGAGACCCGAGCCCCGAGACAAAAGGCTCGTTCGAGATGAACTGCGCCTCGTCTGGACGGTCGGCGAGAGCAGGCGGCAGCAGCAGCGGGTGGTGACAGAAAGCTGTAGTCAAGTCGGACAGTTTCCAGCCGCCGTCAATACAAATAGGAAGTCACCGAAGTATATATTTCTTATGCTGTACTGCAATTGTCCAATAAATAACCAATATATTTCTCAGGACATAAGTTTGATTCAGTGTGAATATTTTTTTAAGCAGTATAGGCCTACAACATGAGATTCATATAATCTAAGATTATACAACAACAGGTAGTGTTTGCAGTCCTAACTAAGAGCCAATCAGCTCGTGATCCGGCGCGTTTCCCATCATGCCCTGGGGCTTGCAGTCGGTGGAGAGCAACTGCGGCGCCTGGCTCTAAAAACTGCGGCCGCCTTGATCTCGTGAGGTTATCGTTGCAGGCGCGTGCATGACGTCAGAGCAAGTCGGGATCAAGTCGGACACAAATCTAACCGGCATGCATTGTGCGCTGGTCACCGCCGATCGATTCTGCGCAGGCCTGGCTCATCTCGAACGCACCTAAACTCTACCGGTTCCGACCAAGGGGGCAGTTGTCGGTCTGAGAAGTGAAGCTCACTTCCGCGTTCAAAAAACTGCAATCCCCTTGGATTCCTCTGGGGGCTGGTGTCAGAAGGGAGGTGAATTTTTTTTTAACTATACCGTTTTACTGTTATTAGGTTAAAATTCTGGCCAATTAGGGAGCGGAAACGTTGAGTGACAGGTCCGAGCAGCTCCGTGGACAGCTGCTTCGAGGCCAGTGGGCGGGTTCTCGGCCGGCCAATCCAACATGGCGCTGTTCAGGCCGCCATATTTGAGTCACAAAAATGACTCCCCAAAACCAATGGGTGACGTCACGGACGCTACGTCCATTCTTTTTACAGTCTATGGTTCCGACCCGGCCCCGGCGTCACTTCTTGTGAATGGACCCAAGACCCGAGCCGGGTCGGGTCGGAACCTCGGGTTTTCGGGTTGGCGGGTTTTTCCGAAGATCTCTACTGTGAGTATTCGGTCCTCACTTGTTCAGATTTGTTACTAGGGTCCAGAGCAGGTTAACATCAGGGGATCAGATCAAAGCCTGTCAAGACCTAATCTACTGACCAAACAGATCACTGGGAAAACAGTAATAGAAGTATCATTCCTACAGGATCCTGACAGGGACAAAATACTTTACAATGGAGTGATCTATGATAATGAGCAGCACATTTCTATAACTCGGTGGTGTTTATCATACATTTGAAATAAAAATCAAACCTCTGTGGCTGAGTGGTTGGAGCACATGCCATGTTCGCATGGCCTGAAGCGAGGATTGCCGGTTTGACTCCCATCCAAAGTGATCTTAAGCATATGTCACCCACCCCCCCCCCAAAAAAAGAAAGAAACCTCTGGTGTCTGTGATTACAACAATGATCCTCACACTGATTATTATTTCTACAATTATGAATTAGACTTTTCAGTTTCTCTTTCTTTCAGCAGCTGGAACTGTGTGAAATTACATCAGTTTTTATTTTATGAAACATATGTTCACAGTGCATACATCAACAGACAATAGAGTATTAATACTTACAAACATCAAAATGAATCAGACAATTTACAATATACTCCTAATTCACTTCAATTAAGATTGTACATAAATGTTTTCGATTCTGCTATTAGATCATATTATTACAGCTTACGGATGCATGCCACTTACATGAAAGCTCTTGTAGCAAGACAGTAAACCCCAGTGTTAACTGAGCCAGGTGAGGACCAACCTCTTAGTACAGATAATACAGGAAGGTCAATGCCAGGTTTTGTTAATCCACATAACTGAAGCTGGTCCTGGCTATGTTGGACTGTCTATGTTTGAGCAAACAGCAGTGAACTTACATGTGTGTGTCTTCTTCACAGCAGCCGACAAACCTGCAAGACACAGAAAAGAGACACAATCATATAGTGACCTTGGGTTTTCTGAAAGGCGCTAATACATTTGAGTTATCAATACCATTAATATTATTGTTAGTCACAGCGTTGATCATGTGGAGAGTTGATGTTGACTGTCAGCAATATGTTGATCTGAGGTGAAGCAGAAACTTCTGGGTTTTGACTAAGAGTAAAAAAAAAAACCTCTTTCACAATCATATAGAAATGATCATTGACTGAATATCACCGATCCTCCTCCTACAACATGAGCTTGTCACCTGTCACACTAGCTTAACAACCATTTTTACTGTGAATCCTACAATCATCATAAATGAAAACACGTGGCAATAAACCTGATTCTGTGTCACAGGCTTAATGTCATTAGTGAGCCTAGTGTCTGCGGTGCGTTCACATGTCTGTCTCTGTAACACCAGCAGATGGATATTTGTGATAAAGTTGAAGCTGCAATATGTATGGATGAAACCACGTTACCATGACGTCGTACATAATCACTTTACTTGACTTTGTTTATTTATTTGAATGGGACAGTACACATTAATGGACATAACATGCAAATACTGTATGCCGGATTATAGCAAGATGCTAATTTCGTAGTCCCATTAACATAACTCACGTGTATGTGTGTGTGGTTTTTTGTGTAAATACTGTGACAACCCCTCCCACTCATTTGTGGGTTCTTTGTGTGTCATGCACCTGTAGGCTGGGCCCTGGTCACATACATGTCTCCTCATTCTCTCTCTCTGTTAGTGGTTTTCTCACCCACTGCATTCATCACCAATTTAACCGATTACAGATTCATGTACTATGCTGATTTAATAGATTTGGGTTTAATTTACTTTCGTGGTCTCCCTTTTGACTTGCTCACTGAGCCTGGGCTAAGACAAACATATAAAGTAAAGTTTGACTGTTGGAATAATTAAAGTTTGAATTGCTGCTGCAGTGAAGCTGACCAGTCTTGAACATGTTTGCTTTGAAAAACGGTAACATCATGAAACCACCTCCCACACTGTCTGAAATGATGTCATTACACGTCTCAGATGGTAAAGAAGACCACTTCATCTTCATCATCACATTGATAAAGTTGCTGGTGAAAGAAACTAATCTGCAGGTAAGTCAAGTGGTCTGAGATTTGCAGGTTTATTTAGTGTTTGTTAAAGTGCGTCCTTCTGAGGGACACACACACTCAGACCTGAAGTGAGTCTGATGTGTGGACGTAGACACTCAGCAGTTGAGTGTGACGCAGCTCGTCGTCTGTCTGTGTCCTGAGGGCCGCGCCAGGCGCAGACAGTCCCAGGGCCAAAATCTGTCAGGGCCACAGTGACTCCCTCCTCCGGTGATGCTCTGCTCGCTAAGCCCATCTGGACAAGGTCAGACGTGTGTGTGTGTCCATCTGTGAAGTGTATGTGAGTCTTTCTATACATCAGTAGGGCTGAACAATGTTTTTCAGTTTCTTTAAACAATTTCCTAAATGTTACAGACACACAGGATGAAAAATCAATATTGTGGTTGGCACCCGCCACCACAGGGCTAGCCACAGCCCTGCAGGTGCCAGTGCTGCGGAGGCGACCAATTAGGGTGCGGGCCCGGGTGGTGGCAAACACCTGCTTCTGTGCTCACTGCGGCGGCCATCCTACTTGTTGCGGCAACGCCCGGGTATGGTCCCGACGCTCCAACGTTTCACTCGGACTGTATTTCCTTTTTCTTTGCTGGTGCATATATGCTATTTCTCCAGTTCCTATCTTAGTGGTATTAAATATTCAAACAAGAACTTTGAAGGCCGAAGCGGAGAAGGTTTCTTTGTGAACAGCAGTAGAACATGGGTCAGTCCTGACAACTGCTGTCGGGGGCAGGGGGCGTGCGCAGTTGAGCCCGAGAGGAGGAGCCCAGTTTGAATGTTTTCTTTACAAACTGCAACGACTCTACCTTTAAGTACTTTATTTAATTTGCAAAATGTTTCCCGTTCATAGGCTCTACTAGAGGGCCTGCACACATTAGTCTGGCCAAATCAGCCAGTCATCAACATCAGTAACACAACGGCCACCAACAATCACAGGTGAATTTTCAATTTGTTTTGTGCGTGCAAAAGAACACTGTTCATTGTGACCGGCCCAGAGGTTTTTGTGCTGTATTTTGTTGTTTTGTATATGAAGATGTGTCCATGTTTAAGTCACCACAATAAATGTATTTACATAAACCCCCCCAAGTAAAGCTCACTTCTATTGTCAAGTCTCCTCCCATCAGCCATCTGGTAGTCTGACATTGCAGACACACATACACACATGCACTCACATACAAACACACACATACATAGAAAACACAGCAGGTCACTCCATCACTGTCAATAAGCCTGTGGAGTCTCCTTGTTCAGTCCTTCAGTCCTTCACCTGAGGACAACAGTTTCAGTAAAGTCTTTTACTAACTAATGTGTCACCTGATTTTATTTGAAACCTCATGTTGCTGAGCAAATATTCAGTGACATTAATGAGCACAACGTTATGGTGCATTTCAATACAATTCAAGATTGAAAAGGTTCATGTGGCACCTTGACACTTTCAAATCAGCTCTCAAGACGCACCTTTTCTCCATGACCTTTCCGAGTTAGTTATTTAGTTTTCTCACCCTTTGTTTGTTTCGTTCACTGTTCATGTTGAAGTGACCTTGGTTTTTTTTTAAAGGCACTACATCAATTAAAGTTATTATTGTTATGTTTCGATGGAAGAGTATTAGGGCGGGCCACTTGTGGGAAAAAAAATGAGAGGAGTGATATTATTTTTCATTATGCACTTCAAGAATTAAGTTGAAAAAAAAGTCAGCCATTTGACACAAACAGTGCATCTAACTGCCTCTACAAAATGCATAATGAAAAAAAATCTCCCTCTTCTCATTTTCTTTTCATGAGTGGCCTTTATACTCTTCCATAGTGTTTCCACTGCAGTCCTAAGTCCCGCTATGATTATACAAATAAGGCTGATGATGTATGGAAGAGCAATGGAGGTACATTTTCATTGTGGGTCACTGTTTCCAACTGCCAATGGATATCATCTTCCACATAAAGGCTGTGTGAGGCCTGCACCTCAATGTCCATCTGAAAAAGTCAAACAGAGCTCTGGTAGCTGATGTCACGATCTGATAAACAATTAAAAAACATCTGACTTTTTTTCTCATTTTCCATGACTTGCAAATTGATCAACCATTTTCCAGGTTTTCAAGAAAGAAAGTAGGCTTTATTCTCACAAGCAGCAAGGAAGAACAAACTATGACAATAAAATTCAAGTTGTGATAAAGTACAGGTTTGGCACTGTCGACAGTCTTGGTGGAAAAATCAAAGAGCTGATAAAACAGTTGTGCATAAAAGTAAGGTGTAAATATCTGAGAGGAGGCGAAGTGTCTCTGACAGGATCCTGATGCTGACACTCACCTTCACTGAACTTGAGTCTGCTCCTGATGCTGTCAGATAACTGTCACCTAATGCTGATCTGCTGATCTGCTTCCTGTCAGATGACTCAGAGCAAACACTGAGCTGAGTGCTGTGGTATTACTGAGAAAGCCTCAGCGATATGCACCCGGCCATGCACATATGCTGTGGCTGCTGAGGAGGAGACGGATAAAGAAAAAGGTATAAAAGGAAAAAAAAAGAAAGAAAAAAAAAACGGGTTGATTCCACTGATCATCGAACGCTGACCTGGAAAACAACTTGATTTAATGTGGCTGCAAAAACCCTCCTCAGCAGAAACACAGCAGGTCCGGGGCATCGTTGTTTATCTGCAGCGACCTTTGACTGCCTCCAAACAAAAATCCTACACACTCACATACACACAACCTGGTGCACACACTTCATATTTCAAAGACGTGATAACAGGCGCTGTCTTCAAGCTCCTACAAGGCTTTATCATGGAATCTAGGCCAGATTAGAATATTCATTAGCTTTGCCCTTTTCAACTCCAGGATGCAAGAGGAGATGATGCTTTAGCTCTCTAGCCTCTGGTAGGGGTGTCCCTGAATAGGGATTTTCATAGTTAAATCAGATTCGCCAGATTTAGCCTTTAGTCGACTAATCATTGAATCATGTTGTTTTTTCCACTCATTGATTCATGATCTCATTATTGTCTTTTTCCGCTCTAGAGAAAAGAACTAAAACACACAAATAAACAAATGTAATTCCTCAGTTGGCATAACAGGACAATCTACATGTATCACTGTCTCCATTATGGGGACGGTGTAGTGATGAGTATATGAGTTTGTACTGTGAATTAACGAGTTTATTTTGCTAATGAAAACTTTCATTTTCATTTCACCTTTATTTATTCAGGGAAGGTCAAGAGTGAGCTCTCTTTTTCAATGATGCTCTGATTACAAAACAACACAATTACACAATATACAAATACAATCAAAATCATAATCCATAACTAGAAAATTTCCTCTCGGGAAATTTTGAATGGGCCACGGGGCTACTGCCGGTTGTGCCATCTCTGTCAACATGGGAATCAAACCCACGATCTTAAGGTGTGTGTGTGTGTGTGTGTGTGTGTGTGTGTGTGTGTGTGTGTGTGTGTGTGTGTGTGTGTGTGTGCGTGTGTGTGTGTGTGTGTGTGTGTCTTGTGTAATAGGGCCAGGACTCAATTAAAACAATTAATCTATTTAATTAGAGGCTTTGTAATCAATTAATCACAATTAATTGCATTTTAATCGCATATAAATATTTGACCTGAGAACAGTGAGAAGCATTTTTTTCACATGGATTTTAGTATACCATTGAATGACTGAATAGCTTAATCAACAAAACATTGTTTTTTTTTTCAAGGTGGTACTTAACCAAGACCAACATGCAAATTATCGATTAAGGCGAGACACCCCAGGTGAATAGGGTAAAAAATTTAACTAACAGCTATTGCCATGAAACTTTCTATGTTTATTACTTAGATTGAGACAATTATTTTTTGTATTACATGTTTTCTTAAATATTATGCTTACATATGGAAATTAGACATTATATAATTAAATATGCGTGAATTTGTGTACATTTCCAGACCCGAAATCTGAAGATTGGATAAAGCCACTTTCAAAATTCTTGTTTTATTTTGTTGACATATTAAAGTCAAAAGTTTTTACAGAGGGGATTTTGGATATCTCTTTTTATCACTTTGTAAATGAGAAAATACTGTCACCATCCCTAAAAAATCAAATTTCGCCCTGTTTTTAGGTATAAATTGTTGTATAAATGAGGCTGTGAATGATATATCAACAATCCCCTCTGTAAAAACCTTCAGAATATAGGCGGGAATACAACTGGAAGGTTTTGTGTCTGTAAGTGCTGCTGAACTGGAGATTTCGGGTCCAGAGTATAAGAAAAAGCTCATTTTGAGAAAACGGCCTTTAAAGATTCTATTGCAAAAATTCCACAAATTGGCTCTATGCACAGCTCTACTTCCTGAACTTAAGGCAGCTCCTTTATTTCCTGTATTACATTATTGGACAAACTGATGAATCCAGGTGTGTCTGACCATTGTGACTACTCAGACACACCTGGATTAATCAGTTTGTCAGTAAATAAAAGAGCTGCCTTGAATTTAGAAAGCAGTGGAGCTGTGCATAGAGCCCATTGTTACTGGAAACAAGAGTGTCTGGCCACTGTGAATTTTAAGGTGTGTGGGCCAGTAGGTCAGAGAAAAAAAAAAATAAATAAAAATAAAAATAAGAAACACTTTAGGTGTAGCCTAGTTGGGCTCATCTGTAATATGACAACCAATGTTTTCAGTTTCTCTCTGTCTGGCTAAAAATCATATCTGGCCCATGTCAGTGTCACATCCGTTTCACCTCTGTCACTGAGAAGTAAACTACTGCACAACACGTGATTCTGAGGATCGATGCTCATTTTAAGCCCCGTACCAGCGCAGGGACATATTAAATCTCCGATCAATTCATTCAGACGTCTGATGTGTAAAAAAAAAAAAAAAGCCACCGCTGTGTATCGCGCTGGTCTCCGGCGGCAAACACTCGTTTTTTTACGGGTGACAGCTTCCGCGATGACGCACTTTGTAAAGGGATCTTATCGCTCGGTGAGTTTCTGTGCTTTGTCTTTTGTTGTCTAGCAAGTGAGAGTTGCTGTTTTATTTTACGTGAGGATTTAAATCGATTTCCTTTCCCCGTTTTTAAAAGTCCCTCCATGCTGTTCAGAGCGCATCACGTGATGCTTCTAAACGAATCACGCTGTCGGAAAACGACAGCAGCCAATGAGACCCTCCCTCGTACTTTTACGATTCGTCGCTGGTACAAAGGAAATGACCATTTTTGGAACCGACACATTAGTGCAGGAGAGAGAGAGGGAGAGATAGAGAGAGATAGAGAGAGAGCTTCACAGCGATACCTGATATGACAGGAGTCTGAACAGACGCGGCTCGCTCCGCGATAGAACGGTCAGTTCTGGTGAATTTAGGAGAAATCTACAGGCGACACCAGTCAAAGTGAAGTAAAATAAACACCCATAATGTGTATTTTAGACTATTTTTTTGTATTAGTCTGAAAGAAGACATGTTATGGAAGCAAAATAGCCCAAAATCTCAAAATTGATAAGTGCATGAAAAAACGATGTTTTTGCCTGCCGTGTCTCGCCTTAATTCATTAATCGATATTTGATACAGATTTAAATGGTCTTTCCTGCCAATACACTATGATGATTACTGTAGTATTTAACTAGGCTACATAAATCACAGTAGCATAAACTGATTTGTTGAACGGACCAGGTGATGGGCTGACTGGTCCTGTCTAACTTCTGTGTACTGGGTGCCATTGTGCAGGGTGTTAAGGCAGCCTTCCTCCACTGCAGTCCCTATGGTCCTGGACCCTCTGGCTGGTGGGGTGGGCTGCTTTCAGCTGGGGGGGGACTCTATCAGCTGCTCCCACGAGAGGCATTTGACGCATTTGACACCAACAAGGTTTAACTTTAAAACCAGATTAAATCATGGTTTAAGTTTAAATTCTGTTGCACGTTAACTGTGTTTTAATCACATGAAGGTGTGTGTGTGTTTGTGTGTGTGTGTGTGTGTGTGTGTGTGTGTGTGTGTGTGTGACTGTAATCACATGAAGCTGGCTCTAGAGTCTGTGTGTATGTGTGTGACTGACTTGACACATAGTTAGTTAGTTAGTAGCTGCATCCTGTGTCAGTCTGATTTAGCTGTGTCTCTGTTTATAAACATTTAAACGAGCGCCAGGTGGATTGTTTATGAAGTTAACGAGCTCTGGCCTGAGGATCAAAGAGGTTACCACGGCGATAGGGGCCCCCGCAGGCTGAGACAGACAGAAACGTGGAGAAAAAGAGCCATTTTCTGCCTCTGCACCGGTCTCACATTTAGGCTTAGCATGACAAAACGGTAACTCCTATCAGAACAAAACACAGATCAACGTTGCTCTAAGGACTTACTGAAAATTTTGGTACGATTTGGTGTTTCTACAGTAAATATTTTGGCGACGCTGGCAGTTTTAAAACATCAGGCCGTTCTGCTTCTCTCAGAAAATATTTGTATTGGAGTCAATGAGGAGCAGAGACAGACGTGGCCGCACTTAGAGGCTCAGAGTTTAAATTCTGTAAATCACTCTGATATTTTGAGCAGATTAAGAGATTGAGGATGAGCTCGTCTACAAACGTGGCGGAAATGATGTGTGTAGAGTGTAAATTGTGGCCGTTTGGAGTTTGGAAAGAGAAAAAATCTGGAGTTTTTCTGGCATCTCTCCCACTCTAACCGATGATGTCACGCACTCTGACACGAACATTCCGTCCAATACACACCCATTATAATCTCATAATTTCTCCAAAAATGATCATGGTCATTGAACAGGGATTGATCAAAAACTATATGACCTATTAAAACTTGGAGTAATACGCCAATACACAAGACTTGTGTCTACTGTTTAAAGTTTAAATGGAGTCCCTAGGTGAAAGTATGCCTGAGCAGTAGACGTTTGTTAAACTCCAATGATTGGTCTTTTTCGGTCTTTTTTTTCCGCCCGTCCCATTGACTTCCGCCCGTCCCATTGACTTCAATGCAACTTGCAACTTGCAACAATGCGACTTATGTCGCGAAAAATTCGTGAACTGTTGAGAAAAGTAATAGCCCACTGATCCCGATCAAGCCGCACGTTTTGATATATAATATGTCCTGCAACTCTTCGAGTTCCTCCACTCTCCTCCAACTCTTCGAGTTGCAGGACTAGTAGCGAATCGAAAGTCGGCTGGAAGTGGAAAAATAACTAGAAAAAGCATTTCCAAGAATGGAAATGGTGTGAATGCTGAAAGCAGCTGAACACTGTTGCAGAATTAGCAAACAGTGCAAGCAGTGATCACCATACAAATGTTTGACCGAGGTAGGACAACAACCTCATGGTCAGTAGACTTCCACTCTGCCTCAAAGCCACAGTATACTCACAGTTACAGAGACTGTTGTCTGCTGATGAGCTGCACTCTGTCTCACTCTGAAGTTACTATTTTTTGATGAAATCAAACAAAGTATAATGCTTATTACAGTGAATTAAAAAGTTGAGCTCCTGCTACTCTGCTGTGAAAAAAAATGCATTGGGCTGAATGGCAGAGAGAGAGCACCCAGGCTGCATTTAAAAAATATTTTAAATTATTCTCTGAGTCTCTGTGCATTTTTGACGGCATTGTGAGACAGAAAACAAGCGTGGCTACAAACTGTTTCCAAAATCATGAGTGTAGAGTGTCATTTGTAGCTTTGCTGGCAGTTCCAGAAGAAAAGTTCCAGTCGCTTTTTTGGATCTCCTGCACTCTACGATGACGTCACCCACTCTGACCCAACCCCATACACACTCATTGAAAAGTGTGAAATTTGTCAGAAATCCTCATGTGCTTTTAAAGGATTTATCTCAAAAACGGTACAAGCTATGAAAAAGTTGTAAATACAGGATGAATACATTAGAAGTTTGTCTACAGCTCAGAATTTGAATGAAGTCTCTAGCTGAAAGTATGTGGACGCTTTAAAGGCTGAAAGAAGTAAGAAGATTTGAAGAGTTTCAAGACTGTTCCAATGCATTCTCTATGGGGAAAAAAAAATCAGAAATAGTTGAATATTGCAAAAAGTATGAATAGTTGAAAAGAGAAAAGACATAGGGTCCGTGTACCTTTTGTCAGTTTGATATTCCGTTTTAATAAAAAAACGGGAAAACGGAAATACCGTGGTTTTTTCCTTTTTTCCTTTTCAAACAAAAACCAATAAATGAAAAAACAGAGTCGTTTTTCCGTTTTTGGTTTTCTGAATCAAAAACGAAAAACGAGAAAACCACAGTCAAATAACGGCCCGAATTTGGTTTTTGTAAAATCATTTGTTCGTTTTTCGTTTCATGTTTATCAATATAACGGCGGGCAGAACGGAAGCGGAAGTGACACGTAATAACTTCAAAATAAAAGCATGCTTATTTTCATCCAGACTACCGTTCTCTTTATACACTCATTTTTACAGATTATGCTCGACACGTATAGCCTACATTTATTTCAGTGAACTAAAGTTGTAGATGCCATGTACTAGTGTTTTGTGTGTGTGTGTGTGTGTGTGGGGGGGGGGGGGGTCAGCGGGCAGCTGTTCTTCACCTGTGACCTGCTATGTTTTAGCTTATCGACATTCCTCTGGAGCTCAGTTTTTATTGTTGAAGCGCGTCCGGCCCTATTAGCCATTAATTGTTCCATCCATAGTCGCCCTAACAAGTAGGTTATTTTTAGCTCAATGCATATTGTGGGAAAGTTTTACCCTGCGAACGTCACCAGCAGAGGTCCCCATCACACACAAAATAAAAGTAGCGTGCTGCTTACTTTCATACAGCCAAACATTCACTTTATAGCCTAGCTACAGCCCTACACCAACGTCAATTAAGCATTATACAACAGTTACTTCCGACCATGAGTGCTGATATACAGTATAACAGCAGTGGGACTTTTTACAGGCATTATCACTCCGCTGTTCAGCTGGACAGTAGGAAGTCAGAGCCACGCTCCCTCCCCATACAACTGCGGTCAAATGAGCCGTCGTTCGTCTTCGCGGAGTCAAGCCAGCCGCACAGACATTTTAACTGCGCCCGTATCAGAGAACTTACGGCGAATGCTCCGAGTCCACCGGCAAAGCTAGCGCTAGTTTAGAATCAAGCGAGATGACTTCCGGTTTTCAAAATAAGACGAGGATAATACGGAGGCAATCGAGGCGTGTGTGTGTGTGTGTGTGTGTGTGTGTGTGTGCGTGCGTGTGTGTGTGTGTGTGTGTGTGTGTGTGTGTGTGTGTGTGTGTATAACCATTGTTTATTGGCTGTTAGGCTACAGTGTAATGAGGTGTTTTCAACACTTTTTTTCACATAATTAAAGCAGAAGGGAATGTTTGTGTTAATATAAGTCTTAAATAGTTCTATCTTCCGACAGCAATCACTTCTATAGAGTGGTGGTTACACCTATCAGGGCCTAATGCATTTTAAACAGGAAAAAGGCCTTATACTCCAGTTTTACTGTACAGTAACATCACTTTGGTCCATAACTTCTGTCAATACTTAGTACAGTTGACTTCAGGACCACGCTGGCTACTTCCTCAGTCATGATCAAACATTTTTACTGTATCATTTTGGAGAAATTAAGCCTCAAATTTGCATCTTTAGCTTCTTTTAAACAGGAAAAAGGCCTAATACTCCACATTTACTGTACTGTAACATCACTATGGCCCATAAGTTCTGACAATGGTTGGTACAGTTGACTTCAGGAGTATCCTGGCTACACCCTCCGTCATTTTCAAACATTTTTAATGTATCATTTTGGAGAAATTAAGCCTAGAAGTTGTCTTTCCTTGGACTTGCACTGGAAAAGCTCTGTCATTTTAGAGAAATTAAGCCTCTAAATGAGAATAAATAACGAGCATAAGGCCTCTTCCTATGTAAAAATGGAACTGTACAGCTGAATTTCTCTAAAATGATGCAGGAAAAATGCTTAATAGTGGATCAGTGGGCTGTAAGGATGGTCCTGGAAACAACTTTATCAACTTTTGTCAAAAATTATGTATCATAGAGATTTTACATTTGCGTGAATATTGAGCAAAATTAATGGATTCATTTCTCAAAAATTATACAGTCCAAATACTTGACACGTATGGGTGAGTAGTCAGGATATTCCCGAGGTCAACACTAACCATTGTCAGAACTTTAGGCCAAAGTGATATTACTGTACAGTAAAGATGGAACATTAGGCTTTGCAAAACTTTTTTTTTTTTTTTTTTTTACAAATTTGAGGCTTAATTTCTCTAAAATGATACAGTAAAATGTTTGATATTGAGTGAGGGAGTAGTCAGGATGGTCCTGAAGTCAACTGTACCAACCATTGTCCGAACTTATGCACCAAAGTGATGTTACTGTACAGTCAATATGGAGTATTAGACCTTTTTGTCTTATTTAAAAAAAAGCTAAGAATGCAACTTTGAGGTTTAATTTCCCCAAAATGATACAGTAAAAATGTTTGATAATGACTGAGAAAGTAGCCAGGATGATCCTGAAGTCAACTTTACCAAGTATTGACAGAACTTATGGACCAAAGTGATGTTATTGTACAGTAAAATGGAGTATAAAGCCTTTTTTCCTGTTTAAAAGAAGCTAAAGATGCAACTTTGAGGCTTAATTTCTCCAAAATGATACAGTAAAAATGTTTGATACTGAGTGAGGGAGTAGCCAGGGTGGTTCTGAAGTCAACTGTACCAACCATTGCCTGAACTTATGGACCAAAGTGATGTTATAGTACAGTAAATAAAGAGTATAAGGCCTTTTTGTCATGTTTTAAAAAAGCTAAGAATGCAACTTTGAGGTTTAATTTCCCCAAAATGATACAGTAAAAATGTTTGATAATGACTGAGGGAGTAGTCAGGGTGGTCCTGAAGTCAACTGTACCAACCTTTGTCTGAACTTATGGACCAAAGTGTTGTTATTGTACAGTAAATATGGAGTATTAGACCTTTTTGTCATGTATTAAAAAAGGAAAAAATGCAACTTTGAGGCTTAATTTTTCCAAAATTATACAGTAAAAATGTTTGATATTGAGTGAGGGCGTAGCCAGGGTGGTCCTGAAGTCATTTGTACCAACCATTTCCTAAACTTATGGACCAAAGTGATGTTATAGTAGAGTAAATAAAGAGTATAAGGCAATTTTTCCTGTTCAAAAAAAAATAAAATCAAAAAATGCAACTTTGAGGCTTAATTTCTCCAAAATCATACAGTAAAAATGTTTGGTAATGACTGAGGGAGTAGTCAGGGTGGACCTGAAGTCAACTGTACCAAGTATTGACCGAACCTATGGACCAAAGTGATGTTATTGTACAGTAAATATGGAGTATTAGACCTTTTTGTCATGTTTAAAAAAGCAAAAAATGCAACTTTGAGACTTAATTTCTCCAAAATAATGCAGTAAAAATGTTTGATCATGACTGAGGAAGTAGCCAGGGTGGACCTGAAGTCAACTGTACCAAGTATTGACCGAACCTATGGACCAAAGTGATGTTATAGTACAGTAAAAATGGAGTATAAGGCCTTTTTCCTGTTTAAAATTCATTAGGCCCTGTTAGGTGTAACCTCACACACACACACACACACACACACACACACACACACACACACACACACACACACACGCCTGTAAAAAGTCCCACTGCTGTTATACTGTATATCAGCACTCATGCATGGTCGGAAGTAACTGTTGTATAATGCTTAATTAACGTTGGTGTAGGGCTGTAGCTAGGCTATAAAGTGAACGTTTGGCTGTATGAAAGTAAGCAGCACGATTTTGTGTGTGATGGGGACCTCTGCTGGTGACGTTCGCAGGGTAAAACTTTCCCACAATATGCATTCACACTCAGCTAAGAATAACCTACTTGTTAGAGCGACTATGGATGGAACAATTAATGGCTAATAGGGCCGGACGCGCTTCAATAATAAAAACTGAGCTCCAGAGGAATGTCGATAAGCTAAAACATAGCAGGTCACAGGTGAAGAACAGCTGACCGCTGACCCCCCCCCCCCCACACACACACACACACACACAAAACACTAGTACATGGCATCTACAACTTTAGTTCACTGAAATAAATGTAGGCTATACGTGTCGAGCATAATCTGTAAAAATGAGTGTATAAAGAGAACGGTAGTCTGGATGAAAATAAGCATGCTTTTATTTTGAAGTTATTACGTGTCACTTCCGCTTCCGTTCTGCCTGCCGTTATATTGATAAACATGAAACGAAAAACGAACAAATGAATTTACAAAAACCAAATTCGGGCCGTTATTTGACTGTGGTTTTCTCGTTTTTCGTTTTTGATTCAGAAAACCAAAAACGGAAAAACGACTCTGTTTTTTCATTTATTGGTTTTTGTTTGAAAAGTAAAAAAGGAAAAAACCACGGTATTTCCGTTTTCCCGTTTTTTTAGTAAAATGGAACATCAAACTGACAAAAGGTACACGGACCACATAGCACACCTGTCCCGAAAAGGCTGAACATTTTGATATTTGAATTGTTGAAATAGCACAAAGTATGAAGGACTAGTTAAATGCCGAAGAAAGGCAGAAAATGGCCGAACCGAATAACAATAGTGTGAATGCTTCACAATTCTGAACCATGCTGAATTAGCAGAATAAATTGACAAAGACATGCGGAATGGCATACAAGAAACATGTCCATGGATGGAATTGAACCCACAACTTCATGAGTGGTAACCTAACACACTAACCATATGGCCACAGAAAACCAGAGTTACAATGAGCTTTATACTATGAGGAATCAAAGACTGTCCAATGACAGCTGAATAATTGGAATCAAAAGTCAAGCAATGATGTGAAATGACTGAGGCAGGAATCGAACCCACTACCTTATGATCATTAAGCCTTTACTCTGCCACTCGGCTAGAGAGAGCACACTGCTTTCTAGACTGTTGTCATTCATTGTAATGTGATGATGTGCTGCAATCTGGTATGAGTAATCAAGGAGATAACAAACACCTGTAACCAATTGAAGGCGGGGGAGGAGAGCAGAATTCAACATAACATAACAAGAGTTCTTCCCTTGGATTCGAACTAGTGACCTTGGGGTTGGCAAGCGGCCACCTTACCCCCTACACTACAGTGGAGTTGTGGAGAAGAGAGGTTGAGACTTTGATGAATGTGAGATTTTTCAATGATGCTTGAAAAAAAGAGTAAGGAAAGTGCAGAAATTAGCCACACCAAGCAAGAAGAGGACTTTTTTGTGACCTGTGACTATTTTTTGGTGAATTAAAATGAATTAAAAAGCACTTAACAGCAAGTTACAAAGTTGAGCTCCTTCTCCTGCTGCTGTGAAAAAAATGCATTGGGCTGAATGAGAGCTCACTGGCTGCATTTAAAAAATATTTTAAACTAGAAAAAGCATTTCCAAAAATGGAAATGGTGTGAATGCTGAAAGCCATTGCTGAACCATGCTGAATTAGCAGAATAAATTGACAAAGACATGCGGAATGGCATACAAGAAACATGTCCAAGGAGGGAATTGAACCCACAACCTTCAGTACATCAGCCCACTGACCTAACCACTTCACCATAGTTAGATTCAATGAGAGAAGAGTAAAAGACATCCATGTATAAGAGGTCACTGACTTCTGAAGAGAGGTTGAGACTTTGATGAATGTGAGATTTTTCAATGATGCTTAAAAGAAAGAAAGAAAAGAGTATAAATGAGCCATTAGACAGATGAGAATTTGAATGAAGTCTCTATCAGAAAGTACCACATGAATGAGGCAGGAATCGAACCCATGGCCTCGTGATCAATAAACCTTTACTCTGCCATTTCACCACAGAGAGCACACACCTAAACATGTTGTCATTGATTGTGATGATGTGCTGCAAACTGTGGCGCTTAACGAACACCTGTAACCAATTGAAGGTGGGGGAGGGGAGCAGAATTCAACATAACATAACAAGAGTGCCCCTCTTGGATTTGAACCAGTGACCTTGAGGTTGGCAAGCAGCCACCTTACCCATTGGACTACAGACAGAGCTGTGGAGAAGGGAGGTTGAGACTTTGATGAATGTGAGATTTTTCAATGATACTTAAAAAAAAAAAAGAAATGAGCCACAACAAGTAAGTAGAGGACCTTTTTTGTGACTTGTGACTATTTTTTGATGAAATCAAACAAAGTATAATGCCCATTCCAGCGAATTAAAAAGTTGAGCTCCTGCTACTCTGCTGTGAAATAAATTGCATTGGGCTGAATGGCAGAGAGAGAGGAGGAGGGAGAAGAAGAGGGGGAGGAGGGAGAAGAGGAGGGAGGAAGGAAGGAGAAGAAGAGGAGGGAGAGGAGGAGGAGGGAGGAAGGAAGGAGAAGAAGAGGAGGAAGAGGGAGAGAAAGAAGGCGGAAGGAGGGAGAAGAAGAGGAGGAGGAGGGAGAGGAGGAGAACGAGGGAGGAAGGGGGAGAAGAGGAGGAGGAGGAAGAGGGAGGAAGGAGGGAGAAGAAGAGGAGGAGGGAGAGGAGGAGGAAGAGGGAGAGGGAGAAGAGGAGGGAGAAGAAGAGGAGGAGGAGGAGAGAGGAGGGAGAAGAAGAGGAGGGAGAGGGAGAGAAAGAAGGCGGAAGGAAGGAGAAGAAGAGGAGAAGGAGGAAGAGGAGGAGGAAGAGGGAGAGAAAGAAGGAAGAAGGATGGAGAAGAAGAGGAGGGAGAGGAGGAGGGAGGAAGGAGGGAGAAAAAGAGGAGGAGGAGGAAAGTGAACTTGGTCGAGACATGAAATGATGTGGTAATGGTTTAATTCAACCAGTTACTCTTTCTAAAAAATATGTTGATGTTCATCTGGCCTCTAAAAAATAGAGGAGGACCTCTGACTCTATGGACCAGCACATAGCCAGAACAATACAAGCACAATAGTTGATCACCACAAAACCCCTCCATGTGCTAATGATCTGATTGAATACACCTGTGTGGCAGCCTGCACCATGGTGACTAACTGCTGTTAACTGGGTGGCACTGTGTGTGTGTGTGTGTGTGTGTGTGTGTGTGTGTGTGTGTGTGTGTGTGTGTGTGTGTGTGTGTGTGTGTGTGTGTGTGTGTGTGTGTGTGTGTGTGTGTGTGTGTGTGTGACTTGATGGCCACCTGCACAACAGAGCAGGAGCAGAACAGTCAGTTTTGAACTCGGCGCAGCTCTCCTAATGACAGCCAAAAAACAGAGAACCGTACCTCTTATCAGAATGTGGTAGAGACTATCTGGGCAAGGAGACCTTCCTGAGCATTCTGATGTGCATTAAATGTTTGTAGGTCAAATACTTTTCTCAGGGTCGCAAGGTAGAAAAGGGGGGCATTTCTGTTTTTCTAAAAAAATCAGCTCCTACTTTTATATTGAAGTGGATCAGCCACTGGAGCGGGTCTAGCTGCACAATTAGGCTCATAGAGACAATTCTGTAAGTCTGTCTGCTGTTTTGAACACATCAAATGAGACACGACAAGTGTGGCTACAAACCGGTGAGGAAATCATGTGTCTAGAGTTTAATTTGTGGCCGTGCTGGCAATTTATCCAGAAAAAATCCTGAATGTTTTTTCGATCCCTCTCACTCTAGCGATGATGTCACTCACTCTAAGCCCTGCTCGTTAGACGCAACACACACCCATTATAAAGCTGGATTTTGTCAAAAAACTTAATGATTTTAAAGCGGCCAAATATCAGAAACTGTTGAAGATATCAATAAGCTGAGTCATAGAGGAATACTTAAAAAGTTTGTCTACAGCTCAGAATTTGAATGAAGTCTCTAGCTGAAAGTATGTGGACGCTTTAAAGGCTGAAAGAAGTAAGAAGATTTGAAGAGTTTCAAGACTGTTCCAATGCATTCTCTATGGGGAAAAAAAAATCAGAAATAGTTGAATATTGCAAAAAGTATGAATAGTTGAAAAGAGAAAAGACATAGCACACCTGTCCCGAAAAGGCTGAACATTTTGATATTTGAATTGTTGAAATAGCACAAAGTATGAAGGACTAGTTACATGACGAAGAAAGGCAGAAAATAGCCGAACCGAATAACAATAGTTAAGTCTCTTTGCATTTTTGACGGCATTGTGAGACAGAAGAAGAAGCGTGGCTACAAACTGTTTCCAAAATCATGAGTGTAGAGTGTCATTTGTAGCTTTGCTGGCAGTTTCAGAAGAAAAGTTCCAGTCGCTTTTTTGGATCTCCTGCACTCTACGATGATGTCACCCACTCTGACCCAACCCCATACACACTCATTGAAAAGTGTGAAATTTGTCAGAAATCCTCATGTGCTTTTAAAGGATTTATCTCAAAAACGGTACAAGCATGAAAAAGTTGTACATACAGGATGAATACATTAGAAATTTGTCTACAGCTCAGAATTTGAATGAAGTCTCTAGCTGAAAGTATGTGGACGCTTTAAAGGCTGAAAGAAGTAAGAAGATTTGAAGAGTTTCAAGACTGTTCCAATGCATTCTCTATGGGGAAAAAAAATCAGAAATAGTTGAATATTGCAAAAAGTATGAATAGTTGAAAAGAGAAAAGACATGGCACACCTGTCCCGAAAAGGCTGAACATTTTGATGTGAGAATTGTTGAAATAGCACAATGTATGAAGGACTAGTTAAGTGTCAAAAGTGTAAAGAAAATGGCCGAACAGAAGAACAATAGTGTGAATGCTTCCAGCATTCACACTAACTAGAAAAAGCATTTCCAAGAATGGAAATGGTGTGAATGCTGAAAGCAGCTGAACGCTGTTGCAGAATTAGCAAATAGTGCAAGCAGTGATCACCATACAAATGTTTGACCGAGTTAGGAATCGAACCCACAACCTCATGGTCAGTAGACTTTCACTCTGCCTCTAAGCCACAGTATACACACAGTTACAGAGACTGTTGTCTGTTGATGAGCTGCACTCTGTCTCACTCTGAAGTTAACGAGCCCAAAGCTGCATCTGTTGGAAACACACTGTGTCAACACCAAGAAAGCTTGAGAGTCAAGCTTGAATGACTTAGAATGAAAATTTCTGTGAATTTCAGGCTGAGAGCAGCAGTTTCAACATGAAGCAAGTTATCAGAAGTCAACAGAGGACGACTGGGAAAATAATTCACTATAATTGTTGTTGAGGCAAGATTTGAACTAGGAATCGAACCCACAACCTCATGATCACTAAAACTTTACTCTGCCGCTTCACCACAGAGAGCACAGACATAAGCATGTTGCCATTGTAATGTGATGATGTGCTGCAAACGGTGGCAGTAGCAATTAACGCGTCTCTTAACGAGCACCTGTAACCAATTGAGGGTGGGGGATGGGAGCAGAATTCAACATCACATAACAAGATTGCTCAGCCTGGATTCGAACTAGTGACCTTGGGGTTGGCAAGCAGCCACCTTACCAACTGGACTACAGACAGAGTTGTGGAGAAGAGAGGTTAATACTTTGATGAATGTGAGATTTTTCAATGATGCTTAAAAAAAAAGCAGAAAATAGTATAAATGAGCCACAACAAGTAAGTAGAGGACTTTTGTGTGACCTGTGACTATTTTTTGGTGAATTAAAACGAATTAAAAAGCACTTAACAGCAAGTTACAAAGTTGAGCTCCTTCTCCTGCTGCTGTGAAAAAAATGCATTGGGCTGAATGAGAGCAGAGAGCTCCCTGGCTGCATTTAAAAAATATTTTAAATTATTATCTAAGTCTCTTTGCATTTTTGACCAGAATTTTAGCCAGAAGACAAGTGTGGCTACAAAACTGGAGAAAATAATTTGTCTAGAGTTTAATTTGTGGCCGTGCTGACAGTTTAGCCAGAAAAACTCTAGAATGTTTTTTTGCCTCTATCCACTCTGGCACCACTCTAGCTCTGCTCGTCACACGCATTATAAAGCTGAAAAAAATCAGAAAAAGTTAAATATTTGAAAAAGTATAAAAAGTATGAAAAATTTGAATACATCCGATAAAGTCCAGAGAAAGCTGCACGTTTTGATATATGAATTGTTGAAATAGCACAAAGTATGAAGGACTAGAAGAAGACCGTAAAAAGGCGGAAGAAAATGGCCGAACAGAAGAACAATAGTGTGACTCTTTCAGCAGTCACACTAACTAGAAAAAACATTTCCAAGAATGGAAATGGTGTGAATGCTGAAAGCAATGCTGAATGAGCTGAAGAAATTGTTGAAACAATGCTGAATGAGCTGAAGAAAGAAAGAAAGAAAGAAAGAAAGAAAGAAAGAAAGAAAGAAAGAAAGAAAGAAAGAAGAAGAAAAGGACAGAAGGAAAGAAAGAAAATGGGAAGGGTGGATGGAGAAAGAAAAAGGTAAGAAAAACAGGATAATAGAAGATAAAGAGAATAGAGAATGAATGAAAGAGACAGAGGGGTAGTAAGAAAGAAGGAAAGAAATTGGGGTGGATAAATGAAAGAGAGAGATATACAGAGAGCGGTAGAAAGAAAGAAAGAAAGAAAGAAAGAAAGAAAGAAAGAAAGAAAGAAAGAAAGAAAGAAAGAAAAAAAGGGGGTAGAAACAAAGAAAGAGAAAAGGAGTAGAAAGAAAGACAGAACAAAAGAAAGAAACAAAGAAGTAAAAAGAAATGGGGTAAAGGAAAGAAAGAAAGAAAGAAAGAAAGAAGAAAAAGAGAGAGGGGGATGATAGATAGAAAGAGGTAGATGGATGGATGGATAGAGAGGGAAAGATAGAAAGAAGTTATGTAAAATACAAATGAAGGAGTAAAAGAAAGGAAGAAAAGGAGAGAAAAAAGAGACAAAGGGTTTGAAAATAGATAGATAGATAGATAGATAGATAGATAGATAGATAGATAGATAGATAGATAGATAGATAGATAGATAGATAGATAGATAGATAGATAGATAGATAGATAGATAGATAGATAGATAGATAGATAGATAGATAGATAGATAGACCAAGTGGTATTGGTTAAAGTTCAAAGTGGCTGACACACTAACAAGACTGCTCAGGTGGGATTTGAACCTGTGACCTTGTGGTTGGATGGCAGGAACCTTATCCACTAGGCCTTTCCAACACTTCTGATGAAGTAGAGGTTGAGACTTTGATGAATGTGAGATTTTTCAATGATGCTTAAAAAAGAATTTGAATGAAGTCTCTAGCAGAAAGTACGACATGAATAAGGCAGGAATCGAACCCATGACCTCATGATCAATAAACCTTTACTCTGCCACTTCACCACAGAGAGCACAGACATAAGCATGTTGCCATTGTAATGTGATGATGTGCTGCAAACGGTGGCAGAAGCAATTAATGCGTCTCTTAACGAACACCTGTAACCAATTCAGGGTGGGGGAGGGGAGCAGAATTCAACATCACATAACAAGACTGCTCAGCCTGGATTCGAACTAGTGACCTTGGGGTTGGCAAGCTGCCACCTTACCAACTGGACTACAGACAGAGTTGTTGAGAAGTTACAAAGTTGAGCTCCTTCTCCTGCTGCTGTGAAAAAAATGCATTGGGCTGAATGAGAGCAGAGAGCTCCCTGGCTGCATTTAAAAAATATTTTAAATTATTATCTAAGTCTCTTTGCATTTTTGACCAGAATTTTAGCCAGAAGACAAGTGTGGCTACAAAACTGGAGAAAATAATTTGTCTAGAGTTTAATTTGCAGAAAAAGTTAAATATTTTAAAAAGTATAAATAGTTAAAAAGAGAAAAGTAATGCCGACAAAGTTCAAAAAAAGCTGCACGTTTTGATATATGAATTGTTGAAATAGCACAAAGTATGAAGGACTAGAAGAAGACCGTAAAAAGGCGGAAGAAAATGGCCGAACAGAAGAAAGCATTTCCTGATGGAAATGCGTGTGAATGCTGAAAGCAACTAGAAAAAGCATTTCCAAAAATGGAAATGGTGTGAATGCTGAAAGCCATTGCTGAACCATGCTGAATTAGCAGAATAAACTGACAAAGACATGCAGAATGGCAAACAAGAAACATGCCCATGGAAGGAATTGAACCCACAACTTCATGAGTGGTAACCTAACACACTAACCATATGGCCACAGAGAACCTGAGTTACAGTGAGCTTTATACTATGAGGAATCAAAGACTGTCCAATGACAGCTGAATAATTGGAATCAAAAGTCAAGCAATGATGTGAAATGACTGAGGCAGGAATCGAACCCACGACCTTATGATCATTAAGCCTTTACTCTGCCACTTGGCTACAGAGAGCAAACTGCTTTCAAGACTGTTGTCATTCATTGTAATGTGATGATGTGCTGCAAACTGGTATGAGTAATCAAGGAGATAACAAACACTTGCAACCAATTGAAGGCGGTGGAGGAGAGCAGAATTCAACATAACATATCAAGAGTTCTTCCCTTGGATTCGAACCAGTGACCTTGGGGTTAGCAAGCAGCCACCCTACCCCCTACACTACAGAGGAGTTGTGGAGAAGAGAGGTTGAGACTTTGATGAATGTGAGATTTTTCAATGATGCTTAAAAAAAAGTAAGGAAAGTACAGAAATTAGCCACACCAAGCAAGAAGCAAGATGCTTTAAAAAAAGAGAAATGAGCCACAACAATTAAGTAGAGGACTTTTTTGTGAAAATAGTGCAAGCAGTGATCACCATACAAATGGTTGACCAAGGTAGGAATCGAACCCACAATCTCATGGTCACTAGACTTTGACTTTGCCTCTAGGCCACAGTGTACACACAGTTGTGAAGACTGTTGTCTGTTAATGAGCTGCACTCTGTCTCACTCTGAAGTTAACGAGCCCAAAGCTGCACCTGTTGGATACACACTGTGTCAACACCAAGAAAGCTTGAGAGTCAAGCTTGAATGACTTACAATTAAAATTTCTGTGAATTTCAGGCTGAGAGCAGCAGTTTCAACATGAAGCAAGTTATCAGAAGTCAAAATAATTCACTATAATTGTTGTTGAGGCAAGATTTGAACCAGCAACCTTCAGGTCTCCAGACGCAACACACACCCATTATAAAGCTGAAAAAAATCAGAAAAAGTTAAATATTTTAAAAAGTATAAATAGTTAAAAAGAGAAAAGTAATGCCGATAAAGTTCAAAAAAAGCTGCACGTTTTGATATATGAATTGTTGAAATAGCACAAAGTATGAAGGACTAGAAGAAGACCGTAAAAAGGCGGAAGAAAATGGCCGAACAGAAGAACTAAACTAGATAAAGTAGCATTTCCTGATGGAAATGCGTGTGACTGCTAAAAGCAGCTGAACGCTGTTGCAGAATTAGCAAATAGTGCAAGCAGTGATCACCATACAAATGGTTGACCAAGGTAGATATCGAACCCACAACCTCATGGTCAGCAGACTTTCACTCTGCCTCTAGGCCACAGTGTTGCAGAGACTTTTGTCTGTTGATGAACTGCACTCTGTCTCACTCTGAAGTTAACGAGCCCAAAGCTGTAGTTCCAGTGCAAATCAATCTTAGTGCAGTGGTATAAACAAGAAACCTGTTAACACAAACCAAGATTGAAAGAGGTAAAGAGAATAGGTGGGGGCGCATATGCATTATCAAGTTTGATCATGTGACCAGACCAAGTGGTATTGGTTAAAGTTCAAAGTGGCTGACACACTAACAAGACTGCTCAGGCGAGATTTGAACCTGTGACCTTGTGGTTGGATGGCAGGAACCTTATCCACTGGGCTATTCCAACACTAATAGTGAAGTAGAGGTTTGATGAATATGAGATTTTTAAATGATGCTTTAAAAAAAAAGAAATGAGCCACAACAAGTAGAGGACTTTTTTGTGAAAATAGTGCAAGCAGTGATCACCATACAAATGGTTGCCCAAGGTAGGCATCGAACCTACAATCTCATGGTCACTAGACTTTGACTTTGCCTCTAGGCCACAGTGTACACACAGTTGTAAAGACTGTTGTCTTACTCTGCCACTTCGCCACAGAGAGCACAGACATAAGCATGTTGCCATTGTAATGTGATGATGTGCTGCAAACGGTGGCAGAAGCAATTAATGCGTCTCTTAACGAACACCTGTAACCAATTGAGGGTGGGGGAGGGGAGCAGAATTCAACATCACATAACAAGACTGCTCAGCCTGGATTCGAACTAGTGACCTTGGGGTTGGCAAGCGGCCACCTTACCAACTGGACTACAGACAGAGTTGTGGAGAAGAGAGGTTGAGACTTTGATGAATGTGAGATTTTTCAATGATGCTTAAAATAAAAAGAAATGAGTATAAATTAGCCACAACAAGTAAGTGGAGGACTTTTTTGTGACCTGTGACTATTTTTTGGTGAATTAAAATGAATTAAAAAGCACTTAACAGCAAGTTACAAAGTTGAGCTCCTTCTCCTGCTGCTGTGGGAAAAAATGCATTGGGCTGAATGAGAGCAGAGAGCTCCCTGGCTGCATTTAAAAAATATTTTAAATTATTATCTAAGTCTCTTTGCATTTTTGACCAGAATTTTAGCCAGAAGACAAGTGTGGCTACAAAACTGGAGAAAATAATTTGTCTAGAGTTTAATTTGTGGCCGTGCTGACAGTTTAGCCAGAAAAACTCTAGAATGTTTTTTTGCCTCTATCCACTCTAGCACCACTCTAGCTCTGCTCGTTAGACGCAACACACACCCATTATAAAGCTGAAAAAAATCAGAAAAAGTTAAATATTTGAAAAAGTATAAATAGTTAAAAAGAGAAAAGTAATGCCGATAAAGTTAAAAAAAAGCTGCACGTTTTGATATATGAACTGTTGAAATAGCACAAAGTATGAAGGACTAGAAGAAGACCGTAAAAAGGCGGAAGAAAATGGCCGAACAGAAACAGCATTTCCTAACGGAACATGCGTGTGAATGCTGAAACCCAATGCTGAACCATGCTGAATTAGCAGAATAAATTGACAAAGACCCATGACCTTATGATCACTAAACCTTTACTCTGCCACTCGGCTACAGAGAGCACACTGCTTTCAAGACCGTTGTCATTCATTGTAATGTGATGATGTGCTGCAAACTGGTAGCCTGATGCATCAGCCGCTTATTTCATTACATTTCATGTAGCGTCTGAACACGAGCCATAGGGATTCGTTTGCTTCCGGGAGGCGGTTGCTTACATTTGCTTCAACTAATCGCTGCTGCTTGGTGGTCACGTGTGCTATACACCGGTTAAGCTCATAGGTTAATCTTGAGCGCTTGAGTTCAACGTCATCGCCTTCACTTACCCGTCTGTTCGCTGATTGGTCCGTCCGCTCTGGCGGACGGAGCAAACCGAAACGCATTGCTAGTTTCCTGACTACATGGTTGAGGCAAATGAAATTTGCCGGAACCAGTAGGCGGCACTAGCCTGGCTAGCAAACTGGTACGAGTAATCAAGGAAATAACAAACACCTGTAACCAATTGAAGGCGGGGGAGGGGAGGTTAATTGACCCTTCGCCAACCCCGCCCTAAAACCGCTATTGACCAATCATACGTTAGCAACGGTAACTAAGAGAGGAGAGCCTGGCAAGCCTTCCCCAGAGCGGCTCTGTATCATGGATGGCTCTGTATCTATCGCTCTGGCCTTCCCTTCCTGGATGCCAACCGCAGTAAAACGAGTAGAAGAAGAAGAAGAAGCCTTCCCTTCTGGAGCAAAATGCCGAAGCGTTGCGTGTATGGGACTTGCAAGTCCGATGAAAGATACCCAGAACGTTCGGGTGATGTTGTATTTTTCGCCTTCCCCAAACCGAAAACGCAACTGGAGAGATGTCGAATTTGGATTAAGCAGTGCGGAAGACCTCACTGGCAGCTGAATCCATCGAAGATAACGAAGAACTACTATGTTTGTTCCAAGGTAAGATGCTAACGCTAACTAGCACACAGTAGTTACCTACAAGACAGTAGTCCAAAATTAATTAAAAGTTACTAATGTTTTGGGGCGGTGCGTGGCGCAGTGGGTAGAGCGGCCGCCCCATGTAGAGGCTACAGTCCTCGCCGCAGGCGTCCCCGGTTCGAATCCCGCGTCGGGCAGACCTTTCCTGCGTGTTATTCCCCCTCTCTCTGCCTCCCCATTTCCTGTCTATCTCTACTATCATCACTATCAAATAAAGGCAAAAAGCCGAAAAATATACTTTAAAAAAAAAAAAAAAAAAAAAAGTTACTAATGTTTTAACATCGAGTTAGGTAGTTTTGTGTTTCTCTTGAGGCCAAACAAACATACCAGATAAACTGCAGTAAGTAATGTTGGTTGGTTGCTAAACGGAGACATGTCTAACACAGTCCTTTCTCTTAGCATTTTGTGAATGGGCGACCAACGCCAGAGTTTCCCAATCCAGTAGCAGCTATCCCTGTGCCTAACCAAAGGGAAAATAGCGGAGGCTGCCGAAAACCTCCGAGGAAAAGGTTTGTTGTGCAAATGTATACCATGCAGTTGACAGACAAACTTTGATTTGATTTCAGAGTGCTTTATTTAAGGAACATGGCATGGACATGCACTTATTGACTACTAGGCCTGTATGTAAACAATGTGTCACAGCGAGACCTCCACACGAAAATTAATGCACCACTGTTGCTGTGGTGTGTAAACTCTTCCATTCATTTGAGTTACAACATTTAAAAAAAAAAAAACGTAAACAACCAGAAAACAATAACAATATACAATATAGTGCATTTTAGTACATCTGTCTGAAAATCCGATTCAAACAGGATTAGATACTCAGTAGCTGCCATGTACATGTTTAACGTTTAACTATAAATATAACCTTTGACAGGCATTGCTAATCTTTTTACTTAATGCATGTCAAACTGAAACATTTGCAGAGCCAGATGTGATAAACCCAGTGCTGAACCACGTGCTGAACCAAGTGCTGAACAACCCTCCACCTCATACTTCAATGAAAATACTGCATCACATCACGGTGGTACTGACAATGGTAAGTGTTTAATACCAAGTGTATTCATTTATGTCTGTTTTAGTACATTTGACCTTTGGCATTGTACTTAGTCTGCCCTTTTTTTCCCAACTACACCCAGCCTCTTGCTGAAAATAGCTGATCTACAAGCTCCTATTTTTTTTCTTTTTTTTTTTTTAGCAAATATTCATCCTCAAATAAGGATGTCAGGGTTCAAGTGGTGAATTACTGATGGCATGTATTGATGAAATAGTCAAAGAAAAACAAATCTAGTTTCCTTTTCATGTCGCCCCACTTGATTGCATCAAAATGTACACGCTCTAGGTGGTAGTCATTAGTGCACATTACATAGAAGTCACACCATGGCATGCCTGTAAGTCCCAGTTGGCCCATAATTTGGTAGTGATATGTGTGACTCTCCTTTAGCTTGTAGCTATCATCTGCCTGCCTCCTGAGATAGGAACAATCTTTTTTGAGCTCTTTTGATGGGCACTTAATCTCCAGAAGTCCATAGCTTGTACTATCACCCCTCTGTATGACCTTCCTGTCTGGTGTAGTGCCAAGGTGTGGAGCATGAGGATTGACGACAAAGCCACATGGGATCACAAGATTGCCCGTGACATGAGAATACTGCATTGCTGCAGTGTGCTCCAAGTCTATCCCTCTTTTCATTGCCTTGGTTTGTCTGGGCTCTTTCTTGATATTAGTGGCAAGACTCTCAAAGTTGCCTCTCCTGGAGCATATTCTATGAAAGTTGCTAGATGTCATTCGGGGAGACCGTGCAAGGTGCCAAAGGTTAGATGTGTCCTGCTGTCTGGTTTCACGTTCTAGAGCTATTGAGTCAGACAACGTAATGGTCATTTTACTGTAGCAAACCATATAATTTCTATTCAGCACTGTACACACATCTGTTGGTTGTGATGGTAAAGGGAAATCAGGGAAATTGTCGGGCTGGTTTGCAGGTGGTATTGGTCCAGCTGTAGCCATGAGAGGAAGCTGTAAAAGGAAGAAGGAAGTAAATTATTAAATGTTCTTTTCTTTGTCATTTTATCATTCACACAGGCAACCTTGAAGAGGAGCTGAGGATTCTAAAGGAGAGATTGGCAGAACAGGACCAGCAGTTGTTGAACCTGAAGATGGAACTGGAATCGAAAGACGGCCAACTCCTGTTGCTTGAAATAGAACTTAAAAAGGCACACACAACAAATGCAGAGTCTTTAAATTCAAGTTCTGTTCCTAATTATTTCCATTACAACACTGGATTCACTTATAATCAGTTCAACGACTTGTGTTCATTTTTCAAAGTGCCCAATCATCCAGATTACCCAGAAACACATATTCCTCTCGCATACAAAAAGGTAGAGAAACAAATCCAAGACATGCCCTTGCGTAGTCAGTTTTTGCTTACGCTAATGAAAATGAGACAAAATTTTGACCACAAAGATTTAGCTTTCAGATTTAAGATTCCTTTACAGCGTGTCAGCACACTGATCAACTCTTGGGTAGACTATATGTATGACAGACTGGGCCAACTGTCCATTTGGCCACACAGAGATGTCATTTCAGAGAACATGCCAGATAACTTTAAAAATGACTTCCCAAACACATTTGCAATACTGGACTGCACAGAACTGAAGACAGAGAAGCCTTCTTCATTAGGCTTGCAAAGTGCGACCTATTCTACTTACAAGTCCACCAACACACTCAAGTCTCTAGTTGCCTGTGACCCACGAGGCTCAGTTATATTTGTGTCTGCCCTCTTCACTGGATCCATCTCGGACAAAGAAATCTTTAATCAGTGTAATATCACAGACCTACTGCAGGGTTGTATTAAGTGTGGCTACCTTAAAGTAGGAGATGGATTAATGGTCGATAAGGGTTTTCTTATTGAAAAAGAAGTGGAAAATATTGGTCTCAAACTTAACATTCCACCTTTTTCCAGGTCTAACCGTCAAATGCCACATCAAGATGTGGAGATGACAAAAAAAATTGCTAAGCACAGAGTGCATGTGGAAAGAGCAATAGCCAAAATAAAAAAGTTTAAGATTGTTTCTGGTAGGATCCCAAATACACGTCTTAGAAACATAAATCAAATGTGGTATGTGGTTAGCATGCTGTCCAACTTCCAACCACACATAATCAAAAATGGGAATCCAACCGCTGAGGATGAGCTTCCCTCAGTGTGATGACTGAAGATGAATGAAGTGTTGTAATGTTTACATTTTTGTGTAGAATACTATTAGAGATTACTTGTATTTTTGAAAATAAGTTTTGTTCTAAAAGGACTCTTAGTTAAGTCAAGTGCTTTTCATTTACCTGATGGCTCAAACCACTTCCAAGGGGGTATTTACTTTCTCCTACAGCTATCTCGATGGGGGGTCTGTTGACCAAGTAGCTGATGGGAGTTCCTGTCTGCTGCTGCAGTAGAATCAAGTCCTCATCTGTTATTGAGGAGGTCCTCCTCATCCTAGCAAAAGCAAACATTAATTAAATAAATCTGATTATCCACAATGAAAAATCATTTTTGCTCTGGTCAAAAAATTAAAATACAACACAATATATGTACTACTATGATTGCACAAAGATGGTACTGTATGTTTAGACATAAAGTAAAGTTTTTCTGATTTCAATGTGATTGTGAATAAATCCCAGGTAGATGAGCTGATGATATGCACCAGCCATTGGCTTTTTAATAAATTCAAATACTTAACCTGGTTAGTAGCAAATAAAGCATTAATACACCAGCCCCCTGTGTCTGTAATATTACTTTTACCTGCTCCCTGTGTAGTGGCAGTCAACAGGTCTCCGTTTGCGGTCTGTTTTGGCTTTTGCTACCACCACTGTTGATATGGGCACAGCCATAATTTTAGCTCCTCTAGGTTTGTGCCATTGTTGTGGCAAACTAGTGCAAGCTTTAACTGGACTGTCCTCTTGTGCCTTTATCATATCCAGTGTATTGATCAAACCCACGATGTGGGAACAATATCCTGGTGCGCTATAATAGATTTAAAAAAAGGTAAACATTTAGCAACGGGCTAACATATCAGATAGCGAAAACTACAGGGAGTCATGAATGAAAGTTAGCTTGAAATAAATAAAACAAAAATACAGGGCCTATTGACTTACCCTGCGATGCAAGAACACTGTTGTTCCTTTATACACTTGTTCTGTAGATGAATAGTCAAGACGTGAGGTGGCTGACTCTTGCAGTATGAACGGTGAGCCTTGGCCTCGATTTTTATGTCCTCTTCGTCAGCATTACTTCGCCAGCAGATTATGTTGTGAATATATCGCTCAAATGCATATTGCAGTCCTTTCTGTCTACTTCTCTCTGATATTTCCGAACGATTACTCCAGAAGTTTGACACGATTTCCTGCGGGATCTCCTTCACCGAAATCGCTGAGAAATGCATGTTGGTGGACACCGGCAGAGAAAGCTTGCCCGGCGTGGCAACAGTAACCAAGGGGGGCGGGGCTTACGCGAAGGGTCAATTCTGCCAGTGACGTCCAATAGTGGGCAGTGCACCAGTAACCAACCACAACACTACAATGGAGTTGTGGAGAAGAGAGGTTGAGACTTTGATGAATGTGAGATTTTTCAATGATGCTTAAAAAAAGAAGAAAAGAGTAGAAATGACCCACAACAAGTAAGTAGAGGACTTTTTTGTGACTTGTGACTATTTTTTGATGAAATCAAACAAAGTATAATGCCCATTCCAGCGAATTAAAAAGTTGAGCTCCTGCTACTCTGCTGTGAAAAAAATTGCATTGGGCTGAATGGCAGAGACAGAGCACCCAGGCTGCATTAAAAAAATATGTTAAATTATTCTCTGAGTCTCTGTGCATTTTTGACGGCATTGTGAGACAGAAGACAAGCGTGGCTACAAACTGTTTCCAAAATCATGAGTGTAGAGTGTCATTTGTAGCTTTGCTGGCAGTTTCAGAAGAAAAGTTCCAGTCGCTTTTTTGGATCTCCTGCACTCTACGATGATGTCACCACTCTGACCCAACCCCATACACACTCATTGAAAAGTGTGAAATTTGTCAGAAATCCTCATGTGCTTTTAAAGGATTTATCTCAAAAACGGTACAAGCTATGAAAAAGTTGTACATACAGGATGAATACATTAGAAGTTTGTCTACAGCTCAGAATTTGAATGAAGTCTCTAGCTGAAAGTATGTGGACGCTTCAAAGGCTGAAAGAAGTAAGAAGATTTGAAGAGTTTCAAGACTGTTCCAATGCATTCTCTATGGGGAAAAAAAATCAGAAATAGTTGAATATTGCAAAAAGTATGAATAGTTGAAAAGAGAAAAGTAATAGCACACCTGTCCCGAAAAGGCCGCACGTTTTGATGTGAGAATTGTTGAAATAGCACAAAGTATGAAGGACTAGTTAAATGCCGAAAAAAGGCAGAAAATGGCCGAACAGAAGAACAATAGTGTACTATTAGTGTATACTAACTAACTAGAAAAAGCATTTCCAAGAATGGAAATGGTGTGACTGCTGAAAGCAGCTGAACGCTGTTGCAGAATTAGCAAATAGTGCAAGCAGTGATCACCATACAAATGTTTGACCAAGGTCGGAATTGAACCCACAACCTCATGGTCAGTAGACTTCCACTCTGCCTCTAGGCCACAGTGCACACACAGATGCAGAGACTGTTGTCTGTTAATGATCTGCACTCTGTCTCACTCTGAAGTTAACGAGCCCAAAGCTGCACCTGTTGGAAACACTGTCAACATCAAGAAAGCTTGAGAGTCAAGCTTGAATGACTTAGAATGAAAATTTCTGTGAATTTCAGGCTGAGAGCAGCAGTTTCAACATGAAGCAAGTTATCAGAAGTCAACAGAGGACGACTGGGAAAATAATTCACTATAATTGTTGTTGAGGCAAGATTTGAACCAGCAACCTACAGGTCTTCAGACCAGCAAGTTAACCACTAGGCTACAGACAGAGACAGTATGTGAGGGGCAAAGAAAACCTTTGATAAGAGGATCACTGGCTTCTGCTTAGAAAAAAAAGTAAGGAAAGTGCAGAAATTAGCCACAACAAGTAAGTAGAGGACTCTTTTGTGAAAATAGTGCAAGCAGTGATGACCATACAAATGGTTGACCAAGGTAGGAATCGAACCCACAATCTCATGGTCAGAAGACTTTGACTTTGCCTCTAGGCCACAGTGTACACACTGTTGCAAAGATTGTTGTCTGTTGATGAGCTGCACTCTGTCTCACTCTGAAGTTAACGAGCCCAAAGCTGCACCTGTTGGAAACGCACTGTGTCAACACCAAGAAAGCTTGAGAGTCAAGCTTGAATGACTTAGAATGAAAATTTCTGTGAATTTCAGGCTGAGAGCAGCAGTTTCAACATGAAGCAAGTTATCAGAAGTCAACAGAGGACGACTGGGAAAATAATTCACTATAATTGTTATTGAGGCAAGATTTGAACCAGTAACCTTCAGATCTCCAGCTCAGCAGGCTAACCACTAGGCTACAGGCAGAGACAGTATGTGAGGGGCAAAGAAAACCTTTAATAAGAGGATCACTGGCTCCTGCTTAAAGCAGATAACAGCGGCACGGCCGTTTCGGCTAATGCTGTGTTCAAGGCAGGCTTTTGAAACCGTAAGTTACAGCTTCAAGTCACAACTACGACTTGGTAGCGTTCCAGGTAACCCGTAGCTCGTGTTTTTACCGTCCTGTTGTCTGTGAAAGTTCCCTATAACGGCCACTCGTAACTTCCGACCCGTGAACTCGTACCAGATCGAACTGGTATGACTTCACAGGAAGGAAAAACACAAAGTACGAGTTTCCTTGAACGCACCATGAGTTAGCAGCCCCCGCCCTTGTCAGGCATCAATTGGTCCTCGTGCCACGTCACCACATTCACGCGCATCCCTTGGCTGCACACACAGCCCTTCATGCCGTTCTCTCCCCTCATTGGATAACACTTGTATCCCACAAGGAAAATTTTCTCCTCGGGTTACAGCAGAGCAGAGTGACGGAGAGACTCGTGTTTAGGCTGAAATACTTCATGTAAGTGATTGCTGACGGAAAATAGGACTATTTAGGACTTATATTAACAAAAACATTCCACTGATATCTGCTTTAAAATAACAGGTAAGGAAAGTGCAGAAATTAGCCACACCAAGAAAGAAGAGGACTTTTTTGTGACCTGTGACTATTTTTTGGTGAATTAAAATGATTTAAAAAGCACTTAACAGCAAGTTACAAAGTTGAGCTCCTTCTCCTGCTGCTGTGAAAAAAATGCATTGGGCTGAATGAGAGCAGAGAGCTCCCTGGCTGCATTTAAAAAATATTTTAAATTATTATCTAAGTCTCTTTGCATTTTTGACCAGAATTTTAGCCAGAAGACAAGTGTGGCTACAAAACTGGAGAAAAGAGTCTAGAGTTTAATTTGTGGCCGTGCTGACAGTTTAGCCAGAAAAACTCTAGAATGTTTCTTTGCCTCTCTCCACTCTAGCTCTGCTCGTTAGACGCAACACACACACATTATAAAGCTGAAAAAAATCAGAAAAAGTTAAATATTTGAAAAAGTATAAATAGTTAAAAAGAGAAAAGTAATGCAGATAAAGTTCAAAAAAAGCTGTACGTTTTGATATATGAATTGTTGAAATAGCACAAAGTATGAAGGACTAGAAGAAGACCGTAAAAAGGCGGAAGAAAATGGCCGAACAGAAGAACAATAGTGTGACTGCTGAAAAACATTTCCAAGAATGGAAATGGTGTGAATGCTGAAAGCAATGCTGAATGAGCTGAAGAAATTGTTGAAACAATGCTGAATGAGCAGAAGAAAGAAAGAAAAAAGAAAAGGACAGAAGGAAAGAAAGAAAATCGGAAGGGTAGATGGAGAAAGAAAGAAAGAAAGAAAGAAAGAAAGAAAGAAAGAAAGAAAGAAAGAAAGAAACAAAGAAAGAAAGAAAGAAAGAACAAAAGGACAGAAAGAAAGAAAAAGACACAGAGAGAAGGGTAGATAGAGAAAGAAAAAGGTAAGAAAAACAGAATAATAGAAGATAAAGAGAATAGAGAATGAATGAAAGAGACAGAGGGGTAGTAAGAAAGAAGAAAAGAAATTGGGGTGGATAAATGAAAGAGAGAGATATACAGAGAGCGGTAGAAAGAAAGAAAGAAAGAAAGAAAGAAAGAAAGAAAGAAAGAAAGAAAGAAAGAAAGAAAGAAAGAAAGAAAGAAAGAAAGAAAGAAATGGGGTAGAAACAAAGCAAAGAGAAAAGGAGTAGAAAGAAAGAAAGAAAGAAAGAAAGAAAGAAAGAAAAAGAGAAAAAAAGAGACAAAGGGTTTGAAAAAAGAAATAGATAGATAGATAGATAGATAGATAGATAGATAGATAGATAGATAGATAGATAGATAGATAGATAGATAGATAGATAGATAGATAGATAGATAGATTTGACACGTGTTAAAAGCTGCGTCCTATGTCCTAGGCTCCACCTGTAATTGTACTTCTATTTATAGAGGTGGAAAGGTTAAACGTCTGAACTTAAATTCATGAGAAAAATGTAAATTGTTGGAGATGTTTACATCAAAAGTATAAAATAATTGAGAGGCTGATGAATGTGAGCTGAAAACCTGTGTGTGTGTCTGGGTGTGTGAGTCTGACAGTCTCTCTGTCTGCGTGTACATGTGCAGAAAGTGAAACTGTTAAGCGCCACAGAACTCCTCTCTCCCTAATGATCTGATTGATTACACCTGTGTGGCAGCCTGCCCTCAGAAGTTACCATGGTGACTACCATGCTTACATTTTACTGTGTGGAACAGTGTTGTGTTTGTGTGTTTGTCTGTTTGTGTATGCGTGCATGTGTGACTGTGTGTGAGTGTCTGTGTGTGTCTGTCTGTGTGAGTGTGATGCCTGTGTTTGTGCGTGGACATCCTCTGTCAGTCTGGTTTATCATGTGTGTGTGTGTGGGGCTGTGTTTAAAAACATCTTAACGAGCGGCCAGGCTGCACCTGACCTGTTCTATTTATAGAAATGATAACGAGCTGGCCCCAACAGCTGGCCACTGCACTACACAGAGCAGAGCAAAGCAGAGAGATTTGAGCTCTGTGCAGCTTCCGAAAACAGCCCATAAAAAGAGAACCGTACCTCTTATCAGAATGTGGCCATGACTACTGGGGCAAGGAGACCTTCCTGAGCACATTGATGTGCATTAAATGTTTGTAGGGCAAAAACTTTTCTCAGGGTCGCAAGGTAGAAAAGGGGGGCATTTCTGTTTTTCTAAAAAAAAACAGCTCCTACTTTTATATTGAAGTCAATGAGCCACTGGAGCGGGTCTAGCTGCACAATTAGGCTCATTGAGACAATTCTGTAAGTCTGTCTGCTGTTTTGAGCACATCAAATGAGACACGACAAGTGTGGCTACAAACCGGTGAGGAAATCATGTGTCGAGAGTTTAATTTGTGGCCGTGCTGGCAATTTATCCAGAAATAATCCAGGATGTTTTTTCGATACCTCTCACTCTAACGATGATGTCACTCACTCTAAGCCCTGCTCGTTAAGCGCAATACACAACCATTATAAAGTTGGATTTTGTCAAAAATTTTAATGATTTTAAAACGGCCACATATCAGAAACTGTTGAAGATATTAATAAACTGAGTAATATGTGAATAGATTAAAAGTTTGTCTACAATTTAAAAGACAAATGGAGTCTGTGAGAGAAAGTATGCTGAAGTTTTAGAGGTTCAAAGTAGTAAGAAGATTTTAAAAGTTTGAAGACGTTTTCAATGCATTCCTATGGGAAAAAAAATTGCAGAAAAAGTTAAATATTTTAAAAAGTATAAATAGTTAAAAAGAGAAAAGTAATGCCGATAAAGTTCAAAAAAAGCTGCACGTTTTGATATATGAATTCTTGAAATCGCACAAAGTATGAAGGACTAGTTTAAGTCCGTAGGAAGGCGGAAAGTAGTCAGAACTAGATGAAGTAGCATTTCCTGATGGAAATGCGTGTGAATGCTGAAAGCAGCTGAACGCTGTTGCAGAATTAGCAAATAGTGCAAGTAGTGATCACCATTCAAATGGTTGACCAAGGTAGGTATCGAACCCACAACCTCACGGTCAGCAGGCTTTCACTCTGCCTCTAGGCCATAGTGTACACACAGTTGCAGAGACTGTTGTCTGTTGATGAACTGCACTCTGTCTCACTCTGAAGTTAACGAGCCCAAAGCTGTAGTTCCAGTGCAAATCAATCTTAGTGCAGTGGTATAAACAAGAAACATGTTAACACAAACCAAGATTGAAAGAGGTAAAGAGAATAGGTGGGGGCGCATATGCATTATCAAGTTTGATCATGTGACCAGACCAAGTGGTATTGGTTAAAGTTCAAAGTGGCTGACACACTACCAAGACTGCTCAGGTGGGATTTGAACCTGTGACCTTGTGGTTGGATGGCAGGAACCTTATCCACTAGGCCATTCCAACACTTCCGATGAAGTAGAGGTTGAGACTTTGATGAATGTGAGATTTTTCAATGATGCTTAAAAAAGCATCATAAATGAGCCATTAGAAGTTTGTCTACGAATCAGAATTTGAATGAAGTCTCTAGCAGAAAGTACGACATGAATGAGGCAGGAATCAAACCCATGACCTCATGATCAGTAAACCTTTACTCTGCCACTTCGCCACAAAGAGCACAGACATAAGCGGGTTGCCATTGTAATGTGATGATGTGCTGCAAACGGTGGCAGAAGCAATTAATGCGTCTCTTAACGAACACCTGTAACCAATTGAGGGTGGGGGAGGGGAGCAGAATTCAACATCACATAACAAGGTTGCTCAGCCTGGATTCGAACTAGTGACCTTGGGGTTGGCAAGCGGCCACCTTACCAACTGGACTACAGACAGAGTTGTGGAGAAGTGACAAAGTTGAGCTCCTTCTCCTGCTGCTGTGAAAAAAATGCATTGGGCTGAATGAGAGCAGAGAGCTCCCTGGCTGCATTTAAAAAATATTTTAAATTATTATCTAAGTCTCTTTGCATTTTTGACCAGAATTTTAGCCAGAAGACAAGTGTGGCTACAAAACTGGAGAAAATTATTTGTCTAGAGTTTAATTTGCAGAAAAAGTTAAATATTTTAAAAAGTATAAATAGTTAAAAAGAGAAAAGTAATGCCGATAAAGTTCAAAAAAAGCTGCACGTTTTGATATATGAATTGTTGAAATAGCACAAAGAATGAAGGACTAGAAGAAGACCGTAAAAAGGCGGAAGAAAATGGCCGAACAGAAGAACAATAGTGTGACTGCTGAAAGCAGTCACACTAACTAGAAAAAGCATTTCCAAAAATGGAAATGGTGTGAATGCTGAAAGCCATTGCTGAACCATGCTGAATTAGCAGAATAAATTGACAAAGACATGCGGAAAGGCATACAAGAAACATGTCCAAGGAAGGAATTGAACCCACAACCTTCAGTACATCAGCCCACTGATCTAACCACTTCACCATAGTTACATTCAATGAGAGAAGAGTAAAAGAAATCCCTGTATAAGAGGCTCACTGACTTCTGAAGAGAGGTTGAGACTTTGATGAATGTGAGATTTTTCAATGATGCTTAAAAAAAAGAAAGAAAAGAGTATAAATGAGCCATTAGAAGTTTGTCTACAGATCAGAATTTGAATGAAGTCTCTAGCAGAAAGTATGACACGCTGAGTTTTTCTGCCTTCAAATTGCTGTGAACCAATGGCAGACGCAAACTGGCAGTTTCAGGGAGACTGGAGCTGGACTGGAGGCAGAAATCGAACCCATGATCAACCTCATGATCAATAAACCTTTACTCTGCCACTTCGCCACAGAGAGCACACACATAAGCATGTTGTCATTGATTGTAATGTGATGATGTGCTGCAAACTGTGGCACTAGGAATGAATGAGTCTCTACACGAACACCTCACACCCCGCTTGCTGACAGCTGGACATTGTACAATTACAGATTCAGCGCATTTAGCGTAAAACTCCACACTGGGATCCGATCCCAGACCGGAACATAGGACTGGGTTACAGTGCAAGCTGCTCTACCAGGTGAGCTATACCTGTTATACCTTGACAGCTACACCGAGCTGCCAAGCCTTTCACCTCTGAGCCAGATGAAGAATGGGGTGGGAGCTTGTAGCACTAGTGCCCTCCCCTGGAGCTGTGACACGTCAGCTCCAGTCTCCCTGAAACTGCCAGTTTGCGTCTGCCATTGGTTCACAGCAATTTGAAGGCAGAAAAACTCAGAAATGCAATTTTGCACTTCCTTTTCTGCTGATATGTGCTCTAACACAAGAAAAATGCCACAGGAACATGTGAAAAGCACGAAAAACATGATTTTCATGGGAGCGGGTCTTTAAGTTCAAAGTGGCTGACACACTAACAAGACTGCTCAGTTGGGATTTGAACCAGTGACCTTGTGGTTGGATGGCATGAACCTTATCCACTGGGCTATTCCAACACTCAGGGAGAAGTAGAGGTTGAGACTTTGATGAATGTGAGATTTTTCAATGATGCTTTAAAAAAAAAAGAAATGAGCCACAACAAGTAAGTAGAGGACTTTTTTGTGAAAATAGTGTGAGCAGTGATCACCATACAAATGGTTGACCAAGGTAGGAATCGAACCCACAATTGCATGGTCACTAGACTTTGACTTTGCCTCTAGGCCACAGTGTACACACAGTTGTAAAGACTGTTGTCTGTTGATGAGCTGCACTCTGTCTCACTCTGAAGTTAAAAAGCCCAAAGCTGCACCTGTTGGATACACACTGTGTCAATACCAAGAAAGCTTGAGAGTCAAGCTTGAATGACTTACAATTAAAATTTCTGTGAATTTCAGGCTGAGAGCAGCAGTTTCAACATGAAGCAAGTTATCAGAAGTCAACAGAGGACGACTGGGAAAATAATTCACTATAATTGTTGTTGAGGCAAGATTTGAACCAGCAACCTTCAGGTCTCCAGACACAACACACACCCATTATAAAGCTGAAAAAAATCAGAAAAAGTTAAATATTTGAAAAAGTATAAAAAGTATGAAAAATTTGAATACATCCGATGAAGTCCAGAAAAAGCTGCACGTTTTGATATATGAATTGATGAAATAGCACAAAGTATGAAGGACTAGAAGAAGACCGTAAAAAGGCGGAAGAAAATGGCCGAACAGAAGAACAACTAACTAGAAAAAGCATTTCCAAAAATGGAAATGGTGTGACTGCTGAAAGCAGCTGAACGCTGTTGCAGAATTAGCAAATAGTGCAAGCAGTAATCACCATACAAATGTTTGACCAAGGTCGGAATCGAACCCACAATCTCATGGTCAGAAGACTTTGACCTTGCCTCTAGGCCACAGCGTACACACTGTTACAAAGACTGTTGTCTGTTGATGAGCTGCACTCTGTCTCACTCTGAAGTTAACGAGCCCAAAGCTGCACCTGTTGGAAACACACTGTGTCAACACCAAGAAAGCTTGAGAGTCAAGCTTGAATGACTTAGAATGAAAATTTCTGTGAATTTCAGGCTGAGAGCAGCAGTTTCAACATGAAGCAAGTTATCAGAAGTCAACAGAGGACGACTGGGAAAATAATTCACTATAATTGTTATTGAGGCAAGATTTGAACCAGTAACCTTCAGGTCTCCAGCTCAGCAAGCTAACCACTAGGCTACAGGCAGAGACAGTATGTGAGCGGCAAAGAAAACCTTTAATAAGAGGATCACTGGCTCCTGCTTAAAAAAAAAGGTAAGGAAAGTGCAGAAATTAGCCACACCAAGAAAGAAGAGGACTTTTTTGTGACCTGTGACTATTTTTTGGTGAATTAAAATGATTTAAAAAGCACTTAACAGCAAGTTACAAAGTTGAGCTCCTTCTCCTGCTGCTGTGAAAAAAATGCATTGGGCTGAATGAGAGCAGCGAGCTCCCAGGCTGCATTTAAAAAATATTTTAAATTATTATCTAAGTCTCTTTGCATTTTTGACCAGAATTTTAGCCAGAAGACAAGTGTGGCTACAAAACTGGAGAAAATAATTTGTCTAGAGTTTAATTTGTGGCCATGCTGACAGTTTAGCCAGAAAAACTCTAGAATGTTTTTTTGCCTCTCTCCACTCTAGCACCACTCTAGCTCTGCTCGTTAGACGCAACACACACACATTATAAAGCTGAAAAAAATCAGAAAAAGTTAAATATTTGAAAAAGTATAAATAGTTAAAAAGAGAAAAGTAATGCCGATAAAGTTAAAAAAAAGCTGCACGTTTTGATATATGAATTGTTGAAATAGCACAAAGTATGAAGGACTAGAAGAAGACCGTACAAAGGCGGAAGAAAATGGCCGAACAGAAGAACAATAGTGTGACTGCTTCCAGCAGTCACACTAACTAGAAAAAGCATTTCCAAAAATGGAAATGGTGTGAATGCTGAAAGCCATTGCTGAACCATGCTGAATTAACAGAATAAATTGACAAAGACATGCGGAATGGCATACAAGAAACATGTCCAAGGAAGGAAATGAACCCACAACCTTCAGTACATCAGCCCACTGATCTAACCACTTCACCATAGTTACATTCGATGAGAGAAGAGTAAAAGAAATCCCTGTATAAGAGGCTCACTGACTTCTGAAGAGAGGTTGAGACTTTGATGAATGTGAGATTTTTCAATGATGCTTAAAAAAAAGAAAGAAAAGAGTATAAATGAGCCATTAGAAGTTTGTCTACAGATCAGAATTTGAATGAAGTCTCTAGCAGAAAGTATGACACGCTGAGTTTTTCTGCCTTCAAATTGCTGTGAACCAATGGCAGACGCAAACTGGCAGTTTCAGGGAGACTGGAGCTGGACTGGAGGCAGAAATCGAACCCATGATCAACCTCATGATCAATAAACCTTTACTCTGCCACTTCGCCACAGAGAGCACACACATAAGCATGTTGTCATTGATTGTAATGTGATGATGTGCTGCAAACACTAGGAATGAATGAGTCTCTTAACGAACACCTCACACCCCGCTTGCTGACAGCTGGACATTGTACAATTACAGATTCAGCGCGTTTAGCATAAAACTCCACACTGGGATTCAATCCCAGACCGGAACATAGGCCTTGGTTACAGTGCAAGCTGCTCTACCAGGTGAACTATACCTGTTGTACCTTGACAGCTAAACCGAGCTGCCAAGACTTTCACCTCTGAGCCAGATGCAGAGCGGGGCGGGAGCTTGTAGCACTAGTGCCCTCCCCTGGAGCTGTGACACGTCAGCTCCAGTCTCCCTGAAACTGCTGGTATGTGCTCTAACACAAGAAAAATGCCACAGGAACATGTGAAAAGCACGAAAAACATGATTTTCATGGGAGCGGGTCTTTAAAGTTCAAAGTGGCTGACACACTAACAAGACTGCTCAGGTGGGATTTGAACCAGTGACCTTGTGGTTGGTTGTCAGGAACCTTATCCACTGGGCTATTCCAATACTCACGGTGAAGTAGAGGTTGAGACTTTGATGAATGTGAGATTTTTCAATGATGCTTTAAAAAAAGAGAAATGAGGCACAACAAGTAAGTAGAGGACTTTTTTGTGAAAACAGCGCAAGCAGTGATCACCATACAAATGGTTGACCAAGGTAGGAATCGAACCCACAATCTCATAGTCACTAGACTTTGACTTTGCCTCTAGGCCACAGTGTACACACGGTTGTAAAGACTGTTGTCTGTTGATGAGCTGCACTCTGTCTCACTCTGAAGTTAACGAGCCCAAAGCTGCACCTGTTGGATACACACTGTGTCAACACCAAGAAAGTTTGAGAGTCAAGCTTGAATGACTTAGAATGAAAATTTCTGTGAATTTCAGGCTGAGAGCAGCAGTTTCAACATGAAGCAAGTTATCAGAAGTCAACAGAGGACGACTGGGAAAATAATTCACTATAATTGTTGTTGAGGCAAGATTTGAACCAGCAACCTTCAGGTCTTCAGACCAGCAAGCTAACCACTAGGCTACAGACAGAGACAGTATGTGAGGGGCAAAGAAAACCTTTGATAAGAGGATCACTGGCTTCTGCTTAAAAAAAAAAGTAAGGAAAGTGCAGAAATTAAACACAACAAGTAAGTAGAGGACACTTTTGTGAAAATAGTGCAAGCAGTGATGACCATACAAATGGTTGACCAAGGTAGGAATTGAACCCACAATCTCATGGTCAGAAGACTTTGACTTTGCCTCTAGGCCACAGTGTACACACTGTTGCAAAGACTGTTGTCTCTTGATGAGCTGCACTCTGTCTCACTCTGAAGTTAACGAGCTGCACCTGTTGGAAACACACTGTGTCAACACCAAGAAAGCTTGAGAGTCAAGCTTGAATGACTTAGAATGAAAATGTCTGTGAATTTCAGGCTGAGAGCAGCAGTTTCAACATGAAGCAAGTTATCAGAAGTCAACAGAGGACGACTGGGAAAATAATTCACTATAATTGTTATTGAGGCAAGATTTGAACCAGTAACCTTCAGGTCTCCAGCTCAGCAAGCTAACCGCAAGCTAAGGCAGAGACAGTATGTGAGGGGCAAAGAAAACCTTTAATAAGAGGATCACTGGCTCCTGCTTAAAAAAAAAGGTAAGGAAAGTGCAGAAATTAGCCACACCAAGAAAGAAGAGGACTTTTTTGTGACCTGTGACTATTTTTTGGTGAATTAAAATGATTTAAAAAGCACTTCACAGCAAGTTAAAAACTGTGGCACTAGCAATTAATGTGTCTCTTAACGACCACCTGTAACCAATTGAGGGTGATGGAGGGGAGCAGAATTCAAAACAAGAGGGCTCAACCTGGATTTGAACCAGTGACCTTGGGGTTGGCAAGTAGCCACCTTAAACACTACACTAGAGTAGAGTTGGGGAGAAGAGAGGTTGAGACTTTGATGAATGTGAGATTTTTCAATGATGCTTAAAATAAAAAGAAATGAGTATAAATTAGCCACACCAAGTAAGAAGAGGACTTTTTTGTGACCTGTGACTATTTTTTGGTGAATTAAAATGAATTAAAAGGCACTTAACAGCAAGTTACAAAGTTGAGCTCCTTCTCCTGCTGCTGGGAAAAAAATGCATTGGGCTGAATGAGAGCAGAGAGCTCCCTGGCTGCATTTAAAAAATATTTTAAACTAGAAAAAGCATTTCCAAGAATGGAAATGGTGTGACTGCTGATAGCAACTGAACGCTGTTGCAGAATTAGCAAATAGTGCAAGCAGTGATCACCATACAAATGTTTGACCAAGGTTGGAATCGAACCCACAACCTCATGGTCATTAGACTTCCACTCTGCCTCTAGGCCACAGTGCACACACAGTTGCAGAGACTGTTGTCTGTTAATGATCTGCACACTGTCAACATCAAGAAAGCTTGTGAGTCAAGATTGAATGACTTAGAATGAAAATTTCTGTGAATTTCAGGCTGAGAGCAGCAGTTTCAACATGAAGCAAGTTATCAGAAGTCAACAGAGGACAACTGGGAAAATAATTCACTATAATTGTTGTTGAGGCAAGATTTGAACCCGCAACCTTCAGGTCTCCAGACCAGCAAGCTAACCACTAGGCTACAGACAGAGACAGTATGTGAGGGGTAAAGAAAACCTTTGATAAGAGGATCACTGGCTTCTGCTTTAAAAAAAAAGTAAGGAATCGAACCCATGACCTCATGATCAATAAACCTTTACTCTGCCACTTCGCCACAGAGAGCACAGACATAAGCATGTTGCCATTGTAATGTGATGATGTGCTGCAAACGGTGGCAGAAGCAATTAATGCGTCTCTTAACGAACACCTGTAACCAATTGAGGGTGGGGGAGGGGAGCAGAATTCAACATCACATAACAAGATTGCTCAGCCTGGATTTGAACTAGTGACCTTGGGGTTGGCAAGCGGCCACCTTACCAACTGGACTACAGACAGAGTTGTGGAGAACTGTTGAAATAGCACAACACCTAACACACTAACCATATGGCCACAGAGAACCTGAGTTACAATGAGCTTTATACTATGAGGAATCAAAGACTGTCCAACGACAGCTGAATAATTGGAATCAAAAGTCAAGCAATGATGTGAAATAACTGAGGCAGGAATCGAACCCATGACCATATGATCACTAAACCTTTACTCTGCCACTCGGCTACAGAGAGCACACTGCTTTCAAGACTGTTGTCATTCATTGCAATGTGATGATGTGCTGCAAACTGGTATGAGTAATCAAGGAGATAACAAACACCTGTAACCAATTGAAGGCGGGGGAGGAGAGCAGAATTCAACATAACATAACAAGAGTTCTTCCCTTGGATTTGAACCAGTGACCTTAGGGTTGGCAAGCAGCCACCCTAACCCCTACACTACAGTGGAGTTGTGAAGAAGAGAGGTTGAGACTTTGATGAATGTGAGATTTTTCAATGATGCTTAAAATAAAGAGAAATTAGTATAGATTAGCCACACCAAGTAAGAAGAGGACTTTTTTGTGACCTGTGACTATTTTTTGGTGAATTAAAATGAATTAAAAAGCACTTAACAGCAAGTTACAAAGTTGAGCTCCTTCTCCTGCTGATGTGAAAAAAATGCATTGGGCTGAATGAGAGCAGAGAGCTCCCTGGCTGCATTTAAAAAATATTTTAAATTATTATCTAAGTCTCTTTGCATTTTTGACCAGAATTTTAGCCAGAAGACAAGTGTGGCTACAAAACTGGAGAAAATAATTTGTCTAGAGTTTAATTTGTGGCCGTGCTGACAGTTTAGCCAGAAAAACTCTAGAATGTTTTTTTGCCTCTATCCACTCTGACACCACTCTAGCTCTGCTCGTTACACGCAATACACACCCATTATAAAGCTGAAAAAAATCAGAAAAAGTTAAATATTTGAAAAAGTATAAATAGTTAAAAAGAGAAAAGTAATGCCGATAAAGTTCAAAAAAAGCTGCACGTTTTGATATATGAATTGTTGAAATAGCACAAAGTATGAAGGACTAGAAGAAGACCGTAAAAAGGCGGAAGAAAATGGCCAAACAGAAGAACAATTTTCTAAGTCTCTTTGCATTTTTGACCAGAATTTTAGCCAGAAGACAAGTGTGGCTACAAAACTGGAGAAAATAATTTGTCTAGAGTTTAATTTGTGGCCATGCTGACAGTTTAGCCAGAAAAACTCTAGAATGTTTTTTTGCCTCTCTCCACTCTAGCACCACTCTAGCTCTGCTCGTTAGACGCAACACACACACATTATAAAGCTGAAAAAAATCAGAAAAAGTTAAATATTTGAAAAAGTATAAATAGTTAAAAAGAGAAAAGTAATGCCGATAAAGTTCAAAAAAAGCTGCACGTTTTGATATATGAATTGTTGAAATAGCACAAAGTATGAAGGACTAGAAGAAGACCGTAAAAAGGCGGAAGAAAATGGCCAAACAGAAGAACAATAGTGTGACTGCTAGAAAATTTCCTCTCGGGAAATTTTGAATGGGCCACGGGAGCTACTGCGGGTTGTGCCATCTCTGTCAACATGGGAATCAAACCCACGATCTTAAGGTCAAGACAGAGCTGATCAGACAGACACATGATCATCTTTCTATAAGCACTGATATGGAGGAGCTGTAACCACATTAGGTTGTGTGTGTGTGTGTGTGTGTGTGTGTGTGTGTGTGTGACCATTTTTGGCCAGGTCACCCTTGCGAAAGAGATCCTGATCTCAATGGGCTTTTATCTGGTTAAATAAAGGTTAAATAAAAATAAAATAAAAAGTGTGTGTGTGTGTGTGTGTGTGTCTTGTGTAATAGGGCCAGGACTCAATTAAAACAATTAATCTAATTAATTAGAGGCTTTGTAATTAATTAATCACAATTAATTGCATTTTAATCGCATATAAATATTTGACCTGAGAACAGTGAGAAGCATTTTTTTCACATGGATTTTAGTATACCATTGAATGACTGAATAGCTTAAGCAACAAAACATTGTTTTTTTTTTCAAGGTGGTACTTAAAGCAGAAGTAAGTGGTCCGGTCGTTTTCGCTAATGCTGCGTTCCAGGCAGGCTTTTGAAATCGTAAATTACAGCTTCAAGTCACAACTTACGACTTTGTAGCGTTCCAGGCAACCCACTCGTGTTTTTCTGACCTGTTTTACCGGTGAAAGTCACTATAACGGCCACTCGTAACTTCCGACCGGTGAACTCGTACCAGATCGAACTGGTACGACTTCACGGTCGGAAAAATATGAGTTTCCTTGAACGCACCATAACAGTCCTCGTCGCTACGTCGCCACATTCACTGCGTTCCTTGGCTGCACACACAGCCCTGCATGCCGTTCTCTCTCCTCATTGGATAAAAACTGTAGGATACGATAAATGTTTTCTCCTCGGCTCAGAGCAGAGCAGAGGGACTGAGAGACCCGTGTTTCAGTCCAAACACTCTATGTAAGTGATTGCTGTCGGAAGATATAACTATTTAAGACTTATATTAACACAAATATATCACTTACTTCTGCTTTAACCAAGACCAACATGCAAATTATCGATTAATTCATTAATCGATATTTGATACAGATTTAAATGGTCTTTCCTGCCAATACACTATGATGATTACTGTAGTATTTAACTAGGCTACATAAATCACAGTAGCATAAACTGATTTGTTGAACGGACCAGGTGATGGGCTGACTGGTCCTGTCTAACTTCTGTGTACTGGGTGCCATTGTGCAGGGTGTTAAGGCAGCCTTCCTCCACTGCAGTCCCTATGGTCCTGGACCCTCTGGCTGGTGGGGTGGGCTGCTTTCAGCTGGGGGGGGACTCTATCAGCTGCTCCCACGAGAGGCATTTGACGCATTTGACACCAACAAGGTTTAACTTTAAAACCAGATTAAATCATGGTTTAAGTTTAAATTCTGTTGCACGTTAACTGTGTTTTAATCACATGAAGGTGTGTGTGTGTGTTTGTGTGTGTGTGTGTGTGACTGTAATCACATGAAGCTGGCTCTAGAGTCTGTGTGTGTGTGTGACTGACTTGACACATAGTTAGTTAGTAGCTGCATCCTGTGTCAGTCTGATTTAGCTGTGTCTCTGTTTATAAACATTTAAATGAGCGCCAGGTGGATTGTTTATGAAGTTAACGAGCTCTGGCCTGAGGATCAGAGGTTACCACGGCGATAGGGGCCCCGCAGGCTGAGACAGACAGAAACGTGGAGAAAAAGAGCCATTTTCTGCCTCTGCACCGGTCTCACATTTAGGCTTAGCATGACAAAACGGTAACTCCTATCAGAACAAAACACAGATCAACGTTGCTCTAAGGACTTACTGAAATTTTTGGTACGATTTGGTGTTTCTACAGTAAATATTTTGGCGACGCTGGCAGTTTTAAAACATCAGGCCGTTCTGCTTCTCTCAGAAAATATTTGTATTGGAGTCAATGAGGAGCAGAGACAGACGTGGCCGCACTTAGAGGGTCCGAGTTTAAATTCTGTAAGTCACTCTGATATTTTGAGCAGATGATGAGATCGAGGATGAGCTCGTCTACAAACGTGGCGGAAATTATGTGTGTAAATTGTGGTCGTTTGGAGTTTGGAAAGAGAAAAAATCTGGAGTTTTTCTGGCATCTCTCCCACTCTAACCGATGATGTCATGCACTCTGACACGAACATTCCGTGCAATACACACCCATTATAATCTCATAATTTCTCCAAAAATGATCATGGTCATTGATCAGGGATTGATCAAAAACTATATGACCTATCAAAACGTAGAGTAATACGACAATACACAAGAGTTGTGTCTACTGTAAAGTTTAAATGGAGTCTCTAGGTGAAAGTATGCCTGAGCAGTAGACGTTTGTTAAACTCCAATGATTGGTCATTTTCGCTCTTTTTTTCCCGCCCGTCCCATTAACTTCAATGCAAAATTTTGCGCAGTTTTTCGCAACTTACGTCGCGAAAAATTCATAAACTGTTGAAAAAAGTAATAGCATACCGATCCCGATCAAAACGTGCGTCAAAACGTGCGTCAAAACGTGCGATTTGCTACTAGTCCTGCAACTCTATTAGGAAATCCAAAAAGCGTCCGGAAGATGAAAAATAACTAGAAAAAGATAGCATTTCCTGCAGAAAATGCGTGTGAATGCTGAAAGCAGCTGAACGCTGTTGCTGAAGCAATGCTGAATGAGCTGAAGAAATTGTTGAATCAATGCTAAATTAGTTGACGAAACTGCTAAAGCAATGTTGAAAAGACTAATGCTAGAGTAGAGTAGAGAGTAGATGAATACTTTATTCATCCCTAGGAGGGAAAAAGCTGAAACATATAACTTGTAGTGTGAGATGAATGCCTTTTTAAAGGTAAAAAGCAGTAGAAATGCTAAAGGGAGAAGAAAACATTGAAATTCTGCATGTTTAAATGTAATGGTTAAATAGTTGAAATCTGTAGCTAACCTGACAGGAAGGACAACTGATGAACCAGCACTAACATAGCTGAAGCAATGGCTGAGAATATATTTAAAAGTAGAAGATGTGAGACTTTGTATGAAATGGCTGGAAATTACTTGAATTGTCAAAGAAGAGTTTGAAAAATTCCTGAATTAGGAAAAAAGTTAATGCCTACTGAAATACATTGTAAACTGACAGCAGAAGAACATTGTTGAAGAATATAGATGGAGCATTAGCTGAGGAGTAGAACATGTAAACAGCGGGTTTAATGGTGTGAAATGGTTGAGAAGAGCCTCAGTAGTTTAGGATACGTGTAAAACAATGTGTTCAACATGACCAAAATGGGGAAATTTTCAGTTTAAATAGCTAAAGAACAAAATTAACAGCAACGAGTCCATTAACTACAACAGGAAGATAGAGAGGTACATACAAAACAGTCAGACAACTGTAGGAAAAGTGTGTGTGTGTGTTTGTGTGTGTGTGTGTGTGTGTGTGTGTGTGTGTGTGTGTGTGTGTGTGTGTGTGTGTGAGAAAGATATACAAAAAGTTCTGACCTGACAACTGTATGAAATGTGTGTGTGTTGGACGTGTGTGTCTGTTTGTGTATGGTTAGTGTGTGTCCATTTGTGTGTGTGTTTGTTGTGTGTGCATGTGTGTCTGTTTGTCTGTAATTGTGTAAATTGTGTATGTGTTTGGTAAGTGGTTGTATGTTTGTTGGGTGTGTGTGTGTGTGTGTGTGTGTGTGGTAGTTAGTGTGTGTCCATTTGTGTGTGTGTGTGTGTGTGTGTCCATTTGTGTGTGTGTGTTGGATGTGTATGCATGGTGAGTGTGTGTCCATTTGTGTGTGTGTGTGTGTGTTGGATGTGTGTGTATGGTGAGTGTGTGTCCATTTGTGTGTGTGTGTGTGTGTGTGTGTGTGTGTGTGTGTCCATTTGTGTGTGTGTGTGTGTGTGTGTGTGGTAGTTAGTGTGTGTCCATTTGTGTGTGTGTGTGTGTGTGTGTATGAGCGACAGACAGTCAAACAGAGAGAATGTGTGTGAGTTGCCATGGTGACGTTGCCATGGTGAGGTTACCATGGTGAGGTTGCCATGTTGAGGTTACCATGTAACTGTTGGCTGGTGGCTTTAAGGTATGGTGGCAGCTTTAACCATAGGCTTTAACTGCTCTGTGACACCCTCAAACAGATCTAATGTACGACAAATCTGTACTTAGTACGAGCAAAAGGTTTACATTTTCCGAACCATAAGACCTTGCTGAACGCGTCCATGTCACTTTGGTGTTTCTAGAGTAAAAATTGTTGATTGTGTCGCAGGTTGGAAACTTTGGGACGTTTAGAAAATCAGCGCCTACTTTTGAATGGGAGTCAATGAGAGGAGAGAGGGAACTGGCCGCACTCAGAGGCTCCGAGTTTAAATTGTGTTCGTCTCTCTGGTTTTTTGAGCACATGAAGAGATCAAGGATGAGCTTGTCTACAAACGTGGCCGAAATTATGTGTGTAGAGTGTAATCTGTGGCCGTGCTGACAGGATAGAGAGAAAAATGTGAGAGGATTTTTAGACCCTCTGTCACTCTGCCAACTGCCAACGTCCGAACATTCCGTCCCATTGACTTTCATGTTAAATCTGAATTTTGTCAGAAATTTTAATGATTTTAAAACTATACATATATCTGAAACTGTTGAAGATATCAATAAGCTGAGATATAGCTGAATAGTTGAAAGGTTTGTGAACAGTTTAAAAGTTGAATGAAGTCTGTAGCTGAAAGTATGCTGAAGCTATTAGAGGCTGAATGAAGCAGAAGATTTGAAGAGTTTGAAGACTGTTTCAATTCATTTCCTATGAGAGAAAAATTGCAGAAAAAGTTAAATATTTTAAAAAGTATAAATAGTATGAAAGAGAAAAATAGTAGCATAAATGTCCTGAAAAAGCTGCACGTTTTGATATATGAATTGTTGAAATAGCACAAAGTATGAAGAAGGAGTTAAACGCAGAAAAAGGGTGAAAGAAGTAAGAACTAGAAAAAGATAGCATTTCCTGCAGAAAATGCGTGTGAATGCTGAAAGCAGCTGAACGCTGTTGCTGAAGCAATGCTGAATGAGCTGAAGAAATTGTTGAATCAATGCTAAATTAGTTGAAAAACTGCTAAAGCAATGTTGAAAAGACTAATGCTAGAGTAGAGTAGAGAGTAGAGGAATACTTTATTCATCCCTAGGAGGGAAAAAGCTGAAACATATAACTTGTAGTGTGAGATGAATGCTTTTTTAAAGGTAAAAAGCAGTAGAAATGCTAAAGGGAGAAGAAAACATTGAAATTCTGCATGTTTAAGGCGAGACACCCCAGGTGAATAGGGTAAAAAATTTAACTAACAGCTATTGCCATGAAACTTTCTATGTTTATTACTTAGATTGAGACAATTATTTTTTGTATTACATGTTTTCTTAAATATTATGCTTACATATGGAAATTAGACATTATATAATTAAATATGCGTGAATTTGTGTACATTTCCAGACCCAAAATCTGAAGATTGGATAAAGCCACTTTCAAAATTCTTGTTTTATTTTGTTGACATATTAAAGTCAAAAGTTTTTACAGAGGGGATTTTGGATATCTCTTTTTATCACTTTGTAAATGAGAAAATACTGTCACCAGCCCTAAAAAATCAAATTTCGCCCTGTTTTTAGGTATAAATTGTTGTATAAATGAGGCTGTGAATGATATATCAACAATCCCCTCTGTAAAAACCTTCAGAATATAGGCAGGAATACAACTGGAAGGTTTGGTGTCTATAAGTGCTGCTGAACTGGAGATTTCGGGTCCAGAGTATAAGAAAAAGCTCATTTTGAGAAAACGGCCTTTAAAGATTCTATTGCAAAAATTCCACAAATTGGCTCTATGCACAGCTCTACTTCCTGAACTTAAGGCAGCTCCTTTGTTTCCTGTATTACATTATTGGACAAACTGATGAATCCAGGTGTGTCTGACCAATGTGACTACTCAGACACACCTGGATTAATCAGTTTGTCAGTAAATAAAAGAGCTGCCTTGAATTTAGAAAGCAGTGGAGCTGTGCATAGAGCCCATTGTTACTGGAAACAAGAGTGTCTGGCCACTGTGAATTTTAAGGTGTGTGGGCCAGTAGGTCAGAGAAAAATAAATAAATAAATAAAAATAAAAGTAAAAATAAGAAACACTTTAGGTGTAGCCTAGTTGGGCTCATCTGTAATATGACAACCAATGTTTTCAGTTTCTCTCTGTCTGGCTAAAAATCATCTCTGGCCCATGTCAGTGTCACATCCGTTTCACCTCTGTCACTGAGAAGTAAACTACTGCACAACACGTGATTCTGAGGATCGATGCTCATTTTAAGCCCTGTACCAGCGCAGGGACATATTAAATCTCCGATCAGTTCATTCAGACGTCTGATGTGTAAAAAAAAAAAAAAAAAAAGCCACCGCTGTATATCGCGCTGGTCTCCGGCGGCAAACACTCGTTTTTTTACGGGTGACAGCTTCCGCGATGACGCACTTTGTAAAGGGATCTTATCGCTCGGTGAGTTTCTGTGCTGTGTCTTTTGTTGTCTAGCAAGTGAGAGTTGCTGTTTTATTTTATGTGAGGATTTAAATCGATTTCCTTTCCCCGTTTTTAAAAGTCCCTCCGCTGTTCAGAGCGCATCACGTGATGCTTCTAAACGAATCACGCTGTCGGAAAACGACACCAGCCAATGAGACCGGTCCTCCCTCGTACTTTTACGATTCGTCACTGGTACAAAGGAAATGACCATTTTTGGAACCGACACATTAGTGCAGGAGAGAGAGAGAGAGAGAGAGAGAGAGAGAGAGAGAGAGCTTCACAGCGATACCTGATATGACAGGAGTCTGAACAGACGCGGCTCGCTCAGCGATAGAACGCTCAGTTCTGGTGAATTTAGGAGAAATCTACAGGCGACACCAGTCAAAGTGAAGTAAAATAAACACCCATAATGTGTATTTTAGACTATTTTTTTGTATTAGTCTGAAAGAAGACATGTTATGGAAGCAAAATAGCCCAAAATCTCAAAATTGATAAGTGCATGAAAAAACGATGTTTTTGCCTGCCGTGTCTCGCCTTAAATGTAATGGTTAAATAGTTGAAATCTGCAGCTAACCTGACAGGAAGGACAACTGATGAACCAGCACTAACATAGCCTAAGCAATGGCTGAGAATATATTTAAAAGTAGAAGATGTGAGACTTTGTATGAAATGGCTGGAAATTACTTGAATTGTCAAAGAAGAGTTTGAAAAATTCCTGAATTAGGAAAAAAGTTAATGCCTACTGAAATACATTGTAAACTGACAGCAGAAGAACATTGTTGAAGAATATAGATGGAGCATTAGCTGAGGAGTAGAACATGTAAACAGCGGGTTTAATGGTGTGAAATGGTTGAGAAGAGCCTCAGTAGTTTAGGATACGTGAAAAACAATGTGTTCAACATGACCAAAATGGGGAAATGTGTATTTTCAGTTTAAATAGCTAAAGAACAAAATTAACAGCAACGAGTCCATTAACTACAACAGGAAGATAGAGAGGTACATACAAAACAGTCAGACAACTGTAGGAAAAGTGTGTGTGTGTGTGTGTGTGTGTGTGTGTGTGTGTGTGTGTGTGTGTGTGTGTGTGTGTGTGTGTGTGTGTGTGAGAGAGAGTGAGGAAGATATACAAAAGTGTGTGTGTGAGTGAGGAAGATATACAAAAAGTTCTGAACTGACAACTGTATGAAATGTGTGTGTGTTGGACGTGTGTGTCCATTTGTGTATGGTTAGTGTGTGTCCATTTGTGTGTGTGTTTGTTGTGTGTGCATGTGTGTCTGTTTGTGTGTAATTGTGTAAATTGTGTATGTGTTTGGTAAGTGGTTGTATGTTTGTTGGGTGTGTGTTTGTGTGTGTGTGTGGTAGTTAGTGTGTGTACATTTGTGTGTGTGTGTGTGTGTGTGTCCATTTGTGTGTGTGTGTGTGTGTGTGTGTGTGTGTGTGTGTTGGATGTGTGTGGATGGTGTGTGTGTGTGTGTGTGTGTGTGTGTGTGTGTGTGTAGTAGTAGTTAGTGTGTGTCCATTTGTGTGTGTGTGTTGGATGTGTATGCATGGTGAGTGTGTGTCCATTTGTGTGTGTGTGTGTGTGTGTGTGTGTGTGTTGGATGTGTGTGTATGGTGAGTGTGTGTCCATTTGTGTGTGTGTTGGATGTGTGTGTGTGTGTGTGTGTGTGTGTGTGTGTGTGGTAGTTAGTGTGTGTCCATTTGTGTGTGTGTGTGTGTGTGTATGACCGACAGACAGTCAAACAGAGAGAATGTGTGTGCGTTGCCATGGTGACGTTGCCATGGTGAGGTTGCCATGTTGAGGTTACCATGTAACTGTTGGCTGGTGGCTTTAAGGTATGGTGGCTGCTTTAACCATAGGCTTTAACTGCTCTGTGACACCCTCAAACAGATCTAATGTACGACAAATCTGTACTTAGTACGAGCAAAAGGTTTACATTTTCCGAACCATAAGACTAGGGCTGTTTTCGACTAAGGATTTTCATAGTCGAATCTGATTCGTCAGATTTTGCCATAGTCGACTGATCGTCGAACCTTTTTTTTTTTTTTTTTTTTTTTTAGATAGCAGCAAATTTGCGACTTTTTCCATTTCAAACAAAAGAGCTAAAACACCCCAAAAATATGGTAGGTGTAAAACAAATACCTTTATTTATTTTCCACACTTTGGATGATTTTTAGTAGCCATTGTGAGCCAGGGTATGCGTTTATGTTACGTTGCCCTGGACAACGCTCCTTTTGCTCGGACTGTGAGTCATCCCTCATCCCTCAACGTGGTGAAGGATAGCGGTGGTCGTGGACACAGAGAAACCGGGTAAAACATGTAGTATCAAAACAAACGGAGGTCAGAAGGACTCAACAATCCGTACATTACGTTAATCAATCCTGTAACACACACAGTGTGACCGCGGCACCGGCAGAGAGACAGACAGGCTGCAGAGGGACGGGATTACAGCTGTGACTCCCGACACTTATGGTGCGTTCATGACAACTCGGAAGTCGGAAAAAAACAAGTTCCTCCTCCTCTCTGACATGTCAAACTTTAGGATGTGTTAGGGACTAATTCATCTGTCTAACCATCAGAACTATTGACACTTGAAACGGTAAACACAGCTGATCCATCGAAAAAAAAAAAAAATCACAGCTGGAGTTAATTTATTTTCCGTGACTGAAAGCAGGTTCTTGAATGTAACTCGGTCAAAGTCAGATGTATCCTCACAATGTTTTGCTGTTCTGTCAGGTCATGCATGATAAATATTGACAAAGTTAGACTGTCAGACTTCCTTGATTTTAAACTTTGGCGGCTCTGCCCCTCGTCTTTTTGCCACTCCGTGAGTGTTCTGCAGTGACTTCTTTGACGGTCCTACTGCTCACCTCCGCTCATTTGAAAAAAAAAAAAAAAAACCTCCGCTCATTTAATTGTGCAACTGCAGTGGGTGATTTATTAATACGTAGTAAGAAGCTAAGACTACCGTTTAAACGCACACATAATTTTGAACTCTTTATTAACAGAAAGTAGGCAGATTTTGTATCAAAATAGTCTTTTTATAACGAAAAAAGACATTCTATGTAACAATTTATGCTCAGCAGCCGTGGGCACCCCCATATAGTCAGAATGGTATGGTTAGATTCGACTACGAGGTTCATAGTCGAATCAGACCCCTCCGAATCGAATCGTCGAATCGTCGACTTTTGGAGGTCAGCCCTATCTTGCTGAACGCGTCCATGTCACTTTGGTGTTTCTAGAGTAAAAATTGTTGATTGTGTCGCAGGTTGGAAACTTTGGGACGTTTAGAAAATCAGCGCCTACTTTTGAATGGGAGTCAATGAGAGGAGAGAGGGAACTGGCCGCACTTAGAGGCTCCCAGTTTAAATTGTGTTCGTCTCTCTGGTTTTTTGAGCACATGAAGAGATCAAGGATGAGCTTGTCTACAAACGTGGCCGAAATTATGTGTGTAGAGTGTAATCTGTGGCCGTGCTGACAGGATAGAGAGAAAAATGTGAGAGGATTTTTAGACCCTCTGTCACTCTGCCAACTGCCAAAGTCCGAACATTCCGTCCCATTGACTTTCATGTTAAATCTGAATTTTGTCAGAAATTTTAATGATTTTAAAACTATACATATATCTGAAACTGTTGAAGATATCAATAAGCTGAGATATAGCTGAATAGTTGAAAGGTTTGTGAACAGTTTAAAAGTTGAATGAAGTCTGTAGCTGAAAGTATGCTGAAGCTATTAGAGGCTGAATGAAGCAGTAGATTTGAAGAGTTTGAAGACTGTTTCAATTCATTTCCTATGAGAGAAAAATTGCAGAAAAAGTTAAATATTTTAAAAAAGTATAAATAGTATGAAAGAGAAAAATAGTAGCATAAATGTCCTGAAAAAGCTGCACGTTTTGATATATGAATTGTTGAAATAGCACAAAGTATGAAGAAGGGTGCAGAAAAAGGGTGAAAGAAGTAAGAATAATAATAATAATAATAAGTATAAAGATTTGAATAACAATAGTGTGAATGCTAATAATAATAATAAGTATAAAGATTTGAATAACAATAGTGTGAATGCTTCCGGCATTCACACTATTGGTCCCTGCAGCTATTTCATAGCTGTTGGGACCAGTGCCCGGTGCGATTGCCCGTGGCCCTGTAACGCCGCATTATGTAATAATGTAATAAATCTTCACGTCATTATGTAATAACGCCGCATTTTGTAATAATCTGCCACATTTTGTAATAAAAATCTTGAACGCAATAGGTAATAAACTTTGCCGCATTTTGTAATAAATTGTTACATTTTGCATCACTTATTACATATTGCGGGTGTTGCACTTTTTTATGAAGAAAATGTAATAATTTGGTGCATTATGTAATAAACCACCAAAATGGATGTCTTAATTAGAAACAACATTAACAATAATAATTCGGCGACGGCTCTTGTCACCAGAGTCTCCCGGGTCACGCTGCTCCTCCGCCCCGCTGAGCAGAGCGGTCTCCTCCGACAGCGGGTCCCACACGGATGGTAACCGCTCCGCGTCTCTCCCTCCCCCCTTGCCCACCGACAATAATACGCCCGGGTCATGTTCGTCTGTGGAGGGATGACATGGACCACGGTCCGACTGGAGCTCCAGGCCGGTGATGCAAAATGTAACAACTTATTACAAAATGCGGCAAAGTTTATTACATATTGCGTTCAAGATTTTTATTACAAAATGTGGCAGATTATTACAAAATGCGGCGTTATTACACAATGACGTGAAGATTTATTACATAATGCGGCATTATTACATAATGCGGCGTTACAGGCCCTAATAATAATAAGAAAAAATCCACACAATAACAGTAGTGCCCGGGCTTTGGTCCCTGCAGCTACGTATTTCATAGCTGTAGGGATCAGTGCCCGGTGCGATTGCCCGTGGCCCTAATTACATACAGACTGCAGAACATTTGATAGTAAGTTCTTAAAACTATCTAGAGAATTTTTGCATCAAAGGATTTTTGTATCAAAATAGGCTATATCATATTATTAGAAAATTCGGTAACACTTTCTATGAAGACCACCTCTATAGTGCATTATGATAGCACACATACGTCGTGCCGACGTATTCCCGACGCATCAAGTTCCGTCGCCAAGACGTCGCATGGAGGGTTACACCCCGCCTTTCCGAAGCCCCGCCTTTCCGACAATAGACTTCCATTCATCGTAATAGCGGGGTTTTCTATTTTTTCTAAAGACCCCGCTATTCCGAAAAGGCTACTGGGGAAACCCCCAGTGCGCAGTGCGCATTGATCCTTTTTTCCTTTTTGGGGTCAAACGGATCATGTGCATAATTAACTGCAAAACAAGCAAATACTTCATATTAATGACATAATGTTCATTATGCTTCTACCCACACAGCAGGAGACTCCGACGCGGATCCGCATTCAAGTCACCAAACCCGCGTGACTGTCACATTCGTTTGGCCACCGCCTAGAGGATCAGCCCCGCCTCCAGGCAGAGCCGTTACTCTACCGTCAAACAGCGGATCCCGAACGGACCCGTGTCGGACGTGTGGACACGGACGCGCCTTTGCTGTAACGGTCGAACACAGTAGTCCACACCGAGCCGAGACTAGAGGAGTCATCTTTCTTTGCTGGGACACGGTTGTGCTGAAGCCTCTAGTAAGTTTATTGATTTATTGATGTATTGCGACATTCACAGTAAACATTGGCCTTTGTGTTTTTAATCGTCATGTATATTAATGCTTGTAATGACGTTGTTTGATATTAGCACTGTTAGAACTTTTGTAGTTTTGTGCAACAGGCTAGGTTAGCTTCTAGCTGAGATGTGATGATGCACGTCTGTAGCTATTTTGTTTTAAAATGGGATAGCAATTTCGGGAGAATATGTTGTTGTTGTGTGACTAAAAAAACACACATTGTTATTTGGTAACGTCATCGTTATCTGTTTTAATGTATCGCAGCTGTTATGCTGTGTAACGTTAGCCTGTGCTAGCGGTAACTTATGTAACTTAGCTGCTATTTCTCCGACCTCGACCTCCCATTTCCTCGATTTAAGTAGGCTATGCCTGGTGTTCCGACTCCCAGTAATTACGAGTCGCCCTCTTCATACACATTACGGTGTTTTTAAAAAAAAAAAAATTATTTTCTTTTCTTTAAAACTAACTAGCCGCTCGGCTTTTATTTAAAAAATAAAAAACACCGTAATGTTTATGAAGAGGGCAACCAACTCCAACGTTACGGAGTTTAGAATGACTTTTTTAAGCCTCTCTTTGCTCCTCATGTCTTAATTCTCCGTGACTTTTCGCTAGCCGAGCGGCTAACGGCGCTGTTGTACATATCAGCACGGGTGTGATTCGGTCGTAGGCACGAGGCCGCACACCCGTGCTGATATACAGTACAACAGCACTCCCTCTGCCTTTATTCATCCCACGACGGGGAAATTCACAAGTTACAGCAGCAGTACATACACACTCACACATGCCATGCACACTGGCAATATTAATGTTTAAGCTTGTCAGTGCTTTATGATGATTAATATATGCTGAGAAACAAGATTGTAAATCAAGCAGGAAAGACCAATAATTTGTGTTTAATGAATAAAATATAGTCAGATATTGTTTTGGTCATAAATAGGCTATGTTTAATTCGCTGGGGAGGAGGGGCGGGCACACAGCTTTTCCTTTTTTTTTTTTTACTTTTTTTTTTTAAATAATGAGGGCTGTCATTTTTGCTAAGCTTAAATCAACTAAAGTTAGCTATTTTGTGTCTTCTATGTCCTGCCTTGAGTTTATGTTGTCTACACACCCACATACTTGACTTTTTTTCAACATTTTTTCTATTTTTACTGTGTAGATAATCCTCCAGCTAGGCCAATATTTGACATGTCTCTGGGTGCTGCTGTGTAGTGGTGAGTATTAGCCTACTATTCAATTGCTTTTGTTGGTTTTAGGGATGCACATTTTGAATTTTTTTTCTGACTGATGATAACCAACGCTTGTTAACCGATATGATTATAATGCTCTCGGGGGCGATCACTTTTTCTCTTTTGCGCAGCTCTGTTGTAACAAGTGATGCAGATCGATGTCCCTGTAGGCTACATTTGTTGTCTGACCTTCTTTTATGATATTATTCCTTTTTTAATATTGTGAGTAAAGATCATTACTGCAAGTCCTATTGCCTTTAAGATTCTAATGTTCATTTTTTTTGTTGAAACTATTTTGGAGAGATATGTCTAATAATCAGTCTTCATTACAACACAAAATAATATGGCACCACAAACTAAACCAATTTCCATTTGTCTTTCTTTCTCTAGTGAATGTGGCAGTGTAAAGGGTGTTCAGTTGCTGTGCAATATTTGACATGTCTCAGGGTGCTGTGTCAAAGGCTCTGCAGTAGTGGTGAGTATTACTAAATAATTTGTTGTTTTCTGAGTTTATTGTTTTTTTTCATTTATGTATATTATTTTTAAACAATTACTCAGTAATGAAAAAGAAATAGGGGGCATCATTGCACCAATGGATGAAGTAAATATATTCTCTGGGTTGGGGGTGTAACAACTGATTGTCTTCAAGACAAAAATGCCTTTTACCAGGACAAATGAGAATTTTCACAGACATGAACTCAAACAACACAACTTGTGCCTCTGCTTTTCTGCCGTAGGATGACGACGTGGATCTGGGAAGAGCGTCCTAAAGACCCTCTGCGTTTACCTGAATGAGGACCCGGAGAATCTATTGAGAGAGTATGTGGTAAGTAGCTATTACTTAGGTTTAGTATGTTGAGATGTTATCTTTCATATTTTATATAAACTTTAAAACATCTACTCATTGTAATTACTTTACAGTCAGCTAAGTTGTAGGATAATATGGTAGTGATCTTAATATCAAAGTGTGTGTTTATTTTTCATTAAAGGGATAGTTCGGGTCTTTTGATATCTATCTATACCCTTGTTTTAGCACAGAGCTAAAGGGAGAGCTTTATGAACCCAACAAATATACAGACAGACAGCGTGCATCACCTCCAAGGATGGTGCTGCTGGAAAAAAAAAAAGAACAGCACTCCTCTGCAGCCAGCTGACGTGTAGCTCACCTGCAGCTGTCAGAGGATCCTCGCTCTTTCTTTAGCCTGGCGTTTGGATGCACTTTGTTCAACATGTGAAGATCTAACCACCATCTGACCACCGGTCAGCTGAGCCAGCTAACAGAGTGGACGTGGCTGGTGTGTAGGCTCGCTATTTTATAACGGCAAGAAAAAATAATCGTCCTGATAGTGTGTACATTTGTCGGGCTGATCTTCCATCACGGACTGCGCTGCATTACTGATCATCACCCTGTCGTCACCCTGTCTGTCACAGCTGCAGCTGTGGTCTAACTTCAGCTTGTTGCTTCCCTGTCCCTCCTCTCTGTGTCTGCCCGTTCTAACTCCATCTGACGAGGTTCAGCATCACATCAGGTTCATAAAGCTCTCCCTTTAGCTCTGTGCTAAAACAAGGGATGGCTTCATCACTTGTGTCATAATCAGATATGTTTACGTGAACTATCCAAGCAATAAACTCCATGAAACAGCTGATGGAAATGCGCACAGCCGTCTACAGGCGGCAGCGCGCCGTGATACGGAGGGAGAGAAAATAGCAGCAAGCGATTGTGAGGTCAGACTTTTTTGTGGACAATGGTTTTGTGATGCAAATGTATCATTCTTTTGAACGCATATTGTTTTGAGAAGTAAAACGCTTTATTTTCGTGACCCCAGCCAACTAACCGGACTACATTCGTCAGCACCGCAAACTCTCAAAGTGTGAGAGAGAGAATTAAACATAGCCTATTTATTATCAGTTACTATGACCAAAACAATATTTGATTTGTTAAACATAAATTGGTCTTCCCTGTAGGATTTGTTTTATTTACAATCTTATTTCTCAGCATATTGGCCTATTAATTATCATGACAACATAAAGCACTGACGAATAAGCCTAAACATTGATACAGGACTCTGTAACACAACTCATCACACATTCATGCTCTCCCTGTGTGATCATCTAGGAAGCAGACAGTCTGAGGTTGAAGTTTAGGTGACACTGTGACAGGTCTCTGTACGTCTTGACCACATGTCAGCTGTTCAGCTGTAGTAGAGGAGAACTCAGCTGTTTTCAGCTCTGCCGCACGTAGCGTTTTTTTTTTTTTTTTTTTTTAGGAGCTCCGGTATATTGCGGCTTTATGCGGGAGGACACGCGATAAACTACAGCTGATCCAATGTATTTATCTGAGCTTGGTCACCGTGAGAGGCACTTTGAGCTGCGTTCATATTAAGTTACACCTGACGCAGGACAGGGCATTTTGACAGGTCTGCGCTCACATCAGCTGTGTTTATTTACCCTCACCCTGTCACATAAGCAATCAGCTGTTTTTTTTTGTTTTTTAACGTTTGATGTCTTTTTTTCTTTTTGCTCGAAATTAAACATGGTATGACCTTGACTCCCTATATATCTGTCTGTTTGATTACAGGTGCTGTAAGAAAAAATACAGTGACAGGTCAGCCACAGATGACGAGGTGACCAAACACGCCATCCACCTTGCGGCAGATTGTGCAGCGAGGAGACGTGTCCCGCCTCCATCCACGCGAGAACCCCAGTAGCATGTACTTTAAAAGAATAAACAATATTTGTATTGAACTTCTTGTCGTTCACCAGTTATTCATTTTCTGATATTTTAGCTTCACATTTCATTGAAGTTGTAGCCTCATTTTGTACAGTAAATTGATGTCTTGACTTGAACCTTTTCTGTATATTGACAATAGTGTTGGGTTAAAAATGCAAGGCAATGCAGATTTAAGCTTGGTGTAGAAGTCTAGGCTAGGCATAGTTATAGTTTTAGTTATTAAAATATTTAGCTATTTTATGGAGATTTTGAAAATGATGAACGGGTCCAAAACGGACCCGGGCCAGAGGTTTTTTTTGCGTCCGTTGCGGATCCGCGGCGGATTTGCGGGTCCCGAACGGACCCGGGCCAGAGGTATTTTATAAGTCCGTTGCGGGTCCCAAACGGATCCCGGCCAGAGGGTTATTATGAGTCCGTTGCGGATCCGCGGCGGATTTGCGGGCCCCGAACGGACCCGCCGCGGAGGTATGATTTAAATCGCGGATGCGGACCGGATGCAGCGCGGATCCAGGACGGGTCCGCGATCCGCCTTCGTAGCGGATCCGTCACGGAGTGCAAGTGGACTCCGATACGGGTCCGTTTCGCGGGTCCGTTCCGGAAGCCGCGCTACATCCGCGGCGGGTCCGCGGCGGACTCCTTTTGCCATGTGGGTAGCCTGTCTAGCCTCTACCTGGTCTTTTTACTAAACTTAACCAACTCCTTTCTTCATTGCCTAAGCCCAACCAAAGCATCTCCCTCAGTCAGCTGTCAGCATGAGCGGCGGCTGCAGCAGCCTCGCGCCCCTGTGAGCTCAAGCCGGCTTCAGCCGAGCTCGAGCGGCGCAGGGGGGGAGAAAAAAAGTGTATTTCTATTACTGTGTGGAGATCTCCAACAACGGAGTCGGGGAGAAAGCAAGTGGGACAGATCTGCCCAGTCTCACAGCGCACGTTTCACAGACAAGCCGCAACACAGAGTGTAAACAACGTCACGCGGTTCAGCACCTTGGACATTGGACAGCTGCGGGGGGGGGACTGTGTCGGAACAGCGGTGTTTCGAAGTGGGGGTATTTCGGAACAGCGGTGTGTCGAAATGGAGGGGTGTCGGAATGGAGAGCTGTCCCCCGCATGGAGAGCGTTTGCTCATTGGCAAGATATCGCCGAGACGTCGGCCTTTGATCGAGCTCGACCACCGGCCGACGTCTCGGCGATCAATAAAAGCAGGAGTGGGAGCGCCAGGCGCTCCATATATTTAGCCTATAAATAATTCATACGACCTTTATTTATTTAGGTCGGGCCTTTTGAACTAGGTAGCCTACAATATTCTACAATCCTACGTAATAAATAAATAAATTATAATCCCTGTGTGCTGCATGTACAATTAAGAGGCAAAAGTCAAGTTTAAAAAAAACTTTATTCATGCTTCACTCAGGTTAGGCTACAAAACAGCATAAATTCAATCAATAAAACCGTCATCAATAGATTATAACTTGTGAGTCCTCTTCATCAGCATCTCACTCCTCGAAGGCTCCGCTGGCCCCTGACGAATCAAATGGCATTAGGCTCCCCCCTCCTCATTTCATCTGCAGAGGCTGAGAACTGCGGTGAGGAAGAAAAAGAGGAGAAAGATGAGGAAGAGATGTCAGGGCCAGAACAGCAGAGTCACGGAGTGTCTACACGTACAAAGTGTGTGTGTGTGTTAACGATTAGAAATGACTGAAGAGGGACAGGTTTTATGGATATGACGTGCTCAAATAAATCAATAACAAAGTCATTCAAAAAACACACTTTTGCGTGTCTGATTAGCGCAAGCACAATGATCTACTATGAGTAATATGCTAAATGACAACAGCGCAAACCGCAGTATTTAAATGAGGGTTTTGCGCGTAACCGTTTCCGCCATGGAGAGTGTGGACAGAGAGCTGGATGGATACAAACGCAGAATAAAAATTTGATCCGACGCATTAATAGAGAGAGGGACAAATAAACATATTGTGGAGCTGCAGCATAAGAAAACCTCAGCAAAGGGTGAGCTGCTCTGATCAGTGTTGAGCAGCAGCTGCAGGTAACTGGGAGACCTGCTGTCATTCATTGAGCTGGAGCTGCGCGCTATGGCACAGAGCTCAGGTGTGGGACACTCAGGCCACACTCGGATCTAAACGCGCTGACCAAAAGATCACAGACGGAATGAAAGTGGTGACGTCTCTCAGCCCCGGTCCTAGAGCTGAGCAGCCCGGTACTGGAGAGGGAGGAGAGGAGAGGAGAGGAGCGCACTGGACGAGAGAGATGCGGCGTGCGTAACGGCGCTTAAATTACTTTAATCGCATGATCAACAAAGCTATTTAACCATCTGAACACAACTACTGGGCCCATCATTCATCACATGTAACAGCTTGGCCTGATGGTTTTATATTGCAAAGCAGCAGAGGACAACGATATCGCTGCTTTCCTGTGCGCACTGCGCAGCTCTCAATTTAAAGGGCAAGACGGCGTGGTTTGGCCTTTAACTCGTTAATTATTCCATTAGTCCAGTTTCTCCGCAAGCCGGTGCTGGTGTCGCAACGCATCACCTGACGGCGATTTTTACAAATTTATTGACTGACCGATAACATGTTAGAAGCTATAGACTATAACAAAAACAAAAAATGCATCACATTTTTGGGTATGCCGGCTTCCTCTGTGGGTGGCACTGGCACACCCGTGGCTACGCCATCTCAGCTGCCTACAGCTGTTGCTGTTATTGTTTTTAACAAAGACAAAAACAGCGCTTGATTACTGAAAGACAAAGCCCGTGTGGCGCTGGCAGCGGCCACAAATAAGGGCACACTCACACGGGCCAGTTGTTCTGTACCGTGCTGAAGCCCGAATGCCCCCTCCCCTGTCCCCCGCTGGCCCGCACTCACACCACCTCCAACCCAAGCTGATCAAGCACGGTTGCCTCCGTTGATATATAGAGGGATTAATTGTTTACCAACACGGTGGATGTGCGCTTTAACCTGACTGCAGAAAGAACGGAGCCTTTTAAACACCAGCGGTGATGAGGCGCTGACAACAATATAGGTGGTTGTGTCCACACACCCGTACTGGTTTATGTGACTTAAGGTGACATGTCGGCGCAGGAGGGAGTGGGAGCCTGGATGCGAGCCAAATCTCCTTCAACCATGCACGGAAAAGGGGAATGATAGGAAAGGTTTTTCTAATTTAATGAGAAACAATGCCCAGGTCAGCAATGCATGACAATAAACATGTGGTTCATTTGTCCCCTCAAGTTACATAAACCAACACAGCGTGGACACACACAACTCCGCTGACGCCGGTGACGTGTAGAAAAAGTGTTTACATTACATTTTTGCGATACAAGTTTGTATCGATACGTCTCAAAAACCACCTCATGAGAGCGTAAAAACTTTTTTGCGATATTTGAGAGTTTTTTCGAAATGTAGGTGTTTCCATTACCATTTTTTAATTTCGATATTTAGGTTTTGCGCATTTTAAGGGGTAATGGAAACGCACCTAGTGACAGTTTCCTCTTCACTAAACTTGAACCACCATCCTCCCTCACTCACGTCGTGACGACAGGACAAAGCCTTTTGGACATAGGCTACCTACCTTATATTGTAGCCGATATGCTGTGTTTTCCTCTCTGTATGCCTCTCGTTTCAGTTTTTGCCCCGGTCAATCATCTGGTGCGCATCCGCTGTTTATCAGGCGCTTGCTCACTCGCTCACTGCTCTGCAAAATAAAAAGGAAAAAACACGCCGCGGTCCGGCGGAGAATTGGTAAAGAATTAAGGAGTGCTGGAGTAAACAATGTGTCTTATTTAATGACCAGTGAGATGACAAGTTTTCGTGGTTGCTGCTCTGTGCAGTGTCCGGTCTTGTCATAAATCACTGACAAATCAAGCTGATTAAATCTCAGCAACAATCACACTCTCAAGCCCTTTCCCTCTGCCATCGTGTAAAACTTCACTTCCCTGCCTGCCACTTCTTTCTGTAATTTTGATAAGCATACACATTTGTTTTTACCAGTTTCAATTGTCTCAACAGTTAACCAGAGTAGCCTAATATCATTCTCAAGTCAGCTGCCAATCTGCAGGGACAGCGCGTGTCAAAAGCGCGAGGACAAAAATGTAGCCTACAGCGTCTGCTATCTATGTAACCATGGTGAGCTCCAGAGACCGAGTCTCCCTCCTTCACTCATCCGCACACCAGCGCCTTGTGCCCGGGCAGCAGGCCGGCCAGCCCCCCCTCTAGTTCTGGAGCTTTTTTTTTTTTTTTTTTTTGCTTTGACAACGGCTTACCGGTCCCGTCACTTCTACCTTTTTCCAGCCAGATAACGTCCAATAGAGGGAAAAAAAGTAGGACTTAACATTTTATTGGTGTCGGCTGTAACCGTTATGTTAGGCTAACTAACGTTAAGTTAAACTAACGTTAACGCCAAATACAGTTATAAATAAGCTGGCACCTGTGCTGGTAGCTTATTATTTCGACCGCGTTGTACCTCGCCACTCACCGGAAACCTTTAACTTTTACAAAATAAACGAAATAGGCCTAACTTTTCTCTTTTTTTGGCAATATATCCCAAGTAACTTACCTGAAACGCACTCCGTCGACGTCTCTGGACCAAACTGACAGGAGGTCCCGCCGTCTGTGGGCAGGTCTGCGGCCGACTTAAAGCCGACACACCAGAGACGTTTGATGAGCTGGCACAAATGAGTATCAAATTTGAAGATATTCGCCCATGGGCCGATGCTTGACAGATGTTATAAATTATAGGGCCGACGTCCAACCTCAGGCCGACGTCGGCCAGACGTACGTGTGCTATCTGGGAAAGCTTTATGATGCACTATATCAACAGTTATAAATCTAGTTTATAATGATTTATAAATCCAAGGGCCTTATGAGTGCTCTTGACTGGTTATAAACTACAGACTGACTAATGGGGTTTATAATACATTATACCCGTCTATACACACACCTAACAATCAACTGTTATAAGGACTCATAGGATGCTATAATATTCCATGAAGGATCATAAGTTATCAATGTATGCTTTAAGTAAAGTGAAGTTTATATGGATGCATCTATAATACAGCATACCTCACCATAATGTTTCATTGTTGGTGTTAAGTAAAGTGTAACACATGTGCATGCATTTAAAAGAATCTATGATGCATCCTAAGTCATTATGTCAGATACCAAAGTATAATTACATTAAGATTTGTCTGCTTAGGAATATGACATTAAAGCCGGGTTTCAACTTCCTTGAAATGACAATAAATCATCCAGAGATGAATATCAAAGCTTTTGCACTCTATACATTGATCATGAGATTATGGTAAATCTGTAAAAGAAATACAACAATTTATTCACAGTAACTTTTTTTTATTATCACCTTTTTCAACGATAACAATCATGGTCTAAGTTATGTATTAATTGGAAAGTAACTGCATAAAAAACTTAACTGCCATTTTATGTTCAACCTAAAAAGTTGGAGGTCAAATGTGAATATAGAATAATAAACAAACAGTTGGTCTAATCTCTCATCAGAGGAGGCTGGGCAGGAGATGGTTTCCTGGTTTCATCATCATCACAGCTCCATGATGTCCTTCTTCTGTTGGCACCGGTCACTCCGTTTTCAGTGTGGCTCCTTAGAATTACAGTAAAACACAAAAACTTAAGTTTAAACATGAATGGAGAGGCGCATGACTGTCAGCAGTAAATGACAACCCCCCCACCTATATATTGTGCATCAGTACAGTATGATACCAGCAAGATAACAAGTTGATGGATAAACATGGGGAGTTTGCAGTATATTATAGACCGATCCTACCGGTTGATTGTTCTGCTAACATGACGCTCTGGTCATTAGATGCTAAACCGTATTTATCCCGGTCCGGTGCAAGCCTGAGACCAGAGCTACGGTCAGCATGGCTAACATGGAGCTAACACGAAGCTAACACGAAGCTAACGGCCAGCTAGCCGTGTAGTGAATCGGTTATTCACGTTGACAAGTCTCATGTTCTTCGGTCAAAACACACAGGAGAACACACAGAAGAGCAATCAGTGCTATTCTGGAATATACAACAAATTAAATATGATTAAAACATATTCAGAAAAATAAATTTACTCACCGAATCGAGATATCAGCTCCTCCGGTCGTTAGCATCGTCGGACAAGTTGTAAACACAGGGAAATGGAAACGAGAGAACCTCCCGCTCCTTTTACGCAAACCGGACGTAGACTTCCGGTCTGAAACAACTCGTCCGACGATGCTAACGACCGGAGGAGCTGATATCTCGATTCGGTGAGTAAATTTATTTTTCTGAATATGTTTTAATCATATTTAATTTGTTGTATATTCCAGAATAGCACTGATTGCTCTTCTGTGTGTTCTCCTGTGTGTTTTGACCGAAGAACATGAGACTTGTCAACGTGAATAACCGATTCACTACACGGCTAGCTGGCCGTTAGCTTCGTGTTAGCTTCGTGTTAGCTCCATGTTAGCCATGCTGGGGAGCATACGTCAGTCCGACTGCCCACAAGTCCGACGGCTCATTTCTCCGACTACCCATTCTACAGTGTTGAGGTTAGGTTTAGGGTAAGGTTAAGGGTTAGGGCTACTTAAGTCGGAGAAGTGGGAGGTCGGACTGATGACGCAAAAATAAAGAAATGTATGGTCGGAGTTGGAGAAATGGGTGGTCGGAGAAATGGGTAGTCGGACAGACGTCATGCGCCCAGCCATGCTGACCGTAGCTCTGGTCTCAGGCTTGCACCGGACCGGGATAAATACGGTTTAGCATCTAATGACCAGAGCGTCATGTTAGCAGAACAATCAACCGGTAGGATCGGTCTATATATAATATACTGCAAACTCCCCATGTTTATCCATCAACTTGTTATCTTGCTGGTATCATACTGTACTGATGCACAATATATAGGTGGGGGGTTGTCATTTACTGCTTACAGTCATGCGCCTCTCCATTCATGTTTAAACTTAAGTTTTTGTGTTTTACTGTAATTCTAAGGAGCCACACTGAAAACGGAGTGACCGGTGCCAACAGAAGAAGGACATCATGGAGCTGTGATGATGATGAAACCAGGAAACCATCTCCTGCCCAGCCTCCTCTGATGAGAGATTAGACCAACTGTTTGTTTATTATTCTATATTCACATTTGACCTCCAACTTTTTAGGTTGAACATAAAATGGCAGTTAAGTTTTTTATGCAGTTACTTTCATATTCCAATTAATACATAAGTTAGACCATGATTGTTATCGTTGAAAAAGGTGATAATAAAAAAAAGTTACTGTGAATAAATTGTTGTATTTCTTTTACAGATTTACCATAATCTCATGATCAATGTATAGAGTGCAAAAGCTTTGATATTCATCTCTGGATGATTTATTGTCATTTCAAGGAAGTTGAAACCCGGCTTTAATGTCATATTCCTAAGCAGTAGAGAAGAGAAAACCAGCACCCTCCAATCAGCTCCTTTTAACTTTTTATTGTAGGACAGGCAGGCAGGACAGACGTTTCGACCGAGTCCCATTGAAAAAGACTTCGGTCGAAACGTCTGTCCTGCCTGCCTGTCCTACAATAAAAAGTTAAAAGGAGCTGATTGGAGGGTGCTGGTTTTCTCTTCTCTTCTGTTTGCTTTGGCCGTGCACCTCCACATTAGAGTTTTTTCTCCTTTTTTGAGATTCAGGGTGAGTGCTCACTACCTCCGTTCTATATTCCTAAGCAGTCAAATCTTAATGTAATTAGGGCCGCGGGCAATCGCACCGGGCACTGGTCCCAACAGCTATGAAATAGCTGCAGGGGCACTACTGTTATTGTGTGGATTTTTTCTTATTAGTGTGAATGCTGGAAGCATTCACACAATTGTTATTCGGTTCGGCCATTTTCTTTATTCTCTTTTTTATTGTTCTTCTGTTTGGCCATTTTCTTCCGCCTTTTTACGGTCTTCTTCTAGTCCTTCATACTTTGTGCTATTTCAACAATTCATATATCAAAACGTGCAGCTTTTTTTGAACTTTATCGGCATTACTTTTCTCTTTTTAACTATTTATACTTTTTCAAATATTTAACTTTTTCAGATTTTTTTCAGCTTTATAATGTGTGTGTGTTGCGTCTAACGAGCAGAGCTAGAGTGGTGGTAGAGTGGAGAGAGGCAAAAAAACATTCTAGAGTTTTTCTGGCTAAACTGTCAGCATGGCCACAAATTAAACTCTAGACAAATTATTTTCTCCAGTTTTGTAGCCACACTTGTCTTCTGGCTAAAATTCTGGTCAAAAATGCAAAGAGACTTAGATAATAATTTAAAATATTTTTTAAATGCAGCCAGGGAGCTCTCTGCTCTCATTCAGCCCAATGCATTTTTTTCACATCAGCAGGAGAAGGAGCTCAACTTTGTAACTTGCTGTTAAGTGCTTTTTAATTCACCAAAAAATAGTCACAGGTCACAAAAAAGTCCTCTTCTTACTTGGTGTGGCTAATTAGTGTGACTGCTGAAGCAGTCACACTATTGTTCTTCTGTTTGGCCATTTTCTTCCGCCTTTTTACGGTCTTCTTCTAGTCCTTCATACTTTGTGCTATTTCAACAATTCATATATCAAAACGTGCAGCTTTTTTTGAACTTTATCGGCATTACTTTTCTCTTTTTAACTATTTATACTTTTTCAAATATTTAACTTTTTCACAAAAAATCTCACATTCATCAAAGTCTCAACCTCTCTTCTTCACAACTCCACTGTAGTGTAGGGGGTAGGGTAACTGGTTGCCAACCTTAAGGTCACTGGTTCGAATCTAAGGGAAGAATTCTTGTTATGTTATGTTGAATTCTGCTCTCCTCCCCCGCCTTCAATTGGTTACAGGTGTTTGTTATCTCCTTGATTACTCGTACCAGTTTGCAGCACATCATCACATTACAATGAATGACAACAGTCTTGAAAGCAGTGTGCTCTCTGTAGCCGAGTGGCAGAGTAAAGGTTTAGTGATCATATGGTCATGGGTTCGATTCCTGCCTCAGTCTTTTCACTTCATTGCTTGACTTTTGATTCCAATTATTCAGCTGTCATTGGACAGTCTTTGATTCCTCATAGTATAAAGCTCATTGTAACTCAGGTTCTCTGTGGCCATATGGTTAGTGCTCAGCCTGAAATTCACAGACATTTTCATTCTAAGTCATTCAAGCTTGACTCTCAAGCTTTCTTGATGTTGACAGTGTGCAGATCATTAACAGACAACAGTCTCTGCAACTGTGTGTGCACTGTGGCCTAGAGGCAGAGTGGAAGTCTAATGACCATGAGGATGTGGGTTCGATTCCGACCTTGGTCAAACATTTGTATGGTGATCACTGCTTGCACTATTTGCTAATTCTGCAACAGCGTTCAGTTGCTGTCAGCAGTCACACCATTTCCATTCTTGGAAATGCTTTTTCTAGTTTATACTAATTTCTTTTTATTTTAAGCATCATTGAAAAATCTCACATTCATCAAAGTCTCAACCTCTCTTCTCCCCAACTCTACTCTAGTGTAGTGGTTAGGGTGGCTGCTTGCCAACCCCAAGGTCACTGGTTCAAAAGAGTGGAGCACTCTTGTTATGAATTCTGCTCCCCTCCATCACCCTCAATTGGTTACAGGTGGTCGTTAAGAGACGCATTAATTGCTAGTGCCACAGTTTGTAACTTGCTGTTAAGTGCTTTTTAAATCATTTTAATTCACCAAAAAATAGTCACAGGTCACAAAAAAGTCCCCTTCTTTCTTGGTGTGGCTAATTTCTGCACTTTCTTTACCTTTTTTTTTAAGCAGGAGCCAGTGATCCTCTTATTAAAGGTTTTCTTTGCCCCTCACATACTCTCTCTGCCTGTAGCCTAGTGGTTAGCTTGCTGAGCTGGAGACCTGAAGGTTACTGGTTCAAATCTTGCCTCAATAACAATTATAGTGAATTATTTTCCCAGTCGTCCTCTGTTGACTTCTGATAACTTGCTTCATGTTGAAACTGCTGCTCTCAGCCTGAAATTCACAGACATTTTCATTCTAAGTCATTCAAGCTTGACTCTCAAGCTTTCTTGGTGTTGACACAGTGTGTTTCCAACAGGTGCAGCTCGTTAACTTCAGAGTGAGACAGAGTGCAGCTCATCAACAGACAACAGTCTTTGCAACAGTGTGTACACTGTGGCCTAGAGGCAAAGTCAAAGTCTTCTGACCATGAGATTGTGGGTTCGATTCCTACCTTGGTCAACCATTTGTATGGTTATCACTGCTTGCACTATTTTCACAAAAGTGTCATCTACTTACTTGTTGTGGTTAATTTCTGCACTTTCCTTACTTTTTTTTTTTAAGCAGAAGCCAGTGATCCTCCTATCAAAGGTTTTCTTTGCCCCTCACATACTGTCTCTGTCTGTAGCCTAGTGGTTAGCTGGCTGGTCTGAAGACCTGAAGGTTGCTGGTTCAAATCTTGCCTCAACAACAATTATAGTGAATTATTTTCCCAGTCGTCCTCTGTTGACTTCTGATAACTTGCTTCATGTTGAAACTGCTGCTCTCAGCCTGAAATTCACAGAAATTTTCATTCTAAGTCATTCTAGCTTGACTCTCAAGCTTTCTTGATGTTGACAGTGTTTCCAACAGGTGCAGCTTTGGGCTTGTTAACTTCAGAGTGAGACAGAGTGCAGATCATTAACAGACAACAGTCTCTGCAACTGTGTGTGCACTGTGGCCTAGAGGCAGAGTGGAAGTCTACTGACCATGAGGTTGTGGGTTCGATTCCGACCTTGGTCAAACATTTGTATGGTGATCACTGCTTGCACTATTTGCTAATTCTGCAACAGCGTTCAGCTGCTTTCAGCAGTCACACCATTTCCATTCTTGGAAATGCTTTTTCTAGTTAGTGTGAATGCTGGAAGCATTCACACTATTGTTCTTCTGTTTGGCCATTTTCTTCCGCCTTTTTACGGTCTTCTTCTAGTCCTTCATACTTTGTGCTATTTCAACAATTCATATATCAAAACGTGCAGCTTTTTTTGAACTTTATCGGCATTACTTTTCTCTTTTTAACTATTTATACTTTTTAAAATATTTAACTTTTTCACAAAAAATCTCACATTCATCAAAGTCTCAACCTGTCTTCTTGATAACTCCACTGTAGTGTAGTGGGTAGGGTAACTGCTTGCCAACCCTAAGGTCACTGGTTCGAATCCAAGGGAAGAACTCTTGTTATGTTATGTTGAATTCTGCTCTCCTCCCCTGCCTTCAATTGGTTACAGGTGTTTGTTATCTCCTTGATTACTCATACCAGTTTGCAGCACATCATCACATTACAATGAATGACAACAGTTTTGAAAGCAGTGTGCTCTCTGTAGCCGAGTGGCAGAGTAAAGGTTTAGTGATCATATGGTCATGGGTTCGATTCCTGCCTCAGTCTTTTCACTTCATTGCTTGACTTTTGATTCCAATTATTCAGCTGTCATTGGACAGTCTTTGATTCCTCATAGTATAAAGCTCATTGTAACTCAGGTTCTCTGTGGCCATATGGTTAGTGCTCAGCCTGAAATTCACAGACATTTTCATTCTAAGTCATTCAAGCTTGACTCTCAAGCTTTCTTGATGTTGACAGTGTGCAGATCATTAACAGACAACAGTCTCTGCAACTGTGTGTGCACCGTGGCCTAGAGGCAGAGTGGAAGTCTAATGACCATGAGGATGTGGGTTCGATTCTGACCTTGGTCAAACATTTGTATGGTGATCACAGCTTGCACTATTTGCTAATTCTGCAACAGCGTTCAGTTGCTGTCAGCAGTCACACCATTTCCATTCTTGGAAATGCTTTTTCTAGTTCTTACTACTTTCCTCCTTTTTACGGTCTTTAACTAGTCCTTCATACTTTGTGCAACTTCAACAATTCATATATCAAAACGTGCAGCTTTTTTTTAACTTTATCGGCATTACTTTTCTCTTTTTAACTATTTATATTTTTTAAAATATTTAACTTTTTCTGCAATATTTTTCCCATAGGAATGCATTGAAAACATCTTCAAACTTTTAAAATCTTCTTACTACTTTGAACCTCTAAAACTTCAGCATACTTTCTCCCACAGACTCCATTTGACCTTTAAATTGTAGACAAACTTTTAATCTATTCACATATTACTCAGCTTATTGATATCTTCAACAGTTTTTAGGTATTTGGCTGTTTTAAAATCATTAAAATTTTCGACAAAATCCAACTTTATAATGGTTGTGTATTGCGTTTAACGAGCAGGGCTTAGAGTGAGTGACATCATCGTTAGAGTGAGAGGGATCGAAAAAACATTCAGGATTTTTTCTGGATATATTGCCAGCACGGCCACAAATTAAACTCTAGACACATGATTTCCTCACCGGTTTATAGCCACACTTGTCGTCTCTCATCTGATGTGCTCAAAACAGCAGACAGACTTACAGAATTGTCTCAGTGAGCCTAATTGTCCAGCTAGACCCGCTCCAGTGGCTCATCCACTTCAATATAAAAGTAGGAGCTGATTTTTTTAGAAAAGCAGAAATGCCCCCCTTTTCTACCTTGCGATTCTGAGAAAAGTTTTTGCCCTACAAACATTTAATGCACATCAATGTGCTCAGGAAGGTATCCTTGCCCAGAAAATCATGGCCACATTCTGATAAGAGTTACTGTTCTCTTTTTATGGGCTGTTTTGGGAAGCTGCACAGAGCTCAAATCTCTCTGCTCTGCTCTGCTCTGTGTGCAGTTGGCCAGCTGTTGGGGCCAGCTCGTTATCAAAGTCTATTAATAGAACAGTGCAGGTGCAGCCTGGCCGCTCGTTAAGATGTTTTTAAACACAGCCCCACACAGACACATGATAAACCAGACTGACAGAGGATGTCCACGCACAAACACAGGCATCACACTCACACAGACAGACACACACAGACACTCACACACAGTCACACATGCACGCATACACAAACAGACAAACACACAAACACAACACTGTTCCACACAGTAAAATGTAAGCATGGTAGTCGCCATGGTAACTTCTGAGGGCAGGCTGCCACACAGGTGTAATCAATCAGATCATTAGGGAGAGAGGAGTTTTGTGGCGCTTATCAACAGTTTTACTTTCTGCACATGTACACACAGACAGAGAGACCGTCAGACTCACACACCCTGTGTGTCTGGGTGTGTTTTCAGCTCACATTCATCAGCCTCTCAATGATTTTATACTTTTGATGTAAACATCTCCAACAATTTATATTTTTCTCATGAATTTAAGTTCAGACGTTTAACCTTTCCACCTCTATAAATAGTAGTGTAATTACAGGTGGAGCCTAGGACATAGGACGCAGCTTTTAACATGTGTCCTATCTATCTATCTATCTATCTATCTATCTATCTATCTATCTATCTATCTATCTATCTATCTATCTATCTATCTATCTATCTATCTATCTATCTATCTATCTATCTATCTATCTATCTCTTTTTTCAAACCCTCTTTTTTCTCTTTTTCTTTCTTTTACTCCTTCATTTGTATTTTACATAACTTCTTTCTATATTTCCCTCTCTATCCATCCATCCATCCATCCATCCATCCATCTACCTCTTTCTATCTATCATCCCCTTCTCTCTTTTTCTTCTTTCTTTCTTTCTTTCTTTCTTTCTTTCACCCCATTTCTTTTTACTTATTTGTTTCTTTCTTTCTGTCTTTCTTTCTACTCCTTTTCTCTTTCTTTGTTTCTACCCCATTTCTTTCTTTCTTTCTTTGTACCACTCTCTGTATCTGTATCTTTCTTACTACCCCTCTGTCTCTTTCATTCATTCTCTATTCTCTTTATCTTCTATTATTCTGTTTTTCTTACCTTTTTCTTTCTCTATCTACCCTTCTCTCTGTGTCTTTTTCTTTCTTTCGGTCCTTTCTTTCTTTCTTTCTTTCTTTCTTTCTCCATCTACCCTTCCCATTTTCTTTCTTTCCTTCTGTCCTTTTCTTTCTTTCTTTCTTTCTTTCTTTCTTTCTTTCTTTCTTTCTACTCCATTTCTCTTTCTTTCTTTCTACCCCATTTCTTTCTTTCTTTCTTTCTTTCTTTCTTTCTTTGCACCGCTCTCTGTATATGTCTCTCTTTCATTTATCCACCCCAATTTCTCTTTATCTTCTATTATTCTTTTTTCTTACCTTTTTCTTTCTCTATCTACTCTTCCCTCTGTGTCTTTTTCTTTCTTTCTGTCCTTTTGTTCTTTCTTTCTTTCTTTCTACTCCTTTTCTCTTTCTTTGTTTCTACCCCATTTCTTTCTTTCTTTCTTTCTTTCTTTCTTTCTTTCTTTCTTTCTTTCTTTCTTTGTACAGCTCTCTGTATATCTCTCTCTTTCATTTATCCACCCCAATTTCTCTTTATCTTCTATTATTCTTTTTTTCTTACCTTTTTCTTTCTCTATCTATACTTCTCTCTGTGTCTTTTTCTTTCTTTCTGTCCTTTTGTTCTTTCTTTCTTTCTTTCTTTCTTTCTTTCTTTCTTCTCCTTTTCTCTTTCTTTGTTTCTACCCCATTTCTTTCTTTCTTTCTTTCTTTCTTCAGCTCATTCAGCATTTCTTTCAGCCTTCACACCATTTCCATTCTTGGAAATGTTTTTTCTAGTTTTTCTTCTTACTACTTTCCGCCATTTCCATCTACTTCGTTCTATCTATCATCCCCCTCTCTCTTTTTCTTCTTTCTTTCTTTCTTTCTTTCTTCTACCCCATTTCTTTTTACTTCTTTGTTTCTTTCTACTCCTTTTCTCTTTCTTTGTTTCTACCCCATTTCTTTCTTTCTTTCTTTCTTTCTACCGCTCTCCGTATATCTCTCTCTTTCATTTATCCACCCCAATTTCTTTCCTTCTTTCTTACTACCCCTCTGTCTCTTTCATTCATTCTCTATTCTCTTTATCTTCTATCTTTCTGTTTTTCTTTCCTTTGTCTTTCTCTATCTACCCTTCTCTCTGTCTTTTTCTTTCTTTCTGTTCTTTCTTTCTTTCTTTCTTTCTCCATCTACCCTTCCCATTTTCTTTCTTTCCTTCTGTCCTTTTCTTTTTTCTCTCTTGTTCCAATCTTTTTCTTTCTTTCTTTCTTTCTTTCTACTCCTTTTCTCTTTCTTTGTTTCTACCCCATTTCTTTCTTTCTTTCTTTCTTTCTACCGCTCTCTGTATATCTCTCTCTTTCATTTATCCACCCCAATTTCTTTACTTCTTTCTTACTACCCCTCTGTCTCTTTCATTCATTCTCTATTCTCTTTATCTTCTATTATTCTGTTTTTCTTACCTTTTTCCTTCTCTATCTACCCTTCTCTCTGTGTCTTTTTCTTTCTTTCTGTCCTTTTGTTCTTTCTTTCTTTCTTTCTTTCTCCATCTACCCTTCCGATTTTCTTTCTTTCCTTCTGTCCTTTTCTTTTTTCTCTCTTCTTTCTTTCTTTCTTTCTTCAGCTCATTTAGCATTGTTTCAACAATTTCTTCAGCTCATTCAGCATTGCTTTCAGCATTCACACCATTTCCATTCTTGGAAATGTTTTTTCTAGTTAGTGTGAATGCATTCACACTATTGTTATTCGGTTCGGCCATTTTCTTTCGCCTTTTTACGGTCTTCTTCTAGTCCTCCATACTTTGTGCTATTTCAACAATTCATATATCAAAACGTGCAGCTTTTTTTGAACTTTATCGGCATTACTTTTCTCTTTTTAACTATTTATACTTTTTAAAATATTTAACTTTTTCACAAAAAATCTCACATTCATCAAAGTCTCAACCTCTCTTCTTCACAACTCCACTGTAGTGTAGGGGTTAGGGTGGATGCTTGCCAACCCTAAGGTCACTGGTTCGAATCCAAAGGAAGAACTCTTGTTATGTTATGTTGAATTCTGCTCTCCTCCCCTGCCTTCAATTGGTTACAGGTGTTTGTTATCTCCTTGATTACTCGTACCAGTTTGCAGCACATCATCACATTACAATGAATGACAACAGTTTTGAAAGCAGTGTGCTCTCTGTAGCCGAGTGGCAGAGTAAAGGTTTAGTGATCATATGGTCATGGGTTCGATTCCTGCCTCAGTCTTTTCACTTCATTGCTTGACTTTTGATTCCAATTATTCAGCTGTCATTGGACAGTCTTTGATTCCTCATAGTATAAAGCTCATTGTAACTCAGGTTCTCTGTGGCCATATGGGTAGTGCTCAGCCTGAAATTCACAGACATTTTCATTCTAAGTCATTCAAGCTTGACTCTCAAGCTTTCTTGATGTTGACAGTGTGCAGATCATTAACAGACAACAGTCTCTGCAACTGTGTGTGCACTGTGGCCTAGAGGCAGAGTGGAAGTCTAATGACCATGAGGATGTGGGTTCGATTCTGACCTTGGTCAAACATTTGTATGGTGATCACTGCTTGCACTATTTGCTAATTCTGCAACAGCGTTCAGTTGCTATCAGCAGTCACACCATTTCCATTCTTGGAAATGCTTTTTCTAGTTTTTCTTCTTACTACTTTCCGCCTTTCTACGGTTTTAAACTAGTCCTTCATACTTTGTGCGATTTCAACAATTCATATATCAAAACGTGCAGCTTTTTTTGAACTTTATCGGCATTACTTTTCTCTTTTTAACTATTTATACTTTTTAAAATATTTAACTTTTTCTGCTAATTTTTTCCCATAGAAATGCATTGAAAACATCTTCAAACTTTTAAAATTTTCTTACTACTTTGAACCTCTAAAACGTCAGCATACTTTCTCCCACAGACTCCATTTGACTTTTAAACTGTAGACAAACTTTTAATCTATTCACATATTACTCAGCTTATTGATATCTTCAGCAGTTTTTAGGTATTTGGCTGTTTTAAAATCATTAAAATTTTCGACAAAATCCAACTTTATAATGGTTGTGTATTGCGCTTAACGAGCAGGGCTTAGAGTGAGTGACATCATCGTTAGAGTGAGAGGGATCGAAAAAACATCCTGGATTTTTTCTGGATAAATTGCCAGCACGGCCACAAATTAAACTCTAGACACATGATTTCCTCACCGGTTTGTAGCCACACTTGTCGTGTCTCATTTAATGTGCTCAAAACAGCAGACAGACTTACAGAATTGTCTCTATGAGCCTAATTGTCCAGCTAGACCCGCTCCAGTGGCTCATCCACTTCAATATAAAAGTAGGAGCTGAATTTTTTAGAAAAGCAGAAATGCCCCCCTTTTCTACCTTGCGACCCTGAGAAAAGTTTTTGCCCTACAAACATTTAATGCACATCAATGTGCTCAGGAAGGTCTCCTTGCCCCGATGGTCAGGACCACATTCTGATAAGAGGTACGGTTCTCTTTTTCTGGGCTGTTTTCGGAAGCTGCACAGAGCTCAAATCTCTCTGCTCTGCTCTGCTCTGTGTGCAGTTGGTCCAGCTGTAGCGGCCAGCTCGTTATCAAAGTCTATTAATAGAACAGTGCAGGTGCAGCCTGGCCGCTCATTAAGATGTTTTTAAACACAGCCCCACACACACACATGATAAACCAGACTGACAGAGGATGTCCACGCACAAACACAGGCATCACACTCACACAGACAGACACACACAGACGCTCACACACAGTCACACATGCACACATACACAAACAGACAAACACACAAACACAACACTGTTCCACACAGTAAAATGTAAGCATGGTAGTCGCCATGGTAACTTCTGAGGGCAGGCTGCCACACAGGTGTAATCAATCAGATCATTAGGGAGAGAGGAGTTTTGTGGCGCTTATCAACAGTTTTACTTTCTGCACATGTACACGCAGACAGAGAGACCGCCAGACTCACACACCCAGACACACACACAGGTTTTCAGCTCACATTCATCAGCCTCTCAATTATTTTATACTTTTGATGTAAACATCTCCAACAATTTATATTTTTCTCATGAATTTAAGTTCAGACGTTTAGTCTTTCCAACTCTATAAATAGTAGTACAATTACAGGTGGAGCCTAGGACATAGGACGCAGCTTTTAACATGTGTCCTATCTATCTATCTATCTATCTATCTATCTATCTATCTATCTATCTATCTATCTATCTATCTATCTATCTATCTATCTATCTATCTATACCCCTCCCTATTTTTTAACCCCTCTGTCTCCTTTCTTTCTTTCTTTCTTTCTTTCTTTCTTTCTTTCTTTCTTCTACTCCTTCATTTGTATTTTACGTAACTTTTTCTATCCTTCCCTCTCTATCCATCCATCCATCCATCTACCTCTTTCTATCTATCATCCCCCTCTCTCTTTTTCTTCTTTCTTTCTTTCACTCCATTTCTGTCTTTTTACTTCTTTGTTTGTTTGATTGTTTCTTTCTTTCTTTCTATTCCTTTTCTCTTCCTTTGTTTTTACTCCATTTCTTTCTTTCACTCCATTTCTGTCTTTTTACTTCTTTGTTTCTTTCTTTCTTTCTACTCCTTTTCTCTTCCTTTGTTTTTACTCCATTTCTTTCTTTCTTTGTACCGCTCTCTGTATCTCTCTCTCTTTCATTTATCCACCCCAATTTCCTTTCTCTTTATCTTCTATTATTCTGTTTTTCTTACCTTTTTCTTTCTCTATCTACTCTTCTCTCTGTGTCTTTTTCTTTCTTTCTGTCCTTTTGTTCTTTCTTTCTTTCTTTCTTTCTTTCTCATCTACCCTTCCCATTTTCTTTCTTTCCGTCTGTCCTTTTCTTTCTTTCTTTCTCCATCTACCCTTCCCATTTTCTTTCTTTCCTTCTGTCCTTTTCTTTTTTTCTCTCTTCTTTCTTTCTTTCTTTCTTTCTTTAGCTCATTCAGCATTGCTTCCAGCATTCACACCATTTCCATTCTTGGAAATGTTTTTTCTAGTTAGTGTGAATGCTTGTTATTCGGTTCGGCCATTTTCTGCCTTTCTTCGTCATGTAACTAGTCCTTCATACTTTGTGCTATTTCAACAATTCAAATATCAAAATGTTCAGCCTTTTCGGGACAGGTGTGCTATGTCTTTTCTCTTTTCAACTATTCATACTTTTTGCAATATTCAACTATTTCTGATTTTTTTTTTCCCCATAGAGAATGCATTGGAACAGTCTTGAAACTCTTCAAATCTTCTTACTTCTTTCAGCCTTTAAAGCGTCCACATACTTTCAGCTAGAGACTTCATTCAAATTCTGAGCTGTAGACAAACTTCTAATGTATTCATCCTGTATGTACAACTTTTTCATAGCTTGTACCGTTTTTGAGATAAATCCTTTAAAAGCACATGAGGATTTCTGACAAATTTCACACTTTTCAATGAGTGTGTATGGGGTTGGGTCAGAGTGAGTGACATCATCGTTAGAGTGAGAGGGATCGAAAAAACATTCAGGATTTTTTCTGGATAAATTGCCAGCACGGCCACAAATTAAACTCAAGACACATGATTTCCTCACCGGTTTGTAGCCACACTTGTCGTGTCTCATTTAATGTGCTCAAAACAGCAGACAGACTTACAGAATTGTCTCTATGAGCCTAATTGTCCAGCTAGACCCGCTCCAGTGGCTCATCCACTTCAATATAAAAGTAGGAGCTGATTTTTTTAGAAAAGCAGAAATGCCCCCCTTTTCTACCTTGCGACCCTGAGAAAAGTTTTTGCCCTACAAACATTTAATGCACATCAATGTGCTCAGGAAGGTCTCCTTCCCCAGTAGTCATGGCCACATTCTGATAAGAGGTACGGTTCTCTTTTACTGGGCTGTTTTGGGAAGCTGCACAGAGCTCAAATCTCTCTGCTCTGCTCTGCTATGTGTGCAGTTGGTCCAGCTGTAGTGGCCAGCTCGTTATCAAAGTCTATAAATAGAACAGGTGCAGGTGCAGCCTGGCCGCTCGTTAAGATGTTTTTAAACACAGCCCCACACACACACATGATAAACCAGACTGACAGAGGATGTCCACGCACAAACACAGGCATCACACTCACACAGACAGACACACACAGACACTCACACACAGTCACACATGCACACATACACAAACAAACAATTCCATTCCATTCTTCATTCTTCCATTCTTAGATAATAATTTAAAATATTTTTTAAATGCAGCCAGGGCTCTCTGCTCTCATTCAGCCCAATGCATTTTTTTCACAACAGCAGGAGAAGGAGCTCAACTTTGTAACTTGCTGTTAAGTGCTTTTTAATTCATTTGAATTCACCAAAAAATAGTCACAGGTCACAAAAAAGTCCTCTTCTTGCTTGGTGAGGCTAATTTCTGCACTTTCCTTACTCTTTTTTTTAAACATCATTGAAAAATCTCACATTCATCAAAGTCTCAACCTCTTTTGCACAACTCCACTATAGTGTAGGGGGTAGGGTGGCCGCTTGCCAATCCCAAGGTCACTGGTTCGAATCCAAGGGAAGAACTCTTGTTATGTTATGTTGAATTCTGCTCTCCTCCCCCGCCTTCAATTGGTTACAGGTGTTTGTTATCTCCTTGATTACTCATACCAGTTTGCAGCACATCATCACATTACAATGAATGACAACAGTCTTGAAAGCAGTGTGCTCTCTGTAGCCAAGTGGCAGAGTAAAGGCTTAATGGTCATGGGTTCGATTCCTGCCTCAGTCATTTCACATCATTGCTTGACTTTTGATTCCAATTATTCAGCTGTCATTGGACAGTCTTTGATTCCTCATAGTATAAAGCTCATTGTAACTCAGGTTCTCTGTGGCTGTATGGTTAGTGTGTTAGGTTACCACTCATGAAGTTGTGGGTTCAATTCCTTCCATGGACATGTTTCTTGTATGCCATTCCGCATGTCTTTGTCAATTTATTCTGCTAATTCAGCATGGTTCAGCATTGGGTTTCAGCATTCACACGCATGTTCCGTTAGGAAATGCTGTTTCTAGTTAGTGTGACTGCTGGAAGCAGTCACACTATTGTTCTTCTGTTCGGCCAATTTCTTCCGCCTTTTTACGGTCTTCTTCTAGTCCTTCATACTTTGTGCTATTTCAACAATTCATATATCAAAACGTGCAGCTTCTTTTGAACTTTATCGGCATTACTTTTCTCTTTTTAACTATTTATACTTTTTCAAATATTTAACCTTTTCTGATTTTTTTCAGCTTTATAATGTGTGTGTATTGCGTCTAACGAGCAGAGCCAGAGTGGTGCCAGAGTGGGGAGAGGCAAAAAAACATTCTAGAGTTTTTCTGGCTAAACTGTCAGCACGGCCACAAATTAAACTCTAGACAAATTATTTTCTCCAGTTTTGTAGCCACACTTGTCTTCTGGCTAAAATTCTGGTCAAAAATGCAAAGAGACTTAGCTAATAATTTAAAATATTTTTTAAATGCAGCCAGGGAAATCTCTGCTCTCATTCAGCCCAATGCATTTTTTTTGGAGCAGCAGGAGAAGGAGCTCAACTTTGTAACTTGCTGTTAAGTGCTTTTTAATTCACCAAAAAATAGTCACAGGTCACAAAAAAGTCCTCTTCTTACTTGGTGTGGCTAATTTATACTAATTTCTTTTTATTTTAAGCATCATTGAAAAATCTCACATTCATGAAAGTCTCAACCTCTTTTCTCCACAACTCTACTCTAGTGTGGAGGTTAAGGTGCCTGCTTGCCAACCCCAAGGTCACTGGTTCAAATCCAGGTTGAGCACTCTTGTTATGTGATGTTGAATTCTGCTCCCCTCCATCACCCTCAATTGGTTACAGGTGGTCGTTAAGAGACGCATTAATTGCTAGTGCCACAGTTTGCAGCACATCATCACATTACAATCAATGACAACATGCTTATGTGTGTGCTCTCTGTAGTAACTTTCCTTACTTTTTTTTAAAAGCAGAAGCCAGTGATCCTCTTATTAAAGGTTTTCTTTGCCCCTCACATACTGTCTCTGTCTAATCTATACTCTATGTAAGTCAATGGGACGGGCGGAAAAAAAAGACCGAAAAAGACCAATCATTGGAGTTTAACAAACGTCTACTGCTCAGGCATACTTTCACCTAGAGACTCCATTTAAACTTTAAACAGTTTTAAACGTTTTGATAGGTCATATAGTTTTTGATCAATCCATGATCAATGACCATGATCATTTTTGGAGAAATTATGAGTTTATAATGGGTGTGTATTGCATGGAATGTTCGTGTCAGAGTGCGTGACATCATCAGTTAGAGTGGGAGAGAGTGAAGAAACATTCTGTATTTTTTCTGGATAAACTGTCAGCACGGCCACAATTTTCACTCTACACACATAATTTTTTCAGAATTTGTAAGACAAACTTGTTATCTCTCATGTCATGTGCTCAAAATATCAGAGAGACTTACAGAATTGACAGAATCAGCCTCTGAGTGCGGCCACGTCTGTCTCTGCTCCTCATTGAGTCCAATACAAATATTTTCTGAGAGGAGCAGAACGGCCTGATGTTTTAAAACTGCCAGCGTCGCCAAAATATTTACTGTAGAAACACCAAATCGTACCGAAATTTTCAGGAAGTCCTTAGAGCAATGTGATCTGTGTTTTGTTCTGATAGGAGTTACCGTTTTCTCACCCTAAGCCTAAATGTGAGACCGGTGCAGAGGCAGAAAATGGCTCTTTTTCTCCACGTTTCTGTCTGTCTCAGCCTGCGGGGGCCCCTATCGCCGTGGTAACCTCTTTGATCCTCAGGCCAGAGCTCGTTAACTTCATAAACAATCCACCTGGCGCTCGTTTAAATGTTTATAAACACAGACACAGCTAAATCAGACTGACACAGGATGCAGCTACTAACTAACTATGTGTAAAGTCAGTCACACACACACACACACACAGACTCTAGAGCCAGCTTCATGTGATTACAGTCACACACACACACACACACACACACACACACACACACACACAGTTAACCTAATGTGATTACAGCTCCTCCATATCAGTGCTTATAGAAAGATGATCATGTGTCTGTCTGATCAGCTCTGTCTTGCGCTTAAGATCGTGGGTTTGATTCCCATGTTGACAGAGATGGCAAAATCGGCAGTAGCCCCGCGGCCCATTCAAAATTTCCCGAGAGGAAATTTTCTAGTTATACTTTGGTATCTGACATAATGACTTAGGATGTATCATAGATTCTTTTAAATGCATGCACATGTGTTACACTTTACTTAACACCAACAATGAAACATTATGGTGAGGTATGCTGCATTATAGATGCATTCATATAAACTTCACTTTACTTAAAGGAGTCATCACCTGGTTTTTTATGTATCCAATCCCCCTTAAATTGCTTTGAATCAGTTCTTAAAACTTATTGGAAACATTTTTTTTTTAAAAATTCAAACATAGAGCTTGTTCTGACACTTTTTCATATGGCAACTTTCTCTCGTGAGAGTAGGCGCGAGGTTTTGACTGGTCCGGATGTTCATTGTATTAATATGTAATGAAGCGCGCATTGATTGGACGCAGGGAGGACAGAGCCGGAATGGTGGCTGGCCCTGTGGGCTACATGCAGGCTGTATTGGAAACCGCATATACTATGCTGCTCTGTCGTGTACCGTAACCATGTTATAACTTCATAAAATAAAACAAAATTGTATCGGTTAATTGTAAAACATGTATGTATTGATGCAAATGTGGTGATTTCTGTACGTAGGCTACAGAGCCCCGGTGCAAAGCTGCTGCTGCTCTGTGTGAAGCTTCACTTTTCATTCAAACAAACTAATACGACTGCCACAATTGTTAGATTTCATCAATGAGACATACATTTATCTCCTAAAAAGAATTTAACCAGTCGGCGGTAAACCTCTACAAACCTGCGGGTAAGTTAATTAACGACCGTTTCCTCCGCGGGCATGACAACGTAGTTTGACCGGTTAACGAGCAGCTGCAGGCGGGTTGCTGACGAGTCACTCTCCGCTCCTCTGCCTCGCTGGAGCTGCACTTCTCCCAACGCGAAGCAAACTTCTAAGCCGTCATTTGGATAAACTAACCGCACATTGGGGATCTAAACCCTTACTTTCTCGCATGAACAAATATTAAAACTTAATAAATTAACGACCCTTTCCTCCGGCGGCACGACGACGTTGTTATCAGCCGGCTAAACGAGCACTGCAGGCGGGTTGAGGAGTCACTCCTCCTGCGCTCCTCTGGTGCTCACTGCAGCTGGCTGCACCTCACTTCTCCCAACACGGAGCTAACTTCTAAGCCGTCATTCGGATAAACTAACCGCACACTGGGGATCTAAACCCTTACTTTCTCGCATGAAAAAATATGAAAACTTAATAAATTAACGATAGTTTCTTTCGGCGGCATGACGATGTCGTTCGGCCAGGTAAACGAGCGCTGCAGGCGGGTTGAGGAGTCACTCCTCCGCTCCTCTGGTGCTGGCTGCAGCTGGCTGCACCTCACTTCTCCCTACGCGGAGAAAACTTCTAAATAGCCGTCATTTGGATAAACTAACCGCACAATGGGGATCTAAACCCTTACTTTCTCGCATGAAAAATTATTAAAACTTAATAAAGTGACGAAATAACGGCGCTACAGTGGGAAATAAAACAACCCGTAATGGCGGCGCGGCAGAAGTCGGGGTGGTGGAAGAGAGGTGTGTTTATGAAAGCAGGCGCCACGGTGACGTCACCGTAGGCGCAGAATCAAAATCTCGTAATGTTGTGGTGTGCAGCCTCATGAGCTACTCTGGCTTAAACAAAGAGCCCAAACGAAAAAACTCAGCCACTTTCAAACCCCAGGTTTTCAGGCAAGTTTCCACTGAGGTCCAACACCAGTATACATGTTTTAACAAGGAAAAATGCGATTTCCGGGTGATGACTCCTTTAAAGCATACATTGATAACTTATGATCCTTCATGGAATATTATAGCATCCTATGAGTCCTTATAACAGTTGATTGTTAGGTGTGTGTATAGACGGGTATAATGTATTATAAACCCCATCAGTCAGTCTGTAGTTTATAACCAGTCAAGAGCACTCATAAGGCCCTTGGATTTATAAATCATTATAAACTAGATTTATAACTGTTGATATAGTGCATCATAAAGCTTTATGTGTGTTTATGAGTGTAGTCATAGTGCATTATGACTGATTATGATGAGCATTATAATGCACTATGAATGCGCTCATAATGCACTATAGAGGTGGTCTTCATAGAAAGTGTTACCGAAAATTCTAGCAGCAGTGAGCATCCCTATATAGTCAGAATGGTGCAATATTTTTTCATAACCAGAAGCATAACCAACGAGATTGCCTGTCGAATCAGATTCCTCTGAATCAAATGAACACATTGTTGACTATTTGGAGTCACCCTCTGGTGGGAAAATAATATGAATCAACACAACAACCTGAGGAGAAACCGGCTATCAAACGTTATGAAGGAATTAATGAAATGAAAGATTTTAAGCAAATATATTGTCAAGGTTTTGTAGAGGACTGAACCCAAATACAGACACTGGGGAAAAAGCAGGTACGGTGGCATAAAAATATCTTACAAAAATCCACGGGAACATGCAGGGGAAACGACTGGCACACAGAGCATGGACAAGGCATACAACGCAGACGATCTGACAAAGACAATGGGAACACACTGGGGTTCAATACATGAGGAGAAACAAGGCACAGGTTGGAAAATCAACACAGGTGAGACACATTACAGGTGGGAAACTTGACAGGAAGACAGAGGTATGACACAGACTTCAAAATAAAACAGGAAACAACTTAACTAAACGGGAACACACGGGGGACGTGACACTAAGGCAAGACACAGGAAACCTCACAGTAAGACAGGACACAGACCACGACATATATTGTTTTGCATCCTTCTGTAGATGTTTTTGTAGAGCTCAAACAAAAAAATGAAGCATCAACAGTGAAAAACCAAAATCTGCAGTTTCTCTCCAGAGTGTCTCCAACAGTGAGTCGGTCCCCATAGACTCCCATGTTTAAATGTCCAACTTTACAGCAGAAATAAACATGTTCACACCCTGGTAAAGTCCTTTGAGACAAACTGTTTGTAAAAACGGGCTATACAAATAAAATTGCCTTGCCTTGCCTGGTTTTGGTCTCCACAGCTAATTTCCTCCTGTTTGTAGAACTAACGTGATTTTACTTTATTGGCCTCTCAAAGTATGGAGGACTGTGGGTGGGGCCTTTTTGAGTGGGGTGAATGTATACTTGGCACGATTCATGAACCAATATGAACCAAAGTCTCAGCTCACACAGCTCCCCTTCCTTGCCCATTTTTGGATTAGCTGTGAGTTAGGGGGTGGAGTCACTGCCAAGATGGTGACAGGAGCAGCTCACTCTGAGCTCCAGAGTTGTTATTGACAGTGAAGAGTCAAACTGTGAACAGCTGATTCTGGTCCAGCAACATAACCAACAGACCACGGCTGGATGGCAGACACAGATGCAACGAGTTTGCTGACTCCTGTGTATGTGCAGAAACATAATATCAGGCTGTCGACTGAACTAATGGCTGAAACTGCTCTCTGATCAACAGTGGGTGAAGGCTGCTCAGTGTGCCTCCTCCTCCTCCTTCTCCTCCTCCTCCTCCCTCAGCCTCTGTGCAGTCTGTCACAGATCACACACTGACACACTGACCCAGAACCTGCAGCTCACTGCTGAAATATTCAAAGCTTCACTGAGACGACTGACTGAGGACTCCCTGTGTGGGACGTTCACAGTCTGACTCTGAGTCTGGAGACAGGACACAGATCTGTTCACATATCCTCCACCTACATCACTTTCAAAATAAATCTCTACTTTATAATTTGTTCTTTTTATTTGTGGACTTTTTGTTGTGGCGTTTGAAGCTGATCATGTAAAATAAAGAACTTTACTCACTCTACTGTTCATTTAAACACAACAGTAGACCGAGGAAAATGAACTGCTCACGTCTTGAGGAAGGGGAAGGAGGGGAAGAAGGAGGGGCAAGAAAAAAGAGGAGAAGTTAAAGAAAAATAGAAGGAGGAGCTGACGACAAAATGTTTGTTTCTTTTAATCCAATTTAATAAAAGCAATTGTTTAAAAAATGTATAACCGTAATAATGATTTTTAAAAAATGTTCTCTGTGTCAACTGGTCGTTTCTGCTTCAGCTCATTATGAAGCATCGTTAAGTTTTGTTGCTAGGCGACCTCTATGGTCACAGTGATTATGACAGGAGTATTGTGAAAAATGATGATGACATGGAGACACATGTCAGGCAGAGGTGGATGGATGAATGTGACACAGGAGAGAGTGTTAGATTCCCACGTGAAACACTTGATCCAGCCTATTCTACTATAACCATGACAAGAAAGATCATCTAATGTTCAGGAGGTACTTTTTTTTTTTTTTACCCACCGTCACCATCACGTCTCCTCTAGTCTGGCCTGACGGAAGTGCGTTGCTGCGATTAGCCTCTGATTGGTCGGAACGAGCCACCCGGCGGAAGTCCCGCCTCCGTGCTGCAGCTTTCACAGTCCGCCCGGTAAAGGGAAACATCAACAAACAACAACAGGAACCGAACCATGGATCTATTATACATCCGTGTCTTGAACTGAACAGGAGAATACATATCTGTCAGTGGTTACCAACCGCCGTTAAACCGAACAAAAGAATAAATATCCGTCAACGATTGCCGACCGTCGTTACACCGCGGACCGAAATCCAGTTTCCAACCGGCAATATTTTGCAAGCGCACCGGCGCCGACCACAACGATTGTGACTGGTTGAAAAAATTCCAAACGGCCGGAGCATTTTTTTCTCTGATCGCAGAATCATAGGTGGAGCAGCCAGACTCTCCTTCTTCTTTGGAGGAGGGTCTGGCGAGCGAGACTACGTCTCCTCTAACCTAACCAAACCATGAACGCTATTATGATAACTATGGCGACAATGAAAGGTACACAACTTGTGGTTGATGTAGGTCTGTTTCTTACTGCAGCCTAATAGATAATAGATAATTATCTATTATTTAAATTGACTCATTACTTGAAGTCAGCGAAGCAGCAGTTTTTTTTAGTTTCCTCCCCTATTTTTTTTGTAAACAGAATATATTTGGGTTTTGGACTGATGTTTTCACAATTTCACTGGCATTTTATAATGATGATGATGATGATGATGATGATGATGATGATGATGATGATGAAATATCATAGATTTATCAGTAATCAGAATAATTGTTAGTGTGAGACTGAATTCCTTGTCTGAATCTGTTTGTGTTGAGGTGGGTGGGAGTTTTGGGCTCCATAATTCATCATTGGAGCTGAGCAGAAAGACACATGAGGGACATGGAGGCAGAGGACCGGCCTGGGAATGCCACAGAGGGACTAAGAGGAAAAGCAGGCTTTGATAAGTGAGCGGATGCATGAGGGCTCTGATGGATGGAAGAGCATGGAGGAGATGCTCAGACAAACATTTGCAGCTCAGCTCAGTCTGGTATAAGAAACGTCTCCTCTTTTGTCTTTTGTTTCTGGTTCTGTCTGCACACTGCTTCACTCCTCTCTCTCCCTGCTCATGCGTCTTTCACTTGACTGTCGGCTGCTGCCCTGCATTTCACTTGCTGCCCAACAACTGGATCTGGGTCCAATCTAAGGATGATGAAGTTTTGTTTAACACAAATATTAAAGCTGTAGCTGAAGACAAATACATGGCCACATCTATTTAAACCAGCACAAGACACCAAAGACAAACAGTGAGTGGTCATGTTTAAAGGAGAAGGACACTTAGGGGAGACTGGGGACAGTTGCAACACTTTTTACATTTTTCTCAGTTACTCAGAGACTATTTGGACTAGGCTCACCAAACCTTTATAGATTAAACATACATTTGTCAGCTAATTAGTCATACCATTTAAAGATGGTTACATATGACACATCAATCACAATATTCATTTGAATGGAAGAATCCAGACGTTGCAACTGACCCCAAACGTGGGGACAGTTGCAACACGGATCAGGGACGGTTGCAACATATTAAACATACATTAAATTTCACTAATTAACTTTTGATTTTTGTCTCAATAAGGGACCGTTCGTTATTTATGGAATGGGCCACCGGAGGAAAATGGGGGGGGGTCATGTCATAATATTCTTTGTTGAGGGGTGGGTCCACTAAAAAAAAAAAAGGTCAGTGAGGGGGGGTCATTCAACATTTTGTCTGGAGGACACTGCAATGCCCGCAGAAAACAAAAACAAAACAAAAACGGGACATTTCAAAGCTGCAAGCACTGATGACAATGAGAGCAACGGCCCCCGTATCACAACGTTATTTTATGTTGCCCTGATCTGCCCTGAGTTGGTTTCGAAACCGGGTCTCCCGCACCGCAGGCGACGATGCTAACCGCTTCGCCAAGAACTCAATAAGGGTTCTGCCCGCGGCTTAGCACGTCTTTTATGGGTGAGTGAGTTTAACTTCAGTACCGTACAGAGGCTACGCTGCCTGCCTGCCTCATTGCGTAACTCTACATAGTCTGAGCAGCACGTACGTTCACCTTGCTTTTGTGAATTGTAAACAAACAGACGCCCCCTCGGTTTTCGCGTCCAGCAGTTTAGCGGCTAATTCAACTGCAGTGATGGATAACTGTACCGGAGACAACTTCATGAACTACATTTGAGGAATAAACGGCAGCTTTTACCTGACGGAGGCCGACGCCTGAGCTACGGTAGCTAACAGTTAGCTGGTTTTACGTACTTTCTCTCTCTCTCTTTCCCTCTCTTTCTTACACACACACACACACACACACACACAGTTGTCTGTCATATCTGTCGTAAACCTTGTAATAATACGTTGTTGAGTGCAGTTCACATTATTGTTGCTTCGGTTTGAGTGTGGATTAATTGTTAATGGCTTGTTGTGTAATGTGAGCTGGTCCAAAATCGCGATTCTGTTATTGATGAGTTGGGTTTTAATAACAGCTGATAAATGGCATGGATTGATGAGAAGGTGTTGCACACATGGTTGTCAAAATGAAATAATGTAGTGTCACGCGCTACGTGATGCGATGTCACGTGTCGATGGCTGGGAGGGGGGGGGGTCATGTATCTTTTGATAAGGCTTATGCAGGGTCATGTTAAAATTTACTGACTCCGACAGGGGGGTCATGTAAAAAAAAAAAAAAGTCCTGTGAATCCCTCCGGTGGCACTGATGATAAATAACGAACAGTCCCTAAGCATAGTATTCCTAAAATATGCATTGTCTTACAATAATACTATAGTATTATTTAGTTATTTAGTAATATTTATCAGAGAACAGTTGGAGTTTTGTTTTGCGTAGACATAGGCCTTGAGTCAATGTGCAGAGGTTAACAGTGGTAATAAAACTCAATAGCTCAGTGTAAGACAAGAAGAATGAAACTATTTGCAATACAAGAAACTTTTATAAACATGTACTCTACTTTTGGATGATTTATTCACTGTATGACATCAAATAAATTTACTTTTCTCTAATTTTCAAAGGAAAATATGTGGCTATACGTCTGTCCCATTGAATAAGATACAACTACAAATTGCATATTTCATTATAGGAAGTTATCTGGAGAATTATTTTGAAATCTTAGTCTCTCATGGTTTAATATAATTGGCTGTTCTGTTCATCATGAGGGAAAAAAATAGATATATTGTGCCTATTTTAAGCTAAAAATGTTTCATTTTATGCATTTGCATTTGCATAGTGCTTCCATATTCAAATGGCAGTTGTTGCAACCGTCCCCACCCTGTCAGCCATGACAAAACATCATGTACTAGCTAGACACAATGACACTGACACATGCTAACCATGTCATTTGATAGTCAACAAAACAGTGATTCAAACTAGGTATGTTTGGATTAATTCATACAAAAGGTCAGGACAGTTTGACAAAAATACAGTTCATGAAAAAAGCTACTTTCATACCCTTAAAACAACTTTGTCTCAGTACAAGCAGGAGCAGATGCTGAATATGTCTTTTCTATTATTGGTGGGTAGAGGGTCTAACTGTGAATGTGCAGTGTGAGTGTCATCACTCTAGCATGTTTCTGATTGGAGAAATAAGGCTCGTTGCAACCGTCCCTTGTTGCAACTGTCCCCAGTCTCCCCTACATATCCCAGCACAACTTCCCTGCAGCACCATGTTTACCTGTGTTTCACTTTGAGGAAAATACACAACCCTAAAATATTTTTCTTTACATTAATCTTTCAAGAGGCAAACTCACATCTTTCTCAACTTGTAAGACATATATTTATATCAAGTTGCAGTCAGATGACTTCACATCAGTGTGGTTCCATAGTGTAGTGGTCATAATGTCTGCTTTACGCGCAGAAGGTCCTGGGTTCAATCCCAAATGGAACTATGTTGCACTCACTTAAAGCAGAAGTAAGCGATATTTTTGTGTTAATATAAGTCTTAAATAGTTATATCTTCCGACAGCAATCACTTACATAGAGTGTTTGGACCGAAACACGGGTCTCTCAGTCACTCACACTCTGAGCCGAGGAGAAAACTTTTCTCGTATCCTACAAGTTTTATCCAATGAGGAGAGAGAACGGCATGAAGGGCTGTGTGTGCAGCCAAGGGATGCGCGTGAATGTGGTGGCGTAGGGACGAGGACCAATAGATCCATGACGAGGGTGGGGGCTGCTAACTCCGTCGGCTGACAAGACGTTATGGTGCGTTCAAGGCAACTCGTAACTCGTGTTTTTCCGACCTGTGAAGTCGTACCAGTTCGATCTGGTACGAGTTCATGGGTCGGAAGTTACGAGTGGCCGTTATAGTGCACTTTCACAGGTAAAACAGGTCGGAAAAACACAAGTGGGTTGCCTGGAACACTACAAAGTCGTAAGCCGTGACTTGAAGCTGTAATTTACGTTTTCAAAAGCCTGCCTGGAACACAGCATTAGCCAAAACGACCGGATCGCTTACTTCTGCTTTAATTGTGATTATATCGATAATTTGGTTACTATAATCGAGGTGTCAAATTTTCCATATCGTTACATCCCTAGTGCACTACAACTTAAAAAAACACATGCAAAGACACAAACATGATACAAATCCAAGAAACTCAGACCACAACAGAAGTGTTTTCAGGGGTAAAAGAAGTGACAGAGCTGGCTAAAGACCAAGTCTAAGTTACTCCTAAACACCACTAACAGGTAGCTGTCTTTACAACTTATAAAGTCAAGAAGAATGAACAAAACTGTGTTGATTAGGTTGATAATAACAACAATATTCAGATATTATGTTTATTGTCTGCACTGTTTCTTAAGTTGCAGTATGTTGAGTCCTATTTATTTTCCTTGTGTTTCTGTTTTAATCCTCAGCTTGATGAAACATGACCCAGCAAACACAAACCGTAATTTCAACGTTGATTTCCGGTTGAAACCAGGTTGATATAAGGTTTGAGCGTTTTTCAACCTCTTTTCAACCGTCTAAAAAGCGGTTACAACATCAACGTGGCGCAAAACACATATTTGTTTAATTTTGGTTGATAATTATTTCCGTTGTAGCTCTCAAAAGAGATTTTATTGATTAGATTGACGTTTTTTCTCTAAATGAGGGAGGCGAAATTACGTCTAGACAAAACGTAATTTCAACTCATTTAATGTTTCATAAAATATCATAAATATGGACATATATGAGCTTTGTGCTGTTAATAGAAAGCTTCCAGTACATTGCAATGGTGATATTTTAATGAATTTATGTAAAATTAGAGGATGCCGTGTACTGCTGTAACGCGCATGCGCAAACACTTAGGCTGAGGACAGTGTTGCCAGGTGTACGATAATTATCGTATTTGTACGATAATTTGGCCCTCTGTACGATGTACGATCAATAATCCCAAAAAGGGCCAAATGTACGATAATTTGACCATTTCGTGAATGTGTGGTTGTAATCAGCCTGCCGCAACTATCTGCCGGATTTTTTTTGTGAACCCTGAAGGCATCTGTTCCCATGTGACAAGTTTCCAGCCAATCACGAGTGACGTTCATGCGTTTGTCTCAGAAAAACGAGCATGATTGGCTGAATGGTCAGCTGCGCTCCCATGAGACATTCAGGTCGGGTCTAGAAATCAAGCAAGCGAAATTCAAAACAGAAGAATGCAGGGAAAATGAGAGTCCCCGAAGGAGACAGTAAGGCCCTTGCACACTGAGTTGTTGTTGTTTTTTTGTCCGAAACCACTGCACGTTTATTCGACATCATGTCATGTTGATCATGACTCTGAAATTTCGTTCGTCCATGCACGCGCGCCTGCCAGCCGCTGTTAAGGATCAAATTGGTTGTCGTCTTTTTAATGTGTGGCTTCAGGAGAGCTAAAAATCTACCACCACTAAAATAAACTGTGTGATCATAATTAGGTCTATTTGCTCTTGAGAATTGGATGACCAAACATTTTATTTTTCTCATTTTATTTCCCGACAAGTTAGAGGACCACACAATCATCCTCACTGCGTGACGACTGTAAAAACAAAACAAAAACGGACAACCCCACTTGGGGGGGTGGGTTACTGGGGGTACTGACGTTGTACTCACGTTACAAAGCCATGAGTGCTCATAGGACGCTATTATACACTAGAGTGACTATAGTGCATCAGCATATTTGACTATAGTGCATCAATATGCTTGTTATTTTGGTTATAAAAGGTGTACGATAATTTCCCTCAAAATACGATAATTTTATGCCTCTGGTACGATAATCCTACATTTCCCACCTGGCAACGCTGGCTGAGGACTACCTTGACCATAACCGGCTGCTGCACTGAGCGAGCAGGAGTGCGGCGAACGAGTCGGTCCTACTCACGCTGCCTGAGTCGTCAAATACAGCATTTTTGGTAAGTGCATGTACTACTGTACATTATTTCCTATGTTCCAACAAGAAATTATGACACCATTTGTTTCATTTTACGCTGCTAACAATGCGGACGAGGCCGCTCGTTTGGGCATGCTAACTTAGCAGTAAGGTTAGCATGGTAGCTTGTAACGTTTTCATGCTGCGGCCTTGACAAAACTTTCTGCCCGACTACTTTAAGGCGTGTGTTTATAATGTTGGTTCGCTATTGCATGTAATTCCACAATTGGACTGTCGACGTAGCCTTATAAATTTAATATTCAGGCCATTTTACATCGAAAATACACAGCTGAAAGCGAGGGGGCTGCAAGCTAGGGGAGGGAGTGAATGAGGGATTGTGATGATAATGAAGATGATGAAATGGCCCAAAAGTTTGTTGTTTGTCCTACTACAACAACATATAGAGAAAGTATGACCAGTGGGAAAAGGGCACACCCTACTGAAATGGGCTACTGTATGCAAGGAAAAGTAAAGGGGAAAAACAAAAACAACAACAAAAAAGGGCCTTCAGGGAAACTGTGGTGTACTCTGTGATTAAAGGTAATTTTTGCTAATAATAAAGTTTGTCTATATTACTGAGTGGTTGCACAGTGAAATCCTTGCATCTCATAATTTCTATACTCTTTCCCTAATATTTTAGATGCTGTCATGAGGTTGAATCCCAGCCCCACAGGCAAATGTCAACAGCGCCATGGCAGACCACCTGAAACAGGCTCCAGGGAGGACTAGTGGTGGTGGTTTTGATTCAGCCCTGCATTCCACAACCTTTGTCCTAAACGATTTTATTTAGAGAAGATATTTTTTTTATTGTTTGCAGGGTTGGGGAGTAATGGAATAGTTAAATATTTAAAATACAGTATTTTAAATAGAAAATGAGTAACTGTATTGTGTAAACAAAAGCAAAAAGGGTCTCCCGCACACTGTCAAGTCACTTGCAAAAGACTTTAATAAAACAAACAACGTTTCGGTCCACAGGACCTTTTTCAAGCCTTTTTCTCTGCTTGAAAAAGGTCCTGTGGACCGAAATGTTGTTGTCTCCAAGGGAACTGTTGTCACCCGCATCCCGAACTCAGCATTAATCTGGAGAAACAAAAACAGAGCATACAGAAAGTGTATTAAATAAATTATCTTCTGTAAAGACCTAAGTTTTGAAGTTTCAAAAATCATCTGAATGTCTAATTAATGGCATTAATAAATATATTAAAGGGATAGTTCACCCTAGAATGATATTTCGCTCATTATCTACTCACCCTCATGTTGACTAAGGGCTGGAAGAATTTTCAGAGTCCACCGTCCCTTCTCTGAGTTACAGGGGGTCTCGGCGTAGCAGTGCATTTCAATGCCACGGTAGCAAAGGGACACCAGAGCTCTTCGTAAAAAAACACACACAAAAAAACATCCAAATACCTCCATGATGCTCGTATGTAATGTCCGTCTTGTGCTGAAGCCCCAAATTGCGTAATTGTCCCGAAAAAAATTAAATAAGTCTATATTTGAAGCTTGTTTGTAGCGGAAGCTTCTCGAAGCTCCTCTTCCTGGTCTGTCCAAATCTCGCGTGATTCGCAGTAACCGCACTGACGCCGGCGCAAATCACGCGAGATTTGGACGGACCAGGAAGAGGAGCTTCGAGAAGCTTCCGCTACAAACAAGCTTAAAATATAGACTTATTTAATTTTTTTCGGGACAGTTACGCAATTTGGGGCTTCAGCACAAGACGGACATTACATACGAGCATCATGGAGGTATTTGGATGTTTTTTTGTGTGTGTTTTTTTACGAAGAGCTCCGGTGTCCCTTTGCAACCGTTGCATTGAAATGCACTGCTACGCCAAGACCCCCTGTAACTCAGAGAAGGGACGGTGGACTCTGACACTTCTTCCAGCCCTTAGTCAACATGAGGGTGAGTAGATAATGAGCGAAATATCATTCTAGGGTGAACTATCCCTTTAAAGCAGAAGCAACCGATCCGGTAGTTTTGGTTAACTTTTTGTCAGCCGATGGAGTTAGCAGCCCCCGCCCCCGTCATGGTTCTATTGGTCCTCGTCCCTACAACACCACATTCAGGCGCATCCCTTGGCTGCACACACAGCCCTTCATGCCGTTCTCTCTCCTCATTGGATAAAACTTGTAGGATACGAGGAATGTTTTCTCCTCGGCTCAGAGCAGAGAAGAGTGACTGACAGACCCGTGTTTCAGACCAAACACTCTATGTAAGTGATTGCTGTCGGAAGATATAACTATTTAAGACTTATATTAACACAAAAATATCGCTTACTTCTGCTTTAAGTTCCTCTCCTCTCTCTAAGGTGCCTTACATCTAAAAACATACCTCTTCCATCTGAAAAAGTGCTGGCCATCTTGCCAACATGACTTCATTGCAAGTAGATCTTGTGGCTGCTCTCCTTAAATTACCATAAAAGAGAAAAACGTTTTAATGTTGGATATTCTCAATGTTACATGAACTTACATCTAATACAGTTTAAAATTGTTCTTTTTAAATCAGATTTACTATGCCTATGAAATTAAAAAAAAAAAAACCTGACAAAACACAACTTATGTTGCTTCATTATTACACAGTTCACCCGCGCCCATAAAGCCGGGTCTCCACCGAATCAACGGTCTTTTTTTTTTTTTTTTACACACAGCAACATAGGATTCACGTCATGATAACCTCTGTATTTTGACTATTCACAGTCCATATGTCTCTGTTTGTTTGATTGTTCAAGAGACTTTTGGTCAAGTAGCATAACCATGGACAGCTCCTATCGTTCTGCTGCTGCGTCGCAGTCCCCCCCCCCCCCAGCGGACGACCCCGCACGTTTACGTTATGGCGCCAGTATAATATTTATTCCACTATCCATAAGTCAAACACAAGAACATTTGCTGAAAAATTAAATAGCTTATCTGCCTTCTCAATCACCATCCTCTCTCCCCGTATCCCTCCTCCACCTGCCTGTCTTCTCCCACCTCACTCACCACCACAGACTGTGCTGCGACGACCGTTAAGTCCGCGACATCTGTCCGTGGGTCTGTCTGTCCAGGCGCTACGTCTGACTCCAGCTCTCAGTGAAAGCAAAGTCATACTGGGAGAGAGCGCCGTTTATGGGTTCACAACTACGTTTATCAAGCGCAAATACAGTAAAATTAACGTGAACTGAACTAACCCGCAGCATGGCGGCCAGCCTCCTCTCCAGAGCTCCGGTGACCCATAAAACCTCCGCTCGGCCTCGCCAACACAACGGCGACGGCGAACACCCGAACTTAAAAACCTTTTAGAGGGACAGCCTCTCTATCTGGGGACTAAAGTTTACGTCCAGTCATCTTTAAAAATCGGAATGACTTACCTTAACGTTGCCACAATGCCGTGGGCCTGATATTTTTCTCTTCAGCACCTCGTCTTCTGTGATGGAGGATTGAAGGCGGAAGTACAATTGCCGCCAGAATTTTTAAAGAATGCCAGAGAATGCGCATGCGCGAATCACTCAGTCTAATAAAAATGCTTTGATTAAAATAAAAAAAATCAGTTTGGTGCCTCGCTGTCAGTTTACGTTGTAGTAAAGTAAAAAAATTCGATTCAACCATAAACATAAACAAGAAAGTTTAGTTTAATTGAGCAATGTAATTTTTTTTATTTATTGGAATGAAAACAAACACATTAAATGAACAACAGCTTTGTTTCACTTTTTTCAGTGTATGATCCACCATAACAATATACTGTGTATGCACACTAAATAAGGAGAAAAATTTAAATATAGCATTTCCTGGTGAAATATGGTTTATATGTGAACGTTGAATAGACGTCCACAAATAGCCGTTGAAAAAACTTTCACTTTTGAACCAATTCTGAACGTCTTTTCAACGGTCGGCATAAACGTTTTTTAAACGTCTTTTCAACCAAGAAATGTTTGCTGGGGAATTAGTGGTAGTGTCCTTTAAAGGACATGACTGAAGAGCAGCAGGTATGATGGGTTGGAATACACAGAGTGACGATCGCATGCAGCCGCTGTCATGTTGCGTTTCAACGTCGGCCTGCGGCCTCCTTCCTATGCTGGGTTTCTACAGCAGACTTCATCATCCTTACTTCTTCTGTCATTTTAAAACAAGTCACCGAGAGTTCACTCTCATCTCTCCGTCTAATCCTTAAATCTCATTTTATCTCATCTTAAATCCTCAGTTCATCTGATGCTGCGGGCGAATGAAGGCAGAGAGAGGATGGCTGTTTCTTTTTTGTTTTCACATCCCTGATGAGCGCTGCTGAAATGACTTTGGCTGCTGCTGCTAATGTGCTGTAATTGGTACGAGGAGCTGCTCGCTCCGAACAATTATAAGACGCAGGAGCTGTAATCGCTGCTGAGGCTCCGAGGGAGACAGAGATGGATTCTCTCTGCTGCTGTCAGCCAGCCGTGCTCCACATCTCCCACTGCTTCAAGACAGATTTCAGATGAAGTGAAGCAACAGAGACAGAAGTTTGTGGTGGTGCAGCCTTCACCTGCTGCACCTGGCAGGACTACAGTATTTAGACTGGCACGTGGAGACTGTGCTGTGAGCTGAGGCCCTGCAGATCCTCCAATGAAGGTGATGGAGATCACTCAGACCTATGTGGCTCTTTTAACATCCAGTGTTTCTTAGAAAAGACCTGAATCTTTGATGTTTAACAAAAAGAAAACAAGAAAATATGATTTTTAGACCTGCTTTTCTCTTTTTCCCCTTGTCCCCTCTGTCTATTCTGACCCTGCAAGGACGCTGCCTCATGTCGCTTCTGTACAGCTCCACTGATGAATTATGGACGAGAGCACAGCGTCAGAAACTATCACCCACCTCAATACATCTGGATAAACAGTTTCAGACAAGAGATGTTGTCTCAGATTAAGGGGTTCCATGGTGTAGTGGTCATCACATCTGCTTTACACGCAGAAGGACCTTGGTTCAATCCCCAGTGGAACCATATTGATGTCTAATTTATGAGAGATTTAACTGCTCATTGTCTGTGCCAACACAGATTTAAGGGTTTACTGCCTCATGGCTTAAGTAGGTTGGAAACAAATATATCTACAGTAAATACCAGGTGTTCAATTGTAAAGCTCATTATCCTTTCCAAATAGAAGGAAAAAAACATTTTTATATTATTTATGGCTTAAGCTTGTTTGTAGCGGAAGCTTCTCAAAGCTCCTCTTCCTGGTCCGTCCAAATCTCGCGTGATTTGCGCCGGCGTCAGTGCGGTTACTGCGAATCACGCGAGATTTGGACGGACCAGGAAGAGGAGCTTTGAGAAGCTTCCGCTACAAACAAGCTTAAAATATAGACTTATTTAATTTTTTTCGGGACAATTACGCAATTTGGGGCTTCAGCACAAGACGGACATTACATACGAGCAGCATGGAGGTATTTGGATGTTTTTTTGTGTGTGTTTTTTTACGAAGAGCTCTGGTGTCCCTTTACAACCGTTATATGGACATGCACTGCTACGCTGAGACCCCCTGTAACTCAGAGAAGGGACGGAGGACTCTGAAACTTCTTCCAGCCCTTAGTCCACATGAGGGTGAGTAGATAATGAGCGAAATATCATTCTAGGGTGAACTATCCCTTTAACAAAAGATAAGCTCCAACACTCCGTCAGCCTTGTTTTTATGTGATAGGTTGGTTGGGGTGGTCATATGATTAACTGATGGTTAAGAAACAGTACTGCATTGCTCTCTCCCTTCTCTTTTGACTCTGAATACGAATAAATAAAATGAGGAAGTGTTCCTTTAAAAGTGATTTTATTTGTATTCAGCTGTGGATTCCTCAGGTAATCAAACTGGAGCTGAAGTTCACAAGCCAATATGACAAAAGTACAATGCACACACACACGCACATACACACACCCACACTATGCTGGTACAATCGTGTCATATTACGTGCGCACCTATCAACTGGACGTGTCACACCCGCGTGCTTTGACGCCTGTGCAGCAGACAGCGCCTGACGTGTAATGTAGTTTCCTCATTGACTTATAATGGCCCCCCGTTCACGCGCACGTTGCGTGATGAATGCTGCACGCCTGTAATCACACTACGCGTAGTGACCACGTGTAACATTCATGCGTTTTTCAGCGAACGCACGCATTAACGCTCGCGTGAAGCTGAGTGGCGGCTGCGGCGACGTCGCTCCCCGGTCCGGGACGGAGCGATCCACTGTAGGAAGAGGCCGCTGCGAGCTGCCTGCTCTGCGGGGTGGATCAGCAGCGTGACCTGGGGAACTCTGGTGCAGGGATGGCATATGGACCACGGAGCTCCAGCCGGGGGGTGGGGGGTGGGGGGGGGCGGACGCAAGCGGGGGGTGTGGAGAGAGTTGCTCCGGGACCTGGCCGCTGTGGAGCGAAGTTTCCAAATATCATAATAACAAAACAATAGAAAAGTCAAAGACTTAATTTTCCACGTTAATCTGTTTTTGTTTTAAAACAGAATAACAGAAAAACAAAGTTTTTTTTTGTTTTGTTTTTTGTTTTTGAAACGGAAAAACGAGGAAACCAAAATCAAATTACGGTCAAATTTTGATTGTCTTTTTGTTTTTGATCTTAAACAACACATTAACGCCGATGACAGACCGGAAATGTCTGAACTTCAAAATAAAAGCCCAGTGACTCGTGTTATAGCCACAGACTGTAGATGAATGGCCTATAAAATCTTTTTTTTCTTTGTAAATGTTGTGTTTTGAGCACATGGATACATTTTCACAGCTGTGTTTACTTTTTCACACAAGCTGATCGTTAACTCATCTTCCTCATGTACTGTTCTCCTCGCTGCGCTGGGTCTCTGTCTCCGCTGCGCTGTAGCGCTTTGCTTTGCTTCCATTCAGTCAGATCATTTTCACAGCGGACTTCTTTGCAGCCTGATCCACCTGTTTGTGTACCTCTGTGTAGGCTCCACCGTGCCATGAGACAAACATGCAAGAAGTAGCGCAGTTTATTGTGTTTCACCGGCGAGGAGCTGTCATTACGCACGGCGATTCCCCTCATCTAAGCTGCCAATTAGAGTGCCCTGTGCCGGGAAGGGAGCCTGATGAAATCCCGGACTGTAGCCGAGGTCTGGGACTGGATCTCATGTGACTGAAAAGAGTAGAAAAGAACCATAAAGGGGCCACTGCCACCTGCCAAATATGCCCGGGGTTGGAGACCTCAGGGTCGGGTTGAGTCTCTGAGAAGAGCTGGTCTATCACCCAGCCCCATGCAGCATTATTCCACAAGGTGGCGAACGTTACTGCAGCAGATCGTAATATAGCTATATTCCTCAAATAACAAAACAATCAGTCAGTATTCAATTAATAGCCTGGTCTCATATAATGGCGTTCAAGCCATATATATATATATATATATATAAAATTAAATCAAAAATTATCTGCCGCCGCCTGGGACAAACTGAGGAGGAAATGTTCAGAAGCTCTTTGTGGACTGTCTGTGAAGACTGAGTGGAGTGAAGCTGACCTCATCACGCTGTGAAAATGCTCTGATTGACCTGGGAGCGAAGCGCTGCAGCGTGCGCAACGGACAGACCGAGGCATGTGAGGAAGATGAACTAATGATCTTGGCCGCTAATGTGTAAAAATAAACACAGTTGTGAAAATGTATCCGTATGCTCAAAACACAACATTTACAAAGAAAAAAAGATTTCATAGGCTATTTATATAGGCTACAGTACAGTGGCTATAACTCAATTCACTGGGCTTTTATTTTGAAGTTCAGACACTTCCAGGCTGTCATCGGCGTTAATGCAGGAGTGAAGCTGACCTCACCCTCTGCTTCAGAGAGGGACAGCCTGTCCCGAGCCGGGTTGGGACCGGAGACGGGCCGCAGAACACGTTGTGAAAATGATCTGACTGAATGGAAGCAAAGCGAAGCGCTACAGCAGCGGAGACAGAGACCCACCGCAGCGAGGAGAGCAGTACATGAGGAAGATGAACTAATTAACGATCAGCTTGTCACTCATGTGTAAAAAATAAACACAGCTGTGAAAATGTATCCATGTGCTCAAAACACAACATTTACAAAGAAAAAAAAAAAGATTTTATAGGCCATTCATCAACAGTCTGTGGCTATAACGCAATTCACTGGGATTTTATTTTGAAGTTCCGACACTTCCGGTCTGTCATCGGCGTTAATGTGTTGTTTAAGATCAAAAACGAAAAGGCAATCAAAATTTGACCGTAATTTGATTTTGGTTTCCTCGTTTTTTTGTTGTAAAAACAAAAAACAAAAAAACAAAAAAAAACAGCCTGAATTGTGGTTTTTTGGTTTTTGATTTGAAACGGAAAACCAAATTACCAGCTGACTTTCGTTTTCTGACAGTTTGTTTTAAAGGAAAAATCAAACTAACGAAACGTACACGGACCCAGCTGGAGATGTGCGTTAGGTTTGTGCACCTGAATAGCTGCACAGAGGCTGCAACACTGTCCCGGCCGAGTTTTTTTTTTTTTTACACTTTATTAATAATTATATAGGTACTGTAACAAAACTGTCGAGCCATCAGGAAGGTTGAAATTGCAATATCAATGCAGAATCAGTGTCAACCATGGAGCATAAAAAGACATGACATCACTGAGCCTCCTCCTGTCTATAATATAATTATCTCATGGGTCTTTTCCTTTCTCCTTTTCCTTCTCCTTTTCCTCCTCCTTCTGCTTCTTCTTCTCCTTCTTCATTTCGTCCGGCAGGCAAAGTCTGGCTCACTGCTGCCTCCCCTGGTTGACTAAAATGAAAAGGCCAACTACATTACACGTCAAGTTACGCGGAGTGGTGCGCACGGTGCAGATCAACTTCCTGCTGCGCAGCAACAACATCTGCGACCGCACGTACGTGTGAACGCGTAACATAATTTGTCAAACAGTGACTGACAGACGTGCACACGCTGCTTCATACGTACGCAGCTTTTGTCACGCGTGAAATACAACCTGCGCGTAACAACGCACGCACGCGTAACAAAGTAACCATGCGTGCACACACACGTCGCTGCGCGTCTTTCCGGTTGTTTTGACTTTGATTTCACCTCATACACACACACACACACACACACACACCTAGCACAGAGCTGGTGGGAGTTGCTTCCTGTCTAACCGCAGTAACGTTCAACAACACATTAAAGAGCAGGAGCTTATCACCAGCAGCCAAACACAACTGACACACTGCTGCAACTGTGTAGCTGGTACCTGAGCCGGGGAACTAAACACAACCAAACACACAGATCACACACAAACACACACTGACAGACAGAGATATTTGTGGTCGTTGAAAGTCCCCGCTTTGCTTTCATCTGGGGAGGTTGATCTGCAGGCTGCAGGACTCGGCTGGTGGTGAATTATAAAATATCAAAAGTTAAACTTTTAAAGCTGCATATTTTCTTCTTCTCCCATATTTTATCTACTAGAAGATATAAAAAAAACAATCTCAGTGTAGTTTTACCATCTCCTCTCTCAAGCTTCTCTCTGGAGCTCTAGTAACTACAGGTCGGTGTCAGCCAATCAGGGGAGAGGAGGCTGCGAGCCTCTCTTCTGATTAGCTGACATTTTCTGACTGATTAATTATAAATAGAGCAGATTTCAGAGAAACCTTATCCTGCAAGTGCTGGATGGTGGGTACAGGTAGGCCGGGCTTAGTGACTGCTTTGTTGTGACATCACAACGTAGCAGAAATCCTGCAGCTGGTTTTAAGGCTCAGTTTCTGAATACAGGCTGTGTGCATTTCTCAGTGGACTGAGGCTTTGATACTTTCACAGCATTAATGTAGAACCTAGGCCTGATCTATAATTACACTACACATGGACATCTACCTTTTATACTGTATGGAGCTTTAAACTCAACAACAAGAACACAAATTAAAATCAGTGTCTTGGACTCTGCAGCAGTCAATCAGTGATACAACTTCATCTGTCTTTCTATTTCACGGCCACCGGCCCTTTAGCAATAATCTTACCCAACAGACAAATACAGAGATCGTCCCCTCCCGTGCATATTAAATATATTAAATAGAGGTTTGAGCCTCTCGGTGCTCCACTTGGACTTCATACTGTGAGAAAACATGCTGCTACTCCTTCTGTACCCCCTCCACACACAAACACACACACACCACACACACACACACGCCTTCCCGCCCTCAGGGGCCCCATATGGACCCCGATGGATGAGCCTTTTCAAAGCTGCTCTCACAGACGTGAGCAGACAGACGCTGCACGTGGCTCTGAGAGTTTGAGGAGCTGGTCTGGCGAAGAGGAGACTGTGAATTAAGACGACTTCAACAATGTCAACAATTTCCCTCTCAGCTGTAAAGTACTTCCTGTTCCCTGCTCCTGAATTCTCTCATGTGTTCATTGCGTTTTTGGTTCAGTGGTAAGATGACTGAAATACGGTCTCACAAGTGTTGTGTTGACACAAGCTAGTTGATCCCTGGTACAAAATACAATAAATAAAAACAAAAGCATGTTATAAAATAGCAGCAGTCAGTTTACAGTACAATAGATAACAATACAGATTCGGTGCTGTAGTACGACAGTAGTTACAAAAGTGCAACCGTGTCATGGGATAAAGTGCTTACAATCATCAAAGTGCTTAGAGGGTCCTAGGAGTAATGTCAATTGAGGTGTGTCTCAATGATAGGTCTAAGGATATAATTTAATCACTTGCACTGCTATGAATAACTAAAAGTTATATAATAATATAAGTGATAATACTATTGAATACACACGGGAACTGCCCATTGGTCCGACCTCCCGTTACTCCGACAAAATACCCACTGGTCCGACCTCCCATTGGTTCGACCTCCCGTCACTCCGACAAAATCAACCACAAGTCGGACCAATAGGAGGTCGAACCAATGGGTGGTCCCGTTAGTTCGAACTGTCATCGCTACTTTGTGACAAGCTCTTCCATTGACACGAGCATGCAGCTTTCTCTCTCTCTCTCCAGGAGCCAGATCATGTCAGATCGCGCACAACCATCATAAATGCTGATCAAGATGTGTAAACTGATAATCAAAGCCCCCCTCCCAGAGTACAGAGTAAAAGAAATACACTTCTTTTTTTTCTCCCCCCACCCCTCGCTAGAGCGTGGCTGAACCTGGCCGGCTTGAGCTCACTTCACGGGCGCGAGCCTGCTGCAGCCGCCGCTCCTGCTGACAGCAGACTGAGAGAAAAAAAAAGAAGTAAATTTCGCTTTGGTTAGGTTCAGGCAATGAAAAAAGGAGTTGGTTAAGTTTAGTAAAAACACCAGGTAGAGGCTAGACAGGCTGGAAGCATAATGAGTGTTATATGTTATTAATATGAAGTGCTTGTTTTGCAGTTAATTATGCACATGATCCGTTTGATCCCAGAAAGGAAAAAAGGATCAATGCGCAGCCTCCGTTTCCTTTCTGATTGCGTCCGTCTGTCTGTTCGGAGTGGGAGAGAGAGAGAGAGAATCCACCGGTCTATATACCTGTCTGTAATGTAAGCTTGATTTGATAAGTGTCAAGGTTTAATTACGGACACTAATGAGCGCGCAGCAGTGCGTAAAAGTCGTGCGTAATGACAGCTCCTCGTTGGTGAAACACAATAAACTGCACCTCTTCTTCCACGTGTGTCTTATTGACAGGTGGAGCCTATATGAATAATGATATAAATGCATAGTGAACGGTAAGAATGGAGAGTTTGACTAATAACTAGTCCAGTTCGAACTAATGAGGACCTCCCATTAGTTCGAACTCTCATTACTCCGATTGTCGGACCAATGGGAGTTCGAACCAATGGGAGGTCGAACTAATGGGAGGTCGGACTAATGGGAGGTCGGACCAGTGCCATGGACCCATACACACACACACACACACATGTACACTACCGTTCAAAAGTTTGGGGTCACTTAGAAATTTCCTTATTTTTGAAAGAAAAGTGCTGTTTTTAAACTAATACTGTACTTTAAACTAATCAGAAACACGCTCTATACATTGTTAATGTCGTAAATGACTATTTCAGCTGCAAATGTCTGGTTTTTAATGCAATATCTACATAGGCATATAGAGGCCCATTTCCAGCAACCATCACTCCAGGGCTCTAATGGTCCATTGTGTTTGCTAATTGTGTTAGAGGGCTAATGGATGATTAGAAACACCTTGTGCAATTATGTTAGCACACTTGAAAACAGTTTAGCTGGTTAGGTAAGCTATAAAACTGACCTTCCTTTGAGCTAGTTGAGTATCTGGAGCATCACATTTGTAGGTTTGATTTAACTCTCCAAATGGCCAGAAAAAGAGAACTTTCACATGAAACTCGACAGTCTATTCTTGTTCTCAGAAATGAAGGCTATTCCATGCGACAAATTGCCAAGAAACTGAAGATATCCTACAACGGTGTGTACTACTCCCTTCAGAGGACAGCGCAAACAGGCTCCAACCAGAGTAGAAGAAGAAGTGGGAGGCCCCGCTGCACAACTAAACAAGAAGACAAGTACATCAGAGTCTCTAGTTTGAGAAATCGACGCCTCACAGGTCCTCAACTGGCAGCTTCATTAAATAGTACCCGCAAAATGCCAGTATCCACATCTACAGTGAAGAGGCGACTCCGGGATGCTGGCCTTCAGGGCAGAGTGGCAAAGAAAAAGCCATATCTGAGAGTGGCCAATAAAAGGAAACGATTAATGTGGGCAAAAGAACACAGACATTGGACAGAGGAAGATTGGAAAAAAGTGTTATGGACAGATGAATCGAAGTTTGAGGTGTTTGGATCACACAGAAGAACGTTTGTGAGACGCAGAACAACTGAAAAGATGTTGGAAGAGTGCCTGACGCCATCTGTCAAGCATGGTGGAGGTAATGTGATGGTCTGGGGTTGCTTTGGTGCAGGTAAAGTGGGAGATTTGCACAAGGTAAAAGGGATTTTGAATAAGGAAGGCTATCACTCCATTTTGCAACGCCATGCCATACCCTGTGGACAGCGCTTAATTGGAGCCAATTTCATCCTACAACAGGACAATGACCCAAAGCACACCTCCAAATTATGCAAGAACTATTTAGGGAAGAAGCAAGCAGCTGGTATTCTATCTGTAATGGAGTGGCCAGCGCAGTCACCAGATCTCAACCCCATTGAGCTGTTGTGGGAGCAGCTTGACCGCATGGTACGCAAGAAGTGCCCAACAAGCCAATCCAGTTTATGGGAAGGGCTTCTGGAAGCATGGGGTGAAATTTCTCCTGATTACCTCAATAAATTAACAGCAAGAATGCCAAAGGTCTGCAAAGCTGTGATTGCTGCAAATGGAGCGTTCTTTGATGAAAGCAAAGTTTGAAGAAGAAAATTATTATTTCAAATAAAAATCATTATTTCTAACCTTATCAATGCCTTGACTATATTTTCAATTCATTTTTCAACTCATTTGATAAATAAAAGTGTGGCTTTTCACGTAAAACACAAAATTGTCTGGGCGACCCCAAACTTTTGAACGGTAGTGTATATATACAGTATATATATGTATACATATACCCATACATACATACACACACACACACACACACACACACACACACACATATATATCCAATACCAATCCAATACGTATCTGTTTACCTGTTGGTGTAACCTTAGTGTAACCCTTCACTAAGCTGTAGTGTAACCCTTCAGGTTGTATGAAACCCCTCCGCTTCGTGTCGGGATTCCATACAACCTGTCTGGGTTTATTTCTCCATAACAACCTCCGAACTATTATCCCTTACTTGTCGGTGCAAGCTATTTTTAGAATGGCGGAGCAGAGTCGTGAGCTGCTCAGAGCTACGCTACGGAGGCTAATGGGATTTCTTGGTTTCCCTCATCAAACTCATCAAATACACAATCCAACAACTCCACAACGCTCTGGTGGACAAGTTGTGACCTGCACACGTTATGAGACAGAGTTGTTTTCGAGGTAAATGCAGAGACTGCTTGCTGAAAAACTGTCCCTGAAGGCAACGCGCATCAGCGGTTTTGCATGAATTTACCTCTAAAACATTACAGTAACTGTAACTGTTCAAGGTTCGACAGGACTCATCAAAACTATCTTACAGAAACTGAGAGGGGAGAGATTTAACACCCCTGAGATTTTGTCTGCATATTTATCATGTGATAAATGAACCGTTACCATGGATACATTGTTTTCATTTCATTGTCTTTATATTTGCAGGTGAGACTGGGTTTTAGTTTCTGTTCATGTGGATCATATACAGACAACATTAACAAAGCTGTTTCTTTTTACGATGAGATGTTGGAGGTTTTTCACTCAACTGACAAGATCTGTGTGTTTGTGTGTGTGTTTGTGTGTGTGTTTGTGTGTGTGTGTGTGTGTGTGTGTGTGTGTGTGTGTGTGTGTGTGTGTGTGTAAGGCCTCAGGGGTAAACACAGCCTTGTGACAGAGCAATGTCTATGTGTGTGTGAGTGTGTGTGTGTGTGTTATCTCCACACTAACTGTTGTGTTCTTCAGACAGATGAGGTGCTAAAAGACTGCAGATACTCCAACTGTGTGTGTGTGTGTGTGTGTGTGTCTCTGTTTCCCACCAAATCTGCAACAAAGCTCTGTCAACCTGCCACTGGTTTGTCCTGTCACAGTGTTTTGTAGCAAAAAAAAAAACTTATACTAAAGATCGAAGTGCATGCTCACACACACAGCAAACCCTGAACTCAACTCTGTTCTAAAATGTTTTCTACAACTTCATCTTTGGAAGTAAACTTGTTTTATAGATTAACTCGAATGCCTCAGGATTCCAGGGTTATATAGGATCGTCCGACTGACTGAAAGAAGAGGTGCAATTTATATGTAGATTACATTTGAATTTTTATTATTTAAAGGGACAACGAGGAGTTTTGGAAAGCGAAGTGTTTTCACACTACATTTCCCATGAGCCTCCGTGCGCACCGTGAAATTCTTGGACCGGCGAAAGACGACGAAAGTGAAAACATTTGCCAAGGATGTTTTCATTAATCAAGAATGAAAGTCAGAGGTTCAAAGACGATCAGATACCGTCATAGTTCCGGCATTATTCCCATGACCAGGGCAGCGTCCGCAAAACCGAAAGTAGGGCGAGCCGACCACTAATAATAATAACAAAATAACGATAAAGACAAAACTATATATATACATTTCTATGTGCAATAACCCCCCTCTGAGGAGACTGGTCATCAACATACGCAAACTCAACAATGTAGTTTTCACACAGGGAAATATTATATTGACTCCTGTGCATAATCAGGAAATAAAAAACATATTTTACGGGAGGAAGTTAAAATGAAACAGTAAGAGTGGTTCTATAGTGTAGTGGTTATCATGTCTGCTTTACACGCAGAAGGTCCTGGGTTCAATCCCCAGTGGAACCACAATAAACATTTCACTAATGCAAGTGTATCTGTATATTATGGATTAAATCAATTGGTAGCTCCTGACAAGTCTACTGAATTAGGAAACGGAAAGGAAGCAAAAGAGCGGTTGCATTTGTATGGATTCTGGGATATATTGGGGAATAACCGTAACTGGGAGTACATCTTTGACTAATTCAACAGATCCACTCTAAATCTAAAGTCAATAATATTCTATAAGGGACCGTTCGTTATTTATGGAATGGGCCACCGGAGGAAAATGGGGGGGGGTCATGTCATAATATTCTTTGTTGAGGGGTGGGTCCACTAAAAAAAAAAGGTCAGTGAGGGGGGGGTCATTCAACATTTTGTCTGGAGGACACTGCAATGCCCGCAGAAAACAAAAACAAAACAAAAACGGGACATTTCAAAGCTGCAAGCACTGATGACAATGAGAGCAACGGCCCCCGAATCACAGCGTTATTTTATGTTGCCCTGAGTTGGTTTCGAACCCGGGTCTCCCGCACCGCAGGCGACGATGGTAACCGCTTCGCCAAGAACTCAATAAGGGTTCTGCCCGCGGCTTAGCACGTCTTTTATGGGTGAGTGAGTTTAACTTCAGTACCGTACAGAGGCTACGCTGCCTGCCTGCCTCATTGCGTAACTCTACATAGTCTGAGCAGCACGTACGTTCACGTTGCTTTTGTGAATTGTAAACAAACAGACGGCCCCTCGGTTTTAGCGTCCAGCAGTTTAGCGGCTAATTCAACTGCAGTGATGGATAACTGTACCAGAGACAACTTCATGAACTACATTTGAGGAATAAACGGCAGCTTTTACCTGACGGGAGACCGACGCCTGAGCTACGGTAGCTAACAGTTAGCTGGTTTTATGTACTTTCTCTCTCTCTCTTTCCCTCTCTTTCTTACACACACACACACACACGGTTGTCTGTCATATCTGTCGTAAACCTTGTAATAATACGTTGTTGTTGAGTACGGTTCACATTATTGTTGCTTCGGTTTGAGTGTGGATTAATTGTTAATGGCTTGTTGTGTAATGTGAGCTGGTCCAAAATCGCGATTCTGTTATTGATGAGTTGGGTTTTAGCTGATAAATGGCATGGATTGATGAGAAGGTGTTGCACACATGGTTGTCAAAATGAAATAATGTAGTGTCACGCGCTACGTGATGCGATGTCACGTACTTGATGGCTGGGGGGGGGGGGGTCATGTATCTTTTGATAAGGCTTAATGCAGGGTCATGTTAAAATTTACTGACTCCGACAGGGGGGTCATGTAAAAAAAAAAAAAAGTCCTGTGAATCCCTCCGGTGGCACTGATGATAAATAACGAACAGTCCCTAACCCAAGTGCTTTGTTTGCTGGCCAACTCACACACACATAAATGAAGAGAATCATTTCCAGTGAGAGCAGCTCTGTTAAATCCTCTAGCTGCACGACACTCTCTCCATACGAGCTGGTCGAGCTTTTTTGATTCAGCTGCGTTACCACAGGGCAGCAGTTGCACTGGCACGTTGTTTACACCAGGAATGAAGAAGAATAAATAAATAAATAAAATCATTTTGTTGTAAATTTCTCCTCTATTAAGGAAGCACATTATTTGATCAATTTTCTCTGCAGCCTAAAGAAAGCTCATTATATGTCGCTCGGGAACAAAGTCACTGTTCTTGGTTCCTTCCCACCTGCTCGTCCTGTTTGTGCATCTGCTGCTTTGGTTTTTCCGTCTTTTCAGCTTCCAAACTCTCCGGGCTTTAAAACATCAACACAGCTCTGTGTAATAAACAGGGGAAATGAATTTAACATGCACTGAATGGAGCCTCCCTGGCATCCATCTTTTCAATTTTCAGGGGGGCCGTCAGGCTGAGTTTAAGAGCTCTAAACTGGTAGATGATAAGTTAATCCTTTTATCCGTATCATTGCCGCGGGGCGACCGAAATAAACGCTGAAACAGGAGTTGGGAGAAATCTGGTGGAAGAGGAAAGTCTGAGAAGAGGAAACAGCAAAATGCAGCAGAGAAGGAATTAATGATAATGGTTTTATTTGACTTAGAGGTGAAGACAAGAATAAATGTGACTTCTGTCTAATAGATTTAACACAGGAAGACTCACTTCATCTCTGCAGTGCAGCGGAGGGGAGTGGCAGCATCACTAAGGCTGGAGGTTAAATCCACACCGGAATGAAGGTTTCACCTCAGGGAGGAAGTTGGGTTAAAGTGTCTCAATGTCACAAGTTTCACCTCCAACAAGCTGCAGTCAGAGACTAAACACCAAAAGAAAGGCGTGACGAACACTTCAAACGTCTGCAGCTGTTCTCCAGCACTGCAACACTGAACCATTCTGCACAACCTCAGAGTGGCCCTCATTTATTAAACTTGCGTACACCAAAAAAATGGGTGTACACCAAATTCACCGCAAGGATCGGCATTTATTAATCTGAGCGTGAGCGTACGGTACGCACAAATCTCACGCCAGCTCTGACCAGGTGTACGCACATTTGGAACCAGCGTAGAACATGCAGGAGCGAGTGCTGCTGCGTCAGAATGATTATTAAACCATAGTCTAATAACGCAGTGATGTGGACCACATGTTGTTGTTGTTTATATTGATAAAAAGTAGCCAAAAAAAAAAAAAGAAACGATAAAACCAAGTCCGTGTTGAAACTCGAGTTTTATTTTGGGCAACTGAGATGAATTAAAAACCACGACGTTACAGATGCTCGTTAATCAGCTGTGTAAACAGAAACAGTCAATGGCAGACAGACCTGTTATTGTAGATCACACACGCAAACTTCCTCAGTCTCTCTTTCTGCCGGACACCGGAGCCCGGGGGACATCGGGCCGGTGTTTCACATCCCTCCATCAGCCGAACCATATCATCGGTGCTGATGGTCATAAAGTCGCGTTCGCAGCAGTAATATGCCTATGATTTCTCCTCAATCACTTGTGTTTAGTAAACTGCAGGAGCATTTCATGAGGTCGCTGGGTTTCCTGACGTGGTCGGTGACACGTGCGTCTGCAGCCTCCATCCACCGGGATGACGCTTATCAATCACAAAATCTATCAATCTATCAATGTCCAGATATTTAATGTTGCCGCCCTCTCCCTGTTCAACGTGGTAATGTCGGTAAAGTCCCTCTTCTTGGCCGTCTTCCGTGTCTCCATGTCGTAAAAGGGGCAGGGCGACGCCTCTAAAGCAGGAATATATCGGGGCGTGACATTTAAATTACGCTCGTTTTCAGCCGCCGGATTTATCACCACCACGCCGGTTCTACGCCGAAATCAGCAGCGTACACACTTTTAGTAAATCACACGTGACACTTGCCGTACACTGATATTTACACCAGAATCTACACCAGATCCTGCGCAAGTTTGATAAATGAGGGCCATTGTGTGCAGTGACAATGCTATTGACTGGACGGCAACCACGGGGTCAGCCCTATAATCTCAACTGACTGACTGAATGACTGAGTGATGATATTTTAGCTGTAGTTTTCTGACTGCTCATGAGCTGCTCATGAAACAAGTTGTTTTGTATTTGACTTGTTTGTGATTTGGTGTTGCTCTGCCTGTCGCACAACAAATTGCCCCCTCGGGGGATAATAAAGTTTTCTGAACTGAACTGAACTGAACTGAGCTGTTGTGAAGAGGAGAAGCACTTCCACTACACTGAGCATCGCCTACCTTACAACAAATAGACTGTGATTATATTGTATGTCAATACTACAAAGTTCCACTGATTCTGTCCAACCGCCACTAATTAATTGGACAAACTGATTAACTGTGGACCTCTGGTCTGGCCTGACGGAAGTGTGTTGCTGCGATTAGCCTCTGATTGGCCGGAACGAGCCACCTGGCGGAAGTCCCGCCTCCGTGTTGCAGCTTTCACAGTCCGCCTGGTAAAGGGAAACATCAACAAACAACAAGTCACTGAACCATGGATCTATTAGACATCTTTATTACACGGCTCTATTGAATGCTGCTCTCTGATTGGTCCATCGCTGCGTTCTGCGATCTGTTATTTCTGAATAATGACCGTTGTCAAGTATAACAGACCGTTGCTAGGGACGCCGCTCTGATCAGCGCAGCACAGAAAAAAGAAACTATGCAGGATATTTACCTTATGTTTCATTTTTACTGTCATTAAACAGCTTCGGACTAATATTGATGTTAGATAAACGACTTGTAACTTGTTACAGGGAGAGTGGAGGCTCCTTCCACATCACTGCTGGAAAAAAAAACCTGCGATCAGAGCCTCTGACCCGGTGTCACAGCTCCCCTCTCGTCTCGGTGGCACCGCGACTCCGCCACACAAACGCACCCCGTAAACAGTAAAGTTAATCTCTTGTTTATGACAGATACGACTACACACAATACACACATCTTAACACGTGTATGGTAATCCATCCATCCACTGATTGATTATCAAAGGCTTCAAATGCACGACCGGGAGGAGGCTCAGCAAAACAGCGGCTGTGACCAGTCTTGCAGTTTCGCTAAATTATGCAATTTTAAATCGATGAAAGTCATATTTTGATTATCATTATGTTTCAAATTAATTATTTCACTGGTAAACCGTGTAATAAGCGGGATAATGTATAGTTGGTCGGTTGTTATGGAGAAATAAAACCCTCCATGTTGAATGAAACCACACAACCTGTCGGGGTTTATTTTTCGTCGTTACACCGCGGACCCAAATCCAGTTTCCAACCGGCAATAGTTTGCAAGCGCACCTGGTTGACTGGTTGAAAAAATTCCAAACGGCCGGAGCGTTTTTTTCTCAGATCGCAGAATCATAGGCGGACCAGCCAGACCCTTCTTCTCTGGAGGAGCTCTCAGCCGACAGTCCTGCCCGGTCTTGTTTTATTTGTTTGCACAGTTAAAAAAATTACACAAGTAAAAGTAACAATTATAACAATTTGAAGTGCAGGAAGAGGCGAAAACTCGAAGAGCTTATCACATGCCTCCACCTAACAATAAAATATTATATCATACTTAAGAAAACAAAATATACGGTCTTCATCTGGAGCAACACTGTGTCCTCCCCAAGGTCCTCCCACGGTAAAATGTGATGATCTCTGGGCCAAAGCAGGCCGCCGGCACCGAGCCATACCACAGAAGGACCGCGACCACTGGTGGGGCCGGTGTTCCCGACCTGCTGTGGCTGAGAGACCATCACATTCCGCGGCGAGAGGCTGTGACACGGCACGGTGCGTCTGTGTTATTGTTGTTTAGTGGCGCCCCCCCCCGATGGTGGTTTTGTGAATAGAACAACAATTGTTGTATATATTTATCTTACACGAGCCCTTTGATCCAGAAATGTGAGTGTCAGAAGAGCGACAGGCACAAACAGAGCACCTTTCATAAAAGACGCTCTATCTCCTTTTCTAGAAAAAAAGCAGGGATTTTGGTGAAACCCAGCCATGTTTAGCTTGAGTTTTCTCAGGAACAGAGGCACCTAGAAACAAACGGTCTGTGGCCATTTGAAGCAGAAAGTTTCACCTTTCAAATGAGCCACAGTATGTGTTGGTGGCAATAATATAGAATACGCTGTGGCTCTACAATAATCGTCAAAAATGAAATTGCCGGTACACTTGACTAAAACTTTGGAAAGGAGCGCGGCACTCAATGAGTTATTAAGCAATAGCATAAAACGACCAGGGCCACACTTGGCATATATTTTTTAATTTTTTTGATATTTATCGATATTGATCAATATTTTTTTTTTTCTTAGCGATTTTTTTTCTATATCGTCCAGCCCTACACCTGAAACAACTTTTTGCTTTGTTCTGCTGCCATTTCATCTGGCAATTCAATCTTCTCCTTTTGTTGGGCCCTTGAGCACTGAATGCTGAAGCATGCACTGGTTTGAGCCAGTGTTGCCAACAGGGCTGTCTGTTTTGTCTGCCTCCTACAATAAACCCGTATGTGTGTGAGAGCAGGTGTGACATCCCTTCATTCATCTGGTCCACTCTCACTTGAGCAGCAGCAGCAGCAGCAGCAGCAGCAGAGAGGCTGAATAAATCACTGCAGCGTCTCCAGACATTCAGGAGCTAAAAACAGGATGGCAGAGACGGAGAGAGGCCGGATCCTCCTCCCTGAGGAAGCTCCTGAAACCTCTGAAATATCTCTGCTGCCCTGCGAGGCTGCAGGCTGCAGAAAAATGCATCCCAAGTTTCCTCTGCTGCCACTATATGCAACAACATGCCTGCACAGGAAGATTAACTATTTAACCATTTTGTGCTTGTTCATTTAAAATTCTTCAGAGCATGTTTCCTCGTCTCCTGTGTTTTGTCCATGAGAAGATCTAAAAAAAAAAAAACATCTCAATGTCGTTTAACATCTCCTCTCTCAAGCTTTTCTCTTTAGCTCTACTGACAACAGGTTGGTGTCAGCCGATGGGTGATTCAATACAGATTTCAGGTAAGACACTCAGAGAAACCAAATCCTTCAAATGTTGGATGGTGGGTCCGAGTGGGTGGGGTTTGGTGACTTCCTTGTTGTGACATCACAAAGTCACGTAAGTCCTGACAGCTGGTTTTAAGGCTCTGAATAAAGGCTGTGTGTGTATTTCTGTGTACTGAGGCTTTGATACTTTCACAGTATTATTATAGAACATAGAGACCTGTTTTATAATCACACTACACATGGACAGCTGCCTTTATACTCTATGGAGCTTTAATAACTGTGGTAGGGCCGGCCTGAGTGAAGGATTGTAGGAGGCAGACTCATGAAGCAGGTTTCAATTATCAAAAATAGAGATTTATTTTTACAAAAAGTGCCACCAAAAATGCACAGTGAAATAAACAAAAAAGATATTTACAAAAAGTCTTAAGGAAATAACAGTTAACTCAGCTTAACTGAAAATAACTCAACTCAAAAGTGAAAACACTGTGCACTCTCCTGCACACCTGATGTCCTCTCTCTCTGACACCACACACTCAACTGACTTCCCCTGCATGCTGGGAGTCTAAGACAGAAATCCACCTGGACTCAACCAAGCCGCAGGGAAGACTCACATTTCTCCTGAAACAGGTAAGCACACACACTATTAATCTTCACTTCATCACAATGGGATTTTATATAATCTTATCACACACACATCTGTGCTACAATACATTATAGAATATCAAACCGTACACATTTAACACTCACACACACATATCTCCATCCCCCCATAGATGGTTTACCCGATGACCTCACTGATGATGTCAAACAGGATATAAACCAGGAAGTACTGCACCTTTCCTCCTTTTGCCCCTGGACCACATGGTGAGTATAAAACAAAGAAACCAATAATGTATCTGTAAAAGTTACTTAATTGCACATAAACTAAACTGAATCAATAAATGTATTTAACTTAACCTTACTTGTCTGTGTTTTGATTTATCTGGACATGTTGATGTAAATGATCTGTACTTAATATACTGCAAACTCAAACCAAACCCGGGATAGGATGTGTCTGCATAATATTGTACTGGATAAACAAACTAAACAAGCAAGATATCTCAAATAGAAATGAAATGTAAAGGGACAAATGGTGTGGCCTCACCCACTTTCCATATCTACCTTTCGACTGTATGGAGCTTTAATATTTAAGAATTTGTTGGGTGGCTTTTGTGTTTGTCAACCAGTCCAGCACCAATGCAGAAAGCGCTGAATCCTGAAATACACACTATGGTTTTTCTCGTTAATTACACACACATGCACACCTCTGCACTGTTTCCCTGTTGAATTAACTACACAGATTGATGCTCTTGCCCTAAAAACAGTATTGTTATCCAGTGATCAATAGCATGATGGTATGTGGGCTGGGGGTGTTTGAGGGTGCTGTCATTAATATCTCCCCAGTCTCGGGCCATGTCCAGACCGAAGCAGAGCAGCGGCACAAGCTCCAACACATCTTTATCTTCATCAACCACGCCGCAGCTCGCCAGGCCAGATGAGAATCCATCATGGCTATTATTACCTGAGGCTCTGCACTGCATCTATCATACACACACATACATGCACACATACTGTACACACATATAATGCAAGTATTTTATCTTTGTCTCTTTTGCACACTACACTGTTCTTGCTCTCTCACTTTCCCATGTACACACACATGCACACGGAGCCTGTCTGTCAGGTTGTATTCTCTGTCCTCCGCGCTGACGTTGTGTAACACTGGAACATGAGTCTGTTGTGATTTTAACCGTACGAGCTCCTGCAGCTGTGGCCACTGATGTGGACGTCCTGATGCGGCAGGAGGTCCCACACAGTCTGATTAACTCCCACTCCGCTCCTCTTCCTCGGCTCAGGATGAAGCCGGGCCTGCAGGAGGCACCGAGGCCGGCTAATGAACCAACGGGCTGTTTGTTCTGCCGCGGCAGGAGGTAGATGATGGAGACTGCGGGAGCCTTGGCAAACATAAGAGGAGGCCAGTGTTAGTTGAGGACTCAGTTATTTAACACAGGCTAAACACAGAGAGGAGGAGTAGAACCAGACTGGAAACACTGAATCACAGCAACATCTCACCTTTACCTCAGACTCTGAGAAATGAGGCCAAGAGCCTCCAACAGTTTCTCTGCAGGAGCAGGAAACTGATGCTGCCGCTCCACAAACTCTACACAACCACAACATGCAGTGTTTCCCATACTGTACATAGACCAATGTGTGGTGCAGCGCCACAGAATCAAGACCAAGCGCCACAAATTGATTCCGTTTTCTTTTCCTTTCAGCGCAATATCGTTCCATTCATTCATCTCTGCATAGCGCTCTTTCTCTTTTATTGCCGTTCACAGACACAAACAGGGGCGATCAAATAAAAGACACTGGTAGGAGGGACTTGTCGCGAATATTGATTGACATCTACAGTAGCCAAATGTGTAGAATGTACGTCAAGCACCACCTGTGGGACTGTCAGTAACCAAGATCTTATTAACAATGCAAACAGCCTGCTCGTTGTGCAGGAATTCACTCCCCCACCCTTACTTCCCGTGCCGACCTCACAGATGAGTCAGGTGGGGATTAAACGGAGAAGGATGATGATATCGATGAAAATGTTTCTGGAGTGAGACTGTATATGTTCGAGCCAATAACTGTAGGTATTGGCAGTGAAGCTGGCAGTAGAGAGACACAAAGGCTTTCGAGAAACTGATTTTATTGGATACAAAATTAGAATTGTCCATGCGCGCAGGATGACTCATCACACATCTGAATTTGTTTCACAGGAAAAGAAAATACATCAATTTTGATGTAAAAATACTCGCATGATATTTTTCTGGCATTTTGGTTTATATAGAAAGATATCGTATTATGGGGTGTCGCGTGGTGTAGTGGTTAGAGCGGGCGCCCCATGTAGAGGCTACAGTCCTCACCGCAGGCGTCCCCGGTTCAAATCCTGCGTCGGGCAGACCTTTCCTGCATGTCATTCCCCCTCTCTCTACCTCCCCCTTTCCTGTCTGTCTCTACTGTGTTATCAAATTTTTAAAAAGGCGAAAAAGCCAAAAAATATACTTAAAAAAAAAAAAATCTGAATATACTACCCATGAATATATTTGTATAAGTGTATAATCGCTATAAAATAAAATTAGTTTGGTGTTCGTAGCCTTAGCAATGGTCTTGTTTTAGAGAGTGTCGCCATCTTGCGCCACCATGTTTGTACAGCAGCCCGAATGTAAAATCCAGCCAGCCAGAGAGCGTGTTTCGCGAGTTTAACGCGCATAAATAAACCAACGAAGAAGGGGGCAGAAGGAAGGAAGAAGGAGGAGGGAGTGGAGAGTAGAGAAAAGTGAGAAGTTTTTGAGTTATGAACCTGAAAGTTTGCGAATGGATCATCAGCGCGCAAGTTTTTTTGTCCTCGGAGACTACTGTCCCTTTCTGACGGGAGGGTTGAGCGTGAGTGAGTGTTGCAATCTAGAATCTGAACACTAGATGTCACCGTTTTAACAACTGGGTCTTATGTAATGGGGCTTTGTTTACACAAACAAATAAAGACCAGCCCCAAACACAGGCCGGGTCAAAAAAGAAAAAAAATCTGTCACCCGGGACAAACTGACAGGGATCTGATCAGAAAGTCTTTCAAGGTTATGGACTGTCTGTGAAGACTGACCTTATCCTCTGCTTCAGAGAGGGACAGCCTTGCATCACCGGACGGCAGGTCTCCGGAGCCTGGTCGTGACCAGAGATGGACCACGCGCATGCTGTGGATATGCTCTGATTGACTTGAATGGGAGTAAAATGCTACAGCGTGCGCAACAGAGACGGAGACCCCTCCGACAGCGCAGTGAGCAGAACAGGTGCCAAGCAGCACGTGAGGAAGATGATGATGAGCTACTAAACTGTGAGCTTGGTCGCTGATGTGTAAAAATTAATGGAGGGAATAGAAATAAAGGCCCTGTCTCAAATAAAAGCCTACATCCGATAAAGTCCGGGTATCCTGAGCAGTTGTTACTATTTGAGGAAACAAGGTACATGAACAATTAGCATGTGGATAGAGCAGGGGTGTCAAACTCATTTTAGTTCAGGGGTCACATACAGTGCAATTCGATTTAATGGAAGAGCAAAATAATGAGAGCTTAAAGTTTTTTCCTTTTTTTTAGTGCAAAGAAGTACAGGTATAAGATGTTTACAGTTAATACAGTAACTATTCTTTTACAAAACATTTTTAACAACCTGGAATTTCTTGAGAAAAATACATGCAGTTGCAACAATATTATGCCTCTTCTGTCTTCTTTGTAATTTTCACACTTTGCAAAACATATCCTGCGGGCCGGTTTTGGCCCACGGGCCACACACGTGAACCATCCATCCATCCATCCATCCATCCAAATAACTGTTGCTCCTCTACGTTTTTCACGGTTCGCGAGTACAGAATCAGAGACAGAGATCATTGCTCCATCTCGTGGTGGTCATGGATACATGGTTACATCCCATTTTTCTCTGACAATCACAGAAAATATGAACTGAATATGAAATTTGTGATAACTGCTGTGACAGACAGTTGGGCGACTGGAAAACAACATGGCTGTGACTCTGACTGGTACAGGTGCAGAGGAACACAGATCAATGTAAGTTTATGTTTGAAGTCTTTCTGCTGTTGGTTCATGGCCTGAACTCAGACTTTTACAAAGACTGGAGGCTTCAGGTTGATTTGGCATCTCGAGCTCACATTTTACAACAATTCCAAGGCACATGGCAAGACGTCTACTACAAGACACAGCCCAGCATGCTGCCCCGTACAGACTAGACAGACACATCTCCTACTGCTGCACACAGTTGGTCAAAGTGTTTGAAGCAGATTTGGGGAAAACTCAAAAACTTATTTGGGGAAAACTCAGTATGGAAAAAAATATGTTTTTACGCAAATTGTGTGAATTTCCAGGAATTTCTATATGTAAACCTGCACCTCTGCAACTTTGAACTACAGATGTTACTGGTTCAAAATTGCGCGGTTTGTCCTGCACTGCAGGATCGCGTGAACGCGTGTCTTTTCACCACAACTGTTTTCCTCTAGGTGGCAGCACCGTACTAAATACTGCTCAGACATTTTGGGGACAATGCTGACAGTCACACAATGTAGCCGCGATTAGGAGTGGCGCTGTTCATGATACAGAATACAAGAGGATGAAAGGAGAACTAGCTGCAGACAGTAAATAATATAGTAGCCTAGTTTTTCAATGACAAAATGTAACGACGGCAGCTACAGTAGACTATAGCCCACGTCTCACTCTCTTTTTTCGGTCATCTGTCTCGTCATCTCCAAAATGTGTATTTAAAATGAGCCAACTACAGTACTGTGCAGTAGTGCCGCTGATTTCTCACACCGCACCTTGTTTGAGAGTGCAGCTGGATGATTTCTTGTGAATGAACGGGTCTGTGTCACTTTGGGGCTGGGCGATAAAACATAGGATAAATAACTTTCCCTCGATAGAAGACGCGGCCGATACAAAGTCGATAGGTTTCATTCATCCATTTTTTGACAGACAACACAAACAGCCAGTGATAATGAGAGTGGTGACACCGTCAGCCATGCAGCCGGCCTGGACTTTTTATTTTTAATTATGAAGGATCATCTGCGCAAGGCAAAGATGATAGCATCAACAAAACACGGCGTAACACACGCGGCTGTATGTGACAGGCTTTTATTTAATTCAGAACAAACCGCTTAGCAAAAATGGAAAATATAGTAATTAATTGATCTGTTGTTTGGCCACTGTTTGAAAATAACCCGAATTATGAGCAAATAATCTGATCCAGAGCAGCAGTCATAATCAGACTTCTTCTAAATAAACCTAAACATTAAATAACTGGGTCAGGTCGGACCATGGGTTTTTTTTTTCTCTTCTTCTTCACAGGAGAAAATGAGGTGCGCTGCGCTCACGGACGCGTTGATGTTTTGTGAACTGGTCTGGTTTTTAGCTGCTCAATCTCATTGTTTCAAAGAAAAGGGATTGATTTTTATAACGAAATGAAACAAAGACAATATTATATTGATACATTGTTGTAAAAAAAATCCAAAAGAAACGAAAATGAACCAAAGAAAATAACTTTCACACACAAATTAAAACAGTGCGATTGGTTGAAAGCTGATAATTAGCCATGTGCTTATAAGCTGATTGGCCGAAACCAAGAACAAAGCCGCGTGAATGGCCAATCGCCATGTGTTAACGGCCGACATGTAAATCAGCTGTTTCGTTGGGCGTTATATGAATACAGATGTTAATGTGTCTCATAAGGTACTTTGCACATAGGCTACTTTCTGTAACTGGAAGAAAAACAGCCAGCTGGAAGAATGTGTTGCCTAAATCTTTTACTGTGTGGGAGATCTCCACCAACGTAGCACGTTTCACAGACTCCAGCACCTTGGACAATGCTGCGGGGGGAGGGAGGGGGGCTGTCGGGGTGGAGGTGCTGAAATGGAGAGCTGTCCCCCACAAGGTGCTAAAGTGAGGGAGAGGAGTGGAGAGACTGGCCGTCCTAAGAAACGCCGGTTGATTTGAGCGATTTAAGCAAAGCAAAGCCTGCTTTTATTTGGTTTTATTATATGCTTGTGTTTTTTCTCTATTTTTGCCTGTTTTCACTCTGCACCTGCCCTAATGTGTGTCTCTAGTAAATGAATATTTCCCACAATAAAATGAGTCTTTAGAACAAAGAACTGATTTTTTTCTCTAGCTTTATAGAGCTTTATAGGCTATAATAACCTTGCTTACTGCTTTTTGAATCACTTGACAAAATAAGATGCCTCGAGCAAACTTGGATATGAAAACATTTTATTGAAGAAGAAAAAACACACACACATTGTAGCATCAAGTACTGTAGGCTACTGTAGGCTACAGTAGGGTGAGGATAGGACCCTCAGATGATCTTCTCGGAGTTCGCAAGAACTCGTTGATCTTATCTATGCATTCTTTCAAGTCCTTTCTGTCCATGCCTGGAAACTCCGTTCTCAGTGACTGCACTACAAAGTTCTTCACATTTTGTGGCAGTTCATGACAGGATATCGATTACGGTCACATGCCAGTCGCTCCTCCCTTCAGTTCTATAACTTTCTCAATGACACTGTCCAGATGATCGATGTACTTATTACAGACGCTGATGGTCAGCTTCTCCATCCAAAATGTCTGGATCGCTGCTTCCAACTCCTCCCTGTTAGTTGGTTTCGCCTCAGAGCGGATGTAGTGCTTCATCGAAGCCCAGACCAGCTCTATCGGGTTTAGATCTGGTGACCTAAACAGAAGAATATGATAGATTAGCACTTATTTCCTGCTATTAATTTATCCCAATTATAAATGCATCATTATTAATGCAGGTAATCACGCCAAATGTATGACTAACTTACTCTGCTGGTGTTGGCACCCAGTTGATTCCCTCTGTCTTCATACAGGCTCTGACACTGGTTGCAGTGTGTTTGGGATCATTGTCTGGTGGAGGGAAAATAAAGAAAACATTAGATTTCACCAACTAAATCATCATTACATTGCCTTTATTGTAGCCTAAGAATGTTAAGGATGGTTTTAAAAAAGTGTTAAGATGATACCTTGGAAGAATCGATGTGTGCGCATCGGATACCGCTCTCTGAGGTATGGACCAGCAACTTTTCGAATGATTTCCTCTTGGTAAAAGTGTCGGTCCATAATGCCTGTGGGTGACATAACGGGCTTAACTTCAACATTTTTTTATTTATTTATTTTAACTCTGTTTCAGACTAAATTGTTAGGTAGGTCTATATATATTCAAACTACGTTTTTTCCCCACTCACCGTCGAAAATGAGAAGCGGGCAAGGGCCACAGCGTGAAATTCCACCCCAGACATGAAGCTTGAGGGGGTGTTTAGCTTTAGGCTTTGGCGTCCCTGTAAAGTTGCTCCTCCTCCAGCACTTCAAGGCAAAACGCTCAAGGGCCACAGTCGACTCGTCGGTGAAGAGGACATCGTCGAATTTCTCCCCAGCAGCTTTCCATTTCTCAGCCTGGAGTAGACGTGCTTCTTTGTTTTTGTCCCTCGTCATAGGAACAAATCTGCAGAATATGTAGAAATTAGGTTTAAGCGAGCAGTTCATTACTAATAAATGTAACATAATTTCAAATTTCAATGCAAGATGCAAAAGAGCCTAATGTTTTACCTTGACTTCCCATAGTTCCAGCCAAGCTGATGCAACGCCTTCCGCACCGACCATAAACTGATGTTTATGTTGTGGTCACGCAAAAGAATCTCTTTCAATTTTCTTGCAGGTAACTCGTCGTTTGCTTTCAGGATGGCATCTAGTCTTTCCACCACCTGACTGATAGAGAGACATTGTTAGGGTAATAATAATAACAACAACAACAACAATAACAATAACAATAACAATAACAATAATGATAATGAAAAAACTATATTGGCAATACCTTGTCAGTTTACGTGGTTTACAGACTCTTTTCTCCACAGTTGCATGCAGGAAATGATGCTGAATTGTGCGCAGGGAGGCTGAGACTCCGGCGGACTTGAGATGTGCAGCGATGGCTCGTGCAGTCCAGCCTTTCCTCCGCAGAGTCTTGATGAGTTCACTCGTTTTTGCGTCGATCATAGCCATCTCTGAGTAAATCGAAGTCCAACTCAATGAAGACTAACCAAATGTAGTCCATGTAGGCTACAACAATTTATTCTTGCTGAGTGGGCGTTGATTAGGATGCCCCTCCCAAGGGGCGTGTCTGGTCTAAAATGATTTTTTTTCTTTAACTGTGGGTCTCACATTCGCCTAATGGGCGTGGCTACCCTACTGTAACTCTGCTGCCTTGTTCAATCACGTCCTCAGTTCTGTACCATATGGGCTATATGGCCCCCTGCTGATTACTCGACTCGACTCGACCTACTGATTACTTTAGCTGACCGAATTCAACTGCTTCAAGATGAAGAGCGCACGTTTCTACGGAGCATCCAAGGTCAGCAAGGCTCTCTTTCCCCGAGATGAGAACTCACCACCTGCTGCACAGGGGCGCAAAAAGGTATTTTTTCCCATTACATTTACGAGCGAGAATCAAACATTTGTCAACCTAATGGAAGAGATCAACGTTTTTAATTTTCAGTCTCTAATTTCTTTGCTATTTTTCCTTGTTACAGGTTGCAGCAAAAACCGCACAATCGTCTGCCCCGCCAGCAAAGCGTCTCATCCAAAAAAAAGCGGTAAGTGTCATAGGCCTAGACTACACTTTATACCGTATACTGTATACTACTCTATCTCCCTTGTTTATTATACCGTAAACCATGACTCATTACTTGTTTGTTTTTCAAACCACAGTGTTACATTGTCCCCCTCTGCTGGCCTGGCAGTAATCTCTCCTGTGCTCTCTTTTCCCATCCAGGTGTGTGATTGCTGCGGGGCGTATATAAGGGCGGAGGTTCTGCGCGCTCTCGCTCTCTCTCCTCCCTCTCCGGTCCTGCGCTCCACCACTCGACCACGCTTCCTCTCGTGGGTCCGGGAGCGTGGTGCTCGCGGCTGGCTGGCAGACCTTTTGATTCGGTTTTTGTTTCTGTTCAGGGTTTAGGTTCCGGCTCTGTTGGGGATAGGGAAGAAGGTCGGTGCCTGGTCCGACGGCCCTGTGTGGGTTGGCTGCGGTGGCCGTCCTTTCCTTTTTCCTTTTGTTTCAGTTTGCCTGCCAGTCCAGCCGCCTCCGTTGCTCAGCTTGTTTTATCCCTCCTGCTTGTAACAATAAACCTTTTTACGTGCATTTGTAACTCCTGTCTCCACACTTATGTTGCCTCCCGTGTATATACATAGTGGTCGTTTGGGGTCGTAACATAAATTGGGGGCTCGTCGCTTTGATCTTTCGGGATTGGTTTAGTGAAGTGCTGTGATTGCACTAGGAAGTGTGTGGAGAAGTATCAGCTGTGGCTGTAGGGATGGAGTTTAACTTACGGGAGTTTGTGGCCGATCCGTCATGGGAGGCGGTCTGGTGTTGCACGAAGGATAATTTGTTTTTGATTGCTGACCACTATGGTGTGGAAGTGAGCAAGCAGGCTAAGAAGGCCGCGCTGTTGCAGGAGGTGAGTGCAGCGCTGATTGGCGGAAAGGTTCTGCCTGCTGTGCAAAGGGCTCCTGGGCAGGCGCGTCAGTCTGCGGCTGAGTCGGTGAGACTTAAGGAGCTGGATGTTGAGTTGCAGCGTTTATCCACCAGGGAGAGGGAGGTGCAGCTCATGAACGAGCTCGAGATGAGGAAACTCAAGGTTCGTATGAAGGAGTTGGAGTTGGGGTCAATTGTGAGACCAGCAGAGTTTGATGTCGCAAAATACATTCGTTTGGTGCCTCCGTTTAATGAGGATGATGTGGACAAATACTTTGTGCTGTTTGAACGGGTCGCTACAACGTTAAAGTGGCCGAGAAATGTGTGGACATTGATGTTACAGTGCGTCTTGGTGGGGAAAGCGCAGCAGGTGTGCTCGTTGCTTCCCCCGGAGGATAGTGGGGACTTTGATAAAGTGAAAGTGGCGGTGCTTCGGGCTTATGAGCTGGTTCCGGAGGCGTACCGGCAGAGGTTCAGGAGGCTGAGGAAGCAAGGTGGCCAGACTTTCGTTGAGTTTGTCCGTGAAAAAGAAGCCCTGTTTGACCGTTGGTGTTCTTCCAGCGGGGTGACTGAATTCAATGAGTTGAAGCAGTTGGTGCTGATGGAGGATTTTAAAAACTGCCTCCCTGAAGTAGTGGCCACATATTTAAATGAGCACAAAGCTAACGATGTGTTTAAAGCGGCAGTGTTGGTGGAAGAGTATACATTGACTCATAAGCCTGTGTTTGTGGATCGTCCCTTTAATAAACCTGTTGGGGGTTTGAACCGTGGGAGTTTTGAGGGCGGTCGGGTTTCATTGGGGGTCTCGGAAGGTGAGAGGAAACCTGCCTCGTTTAATAGGCCTGCCTTTAAACCTGATAGAGGCGGCCCGTTTGTTAAAGAGGGTGTGAAATGTTTCTACTGTAAAGAAAGGGGGCATATTGTGGCTGATTGCCCCGTGTTGGGAAGAGGAAATGTGAAGCCTGTGTCTTTGGTCAACTCGTTGGAGAAGCCTTTGGACGTGCCTGTGGTGTCTGCTGGCCTTGCTGATTTTGCTCCGTTCATTATGGATGGCTGGGTTTCGTTGTCTGGTGGCGGCCGTGAGGTCCCGGTTAAAATACTGCGTGACACTGCTGCCTCTCAGTCGTTTATTCTGGAGGGAGTGTTGCCGCTGGGTCAGCTGTCAGCGCTGGGCTCAGATGTGCCAGTGGTGGGTTTTGGCATGGAGGACTTAGATGTGCCTCTGCACAGGGTTCATCTCCGGTCAGACCTGCTGTCAGGCGAGGTAACTGTGGGGGTGCGCCCTGCGTTTCCAGTGCAGGGGGTGGCGTTCTTGATGGGGAACGATCTGGCCGGGGGTAAAGTGCTGGTTACCCCGGAGGTGACGCCAGTCCCTGTTAGTCAGTCCTCAGACGAGTTGGCGCGCAAGTTTCCCACTGTGTTTGCTGCCTGTGCTGTCACCCGGTCCAGGTACAAGAGAAGTGAGGAGGAGGTTGATCTGAGTGACAGTTTCCTCTGTGTTAATGATGACCTGTCTCCGTCTGAGGGGGTCACCGAGGCCGGTGTCTCTCCGGAGCTGAAGGACTTGACTCTGTCTCGGGAACAGTTGGGCCGGAGCCAGAAGGCGGACGTGTCACTGTCCTCGCTGTTTGAAGCCGCCGTGGCAGCGGAGTCGGTGGACTCTCTGTCCACGGGTTTCTTTGTGAAGGATGGTGTGTTGATGCGTAAGTTTACGCCGCCGAAAGTGTCTCCGGCCGATGACTGGTGTGTTTCGACTCAGGTTGTTGTGCCCCGCCCGTACCGGTCTGAGATTTTGAGTCTGGCTCATGAGAATCCTCTTTCTGGTCATTTAGGAGTGAGAAAGACCTACGACCGCATTCTGCGTAACTTCTTTTGGCCTGGGTTGAAGGGTGATGTGGCGCGTTTTTGTAAGTCCTGTCATACGTGTCAGGTGGCTGGGAAGCCGAACCAAGTCATTCCGCCGGCTCCCCTGTACCCGATACCTGTGATTTGTGAGCCATTTGAAAGAGTGTTGGTTGACTGTGTGGGTCCGCTGCCCCGTACGAAATCCGGCAACAAGTTTCTGCTGACAGTGATGTGTGCGTCAACTCCTTTTCCCGAGGTGTTCCCTCTGCGGAAGATTACTGCTCCTGTGGTTGTGAGAGCGTTGACCAAGTTTTTCTCACTGTTTGGGTTGCCTAAAGTGGTGCAGACGGACCAGGGCTCTAACTTCATGTCTCGTCTGTTCGCGCAGGTCCTGAAGCAGCTCCAGATTAAACACTCGTGTTCCAGTGCGTATCACCCTGAGAGTCAAGGTGCTCTTGAACGCTTTCACCAGACGCTGAAGAGCATGCTGCGCACTTACTGTCTGGATTTTCAGAAAGAGTGGGACGAGGGGGTGCATTTGCAGCTGTTTGCGATCAGGGAGGTGGTTCAGGAGTCCCTGGGGTTTAGTCCGGCTGAGCTGGTGTTTGGTCACGCGGTGCGTGGGCCGTTGAAGCTGTTACGAGAGAAGTGGCTGGATGAGAGCACTGAGGAAAATCTGCTTGACTATGTGTGTGACTTTCGTACGAGACTGCGCCGGGCTTGTGAGATTGCCAGGGGGAACTTGGAGTCTGCTCAAGCTAAAATGAAGTGTTGGTTTGATAAAAATGCTAAAAACAGAGTGTTTCGTCCTGATGACAGGGTCCTGGTGTTGTTGCCGCTTCCTGGATGTAGCCTGCAGGCTCGGTACAGTGGTCCCTACCTGATCAAAGAAAAGGTGGGTGACAGAGATTACATTGTTGCTACTCCAGATCGGCGGCGCAAGCGCCGCCTTTGTCACGTTAACATGCTGAAACTTTATTGTGAGAGAGAAGAGGTGCAGGTACCTGAGACTGACAGGTCTCCCGAGTCGCTGTCCGGTGCTGAAGCTGTGTCGCCGCGCGTCAGCCTGGTGACAGGCGCGACGGGTGGGGAGCTCTCCAGTGCTGAAACTGACAGCTCGCTGTCAGTGGCGTTGACGGAGGGGAAGCTGTCAAACTCTGCGGTGCTGGCGGAGCTGCCTGCCCGATTGTCTCACCTCACAGAGACGCAGTGTGCTGATGTGGTTGCTTTGATAGGTTCGTATAGTGAGTTGTTCACTGATGTTCCTTCTCAGACTCACCTGATAGCTCACGACATTGACGTGGAGGGTTCCGGTCCTATTAAACAGCATCCGTACCGGGCCAGTCCTGAGAAGCGTGCGCGTCTGAAAAAGCAGGTGAGCTATATGTTGCAGCACGGTATTGCTGAGCCTAGTTGTAGTGCGTGGAGCTCTCCGTGTTTGCTTGTTGTTAAGGCAAATGGTGATGATCGTTTCTGTACAGATTTCAGGAAAGTAAACAGTGTGACGAAGCCTGACTGTTACCCGCTTCCACGCATGGAGGATTGCGTTGATCGTGTGGGGGGGGCCCGGTTCGTGACCAAGCTGGACCTGCTGAAGGGGTATTGGCAGGTGCCGCTAACTGAGCGTGCTAAAGAGATCTCTGCCTTTGTGACCCCTGATGACTTTCTCCAATACAGGGTCATGGCGTTTGGGATGCGGAACGCGCCCTCCACGTTCCAGCGCTTGATGAACGTCACTTTGTCTGGTCTGTCGTGTTGTGAAGCGTATCTTGATGATCTGGTTGTGTGCTCGGAGTCGTGGGCTGAACATGTGGAACATTTGGAGAGTGTGTTTTCTCGTCTGAAGGGGGCTGGGTTGACCGTCAACCTGACGAAATGTGAGTTCGCGCAGGCGAAGGTCACATACTTGGGAAAGGTGGTGGGGGGAGGACAGGTCCGTCCTGTCCATGCTAAGGTGGAGAGTATTGTGAACTTTCCGGCTCCAACTAACCGCACTGAGCTGCGCCGTTACCTGGCAATGGTGGGTTATTACCGGGGGTTCTGTAAGAATTTTTCATCTGTTGCCTCTCCCCTAACTGATTTGTTGAGTCCTAAGGTCAGCTTTACGTGGACCGAGGCCTGCCAGACGGCGTTTCAACACACTAAAAGTTTGCTTTCTAATGCTCCTGTCCTTTCAGCACTGCGCTTCGACTGTCCTTTTAAGCTGGCTGTGGATGCCAGTGACACCGGGGTGGGCGGCGTGCTCTTGCAGGAGGGTCCTGATGGCGTGGACCATCCCGCGTCGTTCTTCTCAAAGAAGCTGGACTGCCATCAAAAGTGGTATTCCACCATCGAAAAAGAGACCCTGGCTCTCGTGTTGGCGCTCGAGCATTTCGAGGTCTATGTTGGTTCGACGTGCTGGCCACTTACTGTATTTATGGATCACAATCCGCTCGTTTTTTTGAGTAGGATGCGCAACAAGAATCGCCGCTTAATGTGCTGGAGTTTGCGCCTCCAAGCTTTCAATATTGATATCAAACATGTGCGGGGTCGCGACAATGTGTTGGCCGACGCGTTGTCACGCCAATGACTTTGATTGACTGAACCATAGCTATTGTGTTGCTGCATTATTATTATTGTTGTTAATGTTGTGATCTTGGTCATGGTTCAGTGACTTATGGTGGGGGTGTTACATTGTCCCCCTCTGCTGGCCTGGCAGTAATCTCTCCTGTGCTCTCTTTTCCCATCCAGGTGTGTGATTGCTGCGGGGCGTATATAAGGGCGGAGGTTCTGCGCGCTCTCGCTCTCTCTCCTCCCTCTCCGGTCCTGCGCTCCACCACTCGACCACGCTTCCTCTCGTGGGTCCGGGAGCGTGGTGCTCGCGGCTGGCTGGCAGACCTTTTGATTCGGTTTTTGTTTCTGTTCAGGGTTTAGGTTCCGGCTCTGTTGGGGATAGGGAAGAAGGTCGGTGCCTGGTCCGACGGCCCTGTGTGGGTTGGCTGCGGTGGCCGTCCTTTCCTTTTTCCTTTTGTTTCAGTTTGCCTGCCAGTCCAGCCGCCTCCGTTGCTCAGCTTGTTTTATCCCTCCTGCTTGTAACAATAAACCTTTTTACGTGCATTTGTAACTCCTGTCTCCACACTTATGTTGCCTCCCGTGTATATACATAGTGGTCGTTTGGGGTCGTAACACACAGGCAGAGGTTTCTCGTTTGGTGGCTCCTCGTGTTCCTGGTGATGTTGCTCTGAATATGCTCCTGGACCACAGAACGCAGCAGCTGCAGCGCGAGAAAGAGGAAAAAGGCAAGCTTCTGGCAGAAAAAGAGACCCTGCTCGCAAAAATTACCCGGATGGAGGATGAACTGGCAACCCTGAGGCAGGAAAATCAAAACCTCAGAGAGAGCGGGAACTCCGAAGGAAGAGGGCAGGCTTTCATAGAGGAGATCCGAGCTGGGATCGGACAACTGCGAGATGCTTTCCGCGAGCAGCGAACTCGCATCCCGGTTACGCCCCTTACCCCCGTCAGGCCGATCCCACGACACACATCGACTCCTGATCTTTCCTCGTCGCAAGCCTTGATGTCTCCGCTGGTTCTATCTTCAACCTCGGACAGCATTAACATCTCTCACCAACACCCCGATGTAAGCTTGAGGCATGTCGGACCTGAAGACCATGCTCGAGTCCGTCACCAGAGCCACGGCCAGGTGGGACGTTTTGGGTGCCTACTGTTCCGGAGAGTCATTTCAGAGGACAATTACCAAGCCTGGGCCAAAACGACAAACTGGGACGGATCCAGGGGGAAGCATGAACTGCCACAAAATGTGAAGAACTTTGTAGTGCAGTCACTGAGAACGGAGTTTCCAGGCATGGACAGAAAGTGCAAAGTACCTTATGAGACACATTAACATCTGTATTCATATAACGCCCAACGAAACAGCTGATTTACATGTCCCCAACCACCTGCTGTGACTGCGTGACTTACGGTGAGCGTGTTACGTCATTTCCTGCCTGTACCTGCTGCACTGTTGCTGTGTTGTGTTAGACTTTCTCAATCCTCCGTCTAGTGTTCTGCTAATTTGATCACTTTAAGCACCAGTGTGCACCACGTTTTGCTACATTACACAACTTTCTGTCACTTAAGTCCTTAACAGGACTCTCTTTGTATTTCTCCATTCAACTTGTTGTATTTGCCACAGGTCCGCTAGTTAGCTTAACATACTAGCTATGGCTTCCCCTCCCTCCTCTGTCTCCTTCTCCTGCTCTGAGTGTCAGATGTTTAGCTACTCCTCTGCCTCCTTTAGTGGTAATGGTATGTGTAATAAGTGTAGCTTGTTTGTAGCTCTGGAGGCGAGGCTCAGCGAGTTAGAGTCCCGGCTCCGCACCATGGAGGCTAGTCCAGCTATAGCTTCACAGTCCAGCTTAGCCGGTGCGGAGCCACCTAGCCTAGCCGCCGCTAGCAGTTCCCTCCCAGCCCCCGAGCAGCCGGGAACTAGCCAGTCCGGCTGGGTGACAACAAACCGAGGGAAACATAGACGCAATAAGCCCGTGTTGGCCCACCAACCCCTTCACGTCTCCAACAGCTTTTCCCCACTCAGCGACACACCCGCTGAGAACGTAACTCAACATGTCGACTCTGTTGCTCACAGCCCCGCTGTGAAGTCGGCATTAGTCATTGGCAGCTCCATTTTACGGTACGTGAAGGTAGAGAAACCAGCGAGCATAAAGTGCATCCCAGGGGCCAGAGCGGGCGACGTTGAGGCTAATCTGAAGCTGCTGGCATGTAAACGTAAGGTTAAATACAGTAAGATTGTAATCCATGTCGGCGGTAATGACACCCGGCTTCGCCAGTCGGAGTTAATTAAGGTTAATATGGCTTCGGTGTGCAACTTTGCAAAGACAATGTCGGACTCCGTAATTTTCTCTGGCCCGCTGCCCAACCTAGTGAGTGACGATATGTTTAGTCGCATGCGTTCATTCCATCGCTGGATGTCTAGGTGGTGCTTAGATAACGACGTGGCTTACATAGATAACTGGACCTCCTTCTGGGGAAAGACTGGTCTGATTGGGAGAGATGGCGTCCATCCTACTCTGGATGGCGCATCCCTCCTATCTAGGAATATAGGGAACTTTATTAGCCGTGCTAATCCCTGACAAGCACCCAGAGTTCAGACCAGCAGGCAGAGCCGCAGTTTAACACGCCCCTCTGCTGGGTCCCTCTTGTTGTCACCCACCCAGCCTATAGAAACTGTGTCTGCCTCGAGGCTGTCTAAGCCTAAACCCCAATCTAGAGGAGTTGTTTATAGCAACTTAGTTAAAATCAAAACCACTGCTCCAGCAAGCCAAACTAATAGAACTATTAAATGTGGTTTGCTCAACATTCGTTCTCTCCCATCCAAGTCTCTCCTAGTGAATGACTTAATTACAAGTCACCATATTGACATATTAACACTAACTGAGACCTGGTTGCAGCAAGATGAATATGTTAGTTTGAATGAATCTACCCCTCCTAGTTACATTAACTGTCATGTGCCTCGTAACACAGGCCGAGGAGGAGGAGTGGCTGCTATTTATCAGTCAAATCTGATTATCAACCCTAGACATAATAGTTCATATAATACATTTGAAAGCCTTACTGTCAGCCTCTCTCACCCAGACTGGAAAGCAGAAAAACCACTCTTACTTGCTGTAGTGTATCGTCCTCCTGCACCTTATTCTGAGTTTCTAGAAGAATTCCCTGACTTTCTGTCAAATTTAGCAATGAGCTCAGACAAAGTCATTATAGTAGGTGACTTTAACATTCATGTGGACGTCGATGATGATTGTCTGGCTACTGCATTCAAGTCACTTTTGGATTCAGTCGGCTTCTCTCAGAGGGTAAACAAACCCACTCACACTTTTAATCATATCCTTGACTTAGTACTTACTTATGGAATAGAAGCTGACCATGTCACAGTTCTTCCTCAGAACCCCGTCTTGTCTGACCATTCTTTAATAACATTTGAATTTACTTTAACAAATTATATCCTACCTGGGAAAAAATCCCGCTACAGTAGATGTCTATCTGACACTGCTGTTTCTAGATTTAAAGAGCTTATTCCAGCAGAGCTTGCTGCCACATCCTGTAACCATATTATGGGCAGTGATGCTGACTTCACCACATTCTGTAACCATATTATGGGCAGTTATGCTGGTTTCACCCCCACACAGGTGGACTATCTTGTGGATAGCACTGCAGCAGCACTCCTTGGAACACTTGATGCTGTAGCTCCCCTCAAAAAGAAAGTTATCAATCAGAAAAGAATAGCTCCCTGGTACAGCCCAAACTTGCGCGCTTTGAAACAGAAGACCAGACAGCTGGAAAGGAAAACACATTCCAGCCAACATGAGGAAGACCGTCAAGCCTGGAAGGATAGTTTATTAATATATAAAAAAGAACTCCGTAATGCTAGAAGCAATTACTATTCATCTCTAATAGAAAAGAATAAGAACAACCCTAGGTTCCTTTTCAACACTGTGGCCAGGCTAACCAAGAACCATAGTGTTGTTGAGCCATCCATCCCTCCAACTCTCAGCAGCAACGACTTCCTAACTTTCTTTACCGAAAAGATAGTTAATATTAGAACAAAAATTGCTAGTAATGGCCCACAGATTACGATACCCATAGAAGCACCTCCCGCGGCTTTGTTCTTGGTTTCGGCCAATCAGCTTATAAGCACATGGCTAATTATCAGCTTTCAACCAATCGCACTGTTTTAATGTGTGTGTGAAAGTTATTTTCTTTAGTTCATTTCCGTTTCTTTTGGATTTTTTTTACAACAATGTATCAATATAATATTGTTTTCGTTTCATTTCGTTATAAAAATCAATCCCTTTTCTTTGAAACAATGAGATTGAGCAGCTAAAAACCAGACCAGTTCAACTGTAGCGATTTTCATAACACTATCGCTCCGGATCAGAGGTACTAAGATGCTGATTATAAACTCAATAAACTCAACCATGGCTTGTCTTATTGTTAATCTGAACGCACATGTATAAAGGGCAAAGTCAAGGCAGCAGATAAATCACAAAACATCAACGCGTCCGTGAGCGCAGCGCACCTCATTTTCTCCTGTGAAGAAGAAGAGAAAAAAGAATCCCATGGTCCGACCTGACCCAGTTATTTAATGTTTAGGTTTATTTAGAAGAAGTCTGATTATGACTGCTGCTCTGGATCAGATTATTTGCTCATAATTCGGGTTATTTTCAAACAGTGGCCAAACAACAGATCAATTAATTATTATAGACTATATTTTCCATTTTTGCTAAGCGGTTTGTTCTGAATTAAATAAAAGCCTGTCCCATACAGCCGCGTGTGTTACGCCGTGTTTTGTTGATGCTATCATCTTTGCCTTGTGCAGATGATCCTTCATAATTTGTGATACATAATCATCAAGTCATAAAGCAAGACAGGCTTTATCATATTACAATAGTTTCTGTGATTTAGGCAGGGTATACAGTAGTTAGTTCTAGTTTAATAGCCTAGAGTTTAAGCTGTGGATTACTGCACAGATCACTGAGTCATCCGCCTGTCGTCCTCCGTTCTCACAGATGCCACCTGGTGGTTGTTTTGGCACATTGAGGCTTTTCATTAAGACCTCTTGTCTCGCCAAAGAAAAAAAATGCCTGAGTCTCGCGTGGACCACGCGTGAAGTCCGCAATTTTGAACCAGTAACATCTGTATTTGTTTGTGTAAATGGCACAGCACTGACTCGTTCAGTTCGTCATTCAACAACACTGCCCATGCCACACATCCAAATCACTTCTCAAACTTTGTGAGAGGGTAAAACGGTTAAAACCTGACCTTCCTCCACCTCTTTGTTACCTGCTGCTGTATTTCTACTTCTATTAATTAGAATTAAATCTAATCAGCACAAGGGTCTTGAACACCGTTGCTCAGGTTGTCTGAAAGCTCCATCATTGGTCATATTCACTAACACTCTAATGGCACTACACTACAGATGTGCCTCTTCCACCTGCCGCCAGTAAACTGACCCTGGTCCTTCTCCTCACCACTTCTTCCTGCCATATTTGTCTCCGTGCCTCCTAGTCTTTTCTGTTTTTAATTGTGTTTTTGACCTTGCCTGTATTTTGTAACAGTGATGTTACTGATGTATCTAATGAATTAAGAAAAACGTGTGTGAGACTATATGGATGGATTAGTATTGAGGTTAAGTGTGATACGCTACTCAGAACTAACCTGAACATGATCACAGTTTTTGGAGCATTTAATTAGGGAAAATTTCTGGTTTCTTGTTCCCTCTCCAAGGCCTCACATCTCTATAGTACTTGAAAAACTGTATTTTCTGTTCCATCCATTTGGTTTTGTCTCATGAAGACAGCGAACATGGCGTCCTGGTAGAGACCGAGCTGAGGGACGACATCAAGTCACTGGTGCTGCACTGAAGCCGTCTATAGTTTCTATATGCGCTGGATGTCCTGATGCTGTTTGTTGTATACTCTACAAACAGCTCTGAGGGTTTATGTTGCATCAAGGTTTCATCAGCCAGATATCACAGACCAACAGTACAAACAAAGCTCCATCAGGAGCCTGAACACAGCGCCTGGTTCTCCTGCCTCTGCATCAACCAACTGTCAGAGGAAAATCAAAGGCCAAAACATTTTCTGTTCAGCACCAGCCAAGAAAAAAAAAACACAACCAAACAACAAATAAATAAATAAATAAACCCCAGTCATATGAATCAAACACAGCTAAATCCCATTAGAGGAATCAGAACGGGAGACAGACACACAGCAGCTCAGGCTGGAAACTGGGACCTGCAGGAAACTGAGCCCGGGAAACTGAACTGTCTGAGGCTGCAGAGGTTTCCACCAGATTCTACTGTTATCCAAAGAAAAAAAAAGATAATCAGACACTACTAAAAACAACAACAAAAATCCATGTAGGATTAAATTCTCATTTACCACAGTATCAATACGAACACGGGCACCTTCACTTCCTCCTACTGACTAACTGCAGTGGTACAGTCCACAGCCCCTCCCTCACTAACAGCTCAATACATGAACACTAGTTGACTTTCAAACACTGAGTTGCTGCTGTAGCTGAAGAGCCTGCACCACCAGTCTTAGTCCAAATGAATGGCAGATCAAAATGAATTGTGAGATAGGTTGGACTGGGAATGATCCAACAGTCGCATCCTTCAGATTCAGGAGGTGAAGGCTGCATTAGACGGAGCTTATGAAATGGACCGCCTTGATCACACCACTGTGATGCATTTAGTCGTCAAATGCAACCTCCGGACGATTTGGCCCTGTATGAAGACTCAGCTACAGTGATGCTTTTTACTAAAATCTTTATTTTAAAAATGTTTTCCCTCTTAATTTTTGGTCATTTTCCCCCAGTGGTATCAACAATCATTGGTATTTAGTATTATCCTGGGTATCAGCATTGAGGACCCATCAAGCTCAGTTTCAGTTTCCTGAACTCTTATCCTGACATCCTTCCCTGAGTGAATCTGTAGGTCCGATGAGTTGTATCAGGTCGTCAAGACTTTGTTCTCACTTCAACTCTTCTTCTGCTTTTTGATAAGAGTCCAGGAAGGTTTCAGTCCATCTGCTTTCATGCACATTTCCAATCTCCACATCTGAGAATCCAGACGTTCATCTCACTGCAGCAGCAGAGTCATTTCATCAGTTTCTGGTTTTATCGTCTCTGTGTTGATCAGCTCAGAAACAGAGAAGAGACGTCTCCTCCTCCATCTGCTCCCAGCAGACTGAGCAGGTGAAAGGTCACACTCCACCTGCCTCGCTATCAGGGGGGTGAGAGCCAGGACCACGAATCAAACACCCACTGTCACACATCTTCATTTACACAACCTGATGATTGTCACTCTGCATCTTACAGTGTTTCTAGGTGGTTAAGGTGGTTAATCACAGTCACGTAGTCATCACAGATTCACACACAGTCTGTTCCTCTGTGTTTAGACTCCTGCTCTGACATCACCTCACTGAGTTTAATACAACATTCAGGCGCTCTCATTTACGAGCTGCTTATAAAAGCATCATTTTACAAGCAGATATCATCTCTGACAGGATCTGCTGCTGGGAATGTAACTACAATGGACTATTAGGGTCATATTCAAGATAATAAACTGATGATCACACCGTTTTCTCAAATCTGTGGCTTTTATTGTAAATCATTGGCTTTACCCTCATTTTCATCAACATCTTTTGCAAAATAAATGAATTCTGAGTCAAAGTCAGTAAATGATGTTGCATGTAAAATCAAAGATTTAAGGTCTGACTGTGTAAATATGGACGTCAGACAGGTTTTCTGTATCCTGATGGCAGGTTTTAGTTTGAAAGCAAAGTGAGATCACACACATGCAGAGGTAGTCGTCTTCAATGTGAGAGAACAAACTCCTGCAGGTGGAGGTTGATGATATAACCAGGTTGAATCTGCAAAATCCAATTTATGTGTGGTGAGTGTATGAGTGAATGTGTGTGTGTGTGTGTGTGTGTGTGTGTGTGTGTGTGTGAGCACAGCAGCTTCATTATGAAAGTTGTACTTCAAGATAATATGAGATAATGAAGCATCTTGAAGACAGCAAAGAACAAAGAAAAAGCTGCATAAGAGTAACAGAAGATCTGTGATCTATTATTTCTTCTTAGATAGGATGCTTCTTAATCTTGTTCTCATTATATATCAGATTATAAAATGCAAGCAGATCCGACCTTTGTGACAGTTGAAGTTAATGTGTCCTTCAAGAATCTGTTTGTCCTCTGACCGCGCACACTCATCTGCTGACCCTTTGGAGGGGCCCAGTCCCAAGGTTGAGAAACTAGCTGCATGAAAACATATAAGCACATAGAAAAGTTTTCCAATTGGGGCATAATGGAGATAGGAAACAGGATGATTCCTATTAAAGGAGGACAGAAGAATCAGAGAAAGAAGAAGAAAATCAGATATGGAGAACGGGTGATGCACAGCAAGATGTAATGAGTTGGAAGCTTTTTACATTTGAAGCAAGGAAGGAGGAGGACTTATGAATTAATAAGGGAGCAAGGAAGAAGGAACATTCATGTTAGGAAAAAGAGATGAAAATAAATGCATCCAAGTTATGGAGAAAATTTTAAAAAAAGTACCTGGATATGTTAAAGGGCGCTTTCACACCTAATAGTCCGGACCAAGGTCCGGACTTAATTTTTTTTTTTGTTACATTGTTTCCATATAGTCCAGTAAAGTTCGCTTTCACACTGCTATTATGACAGCGGACTAAAGGATCTAGCGACGTCATGACGGATGAGCGTGCGTCTGACGTTAGCGCATAGAAAGTGCTCTGAAAAAAATAAAATAGAAATATAGAAAAATATAGCCTACTGCTGCAAAGCACGCTGTGGTTTGTAATCGCGGTGCAGAAGAGTGAGTTTAGAGCTGATGAAAGGAGAGAAAAAAAGAGGGTTGTGCCGCGTGCTCTCATTGATCAGAGTGGCAGCGATCAGCGATCAGCTGTTTTGTGTAGTGGAGGGGAACACACACAAACGCTATGCGCACACACGCGCGATCCTCCTGTCAGATGCGGCTGCATCTCTCCAGGTCACTTGTGTGTGAGAGAAATAAAAGCTCTGACTTGCTGGGGCAGACGTTGTTTGGTGTCACCCGCTGATCCGTCTTTTTCAGACTTTTTTCGGCGGAAAAAAAAAATATTCAATATATATATTAAAAATAGGCTATATAAAAAAATGCATGTATCGTTTGGGGATTTATATTAAACACTCCACTGTTTAATTCCGTGTAAACGTTTACAAGTGTAGCCTACACTGACACACCCATCCCTCTGACCAAATCTGGATATAATATGATCTCCTCCTCTCCCCAAGTGTTGCCGCCGGTTGCCGCGGCTCCTCTTTCATTTTTTTGTTTATTTACTTTTTTCGGCACGTGCGAATCTGACGTTATTTCCTGTATTTGGTCTGATAGTTCGAACCTTCCAAAAAAATGCTTTCACACTACGCAGCAGCGGACCTTGGTCCAGGATAGTCCGGACCGAGACCACCTCCTGAGGCTGGACCAAAGACTCGGTCTTTAGTCCGGACCGTGGTCCGGGGGAGCTTTCACACCTGTCAATTTGATCCGAACTATCTGGAAAGTCCGAAAGTCCGGACCAAACGAGGTAGGTGTGAAAGCCCCCAAAGAGTAAACTCCCTGTACTTTACCCCTGGAGCCGTGCAACTAATGCTAACACTGAAGACCTCATTTACCTCACTCACTCACACACACACACACACACACACACACACACACGCACACACGCACACACGCACACACGCACACACGCACACACACACACACACACACACACACACACACACACACACACATCCAACCGTCACACTGTCCATGATTCAGCAACTGATCTAGAAATATTTCTGACCTAAAAAATTCAATTTCCCCAAGTTAATTTACTCGACCGCGCAGGAGGCGAGCGACCAATCTGAGTTTAATTTGTGCAGGAGGGAGAGGTGACGGAAGAGCAGTGACAGCATGAATACTAACGAGGACACACATACACACACACATCAGCCTCTTTTATTTTACTAAACAAACTCAGCGAGTGCACTTTTTCCTGTTAATCACCTACACACATACACATGCACACACACGTGTTGATGGTGTGATGATGATGACACACGGGAAGTTTCCTGACAATCAGTCTGATTTCAGTTTCCATAAGCGTAAAGACTGGTCGTCACACTGTGCTGTCAGTGATAAGCTACAACACCTGATATTAGAATTTAAATAGGTTTGGAAACGCCGGCCTCCTACTCACACATGTGGCTGAGAGATAACACACACACACACACACACACACACAGTAGTCCAGTGTGTGTGTGTCACATCAGTGATAATGTGTCTCCCTCAGGAGGAATATCACGCTTCAGGTTTGACCACTGACAGGTTTTTGTTGAGTTTGTGTTTTAGAGTAGCGCAGTTTCTCAGTCACTCTGATTTCGAACTGTCATTAAACGCATCACTCGTCTCCACTGCAGCGTCTCATCTTCATGACTGATCTTTCATCCTGTTTGAGGTGCAGACTCAAACATCTTCCTTTGTGTCTCCTTCCTCTCCCCAGATTAGGAATCACTCTCCATCCTTCCTTCCTTCCTTCCTTCCTCCTCTGTTCCTTGGATTCAAAACTCTGTGTCCTTCTTGTCTGTAACAACATCTATTGCACGTCTGTCCGTCCTGGGTGAGGGATCCCTCCTCTGTTGCTCACCCTGAGGTTTCTCCGATTTTTCCCTGTTAAAAGGGTTTTCCATGGAGTTTTTCCTCAGTCGATGTGAGGGTCTAAGGACAGAGGATGTTGCTACGATGCCATGTAAAGCCCTTTGAGACAAACTGTTTGTAAAAACGGGCTATACAAATAAAATTGCCTTGCCTTGCCTTCCTTCCTAATTTCCTGTGAAATGTTAGGAGTCTTCCCCTTCCCTCTTCCCTCCTCACTCTGAAACATAGACTGAAACATGGATGCCTTTTTTTAGTCCTAACTAGGGAGCAAAAGTCTTCCTTGTGTCCTAATTAGACTGCTTCCTCTTTCATTCCTTCCTCCTTCATTCCTTGCTTCCTAACTCAGAGGTTTGCCCCTTTCTTCTTCCGTCCCTTTTCTATCCGTCCTTATTTTTATTTGGAAGCCTCCTAGGCCTTCTTCTTTCATCCTTATTCTGTGAAGCTGTTTTGTCTCATTGCATCAGAACAAAGACGATTCCTCTTTCCTTGATTCCTAACATAGACACTTCCCGTCTTTGTGTCCTAATTAGAAAATGTGTTTCTTCCCTCCTCTCAACACTAGGAAGCTTCCTACAAGGGATGGTCCTTTTCAGTCATTTCAAGATATAACTTCCAATTTATATACACCAATCAGACATAACATTATGACCACCTGCCTATTGTGTTGGTTCCCCTTTTGCTGCCAAACACAGAACAAACTATGATGCATCATGTATTCTGACAGCTTTTTATCAGAACCAGCATGAACCTCTTCAGCATTTTCAGCAGCAGTAGCTCTGTTGGATCAGACCACATGGGCCAGCCTTTGCTCCCCACGTTTATCAATGAGCCTTTGCCGCCCATGACCCTGTCGTCAGTTCATCGCTGTTCCTTCCTTGGACTACCTATGATAAATACTGGCCACTGCAGACCGGGAACACCACACAAGAGCTGCAGTCTTTGAGATGCTCTGACCCAGTCTTCTAGCCATCACAATTTTGGTCCTTGTCAAACTGGCTCAAATACTTACGCTGCCCTTTTTTCCTGCTTCTAAAACGTCAACTTTGACGACAAAATGACTCTAGAATGCGCTTCAACTGAGAGCAGCAAAGTCTGGTAGCTCTGAGTTTCTTACTCTGTTTTTGTTGTATTTTATCATATTTTTTCAATTACTGATGGATATTTCTTCTGTGAAGAGAAGAGTTTTCTCAAGTGAAGAGCTTTTTTCGTTGAAGTGGAGAAAATCTGGGGTGTATCACACTATTCCGGCTGAGTTGAAGAGGCGTTTTCGTGGTTGCCGTGCTGGTGCAGGTTTAAAGGCAAGGAAGTGGAGATACAAGCCCATTCTGCCGTCTGTCATCATGGGGAATGTCAACTCTCTGACCAACAAGAGTGATGAGCTGGAGATATTGGTGAAGACTCAGAAAGTTTACCGTGAGTGCAGCCTGATGTGTTTTACTGAGACCTGGTTGAATCAAAACATCTCTGACTCCATTGTGGATGTACCTGGCTTCACTCTCATACGGTCAGACAGAGATGCTAAGGCAAGTGGCAAGAAAAAAGGAGGAGGTCTGGCCTTATTTGCAAGAGTACCCGTATGCAGGGACATGGGCGCCGCCATTAGCCCAGATCCATACCGGAAGTCACGACCGGAAGTTGCTCTTCTTCATGTGTATCATTTCTATGTAGATAAAAAAAATAACTCAGTAACTCAAATGGTCCATGATAAAATATTGTTTTCCAGCGGATATCTTAGTTACAACATGATTGAGCTATAAAATATTTTTTTGCATGGATCGTTTATTAAGTTATTGAGTTATTTAAAAAACGCTGCTAACGGCTAACGGCTAGCGCCGAACGGCTAACAGCTAACGGCTAGCGCCGCTCCTGCTGACAGCAGACCAGGAGAGAGAGCGAGAAAAAATAAATGAAATGTCGTTGGTGGGTGCTTTGGTTGGGTTTAGGCAATGAAGAAAGGAGTTGGTTAAGTTTAGTAAAAAGACACGGTAGAGGCTAGACAGGCCAGAGAGAGAGGGGGGTTCTTAGAATAACATAGAAATAATATACACGAAGAAGAGCAACTTCCGGTCGTGACTTCCGGTATGGATCAGCTGGGCTAATGGCGGCGCCCATGTCCCTGCACATAGGTCCCTCTCCTTACTTGTGAACCAGAGATGGTGTAATCCTGCACATACGTATTACTGTCAAAGAGAAGATGTGTTGTCCAGATATTGAATTATTGGCTGTTGGAATGCGGCCATATTGATAGATATCACGTGACGTCACACAGCGTTCGCAGCCGGTCACAGCGCCATCTTGGGTACCGACTTCCAAAGGCAGTCTATGGGCTGTGACATCAAATCTCACAAAAATAGTGGATAAACCTTTTTTTATTACATGGCTCTGTTGAATGTCGTATTCCGATAATTTATTGATATTTCTGATATTTATTTACATCTTGATTTTGCATTTAACAGTCTGTTATTCCTGTTTAACAGATCGTTGCTAAGTAAAATACACTAGGTAGGGACGCCGCTCTGATCAGCGCAGCACAGAAAAGAGAAACTATGCAGGATATTTACTTTCTGTTTCATTTTTTACCGTCATTAAACAGCTTGGGAGACATGTAGCCTACGCCAAGGGAGGCTGCCTCACTCTACTGAGTGTGAGCAGCACGTACGTTCACGTTGCTTTCGTGAATTGTAAACACACAGACGCCCCCTCGGTTTTAGCGTCCAGCAGTTTAGCAGCTAATTCAACTGCAGTGATGGATAACTGTACCGGAGAGGCTCAACAACTTCATGAGCTTCATTTGAGGAATAAACAGCAGCTTTTACCTGACGGGAGACCGACGCCTGAGCTACGGTAGCTAACAGCTAGCAGCTTTTACCTACTTTCTCTCTCTCCCTCCCTCCCTCCCTCCCTTTCTTATACACGCACACGCGCGCACACACACACACACACGGCCCAGGTTGTCTGTCATATCTGTTGTAAACCTTGTAATAACAGCTTGTTGAGTACAGTTAACACTATTGCTGCCTCGGTTTGAGTGTGGATTAATAGTTAACGGTTTGTTTAATGTGAGTGGTGGTCATCGCGTCCTGATGAGTTGGGTTTTAATAACAGCTGAGCTGATAACGTAACTGTGTAGATGGCGTGGATTGTGATGAGAAGGTGTTGCGCATATTAAGACTTATTTGTGCAAACCATTGTGCAAAACCTGTTTGTTGTGCCTTTTTGCGTGATAAGATGATTTGCCGAATTCTTCTTCCATTCCTGCAGCCTTTTGTCTCAATGTTAACAATGGCAAAATGTCGAGATATTTTATTACTTTATGAAAATGTCTGTGAGTTAAAAAAGAAAAAAGAAGTGGGCTACGCATTTTTGATTTGATTTGGCTTTTCGTGTATTTGGTTAAACACATATAAGTAACAGGAGAGAGACAGTGAGCGAGAGAGAGAGAGAGAGACGAGGAGAGAGAGAGACGAGGAGAGAGAGAGAGAGGTCCGCTGGGTGAGCTAGATTAAGTTTTAACAGAGAGAGCGGCGCACCGCGCTGTCAAAGATCGTCTCAGCAGAAATGGTGTGTGCTTTCAAGGCAAGGCCATCAAAATGAGAAATATCCATATCCAAACTACATCAGGCAGCAGTCTTCTAGTCAGAGAGGATGTGGCTGCACTGAGCTGAATAGAGGTTAACTCAGTGTTCGGTACCCAGCATGGCGGCGGCCAGGTGGAATACACCGTGACGTCACCTACTGATAAGTATCTATTATGTACCAAGAGAATTCAGTCATATCATAACAATACTTGTGTACATCCCTCCCAAGGCAACAGCTGATGTTCCATGTGAAATACTGCATGAAATGGTTGCTAGGATACAGACAAAACATCCTGAGGCACTTATTATAATATCAGGTGACTTCAACCATGTTATCCTCTCCTCCCACCTGACTGGATTCACACAGTTTGTTAAATGTGCTACCAGAAAAAACAAAACCCTTGACTTGCTGTATGCCAATGTAAAAGAAGCTTACAGAGCCACTGCCTTGCCACCACTGGGCAGGTCAGATCACAACCTGGTTTGTCTGCAGACCTGTTACAAACCCTGTGTGCAGAGGGAACCTGCAACTACACTCACAGTAAGGAAGTGGACACCTGAGGCTGCTGAGGCTCTGAGGGACTGCTTTGAGTCTACAGACTGGAATGTTCTGCTACACTCGCAGACACCTAACAACACATCCACTGACATTGATGAGATGGCAGAGTGTGTCACTGACTATATAAACTTCTGCAGGGATGTGGTGTTGCCGGTCAGAACAGTTCGTTGCTTCACTAACAATAAACCGTGGATCACAAGTGACATCAAAAGCTTCGTAAATAAGAAGAAGGAGGCTTTTAAGATTGGTGACTCAGTCTTGATTAAGACAGCACAGCAGGAACTAGAAGAAAGAAAGAAAATTAGTGACAACAACCTTCTTGCCTATTCTTGACTACGGTGATGTACTTTATTTGAACGTGTCATCTAAATGTCTCCAGCCTCTAGACACTGTTTTTCATACGGCATTGAGATTTGTCACAGGGTGTAGTCGTCTCACCCATCATTGTGAGTTGTACTCAAAATCAAATCTGCCCCCCCTTAGTGCACGCAGATATGTACATTGGTTGACCTTAATTTATAAGGCTCTTTTAGGCTTGATGCCTTCGTATTTGTGCATATTACTGCAAGAAACAAGCAGTAGTTATGTTTTGCGCTCTTGTTCAACCCTTGTTTTATCTGTTCCCCGGGTAAGGACTGAATTTGGGAAAAGAGCATTCAGCTCCGCCGCCCCTTCGGCATGGAACACTTTACAGAAAGAGCTGAAACTCGCTAAACTAATCCCACTTGGAGCCTTTCGCTCTATTTTGAAAGATAGGCAGCAGAAATTCACCCAGCAGAATCAGAATTCAAATCTTAAATTATTTATTTTGTTGTTCCAATTGTTGTATCTGAAGTTGTAAAACTCTGTATATTTTCTAATTGTTATTCTTTGCATTTCTGTGTTGACATGTATTGCTGCTGTACCGCGTGCTGCTGACCATTTTTGGCCAGGTCACCCTTGCGAAAGAGATCCTGATCTCAATGGGCTTTTATCTGGTTAAATAAAGGTTAAATAAAATAAAAAAGGAACTGAAAGTGAGACTAAGGCAAGCAAAGAGAGACTACAAGAAAAAGCTGGAGAGCAAACTACAAAATAATAACATCAGGGAGGTCTGGAGAGGAATGAGGACCATCACTGGATACAAGGAGAGAAATAGGCAGCCTGAGGGAGATGTTGACCTGGCAAATGAGTTTAACCAGTTTTACAACAGGTTTAATATAGCCTCTTCTCCCTCACCATCACCACTTGGCGGTCCTGCTCCATCTGGCGGTCCTGTTTCCGGCGGTCCTGCTCTACCTGGCGGTCCTGCTCCTCCTGGCGGTCCTGCTCCTCCTGGCGGTCCTGCTTCCGGCGGTCCTGCTCCTCCTGGCGGTCCTGCTCCTCTTGGCGGTCCTGCTTCCGGCGGTCCTGCTCCTCCTGGCGGTCCTGCTCTACCTGGCGGTCCTGCTCTACCTGGTGGTCCTGCTCCTCCTGGCGGTCCTGCTCCACCTGGTGGTCCTGCTCCACCTGGCGGTCCTGCTCCTCCTGGCGGTCCTGCTCCACCTGGCGGTCCTGCTCCTCCTGGCGGTCCTGCTCCACCTGGCGGTCCTGCTCTACCTGGTGGTCCTGCTCCTCCTGGCGGTCCTGCTCCTCCTGGCGGTCCTGCTCTACCTGGCGGTTCTGCTCTACCTGGTGGTCCTGCTCCATCCGGCGGTCCTGCTTCCGGCGGTCCTGCTCCTCCTGGCGGTCCTGCTCTACCTGGCGGCCCTGCTCCATCCGGCAGTCCTGCTCCTCCTGGCGGTCCTGCTCCACCTGGCGGTCCTGCTCTACCTGGTGGTCCTGCTCCTCCTGGCGGTCCTGCTCCTCCTGGCGGTCCTGCTCTACCTGGCGGTCCTGCTCTACCTGGTGGTCCTGCTCCATCCGGCGGTCCTGCTTCCGGCGGTCCTGCTCCTCCTGGCGGTCCTGCTCTACCTGGCGGCCCTGCTCCATCCGGCAGTCCTGCTCCTCCTGGCGGTCCTGCTCCATCCGGTGGTCCTGCTCCAGCCGGCGGTCCTGCTCCTCCTGGCGGTCCTGCTTCCGGCGGTTTCTGCTCCATCCGGTGATCCTGCTTCCGACGGTCCTGCTCCATCCGGTGGTCCTTCTCCAGCCGGCGGTCCTGCTCCTCCTGGCGGTCCTGCTGCACCTGGCGGTCCTGCTCCATATGGCGGTGACACTCTACTCTCCCTGGAGGAAGTGTCGGCAGAACTGAGGAGACTGTGTCCTGGCAAGTCGGCTGGCCCTGATGATGGTGTTTCAGCTAGACTCCTTAAGGACTGTGCTGCCCAGCTGGCTGTGCCTCTCCGTACCATCTTCAACCTGAGCCTGCAGTCATGTAGGATCCCTCTTCTCTGGAAGACCTCGTGCCTGGTGCCGGTTCCCAAAGTGGCGAGGCCAGCAGGAATCAGTGAGTACAAACCAGTAGCCCTGACTTCTCATATTATGAAGACTCTGGAGAGACTACTACTTCGCCACCTTCAACCTCAAGTACAGCATTCTGTGGACCCCTTGCAGTTTGCATACCGGGAGAACATTGGGGTGGACGATGCAATCATCTACATGTTGCATCGGGTTTACTCTTACCTGGATGAACCTGGGCGATATGTGAGACTGCTGTTTCTAGACTTTTCCAGTGCCTTTGACACAATTCAACCTAGTATTCTGCGAGGAAAGCTGGAGAAGATGGGTGTAGATCCAACCATCATCTTGTGGGTCTATAACTATCTTACAGAGCGGCCACAGTATGTGAGGCTGGGGAATTGCATGTCAGACACAGTGGTGAGCAGTGTAGGAGTACCACAAGGTACTGTGCTCTCACCTTACCTCTTCACACTTTTCACTGCAGATTTCACATCCACATCTGAATCTTGCCATGTTCAGAAGTACTCTGACGACACGGCCATAGTGGCATGTGTGAAGAAGGGACAGGAAGATGAATACAGGGACCTGGTGGGGGCGTTCACAGACTGGTGCAACAAGAACAACTTGTTGCTTAATACATCAAAGACCAAAGAAATGATTATTGACTTTGGCAGGTCCAAAAGATCCTTACGGCCTGTGCCGTTCTCTCTCCTCATTGGATAAAGCTTGTAGGATACAAGGAAGTATACAAGAAGTTTTCTCCTCGGCTTACAGCAGAGCAGAGTGACTGACAGACCCGTGTTTCAGACCAAACACTCTATATAAGTGATTGCCGTCGGAAGATAGAACTATTTAAGACTTATATTAACACAAACATTCCGCTTACTTCTGCTTTAAGCCTGATCGGTGTATTTTTACCAGAAAAAAATTTAAATACAGGAGGTCCGTGTCCAAGTGGAACCAATATTTAGCCTATGACAAGTCATGAATTATACGCTCATGATGACAAAAAAAATAGGCTCAGTTAACTACTGGTACAAGCAACAACATTAACTGTCCTGACCTCAGCTGTTTACTTAAACCATAGAATTGATTGATTTACTAGTTATTCTGGTTTGAAAAAATAAAAACGAAACATATCCACGCGTCTTTTCCCAGACAAGGCTGTAATTGTAACGCCAACTGAGTTTAATTATTGTGGCCAAAACAAAAGGTGAGCAGGTGCACGAGGAGTAAAATGCTACTTAAATTATGAAGTCAATAATTAGTAGTTGAGTACTTCCTCCTCATGCACTATGTTCTCTGATTCACAATTTCCCTACCTTCCTTGTCCCCAACCCAGGGGACTTCACTCTTTTGATTTTTGTGACATCACAAAGGTCCTGACAGTTGGTGTTCAAAACAAACAGACTGTGTGCATTCCTCTGTGGGCTGAGGCTTTGATACTTTCACATTCACAGTATTAATATATAACCTGCGGGCAGTGGCGGCTGGTCAATATAGGGTGCTCGGGCGCCGCCCCCCCTGATGAAAAGCGATTTTTAATTATTATAATTTTTTCCAAAATAATAATTTAAAATTAATATTTTTTTCTTATTGTACCTGTGAATGTGATAGGAATTCTTAAAATCGAGCTGTATATAAAATAAAACCATTATTTAGAGGCTAATTTGCCTACAGGTTCATTTACTGTCTCTGTTATATCTATCGCTCTGTGTCTGGGGCGCTGGAGAAGTCGCCCGAGCAGTGTACCGGCTCAGCCAATCAGTGACTGTTGCTAAGTAAAAAATATACGGAGCAACAGGTAATTTAGCCAATCAGCGTCGTCGGATTTTATGCCTTTGGGGCGCAGAAAATATCGCCCCAAACCAAACATTTTGGTCTCCCGTGGCAACCAGAAATCGAGGGGGAAATTAACCGAGGAGCTGTCCTCGGTAGCAGGATGGCTACGCAGTTTTCATCAGTTTCAAATTCTGTTTCCCGTATAATTTACTTTTTTTTTTAAAACAGTGAGGACAGATACCACACGGACTGTTACTGGAGTTAGAGACCTATTTATCTGAACGGATTACAAAACATGAACTCTCAAGGGACACATGAACGGTGCTTAGGGATGGGAATCGAAAACCGGTTCCTCTTCGGAACCGGTTCCAACTTGGATCAATTCTTGGAATCGTGTGCGTGTCTGCTTTAACGATTCCCTTATCGATTCCATTTGGTTCAGAAACTCGCGCATTAATTGATTAATGACGTTACGTAACGTTCCGTTAAAATCAATCTTCATTATAAATGAGGGTGCTTAGTGTTTATATCCACATGTCACCGTTTGTTCTCACAAAATAAAGTTAGTGGCGTGTCTGTGTGGAGCGGAGCTGCTGACAGATGCAGCTGACAGTGACGTTTCCTCATCACTAACCTGTGAGCCAGAGCCACCCTCCGGTCCTCCCTCCCTCACGTCGTGAGGACAGGACAACGTCTCCTGAACAGGCTACATGTCTATTCTTTCTGTTTTTCTCTCTTCATTCTAATCACTTCCTTTCAGGTTTTGCTCGTAGCCAGGTGAAACGGTAGCTGCGCCCTGTGTCTTTTCTCTGGCGCGCTCTCTCTCTTTCGCTCGCTCACTCGCTCCGCATAAAAACGAACGTTATGAAAACAATAACTAGTGAGAAGATACAGATGCATAAAAACTATGTAATGGAAACATTGTTAAATTCCTCCTGTGAGCACAGCTGCCCCACAGCCACAGTGGTCTAGTGTTAACCTGTCCAGGCAGGTCGGTCCTGTCAACTTTTTTAATGTCAGAGCCATTAATGCAGTGTTTTCAACCTTGGGGTTGGGACCCCATGTGGGGTCGCCTGGAATTCAAATGGGATCGCCTTAAATGTCTAGTAATTGATTAAAAATAAATAAATAAATAAATAAACTAATTATTTTTCACAATCTTAAACAACTATATTCTTGATATATTCACTTTCTTGAATAAATCAAGATAAAATAAAATGCAGCATATACAAATATCTGAGCTTGCTCATCTTGAATGAGGGTCACCAGAAATTTGTGATGTCAAAAGGGGTCATGAGCCAAAAAAGGTTGGGAACCACTGCATTAATGCAAACAAACCCATTTCTCTTTTATTCCCTCACCCAATGAGAATCGATAAGAGAATCGATAAGGAATCGAATCGATAAGCAATATCGATAATGGAATCGGAATCGCTAAATTCTTATCAATACCCATCCCTAACGGTGCTGTCAGCTAACGTTAGCCAAGCTAGGCAGAAGTCAGGACTAGCAGCAGAGCTTCACAGCTGGATGAAAAACACAGTTTCACGATGAGAAAATACAACGAACAGGTGGATAAAACTCTGTGGGCCTGTGGCGGGAGGCTGTTATGATGTGACAAGAGGCCGCGTAGTGTGTGAGAGGAGCACCGGAGGACCGGAGCACCGTTAACCGGCACGTGAGAGACTGCTCTCTCTTGATGCTCGGAGACAACTTTTGGACTACATGCTGTTGGTTCGTCCGCGGTGCGTTCACAGCTCGTCCGAGAGCGTTTTTATTAGTTCATCCAGCTTCTGGGACACTGGACTGGACACTGTTATTCCTGAGTGACACCAGGGGAAACTAATCACCCAGGCTGTGACAGGACGTCTGTGATGCGGAGCATCAGGCTGCAGCGCACTGTTCAATATGTTTACAGGTGTGACCAGTACGTTCACAGTTAGACTCGTCATCAAACCTGATAATGCAGCAGTTAAAATCTCACATCAGCTAGGTCAGACCAAACTTAATCACGTTATGTTCCTCCTATAGTGTTCCTGTCACACTTTGTCTATAGTTAACATTAATCACTGCTGTAGGTTACATCATACACATGCCTTTTAATAACCATATTTTTGTATTAAGAGTATTTGCTAATATATTTCACGTCCACTGTGTGCCACCAGTGAAAGACTACTGTTTGTTCATTGTCATTATCTGTCAAACTGCTGATTTATGAAGGCAAATAAATAATTAATGTTTATCCCTAAAAATGGGTTTGGGGTTCTTTTATCAAGATGGTCACCAAAAACTTCAGGGACAAACAGCCCCACCTAGAATATTTTTCACCAGCCGCCACTGCCTGCGGGCCTGATCTATAATCACACTACACATGAGAATCTACCTTTAATCTGTATGGAGTTTTAACATTTTCTTCCTCACCCTGTAGCACTTCTCTCCTCTTCCTTAGTTGACAGCACTGAACTCAGCTGCTTCAATCTCAACCTCAAACTGTCTGAGAAATTAAAAATAATCAGTTAGTTGTTTTTCTTGCATTGTGCTTCAGTGTCATGGAGTAAAACTCATTATTTAAGTTCATTACAGACTAAACAGAGAAGATCTCACCTGCTAGTGTCTGTTACCTGAGGACGCCACGTCCCCGCTGTCCTTTAAATCAGCTCCACAGCCTCTCTTCACTTTATGCTATCAATCATTTAGTCTGCAGTCGGGATTTCTCCCTAAATATCTCGTCTGGGAAACAGGTATGAATCAATATAGAGAGAAAGCACTGAACTCCTGAGGGCAAACGAGTGAAATGAACAAAAAAGAGGAACTCCTGCAGCAAAGTGAAACATCACTTTCACTTCTCAACTTCGGTTAACTTTGCTCAAAGTTACACGAGACGAAGACAAATCCACCACCGAGCTGATCCGTCACAGCAGAGACACAACGACCTCCTTCAGACGAATTATTATACAAAGACAACACAGTGTGTGTGTGTCTGTGTGTCAGGTCAGTCTAAGAATACCAGCTAAGGCCGACCCGCCACTATAAGAGATGGTAGAAAGTTTCTCATTGATCACCAGCTGCTCAAGCGTCGTCCCACTTTCCTCCTCTCTCTCCTTCACAGAGAATCTGGAAGAAGAGTTTTTGATCCAAGGTGAGCAAAGTCACCACCAAGGAATCCACCAATGCTCCACCAAACTTTTTCAGGCTAGAGCTACGGTGGCCTTGAGGGAAAAACGCACTGCAACTTAAGAATGTCATTACCAATTTTGCTTGTTGATCCAATTCTGAATCAACTCCTGTGGATTTTTGGGCCTTTACAGGTTGTCAGGGTCTGTCAACAAAATACATTTTATCATTGTCATCAACTAATTTTGTAACTATACGGAGCACAGTGCTAAAATTTCACATAATCATTAGTGTAATGATTTTACTTGTGCACTGTATTGCACAACAATACCAGATATTATTTTGGGAATGCTGATGCTGGTATTTCTACTCTTGCTAGAGAGCTCAGTGGCACAGACTCTGAGCTGTTAGTTTCACTTTGGACTCTTCCGTCTTGTAATCACCATAACTTCCTAATATGCTTGTCACAATAGAATATACTGTATATAATATACAGTATATATATATAATGATAAAAAACAGAATTTGTGTACTTCTAAATTCACTACTTTCCAAAGAAACTGTTCCACATCAAACTTTCAACTTCTTAAATTGACATGGCCTGTCGAGGGCATAGTTGCATATCCAGCACTCCCAGTACCAGCAGGTATAAAGCAGTTGGCATTGACTTGGTACCGAAGTATCGGTTCTCATGACAACCCTACATCCTAAACTCCTTCGTTGTCATTCATGCTGACTGCCTCTTGCAAATGCGTGTTGTCATTGTTTCACAAGGCAAACAAAACTAAGTGGGGGCATTGATTAGGGAATCATTAAGCACGAATGTATCATGAAGCTTTTGCTCTGCAGAAAGAAACGGAATCTCAATCAGAGCTTCTGACTGATTTGGACTCCTGCAGCTCAACGGTGTCCACATACTTATGGCCACATAGTGTTTCAGTTTTCTCTCTTACACACTCTCTCTTGGCAGGAAATTGATTGGTTGAAGCTAGTGATTCTCAAGCTCCCGATTGGCTGCGACAGATGAAAGTGATGGCTGCTGTTTGGGCCTGAAGCTCAATGTGTGTATGTGTGTGTGCGCGGGTGTGTGTGAGACGTTCACTGACTTACCCTCAGAGCTGTAAAAAATGCTTCATAAATGGTGCAGATTAAAAATGTGTTAAGTTTTATTTTCCAGCTTTAAAATGGGGAGAAACCCGCACTTCCTCAAAACCGGTCCCCGACCCAACACATTAGACTGATACTCCACTTTCAGAGTTGGGTGAAGTTACAGGACTGTGTGTTCATATAGCATTGACGTGACTTTATAACCTTCCTCCTTAAAGCTCTGATGGCAGCTGTGTGTTTTGCTGTGACAGTTCGTAGTACATCTGCTTTCAGACACGTTCACAGCTTCCCAAAAGCCTTTTAAATATTTCACAGTTGAAGCCTCAAAAACCGCCTTAATTCCCTGAGAATCCTCCTCGGAGACTGTAAAATGTCTTTAGAAGCAGAACAAACCCTTTAAACCCACAGAGTCATCTTCAGGACAGAGGATGAAGCCGTGCGTAAAGGTTTAAGTCAGTGAGGTTATCCACTGTTCAGAGGAGATTGAAACAGGCTTCACAGGCTCATGGTTGGTTCTTTAAACAGAACCCAGGGGCCCGGCCCGGTTTCACACAACCTCTCTGATGAGTGCCGTGCTCTCGTCAGACGGTGTGCACGAGTCTGCAGAGACGTCAACAACATGATGAGGTCTTAAGACTGAGCCGCCAGCTGACACCAGATCAGCTCACCTGACAGGAAACACCTGCTTTGATCTCTGCTGCCAGGCTCACACTCTGCATTTTAAAAAGAGACCCCGTCTGTCAGTCCAGTGAGAGAGCTGCCGCTGAGGGGTGGGGCTTACAGAGTCACTCACGTGAAAGCAGCAGCAGCAGCTGTTTCATCTCATCTGATGCCTTCATCATTTAGCCAAATTACATTCAATCACATAATTTATTCAGGGTAAAATAAACTGATCAAGTACAATTTGCATGTAAAGGTTTCACCGATTTCATTCATAAAGACATTTTGTGGCATTTAAAGAGCATATTGCAGGTTAGACCCCCCTTTAAACCAATGCTTCGAAAAATAATGTAGGAACAAGTTTTTATCAAAATTATATTTATAAATACACTATTTAGGCTTTTTGAGCCGTTTTTGTGAGAAAAACGTACTTCCGCATCGAAAAACGCTTGACCGGAAGTGACGTAGGCGGAGGGAGACCGGTCGATTTGAACAATAGAAAAACAGGATTCTGGTGCTGGTTCTGACCCCGAGGGAACTTTAAATGTGTATAATTACAAATATGACGGACCACAACCGTATAACTACGAGTCCATTGTGCACATTAGAGAGCAGAGAGTGACCTGGGGGAGAATTAATGGCCAGAGGAGAGAGAAATTGAGCTGTGGTGTCAGGACAGTCAGTGGAGAGTTGGTCAGAGACCGGTGGCTTAGCAATACGCATAAGCTACGAATATAAATACTGCGCTCACATCACAACATTGTACAGAAGATTAGTACTATCATGTATCATAAATGATAGTTTAAAAAACTAGTATTTATTATCTGATACAGGTCGGAGTACTACTTACCAATGACAGAAATTAAAGAGCTTGTTTACGTCATGTCTCATACTCGTTAATATCCGTGCACACTACGGGAGCACTTTACCGTCACCGTCCGTGAGAGAGAGAGAAGGGCGAGATAAACACTGTCCTAAATACACCTATTACTTACATGCACTGCAGACAGGAGCATGGACCTCTCCAGGCCAGCAGACAGGAGTACGTTTGAGGCAGACATAGTTTATTACTCTGAGTTTTATTTTATGACTTTCTACTGAATGTTTATTACTGATATCGTGATAGTGTTGTAAAGGTGCAGTATATTGAAAGTTATTCCTAATATTTTGTTCACTCTGTAATCATAGGCCAGGTGCAAAATATTATTGACTAGTGTCCCTAATATTTTTCACCTGGCCTATGATTACAGAGTGAACAAAATATTAGGAATAACTTTCAGTTGCACATGTACACACACATGTACACACACACACACGTACACACACACACACACACACACACACGTGTACACACACACACACACACACACACACACACACACACGTGTACACACACACACACACACACACACACACACACACACACACACACACACACACATATATATTTAGGTCACAGACTTAAGACTTTTATTGACATTTAGTACACAAGTGTAACACAACAACATTTTGCAACAGCATAAATATCTTTAAAATACTATTAGTGCAAGAGAAAAATAAAAATAAAGGAATACCATTACACTGCATACAGCAGACAGATTGTCCACTGGGCCGAGCCCATATAGAGTTTTCTTTCTTTAACACAAGGGTACCAACAGTCAGATCTGCATTTGACGGTTAAACCTGCATGCAGCAGCAGCAGCAGCAGCAGCCTAAGACTGCTAACAAACATGTCCTTCATAAATTATGTTCTTGAATTAAAGTTAACACAATTAAGCACATCCTGTACAACACATGTTAAGTGTTAACTTACCAAACACTGCAACTATTATGCAGATGTGCCAAATGTTATTAATAATCAAAAAGAAAAATATACCATCTGACCCATTAAAAAATATATAGAGTGTTATGAATATGAAAAGCCTCTGTGCAGGTATCAACGTCCTGTATTAAATCATGAATGCTGTGCAGTGAAGATGCCAACAGCTTCCTCCTTGTTGATCTTCTGGATGGATGTGGAAAGGGGAGCAGCAGCAGAGGAGGACAGGACAGTGTTGCACTCTCGTAGAGTCTGTGATGACCTGGAGTATTCCACTCTCAGAGAACCCATGAGGAGCCAAAAACGCTGACAGACCTGAGAGACATATGTGAAAGGCAGAAAATTACAGTACATTAATAACACAAGACATACAAACTAAAATACAAGTTATGATACTTTTCCATCAGAAATCACAATAAGACTCTTACCTGCTTTATTTTTGCACAAGTTCCCTCCTGCGTCTCAATGTTTCCTTCAGCTTCCCCACAACAGGCCGGCCAGTTAGTAAACAGAGATCAGCTGGGTTTGGCACACTGTCAGCAGCCCTGAAAAAAGAAAATTACCTATTAATTTGAACCATGACACATATTGGGCTGTGCCTGGAAAGCTAGGATAATAGGTAAATGGTTGGTTTACTATACCCTGTCCAACCTGCAATCCCATACAACAGCTCTGTCACAGAATGTATTAAAACTGGAGGTCAGATAAGTATTATTATTATTAGATAGTGTTGGAGTAGTACCGCCTGTATGCAACAGTATACATACGTAGCATATATAATTAATTCTCTATATGTGTGATGTTATACTACCTGCTTCACGATGAGAAGGTCTGAGGCTGCACTGTGAGCTGCAGTGGGGCACTGAGGAGCCAGGGAAAGCCTGTTGCCAAATCCTTCAAAATACAGCACATTAAAATGCATTAGGGATTTTTTAACTATGCAAACAGGGTCACTGGGCTGTAACTAAACTTGACACTTATTATATTGGCAAACAGAGTGCCTTTTCATAAGATAGATTGAGGCAAGGCAAGGCAAGGCAATTTTATATTGAGCAAAAAACGTTGCTAACGCTAGCTAGCATCAGTTAGCATTGCTCGCTTATTAGCAAGCTAACGTTAGCTGCGCTGCCAGTGGCGGCCTTAGACATCTGGGGGCCGTTTCAATATTTCATATAAGGCCCTACCCTGTTAAACATACAATTATTTGCCAGCTATGTGCCCATGTGTCGCTGATGCTTTAAACCCTGAAAGGACGCAGTAACGCACTATCCATGCATCCCAGGTACGCACAACACGGGGGGCAACCGCCATTCCGACATGCCGCCATTCCGACATTACGCCCTAATTGTCGGAATGGCAACACTTTACCCTTTAATAAACGTCCCACCATTCCGACAATTTTCGTCTCCTAAGGTCGAAATGGCGGTATTTTTTTCTTTTTTAAACGTGTTGCCACAAGTCTTTTAAAAGCCTACCCCACCCCACCGCACCCCCCCCCCCCCCCCCAAAAGAATAAATAAATAAATAAATAAATAAATAAATAGGCTTAACACGATTTTGCACTAATGATATGCCGGCGCAAAATAGCAGTTTACCCACGTTTGTCCAGTGCATCTCATTAAAGCACACAGATTGGTCAAATAATTTAAACGGCAGACGATTTCAAAGCCTCAGATTTTAAGCAGAGGGACTCCACAACCAACGAAGGAGGAGATAGGCCTTGAACGGGAAGCAGACCGTGCTTTCAATCATACACTCGAACCCACTTGCTGCACTTTAGAAAATTCAGGGGGGGAAAAAGGCTTACAAACATGGACCAAAACGGCTCCAAAATACTCACAAAAATCCAAAAGAAACGAAAATTAACTAAAAGATTAACTAAACAGGTCAGTGTTTTACGCATGCCTCTGTGCGTCTGGCACACGCGTCTTGGAGCTCTCCCACATTGGTTTGTGAATGAAAACTATATGTTCAGCTCCCCTTACATGTGAAATGTATAATTTATTATTATTATTATTATTATTAATATTATCATTATCATTATATTATTGCTGTAGGCTACAAGTCAAATACGAAGCAGAGCCAGTCGCTCGAAACGTTGTCTTTTGAATTAAAAAAATAAATATATTTTTGTACTTCGGGAGAAGACGGTGTTGAGTTCTTTCTGCCTCATAACTATGGACAGTGCCATGGATTTATCGGTGAAGAGTGAACTGCTGATATTTTGTAGTGCTGAACTATGACCAAGCCGCTGTCCGCTGTCTCAGTGCTGAAATGAATGACAGCGTGTCACCGCCCGAGAGAGAGAGAGAGAGAGAGAGAGAGAGAGATGCGCGATGGCTCTGACTCTTTCTTTTCTTTTTTCCATGGACCAGCTTTCCTGCTTGTGTACACATTTGTCTTTCATCTTATGACACGCGCAGTCCCTGCAGATTGGCAGCTGATTTGAGAACCTAATGCATATGATTTACTATTGCGCATTTCCTTTTGCTGCTGTAATAATTATACAAATACGATGGAAACTGGTAATAACAAACATGCATCAAAATTACAGAAAGAAGTGTCAGGCAGGGAAGTGAAGTTTTGCTCGGTGCAGAGGGAGAGAGCAGAGCACAGCAGCGGATATTTAGCCTAACTGCTCCACAAAATGACACAAACAGGAGGCAAAAAAGAAAGAAAGAGGCAAACACATAAACCGTGAGTCTCCTTCGCCTCGAACCTTTCCAAGCTGACCCATAAACTAGGCAATTAGTCATTATTCTAAAGCCTAAAAAACTCAAAAGACAATCAATCATTTTTTACTGCCATCTTCGATTCAAAAATATGTCAATTTGATAGGCTTTCAAATCACCAAATGATTTGCTGTGAATAATTTCGTTTGTTGTAATGATTGTGAGCATGGACAACGGACGTCTTGTCTGTTGATTACTGTACGCTGACCGAAATGTCATGCAAGCGGAGCTGAACAGGCAGATGCGTAAAACACATATTTTGACTACTTCATGCTGTTGCTATTTTTTTAAAAGTTACCTTTCGTTTCCTTTGGATTTTTGTGCGTATTATGAAGCTGTCCTGGTCCATGTTTGTAAGCCTTTTTACCAGGAGTAAATTCCCCAAAGTTGCAACAACTTGTAGTGATCCACTGGGTTTTGCCTGGCCAGCTGGGGTAGTTGATTGGCATGTTTGCTCCCCAGTTTTTTTTCATTGTGTATTAGGCCAGGGAAATGATCAATTATCCTTGTTGTTTGCGCACGGGGACGTGCGGACCTGTAATGAATGAATGAATGTTTATTTTTTGCTGTAAGTTGTGTGCGTAATGCGTAAAAGTGCATTAGTGGGACCGAGGGTTTAAATGGGGAAGTGACGTTGTGAGAGGGGAGGAGAATGAGAGACACAGTCGGCGTTTGGACGGCTGGCGTGGCGGCAATTCCAAAGCGGCATAGTGGATTATTTTTCCTGGTGGATTACCCTGTGGGTCATAAAGGCCCGTTTGGACACCTCACGGCCGGGCCTGTTTTCAGCCAAGCGGGACGAGGGAGAGGACTGGCGTGGTCACCTCGGCTGAGCCGCGGCGTCTCTCTCGTGTGGACAGTAGGACAAACAAACTCTCTCTCACTCACCCTCACCACGCGCCAACACACACACACACACACACACACACACACACGCACACTGACTGTGCGCTCGCGCACCCCCGCACACACACATACACACTCATTCCCACAGCTGGGACTGGGACTTAATGGACAGTGGGAGGGGGGAGGGCTTTCGGGTTCTGTTGATCTGTGTGTAATTGTTTATTATATGCCGCCTGTGATGGGCGCGTTTTGAGTTCAGTGAAATAGTACAGAGACTCAGACTAAGTAGCGACTTTGATTATTGCTTCCCTGCACGCACCAGTAGCGCGAGCCTAGATCCGCCTGCAGCAGGACTGCGTTGTGCCAGTTCCTCTTATATCCTTATTGTAAGGGAAATTGTTACAAACTGACATCGGAGTGTGTGATTGTAAATGGCGAGACTTTGTGTTTGTTTATTTATTAAGCTTCCACTGACTGTATCACATCTTAAAACATGAAAAAAAAAAAACGGAACCAAACACGCACATACACACACCCTAACCACCGCTCGGAGTAACGCACATTTCCTTATGGAAATTAAAGCCTTGTCGGAATGGCGGGACGAAACTGTCGGAATGGCAGGACGTTTACATGTCGGAATGGTGGTATGTCTGAATGGTGACATGTCTGAATAGTAGAATGTCGGAATGGCGGTATGTCGGAGTGGCAGCATGTCGGAATGGCAGCATGTAACCGTTTAAAACCCTTAGAAATAGAGCAACAAGACAGATCAGAAAGGCCAAAGCAGACTTTTTCATTGATATTATACAACAAGCGCAGGGGAACAGTAAAATGATCTGGACCTGCATTGACAAATTAACAGGTAGGGATCAAAGCAAGAATTACAGCAGTCCCTCTGAACTTAGGGTAACTGCACAAAAAACCGTAACAGACGGCTTACAGATGGCAAATACTTTCAACACGTATTCTATTAGTTCAGTGTTGGAATTGGGTGAATCCTTTAAATCATGTATTACTAACAGCCAATCATGTGTTATAAATAGCCAATCATGTATTATAAATTGTCTTTCCTGTGATATATCATGTGTTGCAAACAACCAATCATGTGTTCTAAACAGCATAAAATCATGTGATCTTAAAGAAATATGTACTACAAATATTCAAGCAGGTGGTGAAAATAGTCAATCATGTGTTACAAAGAATCAATCTCGTATGTCACTCAGCTTTTCCATGCCTCCTGATTCTCTAATGCACTTTTTTAATGTAAACAAATCAGGTATTGATAAACTCCTTGCCTCTCTCTCCAAATCCAGAGCAAAGGACACATGGGGACTCGACCCTGCCTTCCTGAAAAAGTATAAGAGCAGCCTAGCTGAACCACTAACTCACATTACTAACCTGTCACTAGGAAGTGGTGTGTTCCCTTCTACCCTGAAGTCTGCTATTGTAACCCCAGTTTTTAAATCAGGACTCCGACACGAAATGGCTAACTACAGGCCAATAAGCATACTTCCTGCTATTTCTAAAGTCCTGGAAAAGGAGGTTGCGGAACAGCTGAAGTTTCATATTGATAATGAAAAATTACTTCACTCTATGCAATTTGGTTTCCGTAAAAACCATTCAACAGAAACGGCCTGCTGCTATTTTTTAGAGGTTGTCAGGGGAAAGATGGACAAAGGGGGTGTTGTAGGGGCTGTCTTTCTGGACTCGCGCAAGGCTTTTGACACGGTGAATCATTCAATTCTTCTCTCCAAGCTAACTAAATTTAAAGAAAATGTACTCAGTTGGATGCAGTCCTACCTGGCGGGGCGCACCCAGTGCGTTAGGATCAAAAATAATCTGTCTTCCTTTCAAAGCTGTAGCATGGGTGTTCCCCAAGGCTCAATCCTTGGCCCCCTTTTATTTTGTATTTATATTAATGACCTACCTACTATCTGTGACAACGTAGAAACAATAATGTATGCGGATGACACAGTCATTTTTGCCCACGGGAAAAATCATGAAGAAGTGGCTGTTACACTCTCAAACGCTATGGAGAGAATATCAGAATGGCTCCACCGGACACACCTCACTTTGAACACAGACAAGACAGTGGCCATGTACTTCCACAAACAGAACAAGAAATATGTATATCCTAAAATAATTGTAAACAATCAAACGATAAAAACTGTGGAGGTATTTAAATAGCTGGGGGTCACCCTTGACTCTAATCTGAATTTTAAAAAACACCTAAAAAAAATGTCTCACGCCTTGAAATTTAATCTCATGAACTTCCGCCACATCAGAAACTCTTTAACATCCAGTGCTGCTATAATGTACTTCAATGCCATGATACTTCCCTACTTAAGATACTGTATGCCATGCTGGTCTCAGGCCAATCACACTACACTTAATCCAATCAGGTCTCTTTACGGACAGGCATTGAAGGTCATGGACAAGAAAACCAGACAGCACCATCATTGCAACATTCTTGTCAAACATAATTTACTAAGTTTTAATAATATCTGTAAATTGTCCAACATCTGTCTAGTTCATAAAATAATTAATAATACAGCTCCTCCTCCACTGAAAAAAATTGTCCTTCCTTGCTCAGAAAACAAAACAAGAGCTTTAAGATCTGCGACGTGTGGAGACTGTAAAATTCCATTTCGAAAATCCACCTTTGGCCAATCAGCTTTTTCTGTTAAGGCCATTGGTGAATGGAACAGTCTCCCTAACGACCTGAAGACCAACAAAAACTATCGCAGTTTCTATCTTGCCACAAAGAAATGGCTCCTTTGCCATCAAAGTTGCTGATTCATCGGGCTGTTTCTCTTCTTCGTTAGCACTTTTTGTCTCTGTTTTCATCTGATATCCATAGATACACCTGTCACATTATCATAGTTGGTAACTTTTTATTTTTTGTAACTGAGAACTACCATCGTTGGTATTACATCTGCCACTGTTGCCACTTTCATGTTTTACTTATTATTACTTTGTTTATTACTATCAATACTGTGAATAATTATGCTGCTATGAGCACTTTGCACTTTGTCCACTACACAGTTACTGTACTGATATGTCCACCACACATATACCATGTCATACCATGTATGACAATCAACATCTTGCTACTATAAGCACTTTGCCAACTATTTCTTTTTTGGTGTTCTGTGTTCCTCTATTCCGAATGAGGAGATGTATGTCTGTGTTTTCAATGTTGTCCCTCTGTTGTCCATGTGGCTACTTGTGCGACGGTGTGTGTGTTGCCTCTGTGCCGTCCAAGAGTTCACCTGTGTTGTTCTATGTCTTGGGTTTCTCCTGTATTTTACTGTGATCTGTATTTTTCTGCAAACTGTATTTTATTGTGATTGTATTGTGAGTTTTATGTTGGGACTACAGATGGAAATTAGCCCTAGTGGCTAAATCTGGTACAACCATCTCTTCTCTGTTCTTGATTAATGGTATTGTACACTGTCCCGTAATAATAAACTAAACTAAACTTGTCACTGTTGGCAGATGAGAAGGGTGATGGAAATTACCAGAGTAAACAGCTGCTGACTTCTGCTGACAGCTGAATCATTCATTTAGGCGTGTGAGTGTGTGTGTGTGTGTGTGTGTGTGTGTGTGTGTGTGTGCGTGCGTGCGTGCGTGCGTGCTGCTCATTTTCTTTTTTCTTCTGCAGATGATGAACTGAAGGACGAGCTGGACGGCAACACACTGATGCAAATCAGCACACACACACTTTCACTTTTTTCATCTCAGAGAGAAAAACAAACACTTTGCATCATGCGTGGCTCCCTGGTGGATACACATGGAGGAAAATAATCAGAGGCAGAACTTCTTTAGTTTTTCTTTGATTTCAGAGTCCGGAGGGACACACACACACACGCAGCTGTGGTAGGTAGCTGCATCGCTTCAGATCATGGCCCCTCATTATAAGAGATGATCCTTCATTTACTGTTTGTGTACTGAGTTCATTTGTTTAAATGAGCCCTTTCTCTTCAACACCGTTTGAAGTCGTTCATCTTCTAATCCAACAGAAAATCAATATCAGCTTCACCTATTGATCTATCAGTGGTCGAAACTAATCAATGATAAAGACATAAAGCACAGGGTTTCCCGCAGCGCTTTCCTGTTAAGGCGGCCGCCTTAACAACAAAGAGCTGCCGCCTAAACTAACGTCTTAAAAAAAATAAAAATGTAGCGATATTCGCCGCCGCCCCCCTGCCGTCGGACGATCGCCTTCATTCATCTCCGCATCCTCTCACACGCATACAGAGAAGCGCGCATGCATAACAGCAGCGCAGCGCGTGGTGAAAGTGAAACTTAATACGGCGCGAACCCAAGTAAGGAAAACGAATTTGATTGGTCGTTATCGAGCGGGCAGGATATTCAAAGCTTGGGGCGAGCCCGAGCTCCGTGTGTGTGTGCGTGTCTCAGACGTTTGAATGACGGATGACGGATCCAATATCAGTGGCTGGTGAATCGTGTACAGGCTGACGTTTAATCCGTGCGCCTGCATTATCCAATGCGAGAAAAAAATACACACTTTCATCCCGGATTTACTCAAAAATAGAATTTTGCACAAAGTTTGGCCTACATCGTCTGATAGATGAGTTATTACACTAATTTTATGACCCAGAGTGGGCTTAAATAAAATTTTCTTTTCTGTACACCTTTACACCTAATGTTAGCTACCAGTGTTAGCTACTAATATTTGTTGGTTATGGTAGCCTACCAGTTGATGTTAGCTGCATGTTAGCTGGTAGTTGTCCTCTACAGCTGTCAGTGCCACAGGCTCCTCCCACTCAGCTGCTGCCTCTGTTTGACGCTGAATAAATGAGTCGTGCGGCTGCTTTTAGTCTCCACAGACTTTTACAGTGACAGTGGTTTGATCCAGATTGGAATTTTGATTCCCCACAAACCACTTCCAGACGACTGAGGAGATGCTGATCTCCTCAGTGTTATTAGCTCATTCTGCCATGTTGATGTTCCACCTGTGTCTACGGAAAACTCTGTGTCAACTCTGTGGTGGTGGCTCTGTATCATAATTACTCTCCCCTGGACTACGTCTCATCCCTGCACTAAGCCCAGTGTGGTTCAGGACAAACACACACAAAACTACCTCCTGATGCAGATTTCAAAACTGTCAGTGTTTGTGCAGCTACAGTCAGGGAGAGCGGAGGAGTTCAGTCTGTGATAAGCTGCTAATTAACAGTGTGAGGATCATTGTTCTAATCAGAGACATCAGAGCTTCGGTTTTTGTATCCAGAGTCTTCTCCTGTTATTCTGAAATGCGATGATGAAGAAGACTAAAGCTTCATCATTGTCAGGAATCAAAGACTCTTTAAAAGCAGCTGTGATGTGATTACTGAACGTGTTGAACTCTCCTCTATTTGTTAGAGGCTCTGTTTTCATGATGATGATGCCTCTGCTCTATCGTTCGCTATATGTCCCTGTCAGGATCCTGTAGCAGTCATAAACTGAACTTGCTCAAGAGGAGCTCAGCTCTGCAGCATCTGTTGCCATGGTGACCTCTCCTGGTTAAACGGGAGCTAGTTCTATAGGATGCCCGAGTTAAAGTTGGTGAGGAACCAGTACCTGTACAACCTGGTCTGAGGGGAGGGAGTCTGCTGCACTGGACCACGTCGACTCTGTTAAAGTTCTGTCTCTCACACACACACACACACACACACACACACACACACACACGTCTCAGCTTTAATCCAACAGATTTTTTATCCATTCTTCGTTTTCTTCCTGCCGCCTGATGTCATGCCAAGTCTGCACCCAACCAACAAGATAAACTCTTCTGACTGATGAAGACAATTACTCTTCCACACTCAGTGCAAGAACAAAGAGTAGCAAGAATAGCTTTGTATGCAAATCACTCCCCCTCCCACACCCACCCCACCTCCGTCGACACTGGAAAAAATGTACTGACATCAAAGGCAGCGGCTGACAAGGCCCCGGCGAGCAGAGAGAAGCTGATCAGGATTCACAGCAGAGAGATGATGGTTCACTTTAATCCTGCACCGACACTTCACCTCAAAACACACACACACACACACACACAGCAATCATGAAAATATTAATACAACAACTGCAGAGTTTTAAAGTGCCTCAGCTCTACTCTGCACTAAATTCCAACACCAGCAAGCTAACATGCACTGCAGCTGAGGATCATGGGAACTGTTAGAATGTAAAGTTTTGACCGAAAGCTTCACATGTGGATCCAGGCTATTATTAGCAGAGGAAAAATTAAAATGTTCATTAGAAATGTAATCAATGAAACTGATTAATCAGTTAATCTAATGAAAATGTGCAGCAGGAAGATAAAGAGAAGTTGATCAGCTGTTGTCACTCAGACAGATCGTCCTCATCATTTCATCATTAGAGACTAGTTTCATGTGAAACCATCGGTGATGGATGTGAAAGTGAAACTATGATGTCACAGTAAAGTGGTGATGTTGCAGCTGTGACCAGACTGTAAATAAATACTGTTAGTGTAAATCACATGTTCAAATTATTAACTTCATTTTGGTGGTGAGGAGAAGTTAATCTGTCCAACATCTATGAATATCAATATCTATTAAATTACCAGCTCTTAATGACCAGAATATTTCCTCTTCTACATCTACATCTACAACTGACTCTGCAGCTGGATCCAATCCTGACACAGATAATGAAATTTCCACAACAGCTCTCTTCTGTTTTTAACGGGGGGCGGGGGGAGGCAGCGTAGCGTGTTCGCCAAACAGGCCCGCCGCTGCCGCACAAAGGAGCCGTCAACAGGCTAATTAACAGCTGGCTTCAGACCAGAGAGAGAGAGAGAGAGGCACTTTGGGTAATTATCATCAGAGTCAAGTAATTCAGCTCATGTAAAAGGGAGGGGGAAGGATGAGGGAGGGAGAGGGAGTTAAATAACCTGAAGTACGAGCACAGCTATCAACAAATCTGAAGTGTTTCCGTCAATCAAAGAAAATATTACCCATAAAACCTGTTCTGTGTCCTCTCATGTAGAACGAACCTGAACCTGATGAACCCTTCCAATAGTCACGAAACATCAGATTTCCATCAATAATCAACGATTACTGTTTCTGCCAAATATCACAATATATGAGTCTGATCCAGACTCTGAAGCCAGAGTCACAATGAAGCTGAAGAAACTGTTTCCATCTCAGAGATCTTCAGAGACTTAGACCCTGTTTGTCTGACTTCAGCTGATCACGTCCTGAAACAGATCATTGAATCTCCAGTTTAATTCAACCCCAATCCACAAATCAAAATACTGGAAGTCACATCCTGACCTCCTCTGGCAGCCAGACCACCAAAACCACCAGGGACCTGCTGGCCAAAATAACTCACATACTGTATACACACACACATTACAAACTGGGTCGCAGTCGCAGTCAGGTCCAAATTCAGTAAAAGTGACACAAACAGCTTATGAAAACCTGATCTAAGGTCTGAGCAGAGTGGCACCAGGTGACGGTGCTGTTAGAATTTACTGTATTACGCCTTATTAAAGTTTGAATTGCTCTTTACTGGGAGCATCATTTTTACCTGAACCATCAAGAAATATAATATCTATATGTACTGAAGAGTACTGTAAATGCCACAGAATTATAGAGGACATGATTATACATTGTGTTGTGTTGTGTTGTGTTGTGTTGTGTTGCGTTGCGTTACGATCAAAATAAACATAATTTTGTTTTCTTACAAAATAGAATGAAATATATTAAAACAGAAATATAATATAATACAAACTAGAATTAGCCAAGACGCAGAAAACAGGGTTACAGTCTCACCTTTGACCTTTTCTGTGTTCATTTTATCATTACACACTTGGTTTAAAATTGTGTCATAATTAGTCAAAGAATTCAAAGACATCCTCATTCAAGCTCTCCATGACCTCTGTCTCACCTGTATGTGTCGACGTGACAGGAAGTCACAAGACTGAACCACAAAGCCACAGAACAGAGCTGTCGTGAACATCCTGTCTGACTGAGCTGCTTCATTACCCACAAATCCATCCAGAGGAGACGCTGCACAGGCTGAGGCTCTGAACGCTGGTGATAAATGTTTCAGGCTTATTGTTTGTAATGATGCTAAAGCTGCATCAAAGAAGAGGAAAAAAGAGAGGGAGACGAGCTGTGTGAACGAGAATGAGAAACCTCGAGGTACCATGACACTGTAGTGATCCCAGAGAAGGAGAAGAAGAAGACCAAGAAAAAATCAAAGCTGCTTCAGCAGTGGTTCGGGGCCAGGCAATTTTGGCCAAATTTAAGCAGATCTGGGTAACAAGCGACAAATGACAAGGACATCAGCATTACAATATCTGTTCTGGCTGAGCTGAGGCTTGAACTCACAACCTCTAACACCAAGAATGATCCTCTAACTCACTGAGCTACGTACGTAGTGCATCACACACGGTTGGTTTATTGGGAATTTTCAAAGTTTTAAAATTATTATCCATTAGGAATATTGACATACTTGGAGTTGAGTAAATCTGGCATGTGCAAAGTTTGGTGGTTTTTCATATATGAGAAGTAGGATTTCCTAGGAGGAGGAGCAAGAAGAAGATTATAGCTGCTGCGCAGCGATGGGTCGGGTCCGGGCTACTTTTGGGCAAATTTAGGCAATTCTGAGCAACAAACAGGAGAATAGGAAGACAAGACAGTTGACCTTATAATGTTCAATTTGCATCAGTTGAGGATTGAACCCACAACCTCGGGAACCAAAGACCGTTGTCTATCGCACTGAGCTAATTGACAAGTGGCATTCAACAGTGGCTTCACAAATTGAGTAAGCCATTCACTGTCGTGTAGGCAGATTTGAAACCACAGTAAAAAGAAAAATCAGTTTTTGAGGTAAAATAATGATATGTATTAGTCAAACATCTACTATGAGTCTAAGATGTTAGGAGCCTTCGCACATGGTCCAGTCCAAGCTATTTGGATTTTTAAATTTAGAGGCTTGCTGTGATGCCACCATTAGGACAATTGTCTTGTGTTTCATGTTGAGAACAACTGACATTTTGATCTATCATCATCATCATCGCCCTTGCTGGGTCTTGAACCCACGACCTCTGACACCAAGAACAAGCTCCTAACTCGCTGAGCTAATTGGCTGGTAGTGAGACCTGCTGTGTAGCTTCATTTATCCACTCAGGTGAGTCAGTGCCCGGGCAGCTGTTGTGATGAAATGGTCAAAATTTCAGAAATTCAGTCATCTAAACAAAAATCTGATAATACATAAATTGCATCTTGACAGCATGGAAATGTTGGTGATTTGTTTTTAATGATAAGTGTTTTGCTTCATAAGAGAAAATATGATGTTTATAAATTCCACTCTCACATTGACTGCAGTTGTTCCCATGAGAGCAGAATTCAAAATGTTCTCAAAAATTCAGTTTTTGAGATAAAATTCTGATATTTGCCAAACTTCATCAACCATGACTCCAGAATATTGTCATTTTTTTTCAGGAAGATTGAAAATGTATTTATCAAGAATTTGATGGTATATGTTTACAGTAGTGTTTACAGTCAAACGTTTTCATGCACTGTAGGCTCAATTTTTGCTTAATCAAAAATCCGAGAAACAAGTTTTGTGGAGGACAGTGTGGAGATGCTCTCTAGCAAGTTTGGTGTCAATTGAGCAAAAATTGTGGGAGGAGATACATTTTAAAAGTTTTACAGTTATTGAAAAAAACAGAGTGATGGACTTCATAATTTGTAATAAGTTTAAGTGGACAAAAGTTTCAGCAGTATTGAGGCTACATTGTGGTGAAGTTTCAACACTGTAGCATCTACCGTTGGTTTGGTAGGAATTTTTAAAGTTTTTAAATGTAAACGCTTATTGTGCCCCCCTAGGAGGGGGGGGCACATGTCCTTAGAGTTGAGTGAATCTGGCATGGGGTCGGACGTTTCTGTGAAGTTTGGTGAGTTTTCACCCATGGGAAGTATGACTTCCTTGGAAGAAGAAGAAGAAGAAGAAGAAGAAGAAGAAGAAGAAGAAGAAGAAGAATACAATAGTGTCCTGGCAGCTGTGCTGCCCGGACCCTAAAGAAGAATATACCAATAACAATGGAAGCTTACGCTGCCTGGCCCCTAAAAACAGTGACAAAAAAATGACATGACATCAAAACCAAGTGAGGACAGTAACACACAGAGTACAAGAAGACATATGACGAAAGACAGGAGAGTGAGACCAGGGAGAGGTTTAAAGAACAGTTTGTTTTTACGATGAGATGATATTTTGAAGCCATTGAAACCATTTCTGAGGCAGAGTTTGGACTAGGGTTGTTCGGTATACCGGTACTAGAGTGGTACCGGGGTACTGACGCATTTAAAACGGTACCATACTGCGCTTAGATGGGACCAGTACTTTCATTTTGCGCCGCCGGCAGCGGTGACGTCGCCACGTGAAGTCGCCGCATTGTAATTTGAGCCGAGGCGAGCGAGTCACAAACGAAGCAAGGTGCTGTTTTTATTGCCGTTACAGCGCCACCTGTCCATGTGCCTGTGTTTATGTGTGTGTGTGTGCGCGCCGCGCGCGAGAGAGACGGGCCGCCACAGACTCGTTAATTAATGCAAATAGTGCTGGTTGATAGGTTTCGTTTGTACCGCGGATCACCACTGGCATGCTCGCTCTCTCTGTCTCTCTTTCTGTGAGTGAGTGAGCACAGCGAAGGAGCGCTACGCGGAGAGAGAGAGAGAGGGGGGGGGGGGCAGAATCAACGTATGGGAAACAATAGGTGTGTGTGTTTGAGTAACATGAACGTTTGTGTTTCATTCTGATAACAATTTCTCCCAAAAATTACAACTGGTCAAAATAACCAAAAAAGATGCAGTGTTTTCAGACCCCAAATAATGCAAAGAAAACAAGTTGATATTCATATCATTCATTCATTCATTAAAGCTTCAGTTGGTAACAATTATTCAGTCATATTTGCTGGAATTGTCACTATATTCTGATGGTCAGACATTAAATGAGTAATTTAGGACAAAATCCAACTCCTCTGGCTCCACCTACAGCCTGTAATCGTATTTGCCAAAATCCACCGCGCCCGACGATTCTCCACCAGTCAGGTAGAGGGAGCAGGAGGAGCAGCCAATCGCCGCTCCTACACGTCGTGCTATGGATACGGTACATCTTTTTTTTTTTTTTTTTTTCTCTGTGGGTGCGTTCATGGCTACTTTGTGTGTGTCTGTGTGTGTGTGGGGCGCTTGGCAGAGGTTCATAAAGGGACCTGACGGAGTATTGTCTTGAAATGTCCGACCAAGTCGCGGAGTTTACTTTCACTTTCGTCAACTTACCAACTGGAGCTTTAAACAGACCACTAATGTTTTAATTCAGGAAGAGTTCAGATTAATATAGATGGAATTTTAATCCTGCAGCAGCAGTGACTGTTTACCGATTTACTGATTATTTACTGATGCATATGTTATAGTTCTAAGATTTTCTATTAAAATAAAGCCAATAATGACATTTTTTGTGTTCTCTTTTTATTTGGAAAAGTACCGAAAAGTATCAAAAAGTATCGAAAAACATGTTGGTACCGATACCGGTACCAAAATGTTGGTATCGTGACAACACTAGTTTGGACAGTGAGGCCGTTCTCCTCAGAGCCTGGGTCCTGACAGGACCTGGTCTACAGGGAGACACAGAACCAGGTTCTTGGGTCACAGGTCAAAGCCTTAGAGCTGTTCTCAGGTCTGTGTTGAAGAAGGTGACACTCTGTCACTGCAGGGCCTTGGGCTTCATGCCGTTCCAGCCCGTCAACTCTTGCGTAACACATGTCTGCTACATTCAGGTGCCGTCAGAAATAACACAACTGTCAACTGAGAGTGAGTCAACACAAAGAGCTGACAACAGTTGTAACTTTTGATAAACCACAACTCTTGATGTTTTTATTTTCTGATCTCATCTTAAACCTTTTCTGTTTGAATTTGCAGGATTGTTTTGTGTTTTTTGGTACCAAAAGAAGGCACTAACAATGAATGTCGAGAAGCCCGTATACAATGAGGTGTCCCTGCTTGTTCACATGGGACACAGTTTATGTCATGTGATTTTAAGTCCTGACCAGTAGTTGTGATTTATGTCCATGCGCTGCTGACTCTCTTCTCTGTTAAATATCTGTTACATTTCCCTGTCCAAATTAATTTGTGTGTCACAAACGCATTTAGGAAAACTGTGTCTTATGGTGTTGTCGTGGACACAAAAAAGTGACAGACCTGGCTTAAGGCTAATACTAAACTAACAGTAGGCTACATGAGATTATAATAAACCAAACAAACTCACTACTTTTCAAAAAAAGGCCCCACAAACATTTCTGTTGTGTGTGTTGTGAGTTTTTGAAGCATGGGTTATCAAATAGTTTTTTTATTTTTTTTAATCTGTAGCATGTTTGTGTATTTGCGTGTGTTTTCTTAAGTTCCAGTGCATAAGGTCCTCTGGACCACTGTGATTTTCGGCCTAATGAAATGAGATGAGATAAAATGAACCTTATTAATCCCAATTAGTATCATTACAGTAGCAGGATGTAGATGAGGGTGCATCATGCAGTGTAGTTAGAGATAGCAAACATGTATGTGCATCACAACTGCATTAGATTTATGTATAGTGTTAGTGTGTTATGTTGCACATGTGTGGAGCAATGGGGAGGAAATGGTTGCATGTGTTTCAGAGGAATGTTGCACACACCACTGGAGTCTCCACTGGTTCCACAGTCTGACAGCAGCAGCAGGAGAAGACCTGCGCTACGACTCCTTTGAAGGCGGCGGGTGGAGCAGCTGGTCGCTGACAGAGCTGCCCAGTGCTGTCAGAGCCCCACGCAGGGGCTGATGGGAGAAATGTAGTGTAATAGTGGTGTAAAAGCAGGATGTAGTTACTCTAAAAACACTTTGTCTTCTCCTCCTTCTCTGAGTAGAGGCAGTGATTTCAGAGGAGTAATGACATCGTGCAACATTCAGGTGTTTCACCTCCTCATTAACTCATTGAGTGCCATTGACGTATATATACGTCAATCAAAATCCAACGCTTGAGTGCCATTGACGTATATATACGTCAAATGCACTTTTCTGCGGCTGGTAAATGGGGACGCTGTTGCGCGCACTGTGAGTAATTTTGGGGCTTCTGGGATGTGTAGAACGAAGAAGACTGTAGATCAGAGCAAGAAGTGAAGAGGAAGGAGAAGACGAGTGCGATCGGTACAGAGATAAAAAAGTTGGGAAAAGTTTCTATTTCTAGAGAAAAACGACGTGCAGAGCCTGGAACAAGTGTAACGTGGAGCTGGAGGAAAGCTTAGCCACGGTGCTATTAGCATAGCTCCAGCATGAAGTGATCGGAGGAGGCAGGAAAGGTAAACTCATCTAGATGATCAGCAGCGAAATGCCGAAGCGGAGGCGGATCGCGGAGTCAGTTTCACCAGCTGCTGTCTAACCGACGTGACGACGAACCGAGAGATCAGCGCGGTGAGTCGCTGCCGCGGCCGCGTCCAGCAGAGAGGCTGAAGACGCCACGACGTCTCCCTCCCTACTGCAGAGACGAGGGGAAGCAGCAGCAGGAGAAGGAGGGGAGGGGAGGGGAGGGGGAGGGGGTTAGGAGAGGGTGAGGGGGCAGCAACTGCAGGAGGAGTAGGAGAGCAGGCATCACTCTGCAGAGTAAGACTCCTACTTGTTGTATTTTATTTTATTTTATTTTTTTTTACAATGAAAAAACATGTGAAATGAAATTTTCAGATGTCTTACATGTTTTTGAAGCCAAAATTAAAAACGGATAAATCACTGTTTTTCTTGAGAGACTCTCTTTCACAAAAATGCATTTTTCTCAGCTTTCTAGAAAAAAAGTGGTCTTTTTGGTGCAACCAGGCTCTATTCAACTTAAGATAAATTAAGAATGGAACAAGGTACAAACAAATGGTTTTTCCCTAGTTAAATAGAGAGTCTCCTCTTTCCTTTGAGCTGTTTGGTGTTTTCAGAGTCATAGTACAAAATACTCTCTGGGTCTTGACATATTACTCAAAATGCCCCGAAACGCTGGCACATGGCACTGACCATTTTATAAAAGGTCTGGCACTCAAAGAGTTAAAGGGATAGTTCACCCAAAATTCAAATTGCACTCATTATCTATTATCTAATCATTATCACCCCCATGTGGACTAAGGGCTGGGAGAAGTTTCAGAGTCCTCCGTGGCTTCTCTAAGTTACAGGGGGTCTCGGTGTAGCAGTGCATGTCCATTATACCGGTTGCAAATGGATACCAACTGTCTTCGTAACAAAAAGACACACCAAAAAACATCCAAATTAAATTGAAGCCCCGAAATGCGAAATTGTTCCGAAAAAATTAAATAAGTCTATATTTCAAGCTTGTTTGTGGCAGAAGCTTCTCTTCCAATACAAATTGCGCGTGATTTGGTCCATCCAAATCCGGCGCAATTTGCGCCGGCGTCAGTAATCGCACTGACTGAGGGTGAGTAGATAATGAGTGCAATTTGAATTTTGGGTGAACTATCCGTTTAACGTTCAGGTAACGTTTAGTGAAATAATCATCAGCACTGTTGCTATTTTCATCAACAACAGTTTCCAACAGTAAAATAAAGTCAGACCTTTAACCTCTGACCCCTCACATCAGTTACTTGTCTCATCTGTGTCCTTCCCCTGGACAGAGGTCAAGTCTGCTCTGTCAGTCACGAATAACAGAGCTTTTAAAAGCACACAGACATTTTGACAATAGCTGGACAAACTAACCTTTAAGCACTTAACCACTGAGATGGTTCAACTGCAGGACAGCGTGCATGGAATCAGAGTTCAACTGATTTTTTTTTGTTTCCCTGCAAACACAGACACATTCAAGTCCCTATATGTGGCTGTTGAGCAAATTGTTTGTGTGAAAGTTGCATTTTCAGCAAGGGACAGCAATAAAGAGTCTTACTACACGTCTGGTATCATTTCGACTGTACGCAACACAAACCACAGGACAACCCACTGATTTACAAACTCCTCTCAGCCTCAAGCTGCCGGTCAGAGCCTGTGTCAAATTTATCCCACATGCAAAAATAAACTGTAAATAAAGATGAACGTGGCCTCTGTAGTATCACCAACAAGTTTCTGAAAATCAAAGTGATATGGCCATCTTTTCAGCTCCTGACACTAAAGAGGTAAAGAGGTGACAGGGGGGCACACGCTGGCTTGGGCAATTATGGAAAACTTTAAGCCTTAATAGTTAAAAATCTATCCCCTTACAGTCTTCATAAAAAAGGAAATCAGCTGTAGAGACCAAACATGTTGTTTCTGCTGAAGAGTTCTAACAAACACGTCAGTCTATGGGGTCTGGCTCAGGAGAGGAACTGCAGATTCTGGTTCTTCAATGTTTCAAACTTGGCATTATAAACTTATTTTTAAAGATATCATGTTCATGTCCATTTAGATATACATAATGACACATGCATAAACTAAATAAATTAACAGGAGGATGGTCTGACATCCATATAGGCTAAGTAAGCCAGAGCCCTAAAGGCTGGATCACAAGCTGGGCTCAGACCTCCGGGGTCCCCAGATGTTGCCATGTTCATTTCATACCACCCTCTTTTAGTAATCTGATTACTTGAATGCAAACTGCACCACTAGGTCATATAATGACCCTGTGACATCATCTAGTTCCAACAGCGAGTTAACGTGGGTTTATTTTGCTTACAGATAATAATTTTTACTGAATGAAGCTACGACTCAAATAAACCACGTACCAGCTGTTTGAGCTTAATGAGGAGGTGCAGAGGGAGAGACTGACAAACACAAGTGTGGTGTAAACTGCTGCGTTTTGAGTGAGAAACCACACTCCCCCTCCCCAGACTGCTAACTTCAAAACATGAAGACAAATCTATCTTTGTATTGTCACGGTCACTGATGTCGGCCTTCCCCAAATGGCCATAAATTCATTCATAAACATCACATATATTACATTTTGGATGGAACCATTTTTTCTACTACTCTCAATCCCCTAACCCAACCACGAGATGATTTTACACCACCCACAGCTCTTAAAATTTAGCAGCCGTACTTGGACACAGCACATGACCCACTGTGTTCTCCCTAGGAGTGCTGTTTTATGTATCTTTGATTATTTGCTCAGGTCCCGGCTCCTTGCTGCTCCCCACTTTGACTCAGCATCTCAGAAACAGAGTCACACTATCTGCTCGTCTCCGTTTCCACACAGTTCAACACTCACTGACGTTTTTTTCCTTCTCCTTCAACAGCTGTTACGTAACCGACTCTGCTCTGAGAAACTCAATGAAGCTCCATCTGACCGCCTCTCTCTCTCTTTATCTCTCTCTCTCCTTCTCACTCTGCATACCAATAATGAGCTGCAGGAAAATCTGCCGTCAGGCCTGAGAGCTGCACACAGGGGGGATATGACTTCACTCACTGGTATTAAGTGTGTGTCTGAAAGTGTGCAACTGTTTCGAAACAAACAGTACTGTCTCAGGTTCATCGATTAATTACGAAGTCTGTGAAATGTCAAAAAATGTTGATAAAATATAAGTACAACAGGCCACAGAAGATCCATAAGGCCACACAGACTGAACACTGACGTTTTAAAACTTAAAATGCCTTAAATGCCTCAATTAGGTTCATTATGTCTTTCAATTATACACGTCTTCAATAAATAATACTGTGACTTAAATGCCTCTTATTTCTGCACATAATCAAGTAAATCAGAGGTAGTTCTCCTTCAACTCATTGTTTTGTCTTTGCATTGAGCACAATTTGATTTGATTTAATTCCATCACCTAAATCAAATTCCCCTGATCTGCAAATCAATTAATCAGAAGTAGACTCAACTTAAAGGGACAACGAGGAGTTTCTATTCGGTTATAAAAAAGTCTCACGTTAATGTGGATGAATGTCCGCTACCCACACTTGTTAATGGGCCCATTTTCGATAAATATCGTTCTGTTTCTATCGTTATTTTGTTATTATTAGTGGTGGCGGAAATGCTGGTCGAGCCGACCAGCGTTTCCTTCGTGGCGAGTCATGAGAATAACGCAGCCAAATCGCCGTTTATGGTCGGAACTACGACGGTATGTGAACCTCTTTGAACCTCTGACTTTAATTATTGATGAATGAAAACATGAGTCCGTCTTGCGCCGGTCAAAAAATTTTACGGTGCGCGCAGAGGCTCATAAATGTAGTGTGAAAACGCTTCGCTTTTCCAAAACTCCTCGTTGTTGTTTCCTCCATGTTTGTAATAATATTTGAATCATGTGATACTGACACTGAAGTTTGGGTTACCTCAAATGTTTTGGATAGGTTGCATTCAGGGGCTTGGTGCACACCAGTGAACAAAGTGGAAGAACTAGGCCCTATGTCTCCACAGAGCTAGATCTGTGCAAGAGGCTGCTATCATGTTTAAACAGAGACAAAACAACACATGGAAGAACAGTTTTTGTCCAAATTCCCTCCGCAGGCTGCAGCATTAACAGGCCCAAACACAACCTGCAGGCTGTGGACACAACAACAAACACTGCTGAGGGTCAAATCCATTGGTTTCAGCCTTTTAAAGTCAAAGTTTGAGATGTCACAGTAACACAGCACAGGGACTGATCCTCCAGCTCCAGCTGAACTTAGCGGGTGTCAGTTCAGTGTGTGTCCGACTCTGAGCGGCCCAAGTCCTGGAAAACTCTGTGTGTGTGTGTGTGTGTGTGTGTGTGTGTGTGTGTGTGTGTGTGTGTGTGTGTGTGTGTGTGTGTGTGCAGCGTGGCAGCGGATCAAACTGCTCCACAGCCCGTGGGAAGTTGCTGCTGCAGCCCGACACAGACACAACACTCACCGGCTGCTGTCACTGCTGTGCCCCTGTCAAACGAGTAAACCACCGGTCTTACCTTTGCTGTGGCCGGGGCTGCCGTGTCTCCTGGCCGGCGTCAGGTGCTTTCCACCACGCTGTGTCTCCGTCAGTCTCGCCGGCGTCTCCGTGAGCGGTGTAGCGGGCTCAGAGCTGCTCCTGGCCGGGTCGCTCGGCGAATCCTGCGGGGACGACTCCATTCATGCACCGGGAAAGGAGAAAACTCCAAAATGGTCAAATTCCCCCTCAAACGTCCGTAGATGTTTAAAGAGCAAAGCTAGTACCGACAAGCCGAGGTGTAAAATCAGCGGGGCGGTGTGTTTGAGCAGCGGGAGGAGCGGCTCTCAGGACGCTGCTGTGAGCGCCATTTGGAGTAGAAGACGCCGGGCTGAGAGAGAGGGAGGGCGGCGCTGTGGAGAGCAGGGCTGCCCTCCCTGGAGGCTGAGATCCGGACTGGATCCACACCGAGCAGCTACTTCACGAGACTTCAGAACAAAACAAACACAGGTTTGAAAACTCAGGTTAAGTCACATGGGCCACACAGGTAGAGGGAGCCCCACGAGTGACTCCAAATGTCTGCAGCAGGACTCACTGGAGTCACACCTTGATGGGTGTCACCCATCTCTGACTTTGACATCATTAAACTGTCATTAATTGATAACTATGATAACTAGAAAATTTCCTCTCGGGAAATTTTGAATGGGCCACGGGGCTACTGCGGGTTGTGCCATCTCTGTCAACATGGGAATCAAACCCACGATCTTAAGGTCAAGACAGAGCTGATCAGACAGACACATGATCATCTTTCTATAAGCACTGATATGGAGGAGCTGTAATCACATTAGGTTAACTGTGTGTGTGTGTGTGTGTGTGTGTGTGTGTGTGTGTGTGTGTGTGTGTGTGTGTGTGTGTGTGTGTGTGTGTGTGTGTGTGTGTGTGTGTGTGTGTGTGTGTGTGTGCGTGTGCGTGTGTGTGTGTGACTGTAATCACATGGTGTGTGTGTGTGTGTGTGTGTGTGTGTGTGTGTGTGTGTGTGTGAGACTGTAATCACATGGTGTGTGTGTGTGTGTGTGAGACTGTAATCACATGGTGTGTGTGTGTGTATGTGTGAGACTGTAATCACATGGTGTGTGTGTGTGTGTCTGTAATCACATGGTGTGTGTGTGTGTGTGTGTGTGAGACTGTAATCACATGGTGTGTGTGTGTGTGTGTGTGTGTCTGTAATCACATGGTGTGTGTGTGTGTGTGTCTGTAATCACATGGTGTGTGTGTGTGTGTGTGTGTGTGAGACTGTAATCACATGGTGTGTGTGTGTGTGTGTGTGAGACTGTAATCACATGGTGTGTGTGTGTGTGTGTGAGACTGTAATCACATGGTGTGTGTGTGTCTGTAATCACATGGTGTGTGTGTGTGTGTGTGTGTGTGTGTGTCTGTAATCACATGGTGTGTGTGTGTGTGTGTGTCTGTAATCACATGGTGTGTGTGTGTGTGTGTGTGTGTGTGAGACTGTAATCACATGGTGTGTGTGTGTGTGTGTGACTGTAATCACATGAAGGTGTGTGTGTGTTTGTGTGTGTGACTGTAATCACATGAAGCTGGCTCTAGAGTCTGTGTGTGTGTGTGTGTGTGTGACTGACTTGACACATACCCACACAGCACCCTCCGTCGCAGCGACGTCGGCGTTACAGAGGATCGTCGCTACTACATCGCGTTCCATTTGTGTATGTAGAGTAGACGTCGGCTGGGCAGAGGCAGCGCGATGCCAATCAGCCGCAGATTCGAAACATCGGTAAGGCGTCGGTATCACGTAGCACCCAAGGAGGGTGATTGCTCCAGTATTCCCACGTTCTCAAGGACATAAACTGACCCCCCCCCCCCCCCCCCCCCCGCTCTAAAAATAAATAATCTGTCCGACAGTGCAATTTGTCCCTCTACAAATAGCAGTGCCTTAAACACAACACATTCGTCTATGTTTACTGTGCATGCATCTTTCTGTGATTCAGTATAAACACAAATAACTCATCACTGATGAATAAATGAAAAACAGTGTCAGTGATGTGTGTCCTAACATTGCTGTCTTGGTGGTTTGAAATAAACATTGATGAAATGACTCATATTTCACCTGAGAACCTGCTCTTTCATCTTATACAAGTTACCTGATTCAAACTTCTCCGGTATCGATAGTCAAAATTTAGACTTGGTCCAAAATTATAAGCTTCTGACTTAAAAAAAAATGTTTTCTGGCTGTAAAACCTACACAATTATTGACACAGCAATGCAAATTCACATGCAATGTCAGGGAGTGAGTGGGTACACATGATATTGATCACTCTAATGTTACCCCTGATTGGTGAAAGTGATGCTGTTACAACCATCCCTTTGTTACAACCATCCTCAGTCTCCCCTATAAGCTTGACATACTTTCTTTCTCAATCACTCACTGGGTAATAATATGACCTTAAAGGGCCACTCCGCTCCGCCGTTCTAAAAATAGCTTGCACCGACAATTAAAGTATATATTTTTTGGCTTTTCATGCCTTTATTCGATAGGACAGTTGAGAGTGTGACAGGAAATGGGAGGCAGAGATGGGGGGAATGACATGCAGGATAGGGCCGTCCGACGCGGGACTCGAACCGGGGCCGCCTGCAGCGAGGACTATAGCCTCAACACATGGGGCGGGTGCTCTACCAACTGAGCTAAACTCCGCCCCATTGCACCGACAATTAAAGGTAACAAACCTACTGCTATGACTATAGCGATTATGGCAATGGGCCAATTTGCCAAAATGTTGAACTATCCATTTAACTTTTAACACCGGTTTTGTATGCACTTTCATTTTGTCATTATGTCTGCTCAGATAGCTTTTGGAAAACAAATACAACTAGGAAAAATGTTTTATTCCATCCTTCTCACATCAATAAGCTATTCACAGAAATACCCATTTAAGTAATCACACATTTTAAAAATATTCAATAATCTAAATGGGCAAAGTGTAAGGGAAAAAAGTCATAAGTAGGAAGCAGTTGAGTGAAAACCTATGGTCTTTAAATGAATTGTGCACTGCAACAAGTTTGCAGTGGGCATTCCCAGCAGCCATGAGTGTGGTATTTCATGACAAAAACATTTATAAGTTACTTTATTGTTAAATCTCGCAATTTTGAATGTTGTGTTTATAAACAGCAATGGTCATTCTGCCTTTAAACTGAATTCTACAGATGTCCTGAGGTTATCCCTCACTTTCCCCCCCTTTACTAGATAAGTTTTTTTCTGTTGTTGTTTTTTGAAAATACAAAAGCTTTTAGCCTTTTGTATGTTATGCAGAAACTATGCCAGCAAAATTGACTAACTTAGACCAAATAAAATTATAACTGGAGTATTGTGAAGCTACAGAGATGCCCTGTTATGCCCCAGGTAGGGGTGTCCATGACACATGAAAGAACAACCCCCTAGTCTCAGATCTATAAAACAGATGCCGACTGAATGACTGCTGAATGGGTGAATTTATTTATAATGATGAGTTTTATGCATTAACGAAGGATTGACAGGCTGCACGAAAGGAGTACTAACACCAAATTAACAAAAATAAATTAAGATGAGGGACAAACCAACCAAAATAAAGAGCCCGAAATACAATGAGCTCTCTAACTTAGCAAATGCGGGGAAAATTAGATCCTCTGCAAATCTAGACACTACAATGCTGGAGCCTTGACAGATCACAGATCACATCATTCAGATGCGTGTCAAACACAGAATGACAGCAGTTGGGTAGGGAACTAAGGCAGAACATGCAGCTCTGCTTCCATGGGTTGCCGTCTCCTGTTTATTGAAGAATGAAAACTGGGGCTCCCGGTGGTGTGCAGACATCTCCTGGAAATTGGCCGATCATGTTGGAACCACCACACAGTTTATTTGACTCTGAAAAAACACACAAAAAAGACATCTCATATGATTACAAAATCTTTAAAGAAATCACTTTTTTTCCAGGTGGAAATTTAAATTATAATGAAAACATTATTTACGCATGATTATCTGAAAAGATAATCATGCCAATGACTGAGCGAGATGTTTTCACCTACAGTCTGTGGTATCCACTCCACTTGGTTTAAGGTAAAGGCTTCCAAACGTTATCGTTAACACATGGTGCAAAGTGCCGCACATGTCAGCAGCTTTTGAAATATGATTTTATCATGAAAGAATATTATGAACTGTTTCAACTGTTTTCTTAAAATACCCACAATATTTTTTTCTGGACAATGTTCGACCTAAGTAGTTAAAGGAGCTAAATTTTGACTGCTTTCTGAATGATTTATTAGTCTTAAACTTTCATATAATCATAAGAGAAATTAGTTGATAGTAACAGGTTTATCAACATTGGCATTAATCAACTGATGAGGCTAGCTACAATTATCTTAGTTATCTTACTAAAGTATCATCTTTTCCATCACAACAAGTATAGAGTTCTAATGTTTTGTTCTAATGGAAAAGATAACATTTAAAAGTCCTAATGTTCAGTCGGGAGAGTGGGGGGTATTGGCGGGGGGCTGGCATCATTCAGCCAGGAAGTAGGGGACAACTTTGAATGTTGTGTTTATAAACAGCAATGGTCATTCTTTAAACTGAATGGAATGCAAGACCTGAAAGCATTATGATATGAGCAATCTCCAAAAATGTGTGGGTTTTTGGGTGAATGAGGCTACAAAACTAAAGTGGCGAGTCACGTGACAGCGATGATTTCTAACTTCTCTGTTTTCACGGTTTCAGTACGTGCTCAGTGCATGTTTGTCAAAATACTATGTCGTCAATATTTAATGAAAATATTTCTCCCTGGTGCGTACCTGCTAGCAGAGTGGCTAACCTTTGCAAAGAGATGACACTATACTTTTCACTACAACCATGTAAAAGCCAATGTACTGAAGATGTTACGCCAGATTCCCAAAAAAAATGTCACATGTATTTCCATATATATGAATAATCTTAATACAAATGGTAGAATACCCTCAAAATGTCTTTTGTTAGGCATAAACGGCTATCTTATGCAATTCTCCCATACACTGTAATTTACTCTGCACTTACTGAGCTCTCGACTGCCCTCTGTTGGTAAAAGAGCTGACCCTCTTCTTACATACAGCCTCTTTGGCACAACCTGAAAAAAGTGTCAGTATCAGTCACAGTCATCATTGGTAACAAAACACTCAAACATAATGCATTAATTACAAGCACACACATGCCACATCTTTTTATTGAACCTTTTTGAGCACCATTTGACATTCAGCACTCAGGATTAGGCTGCACGATATCAGGAAAATGTGCGATGTGGCTGTTCAGTATTGCGATGACGATATGACTTGCGATAAATAATCAAACATTCAGGTTTGCTGCATATTAACCATACAGTTCCTGTGTCTTTCTGAAAACAACCTCAATACACTGAAGTAGATACACCAGGGGTCCGTTTCAGGAAGCAGGCTCAACAAACTCTGAGTCAAATCCCGAGGTCAGGGTTGACTGAGCCTGAGCTGGAAAACTCTGAGTTTTCGGTTTCAGAACAGCTGATCAGAATTAGTTCAATCAACCCTGAGTATGTTGAGCCTGAGGGAGGCGCGTTCACCGTGAGCGCAAGAAGCCATCATCAGTGGAGCACAGATGACACGATTCACAACGACAGAAAGAAAGAAACAGAGCCGCGAATCTCACACCGACCCAACTGGAGAGTTTAATGACGGCGTATGTGGAGTATGAACACATTAAAAAACATCAGATTCAGCCGAAACGTAGCTCACTTGGTAACGCGTTACACTCTGAAGCCACTTTCAAACAGAGATCGCGCTATATTGCCGTCATGGAAGACCGTCACTATGCTGGCAGCCACCACAGTCTCTCACTGGGAAAGAAGGAGTTAGTCTAATGTGTTTTTTTTAAACAGCCTTTCACCACCTCTCATTCCTGTCAGTCAACTCCTCCTGCCGACCTCGGCCTCTCTATTGCGCGCGGACACGCGGATACGCGACCACACACATGCAGTGTGCATGGACAGAGTCCTGCTGAAACTCTAATAAAAGCTAAATGTGCTAAATCGCGCTAATAACTAATTAATTTTCCCCGCGATTCCGATCAGCGACCGCTCCTGCTGCCGCCTGTTTGTTTTCTTTTTTTTTTTTTTCCCTCTTCTGTGTGTGAGCTGCACTTTCAGTGTGATGGGGGGGAGTCACTGTGAGTGTGTGGAGGCTCAACAGTGATTGGACATCAACTCGCGGGGGCGGGCTTTCGCCTTAAACGGCCAGGCACACACATACACGGCACAGCTGCCTGTAAAGCAGTAAGCTGATGCAAGCTGAATCTGAAATACCGCGGTCCAAGAGCGTATTGCACCGTGCAGGCCGTACCGAACGGTTCGGTATTTTACCGAGAACCGTTGCATCCCTAGTTTCCACTAATCTCACTTTCTGAAACGGACCCCTGGCCTGTAGTGGTGGTGCTGTAACGCTGCCACACAAATACACCACAAACAGAGAAGAGTGGAAAACTTGCGATGCAGTAAACCAGGGGTTGGCAACCTTTGTGACATGGAGTGCCGGTTTGAAATTTTCTTGTCAATAAGTGTGCCACTACAATAAAATAATGTGACACAGAATACACACACTAAAACACAGAACAGAACACTACACTACACACACACACTACACTACACTACACACAGAAAAACACAACTGTGATTTTATGAAAATCCCAGTTATGTTGTTTATATATGGATAGATAAAATCATTTAATCTATATAGCCCACATGTAAGACCGAAGGAGAGGAGATTAACAAGAGACGCGTAGCTTGTCGGTACGGTAACGGTAACGTCTGCCCCGACAATAAAGCAGCAGCGGCGTTAATGACGCAGAGTCAGTCCGCTCACCGTCACTGAAACACTTGAATGATAGAATCTCTGACGAGCTGCAAGCGTTTTGATGGTGAACGCAGCAACGAGACAACGGCTCGCCGGGCCGTACAGCGCTCTGTTACAAGACAAGACTACGCAGGTTTTCATGTGGGACAGTGTGAAGATACAGTAGGAACCTCCGTCGGCCCCTCGATGTCCATAGCCTATTCATCAATTAAATGAACCCAAGCCAAATACTGAAATAATGAAGTTCCGTAAGCTAAATGTCTTTGTTTGATCTGGATTACAGCTGAATAAATCAATAGATCTATCAAATTAAATTACGGATTTTGAGACACCACAGATTACACACAACCACATAAGCTACTCTTATAATCATGAGAAAATGCATTGCCAACCAAAATCTAAAATTCATCGCTGGATTCGAACCTGGGTTAACTGCGTAAAAGTACGATACGCTACCAAGTGAGCTATATCACACCACTCAATGATCGTCAATGAGCTTATCAGAGCTTTTTTAGAGAACACACTTGCGCTCTTTTTCCAACGTCAGCTCACGCGTTTTGCATGTTGATATTGCGATGACAATGGAAGTACGATTTATCGGGCAGCCCTACTCAGGATCCGCCACGCAGACAGGCATCTTCTGAAATTTGCAGACACAGTATAGAGGGATTATTTGTTTACCAACATGGCGGATGCGTGCGCAACCTGACTGCAGAAAGAACCGGTTGTCATGGTTACCTTGAAGTTTACTCCGTGGATCCAATAGTGTGAAGCTGCAGTACTGGAGTTCTACAGCAGCTGTAGGACCCCTTCGATTACACAGCACCCCCTATGTCACAGCGCCATGCTGCGTTCAAGCAGAAGCTTCTGAAAAGAAAGAGGATGGAGGGATTTAATTTTTATTAAAAATGGAGGAAAAGGGCAGAGGAGGGGGACAGAAAAGAAGGAGACAGAGCAGCTGCAAACTGGAGTTATTTGATCGGTCATCATGCAAACCAGCAGTTTTCAGTGTGTGTCTGTTTTTAGATTATTGCAGACCAAAGATGACCAAATTCCTTTTCTTTTAAAAGTATTTATATAAGGGACGGTGAGGTTCAGGGCATATAGATAAAAATAAAAGCCGCCAACCGGTTTCGACTGTCGTGGTCTTCTTCAGGGCGTGTCGGTAAAGGACCAGAGCGACAGCTGGGAGTCCCTTATATAGACTCAGAGGGTGGGTTAGAAACTGGCTGCTATATAAAGACAGTATTGATAAATTAATACAGTTATTCAATTGCAAGTGCATGTCAATCAAATAATAGGCTATGTTTATAAATTATGAGGACATGCCAAACAATTATTGACACAACATCAACAACACTTGTGTGGACTTACTCTGTGAGCCAACATAGCTTAGAAGGTGTTCCTGGTGCCCTTTGAGGGGAGATTTGTTTCCATTCCCCTCTCTGTGTTTTTTATTTTTGGGTTGATTGTGGCATTTGGGTTGATTGTGGCATTTAAACCTGATGTCTGTCAGGTCAGCAATGTACTCCCTGGTTGAGTTTGAGCCAAGGAGTGGCTAGATGGCGTCTTTGCATGGTGGCCACCGTACAACAATAAAGCTGCGCTTCTCAGCTGTGCAAAATCAGATGCATAGATGAGAAGGTGTTCCTTTGGTTCCACTCCCCTCTTACATGGAACCCCTCTTCTGTTTTTTGTTTTTTTTTCTTGCAGGGGCTTGTGTTTGGGTTCAACCTCGGGCCCTTTGCTGCCTGTTGCCATCTCTCTCTCCTTCCCTGTCTATGCTGCAGCTGCCAAGAGAAGCAGAAATGTCAATATACATTAGGACTTTTAAATGTTATCTTTTCCATTAGAACAAAACATTAGAACTCTATACTTGTTGTGATGGAAAAGATGATACTTTAGTAAGATAACTAAGCTAATTGTAGCTAGCCTCATCAATTGATTAATGCCAATGTTGATAAACCGAAAAGGATGTTACTATCAACTAATTTCCCTTACGATTATATGAAAGTTTAAGACTAATAAATCATTCAGAAAGCAGTCAAAATGTAGCTCCTTTAAAGGATCATAGGGCAGGATTTGTGAGAAAATACCGGAAAATACCCATGCGTTTTACGTTTTTTAAATAATAATGGGTGAGGAAGCGTTCAAAACCAAAAAGAACGAGCCCACCCGCGTATCTCTCCATTGCCCTGAACGGGGTCTGTGCTGCAAAATGCGTTGCAATTCAGGGGGTGAATTTCGCGCGCTGGCCGGCGGACCTGACGTCAGCGCGTCCACGACTGCCTTCGAATGGATCAATGGAACGGAGACATGAAGAGGGCAACCGCGGCAGAGCGACTGATATAGTAACAGAGTGGCGACACTCCCTGTTCAATCGCTCTGAACCACGGTGGATCCAAATTAGGCCTACTGTTACTGCCAGCAAACGACCCAGCACAACTGAAAGCCCTGTTAACCCCCCCCCCCCCGCCGCCGCCGCCGCCGCCGCCGCCGCCGCCACTCTCTCTCCCCCTCCCTTCACACACGCACACAGCAGCAGCAGGTCACTAACTTACACACCCTCTCCCTCTTCACTACTGTCTTATTATTAGCCGTTAGCCGCAGCTAGCGGTTAAAAGCCGACGTTATAACTTTAACAACGTTATCAGGCAGGTGGACAAACGTCCTCTTTTGCCCGGACACGTCCACTTTTCACGTCCTGGCCGGCGTGTCCGCGACGCGTCCGTTTTTTTTTTTTTTTTATGAAATCATGAGAATATGTCCGGTGTTTATTGGTTTTCATGGGACCGCGGACCCTGACAGATGCGGTCCGACACCCGGACCCGGCGCGTTAATTCTCAGTACCGGCCTGTAGGAGTAGGAGCCCATACAGATCCATGCAGAGGAGCTCCTGCTGCAGCACAGTGAAGGTGTGTGTGTGTGTGTGTGTGTGTGTGTGTGTGTGTGTGTGTGTGTGTGTGTGTGTGTGTGTGTGTGTGTGTCTGTCTGTCTGTCTGTCTGTCTGTGAGAGCGAGAACCTACAGTAAAATACCCCCCCTCCCTCCCCAGATAGGAAAGACTGTAAAGAGTGAAGTAAACAGTGAAAAGTCTGTGCGCGCTCCCGTGCCGGTGGCTTCCCTGGTTGCTGTAGTTACGCGCAGCGGCCGTCGCGTCACTGGCCGTTCTCATTAATCCTGCCCTATGATCCTTTAACTACTTAGGTTGAACATTGTCCAGAAAAAAATATTGTGGGTATTTTAAGAAAACAGTTGAAACAGTTCATAATATTCTTGGAGGTTTAAATGAGAGACAACAGGATGGAATGGGAGTCATTTTTTTGGAATTTAGACAGGAGTATTTTTGTGGGAGTGAGGCAGCTGCTTCACCATCTATTCTGAACAGGCACATGTTTAAAACAGGCAATGCACTAGTTGTTATTAGGGATGGAACGGTTTATGAAAACCATCTGAACCGAACGGTTCAGCTGTCTCGGTTCGTGTGTCCCTGTTCATATTCATGCGCTGCTCCTTTTTCTCATTTACAAACAAGGTGAAGCGTGCACACTCCAGAGCAGAAGGTGGCGATACTGCACCTAAAGCTGGACGCCACCGCCAGTAAACAACAAGAAGAAGCAAAGCAGTGTATCAGCTGGTCAGTTGTGGAAGCATTAATGTGAGCATGGCGAGTAAAAAGAGTCGGAGCTAGAAGATGTGCCAGCAGCGTTGTACTGTACCAGGGTAAATACATGAATCTTGAAGTTAATTTTAATACCTTTTTAAGACTTTTTCAAGACCTTCTCAACATTTTTTTACACCTCACCGCCACTTCAAGCTGTAACCATTTACATCAGTGACACTTTTAACTGAACAGTTTTAGTTTTTGTGATAAAGACTATAGACAACTATGATACAACAGAATTCAAAAAAGGCTGGGATAATAAATAAAAGGCAAAGTTTATCAAAAATAACTTTGCTCAACTCGCAAAAAAACAACAATCTTCTTTTCTTTTTCATGAACCGGTTCATCTTTGTTTTTTAATAAAACAAATAAATTCACACACTTCCGCAATGTTTTTTACAACTCAAACTCTTGGACAGCTAATTCTGAAAAAATACTTTCAATATTTAAGACTTTATAAAGTCATGAAAAGACTTTTTAATACTTTTTAAGGGTCTTAATTTTCCCCAAATTGATTTATCACCTTTTAATGCTTTTCAAGACCCTGCGCATACCCTGTGTATATGTCTGCTGTACGGGACCGTGTGTGTGTGTGTGTGTGATGATCGCGACCAATTATCGATTTAGCGCGTTTATGCAGCAGCAGGAGGAGGAAGAGGGGCTGACTGACAGAGAGGAGAGGTGGTGAAATGCTGTTAAACACCACAATATATATATACAGGGCTCCAGACTGCGACCAAATGGTCGCATTTTGCGACTAAAATCTGTGACAGTGCGAGTAAATCTTTTATCTACTCGCGCATGCGCGACCAGTAAATTTGCCGATTTTTTTTTTTTTTTTTTGCTGACAAACTTACAGTCCACTAGTTGGCGGTAATGCAAAAATGAGCTGGTTTGCCAACCGACATTAACTCCAAAAGGAGACGGCTGGCCAATGGTGTGAGAGCGGGGGGGGCGAATGACCACTGTGATAGGCTAATGTGAAAAGAGGCGGGTCTTTGGAGTTATCGCGCGAATCCACAGGTTTCACATACCGGCAAACAACAACAATGGAAAATGGCGGCGAAGCGGACTATCAGCTCGTACTTTCTACCAAGTAACGTTAAACATAATGTTCCGGAGGACAGAAACGTCACAAACGTCGAGAATGAGTCCGACTCTGTGAGGAGACGGTCGTGGCGAAAAAAGCCAGGAAATTCAGCTTTCGCGACGAGTGGCTCCGCGAGTTCACCTGGCTGAGGTATTTCAGGGAGACGAATTCAATGAACTGCAAATTCTGCTGTCGATACCCACAACATGCGGGGAACACAAAATTTGCCGACAAGACTGGCACTACACAATTAAAACATGACACATTGACCAAACACAGTGCCAGTCTGAAACATAAAATGTGCCGCGACCTGTGCAGTGACAGCGCAACTCCACTCCCAGTCGCATTTAGAAAACAAGAGGCTGCTAACCAGGGCGCTGAGGAGGCCGAGTTGATGTTGAAATTCAACACGGCATATTTCATTGCCAGTGAAGAACTGCCTTTCACAAAATTTAAAGGCCAACTCGATCTTCAAAGGAAGAATGGTGTTAAGCTTAACACAACATACAACAACGACACAGCATGCGCACAGTTTGTTGGCGTCATCGCAGACACACTGAAAAGGAAGACATATGAGAAGATCAAGGACGCTCCTTATGTCTATCATGATCGATGGGGACACAGATGCATCAACAAAAGAATGTGAGATCATATATGCCAGGATTCTGCAAGAAGGGAGACCAACAAATGTTTTGATTGGCCACATCGAAGTGCAACATGCACATGCTCAAGGTATGTTTTCTGTCAAATTAGGTTAAAACTCAACACAGTAAATTCTGAAGATTTCAAACAGGTACCATAATGATGTTAGGCTGTTGGTAGGAGTAAGAAATAATTGTGCACAATAGTCATATGTGATTTCATTTTAAGGTGTATATGATGCTACCAAAGAGGCCTTCAAGAATCTAGGGACAGAAACAGGGTGGTTAGACAAGACAGTTGCCATGGGAGCTGACGGCGCAGCTGTCAATCTTGGGCATAAAGGAGGTGTAATAGCCCTTCTCCAAGCTGAGGCAGGGGCTTTTATTGTCCCATTTCATTGCATGCCACATAGGTAGGTCAGGTGAACCATCAGGCTAAAGATAGGCTATTAAGCAATGTATGTTTAAATTTAAATTGTTAATTTAATTATTTTAATTATAGACTGGAGCTGGCAATGCTCTCAGTGCAAAGGAAAATTCCCATGGTGGATCATGTCTACAGTCTCCTCAAAGGAGAAGCCTTTGGACTGGGAACGGATGGACTCTCAATGGAAAGCACACCACATCTGCAACGAGCAGTCAAAGCAACAGTAGAGTGCACTGTGCTAAACCTGAAGCAGAGGTTCAGTAGTCTACTTGGCAAGTGAAAAACACACAACAGTTTTTATATATATATAATTTTTATATCATTATGACACATCTAGCTTTCTCTTCATTTAATCTCTCTTTCTCTTTCTATTTCTTCATAGATGAAGGGTCCTCATCAGCAACTACAAAGGCAGTGAGGTCATTCAAAATATTCAATCACGATTCCTGGCCTGAACAAAGACATCTCCTGACAGACTATGGTGCAGAGGAGCTGGACTTCCTGCTGGACCACTTCTCCCCCATCTTAATGAGGTTAGTAGCTCATATCAATGATCATGACAACATATAAACATTATAACACAGAACAGCATTTCAAACACTTACCTTGATACTACAGAAACTTAGTTTGATAAGTTTATCCTTTCACTATTTTCAGAAATGGCTGTGATGCCAATCTGGCAAGAGAGGAGTATCAGTCGATGAAAATTTTCATTGTCAGCAACTACATGGACAAGTCATACCATGCCCTGTGGGGGATGATGTTGACCAAAACGCCATTCTGCTCCGACTACAAAGTAAATATCATGTTCTCATTAATTTAGTTGGCATATGACATTTTGATTGACTAAAACCTAAACTATTGTTCTATTCTTTGTAGAACATCCTACATCTGGTACACATCATGCTTGCACTCCCAGTGTCCTCTGCTGTGTGCGAGAGAGGATTCTCTTCCCAGAGGAGGATAAAGTCAGATGTCAGGGGGTCACTTCATGTGGACACTGTTGAGGACTTGATCAGAATTAGCATGGAGGGACCAAGTATCGACGAGTTTGATGCCAAAGAGGCTGTTGACATGTGGCTCAATCAGGCTCAACGTGCAAGGAGGCCTAATTACAAGGGCTGGCCTACACAGGCACCTCATCCCCCACCAAGGCGCGATCTTTTCTAGGAAGTGTTTAGGCACAAGTTATGTGTCTACAACTTGTTCTGTTATTGTCAGCACAGGATAAATATTCACTTTGTATTTTTAAGCTGTTTAACTGGTTAATGTTGTTAAAACTGTTGCACAATAAAATATGAATTTATAAGATTGTAGTTTCTGCATTTATTGTCAAAGTATTTATCAGTAATACAGTGAACATTATAGGAAAATGTAACGGGTGTGAGTTGTAAGTTGTGAATAAAGAATAAAGATAAAAACTGAATAATGGTCTCTTCTGGGGAGCCACTGGCCACAAACAAGCACGGGCAATAGTTACAACGGAAGATATTTATTAAAACAGGGCTATATTAGAAGCAGGCTGAGAATGATAAAAACACAATAAAAAGGAGTCCATGGAGTAGCTACGACGAGAGGGAACAGGTGGTGGCAGAGCGCAGTCCAGTTACGATTCAACTCCAAGCTCGTGTCCTCTCCCCTTCAGGTGCGTGGGTCCAGTCCCGGCGTCACCTCCAACTATCATGTAGTACAGAGAATAACCAGTCAACACTCTGGGTTTAAACCGGAGAAACCCCTTTTAAAATAATAAACTAAATCAACATGTAGCCATAATTAAATAAATCAAAGTCAAACCAAAACAATGGGCTACATGGAAAGTAAAGTCCAAAACAAACAATAAACAAAATCAAGGGGTTTCTCTGTCTTCCCGTCTGTATAACAAGTGATGAGGGGAGTGGAATAAAAGCGGTACTTAGCTCGGAGGAGGGGCAAAGCTCACTTATACCCCTCCACGTTTCCCGCGTTGCGTCTCCCCTGTATCCTGCAGCCGACCAGCGCCGTCTGTGGCTCGCTCCGCCGCTGCGTTCCCTGTCGTCCGGCCGTAGGCTGGATCCTGCTCTCTTTCCGTCGTCCTGCTCCGTGAGTCGCGCCGCGCTCTTTGTCTGCTCTTGTCCCGTCTCGTCTCTCTCGTGTTCTTCCCGTCGCTCCCCTTTCACCTGTCCAGACTCCGCCTCCTCTGTCCCTCCGCCAACCGCACACCTGCAGTCTCCCGGACCTCTTCCGGGGCAGTCCTGACTGGCGCCAAAAGCCTGTGGAGACAATTAACAAACAGCGCCCCCCACTGGTCCCACACAGGGGCATAGTCACCCTGTGACACTCCCCCCATCTTAAACAGTTCTAGTCCCCTAGAACGACTCAATTTTGATACCTTGCAGGCATACGTCTATGTTCCCTCTGAGATCTTCTTAATGCGGGTCTCTCTGCTTCTTGGGCAGCACCGTCAGTGTTTAAAGGGAGGGGGAGTACAAATCCCCAAAGGGGCCTGTCTTCATGGGACCCTTGGGTCCTGGGTTCTGCATTTTCCTCTGTTCTTGGAACTAATGCAGGGAGGCAGGGGCGTAGACTGTTCCGGTGGAGGACACGTTCTGGGCCAGCCTTGCCTTCAGGCCGTACAGTGTAGACTGGGCGGTCGGGGTAGGGTCGTGTTACTACTACATGGGGTTGGTTTTCCCACCTGTCACTCAATTTTCCTTTTCCTTGTCTCCTGTGGTCTAAGACCAAGACACGCTCTCCTGGGAGCAATGGGGCATCTTGAACAGTCCTATCATAAAGTCTCTTGTTCTTGGCAGCTGCTTTGTGAAGGTGGGCTGTGACCTTGTTGTAGGCATAATGAAGTTGTGTGTGATGCCTCTCCACCCATTCTGCTGTGGTGACTGTGTTAGTTGGGCCCGGTGCTCCTGTTATCATGTCTATCGGGGTTCTGAAGTGTCGTCCAAACATAGGCCTGGGACGATAATCAATAAATCAATTAATCGCACGATAAATGAAAATGAACTCGATAGTTTTTCCGGCCTCGATAAATCGCCATGTGCATGCGCACATATTTGTTTTCCTGGTCTCTGGCCTCCAACCAGGCTGGATGACAAGAGGCTTCACTCTGCATCGGTCTCAGCACCTGGGCCGTTTGTTTTGCAGAATGAAAGGAGTGAACCCTCTTTTCAGTCATCCAGGATCTTTGTTTCCCAGAATGCATTTCTCAGCAACCGGCAGCGCTAGCTGTAAAGCTAAGCAGCTAAAAGCTATTTTACGTAATTCTTGCTGCCGCGCTGTTAACACGTCACTTTTTAAAGTTTTAATATTTTTTCATGCGAGAAAGCCAGTTTAGATCTCCAGTCTGTGGTCAGTTTATCCACATATCGCCTGTTAGGAGATTTCCTCGACGTTTTTGGAGCTAATGTGGTAGCAGCGAGCAGGAGGAGCGGGGCTTCCCACAGTCTGCAGCCGTCTGCAGCAGCTCACGGCCGGTCACCTCCGTCATTGGGGGAGAAAACAACTAAGAAAACTTATCAGCAGGTTTTTAGAGGTTTACCGCCGGCTGGTTTAATACTTTATAGGAGATAAATGCTGGTCTCATTGATGAAATCTTACATCTGTGGAAGTCACATTAGTTTGTATAAATGAAAAGTGGAGCTCCAGGTGTGTAACGTTATTGGACAGAAGAGCTGCACTGCACTGTGGATTATTTTTTGTTTAGCCTATTTTATTTATTTAGGATAGTAGCTATATAAGTTCTTGTCATTCCAATTACAATGGTTAAAAAAAAATACTCATGAGAAATAAAAGTTTATCGCATTTAAAAGGGTCTACTTGCATTATTATGAAATATTATTATTATATTAGTGGTTAATTTGTTCTCAAAAAAATGTGTCAATAATATCGTTTATCGTCAATAATTTGTTGGACAATATATCGTCCAGCAAAATTTATTATCGTCCCAGGCCTATCCAAACATGAGGAAAGAGGGGGCGTAGCCGGTGGAGCTATGGATGGTGTTGTTGTAAGATTGAATCAGACCCGGCAAATACCCCACCCAATTACTGTGCTGTTCTGCTTCTAGGGTCCCTAGTAACGACAGGAGCGTTTGGTTGAAACGCTCACAAGCCCCATTTCCCTGAGGGTGATAGGGAGTTGTGTGGGTTTTGTGGCAACCATACACTTGACACAACTCTTTCACCAGTTTAGACTCAAAATTAGGGCCTTGGTCTGAATGGAAAGTCTCAGGGCAGCCAAAGGGCTGTATCACATGTGTCCACAAAGCACGGGCTGTAGTAAGTGCAGTCTGATCAGGGGTTGGAATTGCCCATGCGTATTTGGTGAATAGATCAGTAATAACAAGGATGTTCTGGTATCTATCTGTGGGGCGACTGAGTGTAAGGAAGTCCATGGCAACAATATGCATGGGGGCTTTTGGGGTTAAAGGGACGAGGGGGGCTCTAACATTGGCTCTAGCTTTATGAAGAGTGCAGCGGGGACAGTTTTGTGTGTAATGTTGTACAACCTGTTCCATCTGGGGCCAATAGAAGTTCCTCCGCAGTAGTGACAGCATACGTTCCGTTCCTGGATGCCCTGCTTGTTTGTGACATGTGTCCAGTAGGGTCTGGATCTTGGACTCCGGGACTAGCACCTGTTTCAAAGTCTCGAGAGTTGATGGATCATGAATCTTCCTACACACAACTCCTTCAAACAGCGCCAAGCGCCTCCACTGACTCGATAGTTTCTTTACAGGTTGTGTGAGAAGCAGTCTTTGTGCTGTGGCAGGTAACTCACCCTGTTCCAAATAGTCACCAATCTGACGGAGAGTGGGGTCGTCTCTTTGTGCTGTCCTCCAGCGATCAGGATCCCACCCCCAGCTTGTAAAGCAGTCCTCCTCTCTGCTTGGGGCTTGTACCACTCTCACCTGCAGGTTCTCTTCACACCCATTATGAGTTTCCGTTGGACCTGGCGGGGCAGTTGAAAGTCTAGACAAGGCATCAGCGTTAGTATGATCCCTCCCAGGACGATGTTTAATAGTGTAATCAAAATTGGCAAGCTGAGCGACCCACCTTTGTTCTACAGCCCCCAATTTTGCTGTCTGTAGATGTACCAGTGGGTTATTATCTGTCACAACAGTCACTTTAGCACCCCACAAGTAATCTTTAAATTTGTCCCCCATTGCCCACTTCAGTGCTAACAACTCAAGTTTAAAAGAGCTATAGTTAGCGTCATTACGTTCTGTTGGGTGGAGGCTTCGACTAGCATATGCAATGACTCTTTCCATCCCCTCTTGTTCTTGTGCCAAAACAGCACCCAACCCAAGGTTGCTGGCATCTGTGTAGAGGATAAATGGCTGGGTGTAGTCTGCATAAGCTAAGATGGGGGATTGCAAAAGTTCTTGTTTTAGCTGTTTGAAAGCCATTTCACAGTCCTCAGTCCAATGGATTGAATGGGATTGTCGCCCCCTGCCCCGGCCTGTTCCCCTCAGCAGTTCGTTTAGTGGCTTGGCAATCTTTGAGAAATCTTTAATAAAACGTCTATAATAGCCAACAAACCCCAAGAATGATCTCACCTGTTTGATGGTGGCAGGGGTAGCCCAGTTCTGGACTGCTGCTGTCTTCTCCGGGTCAGGTGCAACTCCCTGGCTGCAAACTTGGTGGCCTAGGAACTTGACTTCCTTTTGGAACAGTTGACACTTGCTGGGGCGGAGTTTGAGGCCGTAGCGACTGAGAGCCCTGAAGACCTCCTCTAGATGTTTCAGGTGAGCTGGAAAGTCTTTAGAGTACACAATTACATCGTCCAAATACACAAGAGCGGATTCAGTCAAGTGGTCACCTAGGCAGCGTTGCATGAGTCTCTGGAAAGTAGCGGGGGCATTGCAAAGGCCAAACGGCATTCTCTCAAACTCAAAAAGCCCAAAAGGGGTGGTGAATGCTGTTTTCTCTCTGTCATTATCTTCGACTTCGACCCACTGGCTAGGTCAAGAGTTGAGTACCATTCAGCATGTGTGAGGCTGGTAAGAGAGTCTTCAATGCGGGGGAGGGGGAAGGCATCTTTGTGTGTTATGTTGTTGAGTTTGCGGTAGTCTACACAAAAGCGCCATGCTCCACACTTTTTCTGCACTAGTACTATTGGGGCAGCCCAGGGACTACTACTCTCTCGCACAACACCTGCTGTGAGCATGCCTTGTAGCAACCCCCGAATCTCTTTGTAGAGTGTAGGTGGTATAGGCCTATACCTCTCCTTAATAGGTTCTGCATTACCTGTGGGGATCCTATGCTTCACTACATTAGTGCGGCCATAGTCTTCCTCATGTTTAGAAAAGACATGGTCCCACTTTTGGATTAGCTGATCCAACTGTAGCTGCTGTTCTGCAGTCAAACAATCACTCTTAAGAGATGGGGACTCAGTGTTTTCTACCTTAGCTTGCGTGACCTCATCTTCAACATTTACAAGGTTAACTTCAAGAATCCCTGGACACACTTCGATGAGGGATACTTCTGTATCTGTCCTAACCTGTTCGGGGTGTACAGAGCCGACATTAGCCACTTTCTGAAATTTGTGTAGGACTGTGGGAAATGGGTTGATGTTTCTTACCCTAATAGGGAACCTACCCTTCTTTAGAGTAACTAAAGTCCTTGCTACCTCAATGCCCTCTGCTCCCTCTAAGGGTTCTACCAATGCACACTGTCGTCTGTAGGGATGGGATGGCACTTTTGCCCACAACATCACTTCACTTTGTGCTGGGATCGTTATGTGAGAACGATAGGCCAATCGAGCTGTACTCTGCCAATTTTCTCTGGTCAAGGCAGCTTGGACACGTTGACAATCAACAAAAACCTCATTCCAACTTTTCTCTAAAGAAGTGTAGTTAGTTCGGTGTGAGTTTGGGTGTTGTCTATTAAAAAGTTCTTCCCAACAGTCGCCAATCACATTCATACCTAAAATGGCCTTTTTGTCACCAATAAAGGAATCTCGAACTACCACTACACCGCGGGCTGGGACTTGGACTCCCCCAACCTGAAAGTCTGCAACAATGTAACCGGTGTAGGGAATGCTTAATCCGTTTGCTGCCCTGAGTTTGAGCCAGGACAGTGCTCCTCTCTGTTCTTTACCTTTAAAGAGTTTATCACATAAGCTCTCACTGAAGAGGGTAACTTGGGACCCCGTATCAACTAAACATTGTACGTCTACATCATCTACTTTAACAGTCACTTGTGGGCAGATTCCCGAGATTTTAACATCATGATTGGAAGGGTCAGCTTTGGGGGATCCGGATACCTGACCCACGGCGGCCGGAGAAGCTAAAAACCCCGAGAAGTAGGTCTAGATGAGCAATTGCGGCTGAAATGCCCAGGTTCATTGCAGTAATTACAAATCGGACGCCCTTGGGAGTCCCATCTATATTTTGAAGGGCCAGCTACAGCTCTAGCTCTGTACCCATCCCGGTTAGAATTGGGTGTGTGTGTGTCAGAGTGTGGAAGTGGTGGTGTGTGTATGGTCGGTTTGACATTGTCTTTGAGTTCTGCCAAAATAGTCTTTGTCATCTCTGACATGTGTTCTTTTACCTCTTGGAGGATCTCGTTCCGCAGCTCTTGCTTCCAGTCCACTGTAGGGGATGAAGTGTGGGTACCTGTTTGTGTACTGCTAAGCAGGTGGTCGGCAGCCATTGTTCGTCCCGTTCCTCCTCCAGTGCCATTGCTTCCATTTTGACTTCATCAAAGGAGAGTCTCGGCTTCTTCCTCACTTGACGTCGTAGCTCTTGTCGAATGGGGCCTTCTCTCAACCCCATGATAAACTGATCCCTCAACAGGATATCTCCTTCACCAAGGCCGACATCTTCCCTCTGTCTCAGTCTGGAGAAAAGTTCTCTCAAACGTAGGGAGAATGATCTCAGGGTCTGTTGAGGTTCTTGCCTACAGTTAAAAAACTGTGTGCGGAGGGTGGAGACATGAGTGTTATCACCATACAACACAGTCAATACATCAAATATCTTCCTTGGTGTGTCTCTACATGCCCTCTCTAGAGTCAGAATTTCTCTTCTTGCTTCTCCATCTAACAAGCCCAGTATAAAATCTGCTTTCTGTGAGTCACTGATGGGCTGTAAATTTACCATAGTCTCCACTTGTTGTCTCCATTCTCCTAATTTAACTTCTGAGCCTTCACCATTAAACTTTTGTATCCAAGGGCCCCCCATAAAAAATGGCATCATCATATGAGGCCCTGCGACCTGTGCTTCACCCGGCATGCTGGATGGGCCAGCTACTCAACCCAGAAGAGATCCTGCCAACAACGCCAAATTGTAACGGGTGTGAGTTGTAAGTTGTGAATAAAGAATAAAGATAAAAACTGAATAATGGTCTCTTCTGGGGAGCCACTGGCCACAAACAAGCACGGGCAATAGTTACAACGGAAGATATTTATTAAAACAGGGCTATATTAGAAGCAGGCTGAGAATGATAAAAACACAATAAAAAGGAGTCCATGGAGTAGCTACGACGAGAGGGAACAGGTGGTGGCAGAGCGCAGTCCAGTTACGATTCAACTCCAAGCTCGTGTCCTCTCCCCTTCAGGTGCGTGGGTCCAGTCCCGGCGTCACCTCCAACTATCATGTAGTACAGAGAATAACCAGTCAACACTCTGGGTTTAAACCGGAGAAACCCCTTTTAAAATAATAAACTAAATCAACATGTAGCCATAATTAAATAAATCAAAGTCAAACCAAAACAATGGGCTACATGGAAAGTAAAGTCCAAAACAAACAATAAACAAAATCAAGGGGTTTCTCTGTCTTCCCGTCTGTATAACAAGTGATGAGGGGAGTGGAATAAAAGCGGTACTTAGCTCGGAGGAGGGGCAAAGCTCACTTATACCCCTCCACGTTTCCTGCGTTGCGTCTCCCCTGTATCCTGCAGCCGACCAGCGCCGTCTGTGGCTCGCTCCGCCGCTGCGTTCCCTGTCGTCCGGCCGTAGGCTGGATCCTGCTCTCTTTCCGTCGTCCTGCTCCGTGAGTCGCGCCGCGCTCTTTGTCTGCTCCTGTCCCGTCTCGTCTCTCTCGTGTTCTTCCCGTCGCTCCCCTTTCACCTGTCCAGACCCCGCCTCCTCTGTCCCTCCGCCAACCGCACACCTGCAGTCTCCCGGACCTCTTCCAGGGCAGTCCTGACTGGCGCCAAAAGCCTGTGGAGACAATTAACAAACAGCGCCCCCCACTGGTCCCACACAGGGGCATAGTCACCCTGTGACAAAAACTTTGCAAGTTGATTTCGGTGTGCGCTCCTAAATTTTCTGCTTGCGCCCCTAAAATTTTAAGTTAGGGGCCACTGTGCTCCTAGTGAAAAATGTTAGTCTGGAGCCCTGATATATTTTTTGGGATGAGAGCCCAAACCAGACTGTGGCAGGACACCTAACCCTCTGCAGCCTGTGGAGCCAATGTTTCACTTTATGTTGTTGGTAAATAATGTTGTTGTAAAAGTAGTATTTACATTTTTACTTTTATGTTTCATTAGATATATTTTTTGTAAGAACCACAATTGATAAATGTAGGTTATACTGTATATTTCAGTGAATAACTAGCCTACTTGTTCTTGAGCATTTGTTCAAGATAAATGTCTTTGCTAATTCCAACATGCTTTTCATTTATTGGGCAATGTCTTCTTTCTTGCAGTGCCAGAATCTCACCTCTTTTTAACCTCAGACTGTCACAATGATGTATCAGATTTCACACTGCCTCATTCTTTCAGTTTTACAAGACATAGGCTATTTGACTTTCCCAATGATCAACGTATACCAAACTGAACCAAAAACCATAACCACAAAACCGTGAACTGAACCGAACCGTGGATTTTGTGAACTGTTACACCATCAGTTATTATTAATACATGAAAAATCAAAATTGCTAACAGACAATGCCAGTTTGAAATAACCTCTGATGAAGCAAATGAAGGTGCAGTACTTGCTCCCTCCATTCTAAAGTCTTCATCATCTCAGCATCTACTTCATGTCTGGAGTCGTCACTGAACAGCGGCAGATTAATCAACTTCAATCACATTTTCAAGGTAAGATTACCAACTCCTCATGTATATTACTATGTCTACAACAAAGCATGATAATTTTGATAGACATATGCAGCATTATTATTATGTGCAGCAGGAAAGAAAATAGCTCCTAATCATACTAAAACAAAAGGAAGAAGAAACAAGAAAGGAGGTTCATTAGGATAATTTTGTCAGTTTGTAGACCTAATGCCAAATCTGTCTGTTTTATCTTTTATGTGTGATCCCATTACATTTGGATGCTAATACTGAAGCAACTGGACACACCTAAACTCCCCATATAGCTGAATTTAATTAGACTGGGTCAGCTATCATAACGGTTGCGTTGTGGTGGTAGGCACGAGCGAATTCTTATCACCGTCTCCAGGGCAACTCCAAATTACTCTACTCTCAGCTCTGCTTTACTCGTCTGCTCGATCTACACGTCTCTTCGATATCGTTAATAATCAATATTTGTAAATATTTTTTGGAATTTTAAATCTGTAAATATATCATTATTAAGTATAATCAGTTCGTTTTATTGTAGTTTTGTATTCAAGTTTAGACAACAGGTAAGTGAATTCGCTTTTACTCAATTGTGTCCATATTAACGTTAACGTTTCCTTGGATTAACGGCTGAAGTAACATGTTAAGATCTGATGGTGTTATAGTTACAACATACCGTAGTTATGTTATACTCAGACAAGGTGTCACTAAAAAAAAAGCAACCAAGCTACCTTTATCGTTACCATCAGCAAACAAAGATTTGTGCCCGGTAACGATAAAGGGCTAGTGTTTACAACACGACCAAGCCAACGTTAACGCTAGAAGAGTTAACCGTTACCGTGAAAACGACATATAAAATGTTAGGTTACGTGTGTCATAATAAGATTAAGTGAACGTTAAGGTAAAGCAGTTGTGCTAACGGTTATTTAAATTGACAAACTGACAACGTTAATCTTATTTGTTTCACTTGCCTCACGTGACTGTTAACTTACTCGCCTTGCCTCGAACGCTTGCCAGTCCTAACCATAGCCCTACAGAAGACAAAAACCCGCTTTTAGCCATAATAATGATCCACAAAGCCACTAAATGCCATAGCCTGACGCAGATGGCTAATTTAACGTACATAAGTTAGCAAACTTTAGCAGAGTTTGCAGACTGCGCCCGCGCATTCCCAAATACAAATCAATTAACGCTTGCGTGCGATTACGTTAAGTATGTGAACACGCACACACAAGCATGATAAATAAATAATCTATGCATTATTATTTTTGGCCAACTTACCTGTAAGCGTGAATATGTCAACGGCCGTCCCCGACTCAGCCTGTGCAAGACCTGCAGGATTTCCCCTTTTCGTCTTCTTCTGTTGATTTTAATGGCGGCCGGCATCCGGTTTACAGGTGCATTGCCGCCAGCTCACAGGTGCACTGCCGCCACCTACCGGACTGGAGTGTGGTACATTCAGTTAGCAGTAATAAAAAAAAAGTAGGCTAAATAAAATAAAAATAAAATAAAATAAAATAAATAAGTAATAATAATAGTAACTAAACCCTGTCCATTAATCCTGTTTTCCTCAGGTACTTTCTTACACACTTTCCCGATCGTTGCAGCAGGTTTCCTATAGTAAAACTCACTTTTTCTATTTGCAGGGCTGCTTTCAGTTCTCTCAGCATGTTTCCCTGTTATGTGTAGTGTGCTATGGGCCCTATGCACAGCTTCACTCCTTCATGCTGCTCCTTTATTTCCTGTTTTACATTATTGGACAAATTGATTAATCCATTGACCATTGTGGCTACTCAGACACACCTGGATTAACCAATTTGTCCAATAACATAAGACAATAATCGTAGTAAATAAAGGACCAGCATTAAGTTCAGGAAGAAGTGGAGCTGTGAATAGAACCTGAGCCCTGTATGCCCTTGCCTGAGGCAGGTGATGATGCAGGATTCCTCTAATTACTGCTCAGTCTTAACCCATTTAATCCCAAATTGTTCCCAGACATGAAAAAAATCAAATTCAAATCATGTGCCATTAGCAGATAATCAATCTTTTTTTTTTTTTTTTTTTAATTTTCATGAAAACATAGGTGAAAGTGTGTTTTATAGTCAGCCACAATTGTGACCGGTGGGATAATATGCATACTAATTTTACATATCCATCATAGCTATCAAATTTTTTATATTCCAACTTTTTTTTAGAGCAAAACAAAAAGACACCTATAAACATCACCATTGTCACTTGTGCAACATTTAAGACATAATGTTGTAACTTTGTTGTTGGATTTACATTTTAGTGCAATATTGCTTTAGTGTGCTTTTCGTTTTACCATTATAAATGAAAATTTAAACATAGGGGGGTCACTCAGAATAGATGTAACCTGCATAACCTCAGTCTTACTTTTGTTCAGGTTCAAATATAATTTCAAAAGACCTAAAGCCAACATGATTACAAAATGTACATTTTAACAAATCTGATGCAAGCTTTTAAAACAAATTTTTAATTAAAAAAAATCATAAATTGCTCATCTTGCCAACCCTTATTTGTCACTGAGCCATCATGTATGAGACTTCCTTTCAACAACTTGTCTGTAGAAGAGACACTTAAACCTGACTTGCTCCTCTTCTGAAAAACTCTGACATGTCAAACTTTAGGATGTGTTAGCGGACTAATTAATCTGTTTAACCATCAGAACTATGACACATGAAACTGTAAACACAGCTGATCGATTGAAAAAAAATTACCACCCAAGTGAATTCACTTTCTGTGATTGAGAGCAGGTTCTTGAATGTAACTCGGTCAAAGTCAGACGTATCCTCACAATGTTTTGCAGTTCTGTTAGGTCATGCATGATGTACATGCTGACAAAGTTAGACATGTCAAACTGGTACTGGAGAAAATCGCCTCATTACTTTCCTCATTTCACAACTTTGGCAGCTCTGCCACTCGTCTTTTTGCCACTCAGTGAGCGTTCTGCAGTTACTTCTGAATACCGTGACGTCATTTGCATACCCTCTATTGGCCTGTCTCACCCTTATAGTCCATATCACAGTCAATTGGGACAGTGTCTATTTCACTTTGAGAAATAGGTTAACTGAAATGCTTTAGGGTCAGTGAGGTCCAACATAATGTATTTGATTCAAATGTCTTTTGTTTTTTTTTTAAAGGAAAAGAGTAGAAAGTTACACTGTGTTATCCTACCGGGCACTATTGATGACATCAACAGTTTTACACATTCTGTGATCACACTAAACACAGTTGAATGATTTCAAATGAATATGTCAATACTAGACACCTTAAAGATGATGTGTCCCAAAAATCTTGTCTTATCTTTGTCAACCTTCTTTATTGACCTCCTTTGGGGAGGCTTTGATGCAGCCATCTTCCACGGATCGTGCAACCAGGAAGTAATCAGCTCTGATCATGTAACAATTGAACATATGAAACTGCACATATGTGATCAGAAGGGTTTCTTGCTTCAGTATTTTTGGAAACATGAGGATACTCCACTTACTAACCTTTTTAGGGCCTTTCTACTGGAAATATCTTTTGATGGGATTAAATGGGTTAAAGGCTGCACAGTGCTTCCCCCAGCAGTCAACACAAAGGCACAGTGTGTTATTTAATTATAGATAATAATAATAATAATTATAATCATTATAATTATAATAATCTAATTTATATAGCACCTTTTATACAAAACGTCCATCTCAAGGTGCTTTGAACAAAACATCTAGACAATATTAATCAAAAACAGTCAAATGATAATAAGACACAGTGATAAACAATAAAACAATAGCCCTTCTGTGATGAAATGTTCACTGAAAAAGTTTAGACAGCTAATTAAGCCCAAAAAAACAAAACAAATACCATCAATGTACTAAGCAAATATATTGGCCACACATTCCTGGTAGATGTATGTATTTAGTGTAATGGATTGCATTTTATATTCAACGCTATTCATTTGGACTGCATTATTTCAATGGGCTAATACTATGCAGTATTGCAGAGTTTTGCTGTGTGTTGCTCCCCATCAGTTCCAGTATGCTCATGTTTTTTTATTTCCCTTTCACTTTCAGGTGTGTTACAGTGTGTTGGCACTTTCCGTTAGAGGCCAGGTAAAGTGCAATTACTTATTATTGTTGTTTTGCATTTACCTGAGGTCACGTGCCCCTTATCTAGGCACAGAGCAGGCAGGCCTCTGAGTCGGAACTTTTGTCTTTGTTGTGCTGCTTGTGAGAGAGCATGGCCAACACCAGTAACATGCCATCATATTGGACTCTGCGGCGAAAAGCAAAGGAGAGAGTAGACAGAAATTTGGCGTTAGTCAGTTCAGATAACAGAACAGTACCTTCATTGGCTGAGGCAGTGTCTTCCTCTATTGCTGAGTACAACAAAGACATATTTATGGAATGCCAACCTGAAGACGAAGAGCTGAGATCTGAAGACTCGGATCATATGAGTGATGTCTTCTTTGATGCCTGCGAGTCATTTGTCTCAGATGACGATCTGGAAACCTCTGACGACGAAGACTGTGACCACCTGCGAAGGAGTCTGGCAAACTGGGCAGGAGAGCACCAAATTCCCCATGCTGCTTTAAATGATCTCCTGAAATTGCTCACACCATATCACAGTTCTCTTCCAAGGGACTCCAGGACACTGCTTGGTACGGTGCGGTCTGTGGATGTCTCTGAAAAAGCTGGTGGACAGTACCACTACTTTGGGGTGCTTAATGCAATCAAGCCAGTACTGAATGCCAATAAAGCCCAGCTTCGACCACACATGTGTCTGAATTTGCAAACAAATATTGATGGCCTGCCACTGTTCAAGAGCTCGACAACACAGCTATGGCCCATCCTGGGACGTGTGCAGAACTTCCAGGGTGATCCTGTTGTTCTGGGGCTGTTCTGTGGCACCACAAAACCGAAGTCAATCCATGAGTTCCTCGAGGACTTTGTCAATGAAATCAAACAGTTGGAGGGTGGTTTTGATTTTGAGGGCCTGAGTCTTACATTGAAGCTCTCTTCAATGGTGTGTGATGCACCAGCTTGTGCATTCATTTTTTTTTTTTTAAAGTATATATTTTTTGGCTTTTTATGCCTTTATTCGATAGGACAGTTGAGAGTGTGACAGGAAATGGGAGGCAGAGATGGGGGGAATGACATGCAGGATAGGGCCGTCCGACGCGGGACTCGAACCGGGGCCGCCTGCAGCGAGGACTATAGCCTCAACACATGGGGCGGGTGCTCTACCAACTGAGCTAAACACCGCCCCGAGCTTGTGCATTCATAAAAAATATTAAGGGTCACACTGGCTACTTTGGCTGTGGCAAATGTACACAAGAGGGGGTCTACACCGAGAACAGGGTGTGTTATCCCGATATCCACGCCCCTCTGAGGACATATGAGGACTTCGAGCAAATGATTGATGAAGAACACCATCTTGGCCCATCTCCCTTGCAACAAACATCCCTGGGAATGGTGTCAGGGTTTCCTCTCGACTACATGCACCTGATCTGCCTCGGTGTAATGCGGAAGCTTTTCATGCTGTGGCTGAGGGGTCCTCTCACCTGCCGGCTTTCCTCTCAAAACATCACCAAACTGTCTCAAAGACTGACAGATACGAGAAGCCATGTCCCTCTCGAGTTTTCTCGGAGACCCAGGGCACTGCGAGAACTGGATCGGTGGAAGGCAACTGAGTTCAGGCAGTTTCTCCTTTACACAGGACCTGTTCTTCTGAAGGGCATTTTGAACAACGCCATTTATCACAATTTCTTGCTGCTGTCTGTGGGGATCCACATTCTCATCAACTCAAGACTCACTCAAGACTGTACAGAGTACGCAAATGCACTTCTGACATCCTTCGTGCAGCACTTCGGAGAACTCTATGGCAAAAAGTACATTTCATACAACGTCCACAATGTGACACACTTGGTGGAGGATGTGAAAAGGCATGGCGTGTTGGACAACTTCAGTACCTTCCAATACGAAACCTTTCTGCACAGGCTCAAGAGGCTTGTAAGGAAACCACAGTCACCACTCAGCCAAATCGTCAGACGACTGTCAGAGACCCCCCTGTGGCAAACCTGTAACAAAAACAGAGCACTGGAACTGAAAAAACAGCACTTGTCTGGTCCCATACCTGAATCGTTTAGAGGTTTAGAGGTAGCCCAGTTCAGTGAGGTTAGAACCAACCGCTTCACAGTAAAGCTGGACCAGGCAAATAGATTTGTGTCCAGTGGGGGTTCTGTTGTGAGGGTTGACAACATCATCTCCTACAGAGGTGAAACGTTCATTGTCTTTAGCAAACTGGCTGATCAAGGGTCATTCTTTGACTATCCACTACCATCAACAACACTTGGCATTAGAGTTGTGGACTTACCGGTAGTCTGTGAGCCAACCGACGTGTGCAAAATCGAATGCATGGATGACAAGCTGTTCCTGGTGCCCTTTGAGGGGAAATTTGTTTCCATTCCCCTCTTACATTGAACCCCTCTTCTGTTTTATTTTCAGTTCTTTATGTTTTGTCTGTGTTTCTTATTTTGCGTTGATTGTGGCCTTTAAACCTGGTGTCTGTCAGGTCACAATGTACTCCCTGGTTGAGTTTTTAAAAGAGCAATCCACTGCACCAGTTGCCAAAGAGTGGCTAGATGGTGCCTTTGCATGGTGGCCACCTTACAACTGCAAAGCGGCGCTTCTCAGGAGCATAAAGGCCAGGGAGGCGCCACAGCCAGAGAGGGGATGGGCACGCCATGAAGTCCGTGTCTTATACGAGTCAGGTAATCTGAAAAACAAAATACAGTTTGTTGAACACATGAAATCCAAACCTATAAGCATAATCTATTAACATTACAGAAGCACTTTATGCACCTTCTACAACAAGCAGTTCCAGCCACGTTTTCTGGCCAACTACACATTTAGAACATTCTAAAATCTCTCAATCCAAACTACTGACTGGGCCGTCTTATCTCACAGTCTGTGGGTTAGTAGGCAGTCCAATTACCAAACAGTGGAAAAATGACTTTTTCATAGTATGTCCCCTCTAATATCCCCCACAGATGTACTGGACAAGATTGTCCAGAAATGGACGTCTTCTTGTGAGACATCCGATTTAAATTCCGACGTGGAGGGAGAAAAAAAGACTAGGTAGGTTGTCATTCATACTTCAGAGTGAGAATTAAGTACCAGGGAAGCTTGCAGTTCTGATAGTCCTCCAAGACATGTGACTTTGTTCTCAGTACTACCAGATTCCATAATCATAGGGCACACATTTAAACACAAATACAAGGATGTATAATCACTGGTTTAAGTAGTTGTTAAGTTGTCATCAGACTAACTAATCTGTAAAACAGTTATGTAGTGGTTTTATTTCAGATTAATCTACTTTACAAAATTAATATTGTACACATACTGGAAATGTGCTGCCACTGAATTATGCCATGTATTTTGATATAATACCATGTAACAGAAGTGTAAATTGTGGTATTTGCCATACAACTGAAATGTTTTTCATATTGTCTAATGTCTGCTCAGTCCTCCTATTGTTTACATTTGCAGAAAAAGGACAAAGCCACATTGGTGGAAAGAAGATGGGGATGAGGATAGTGGCGACAATTTGTCAATTAAGAAGAAGAAGGCCCTGATTCAGTTTCCATCACCTCCTACACCCCCAACCCCTCCAACACTGACAGCTATGTCCAAAAATAACAGTAAGTGGTATCCACTGCAGTAGTTCCTAATTGTTAACCACAAAACCAACGTTTCGACCATGATGGTCTTCGTCAGGGTGTGGCACACCCTGACTGAATGTGTCACACCCTGACGAAGATCATCATGGTCGAAATGTTGGTTTTGTTCATACGATCTTATTAAATAATTTTGCATCCAAGGCTCAGAGTGTGCTACATCCATTCTCCTCTGTTAATTTGTCATCACGGTTTGTGAGCACCTCATCTACGTCAGTGTGAATTCTCCTCCCCCTTAAGGACTGGCTGTTTTACACTGACATGCAATTTTAGGTCTGTACGACACGCATAAAAAAATATTTTTGATTGGGATATTAATTGTCAAATGTAGCAGTTACTCTAGAAGGACACATTTCCCCTTTGTCAGAAAATAGTAAGGACTAAAAAAGAGAGAGAAGCCATGACAAGAAAAAAAATGATATCAAAACCAACAATCATGTCTTTTGTAAAGTGATTTATGATTTGTTATTTGTTCCTCACCTGTAATTAGTTCCAACATTAGTTTCAAAGCCGCAGCTGACCAAGAAGAGAAAGCCTGCAGGAATGCAAAGCTCCAGTAAGTGTAAGTACACTCAAGTCATCATACATATTAAATTTCATATTTTAATACTCATAACAGCATGGCATTTAATCATGTCACAGAAACAGCTAAAACTTCACAGTGGCTCTTGAGCCATGAAGTAAAACATTAAGAGCAACTCTTCTATGTCTGTTAGCAGGTTCAACCCTACCTAGAAAGAAGCAGGCTGTTCTCAGGACGACCTACAAAAGTAAGACACTTTGTGATTTTCGTGGCGTGGATTCCCATTTTAAGTAATCTGGGGTCTCATTTATAAAACTGTGCGTAGGATCCAAATGCCAAGTTTTGTGTGCGCCAAAAAATATTCAGATTTATAAAACCATGCGCACACACATTTGTAAGCAAACTTCCCTTTATAAATCAGTGTTCCTACAAGTGTGCGCAGATGAATCAGCTTCGCATCCTGCCCTGCACACGCCCCTTTTCAACCACAGATGGTCAATGCAAACTATCACATGAATGCGATCTGCATGTAAATGAGCCTGACGTGCTCTTGTTCTGTCGGTGTGAATTGGCTGCAGGTGTGAAAGTGGCAACGTGACATGATGCTGCAGCTCAACGGCGTCAGAGACAGAGTGCACGGTGGTGTGGTTTCGAAACCATGCCACCATGCTGGACTCGGTTCGGCACATCGTTACAACAATGACAACAGTTCTAGGGAATCTGAAACAAGTTATTAACCTGTCATCATCATTGTCCTAGAAGACCCTCTCCCTCCTTATTCTCCTCCAGCAGTGCCATGGTGCAGCATTACCCACGTACATTCTGAAGAATTAACAAACATGACGCTTTTCTTTATGCTGGTTTTTGTGACGAACAGCATTAAGTAGGACTGATAACAAGAAAACAGAGTGTAACGATTACTGGATTTTCCCCAGGCTTTGATATTTAATTGACTCTCGATCATATGTTCACAGTAGCATAGGATTATATCTAGTTATTTACACCATGTTAGGACTGGATGCTTTATTTCATGGAGTCACGCCGTCCTCTCCTCCGCCTGCGCTCTGGGAGTGGACAATACGACGGTGAGACGATGGTGATTAAATATAAAGAAGGAATTTTGATTTTGAATTTTCAGTTAGATTCTAAGAAGATGTTTCGAAAACACTAGTCCAATGCAAAATAACGCTCTTGAATTAAATCACCGTGGTAACGTGGATCTAACGCATACGGGTTGAAATTAAACATATGAAGTGCGATAATAAAAACATAATCGTTCTTCTCACTCTACATTTCTTTAGTCTGACTTCAGTTCACCACCACACCGTCTGTGTCGACAATTCCCCTTTTTCTCCAAACCATGCGTAGTAGTAGTTTGCTTAGGGCTGCGCACATTCTGCCATCAAGTGTGTTTTTTATAGATCACAACCTTGACGTGGAAAGTCACGTATGCCACTTTCAGGCCCCATTTTGTGCGTACGAAACGGTTACAAATGAGACCCCTGGCCCCCGGAACCGTTTAAAAGATGTTGCTTTACACCAATTATTTAATTCAATCTGATATACTTGAAAATAACTGATTCAATAACAATAACAGAAAATGTTAAGATTAAAATGAATAATAATTCAAATAACCACATATACAAGACCTATTCCAAGGTAACACAATTTCTAATCTTAAGTAACAGATATAAAACAGGGTTTTTGTATGAGGGGCTTGTTACAACGAAACTGATTTACACATCACTACCTGTATTAACAGCTCCTAGACCACCTCAAGACAGGCAGGCAGGGTTGACAACCATGCCAGCCTACCAGGGTAAGACCACAATCAGTTCATAGCAGAAAAACTACATGCTTTTTGGTCAAATGATACACAACTCTTTTGGCAATAATTTGTGACACCTTTGTCTCTTACAGACCTCAGTCAAACTGAAGACCTCTTCCAAGGTGAGACAAGAGTTATTACAGAAATCAAAAGGGTTTTTGTGTGAGGAACTCACCTGCTTTGCTTAACTGCTTGATTTGTCATGACAAGCTTAATTTCAAACATCATTAACAGCTGCCAGTCCACCGCGAGCCCGGCAGGAACACAGGCCAACCTACCAGGGTGAGATCACAATGAGTCAATACTAGAAGCTATGTCTTTTTTTTTTGTCATATGATGCACAACTCTTTTTACAATAATGTCTGACACATTTGCCTTTACAGATCTGAGTCAAACCCAAGACCTCTTCCTAGGTGAGACAAGAGCTATTACAGAAATTAAAAACGGTTGTGTGTGAGGGATTCAACTGCTTTAATTGTTAAGCTTGTTATAATGAAACTGATTTGCACATCACTACCTGAATTAACAGCTGCCAGTCCACCACGAGCCCGGCAGGAACACAGGCCAACCTACCAGGGTGAGATCACAATGAGTCAATACTAGAAGCTATGTCTTTTTTTTTTGTCATATGATGCACAACTCTTTTTACAATAATGTCTGACACATTTGCCTTTACAGATCTGAGTCAAACCCAAGACCTCTTCCTAGGTGAGACAAGAGCTATTACAGAAATTAAAAACGGTTGTGTGTGAGGGATTCAACTGCTTTAATTGTTAAGCTTGTTATAATGAAACTGATTTGCACATCACTACCTGAATTAACAGCTGCCAGTCCACCACGAGCCCGGCAGGAACACAGGCCAACCTACCAGGGTGAGATCACAATGAGTCAATACTAGAAGCTATGTCTTTTTTTTTTGTCATATGATGCACAACTCTTTTTACAATAATGTCTGACACATTTGCCTTTACAGATCTGAGTCAAACCCAAGACCTCTTCCTAGGTGAGACAAGAGCTATTACAGAAATTAAAAACGGTTGTGTGTGAGGGATTCAACTGCTTTAATTGTTAAGCTTGTTATAATGAAACTGATTTGCACATCACTACCTGAATTAACAGCTGCCAGTCCACCACGAGCCCGGCAGGAACACAGGCCAACCTACCAGGGTGAGATCACAATGAGTCAATAGTAGAAGCTGTGTCTTTTTTTTGTCATATGATGCACAACTCTTTTGGCAATAATGTGTGACACGTTTGCCTTTACAGACCTAAATCTATCTCAAGACCTCTTCCAAGGTGACACACGAGTTATTACAGAACTTAAATAGGGTTGGGTGAGGAATTCAACTGCTTTAATCGCTTGACTTGTTACAACGAAACTGATTTACACATCACTACCTGTATTAACAGCTCCTAGTCCACCTCGAGACAGGCAGGCAGGGTTGACAACCATGCCAGCCTACCAGGGTAAGACCACAATCAGTTCATAGCAGAAAAACTACATGCTTTTTGGTCAAATGATACACAACTCTTTTGGCAATAATTTGTGACACCTTTTTCCCTTACAGACCTCAGTCAAACTGAAGACCTCTTCCGAGGTGAGACAAGTTATTTAAAAGGGTCTTTGTGTGAGGAACTCACCTGCTATGCTTAACTGCTTGATTTGTCATGACAAGCTTAATTTCAAACATCATTACCTGTATCAATAGCTGCCAGTCCACCACGAGCCCGGCAGGAACACAGGCCAACCTACCAGGGTGAGATCACAATGACTTAATAGTAGAAATCACTCTTTTTACAATAGTGTCTGACACATTTGCCTTTACAGATCTGAGTCAGACCCAAGACCTCTTCCTAGGTGAGACAAGAAGTATTACAGAAGTTTAAAATGGTTGTTGTGTGAGGGATTCAACTGCTTTAATTGTTAGGCTTGTTATAACGAAACTGATTTACACATCACTACCTGTATTAACAGCCCCTAGTCCACCTCGAGCCCGGCAGGAACACAGGCCAACCTACCAGGGTGAGATCACAATGAGTCAATAGTAGAAGCTAGCTTTTGTCATATGATGCACAACTCTTTTGGCAATAATGTATGACACGTTTGCCTTTACAGACCTAAATCAATCTCAAGACCTCTTCCAAGGTGACACACGAGTTATTACAGAACTTAAACAGGGTTGGTTAATCACTTATAACAAAACTGATTTACACATCACTACCAGGGTAAGACCACAATCCGTTCATAGTCAACACAGTCTCACCCCTTTGCGTCAAACGGTTGACGCTTGGTCAAGGCCCCTTACGTCAATATACTGACGTGGAGGGGGTACCCTCGAGGTCGTTTCTCGACGAATAGGGCCACTCATAGACTTGAATGCAAATCCCTCATCGTCGGATTTTGACGAAGGGGGGCGGGACCGTTTCTCCCTCACTCCCAGTGCGTCAACAGCCTGACGAACGGTCACTGTCCCTCCTCGTCACATGCCTGACTCATTAGGTGCCCGTTTTTCGTCAGGTTTTGACGCGCTCGGCTTTCAGTTGATTCCAATGCAGTTCCCTTCGCGGCGATATGTGACGCTCAGAGCAAGTGATCCAGCCGACCCGGCTGCGGCACTGACGGACGCTGTGAGCAGAGAATAACTTTTTTTTTTTTTAACTTTTCATTAAATCTTTATTGAACCTGATGCTGCTGTGTCTGACGTAACTTTCGGCAAGGACGTCCTTTCGGTTATTTATTTATTTATTTATTTAGTGATCATGGTGTTTGGTGCAGAATAATCAATCAATAAATAAATAAATAAATTACGTCCTTGTCGGAAGCTGCGTCAGACCAGGAGGGGGGGGGTTGTGGATTCTACAGGTGAAGACCACTTCCGCGTTCAAAAAGCTGCTCTGTTTAATCAATATTCTGAAGAAAGATCTGATTATTAGCCATAACGCTGTAACCATCCAAGGAAGACTGTGTAACAATATTATGTGCTTCTGCTGAGTCCAAAAGCCCTTTGTAATATCAACTTTATTTTAAGAAAACACGCTTTGTTTCCAATGTCATATCACGGAGAAGCACTACATTACCCATAATCCTCATATTTATCAGCGACGTGTCTGGTTGATTGAGCTTGCTGTTGCCAGCAAATGAAAAAATAAAACAAATTGAGCTTATATTATTTTCTTAGTAACTAAAAGGTCTTAACATCTTTTTTGTTTTCAACATTGAAAAAAAAAGGGTGCTATATTGTTAAAATTCAACAATAAAGTGCATAAAAGTTGGCTTGACTTCTTTCTTTTTTTCTTTTTTTTCATAATTTTCACCAGCATCTTTCTGGTCCACATCACATCATATTTATTGTAATTTTTAATTCAATGAGTGACATTTTATTTTTTATCTGAAAAACATTATTATGAATTCAAGGGTCAGAGGTCACTGATTAGTGTTAAATTTAACCTTTTTGACCCTGTTTCCTTGAATAAATCACTAAGACTTTGATGCGGGAAGCTGAGATTTTGATTTGATTTTGTTCAGAGCACTAGGGACAAAGTTTCTGTAGAATTTCAGACCTGTCGGACGTCCAGAAGGGTCACAGCTGACTGTCCAGGCTCGTTTCTCGGCCTTCAAAGCCTAGATTTAGAAGCCTTTTGTCTAATAACGTCTACATCCTTGGGGTTATAAGGCTGAAGGTTTCATGTATTTGTCCGGGGGCCTAAGGCCATCCACCATGTGCAATTTCAAACCCGTGCGACCTTCACAAGTGTCAAAGGTCACTGATTTGTGACCTTTTTGACCCTGTTTCCTTGAATAAAACACCAAGACTTTGATGCGGGAAGCTGAGATTTTGCTAGGTTGTCCAGAATGTCTAGTAGATTGTGTGTGCAAAAGATTCAGAGCTCTGTGACATTCAGAAGGGTCACAAATAGCCAAAAAGCAATGCTCCTTTCTCTGACCTCATATTAAAGGAGAAATGCAATTCTTTAATAGCTTCCAGATGCTTTGGCCTATCAGGCTGAATTTTTAGCTAAAGGAGTTGGTGTACGATCAGGAAGTAGGGGAGCTGTGCATAAAGCCAATTGGTAAGTGTCAAAGGTCACAGGGGTCAAACATCAAAGTGAATCCAGCCATTCCTGCTTTTTCTCAACAAAACATACACGCTTTAAGTTATCATCATGAAATATTAATAGGTTGTATATCAGAGAGTCCTCTATCAGAATATTTTGGTCCCGTTGCTCTAGGGGCCCCGGGGGGCCACTTGGCTTTCCCATGCTCCCACAGAGTTGGGTCTCGGGGTGATGGATAAGGGCCTCACCATGAGTCCACAGGCCAAGTTTCAAGTGATTTGGTCGGTTTCTATGGAAACGGCGGCCTCAAGGATACAGAGGAATGCGACTGTTTGAAGCCCCGCCTCTCGAAAAGTAATGGCTCGATCAGGACCAAACACACATCTACGCGTTTGTCTTGGGCCCCCGAACCATATATTACGAAATCAGAACTGCACGACTTTTGGAAATGTGTTTTGTCTATTTCGGCTTTTCTGACTAAGAGGGTCTCTCAAGCTTTAAGTCTGACAGACTCTGAGTCAGAAAAGCCGAAATAGACAAAACACATTTCCAAAAGTCGTACAGTTCTGATTTCGTAATATATGGTTCGGGGGCCCAAGACGAACGCGTAGATGTGTGTTTGGTCCTGATCGAGCCATTACTTTTCGAGAGGCGGGGCTTCAAACAGTCGCATTCCTCTGTATCCTTGAGGCCGCCGTTTCCATAGAAACCGACCAAATCACTTGAAACTTGGCCTGTGGACTCATGGTGGGGCCCTTATCCATTACCCCGAGACCCAACTCTGTGGGAGCATGGGAAAGCCAAGTGGCCCCCCGGGGCCCCCTGGGGCCCCTAGAGCAACGGGACCAAAATATTCTGATAGAGGACTCTCTGATATACAACCTATTAATATTTCATGATGATAACTTAAAGCGTGTATGTTTTGTTGAGAAAAAGCAGGAATGGCTGGATTCACTTTGATGTTTGACCCCTGTGACCTTTGACACTTACCAATTGGCTTTATGCACAGCTCCCCTACTTCCTGATCGTACACCAGCTCCTTTAGCTAAAAATTCAGCCTGATAGGCCAAAGCATCTGGAAGCTATTAAAGAATTGCATTTCTCCTTTAATATGAGGTCAGAGAAAGGAGCATTGCTTTTTGGCTATTTGTGACCCTTCTGAATGTCACAGAGCTCTGAATCTTTTGCACACACAATCTACTAGACATTCTGGACAACCTAGCAAAATCTCAGCTTCCCGCATCAAAGTCTTGGTGTTTTATTCAAGGAAACAGGGTCAAAAAGGTCACAAATCAGTGACCTTTGACACTTGTGAAGGTCGCACGGGTTTGAAATTGCACATGGTGGATGGCCTTAGGCCCCCGGACAAATACATGAAACCTTCAGCCTTATAACCCCAAGGATGTAGACGTTATTAGACAAAAGGCTTCTAAATCTAGGCTTTGAAGGCCGAGAAACGAGCCTGGACAGTCAGCTGTGACCCTTCTGGACGTCCGACAGGTCTGAAATTCTACAGAAACTTTGTCCCTAGTGCTCTGAACAAAATCAAATCAAAATCTCAGCTTCCCGCATCAAAGTCTTAGTGATTTATTCAAGGAAACAGGGTCAAAAAGGTTAAATTTAACACTAATCAGTGACCTCTGACCCTTGAATTCATAATAATGTTTTTCAGATAAAAAATAAAATGTCACTCATTGAATTAAAAATTACAATAAATATGATGTGATGTGGACCAGAAAGATGCTGGTGAAAATTATGAAAAAAAAGAAAAAAAGAAAGAAGTCAAGCCAACTTTTATGCACTTTATTGTTGAATTTTAACAATATAGCACCCTTTTTTTATTCAATGTTGAAAACAAAAAAGATGTTAAGACCTTTTAGTTACTAAGAAAATAATATAAGCTCAATTTGTTTTATTTTTTCATTTGCTGGCAACAGCAAGCTCAACCAACCAGACACGTCGCTGATAAATATGAGGATTATGGGTAATGTAGTGCTTCTCCGTGATATGACATTGGAAACAAAGCGTGTTTTCTTAAAATAAAGTTGATATTACAAAGGGCTTTTGGACTCAGCAGAAGCACATAATATTGTTACACAGTCTTCCTTGGATGGTTACAGCGTTATGGCTAATAATCAGATCTTTCTTCAGAATATTGATTAAACAGAGCAGCTTTTTGAACGCGGAAGTGGTCTTCACCTGTAGAATCCACAACCCCCCCCCCCCCTCCTGGTCTGACGCAGCTTCCGACAAGGACGTAATTTATTTATTTATTTATTGATTGATTATTCTGCACCAAACACCATGATCACTAAATAAATAAATAAATAAATAAATAACCGAAAGGACGTCCTTGCCGAAAGTTACGTCAGACACAGCAGCATCAGGTTCAATAAAGATTTAAGGAAAAGTTAAAAAAAAAAAAAGTTATTCTCTGCTCACAGCGTCCGTCAGTGCCGCAGCCGGGTCGGCTGGATCACTTGCTCTGAGCGTCACATATCGCCGCGAAGGGAACTGCATTGGAATCAACTGAAAGCCGAGCGCGTCAAAACCTGACGAAAAACGGGCACCTAATGAGTCAGGCATGTGACGAGGAGGGACAGTGACCGTTCGTCAGGCTGTTGACGCACTGGGAGTGAGGGAGAAACGGTCCCGCCCCCCTTCGTCAAAATCCGACGATGAGGGATTTGCATTCAAGTCTATGAGTGGCCCTATTCGTCGAGAAACGACCTCGAGGGTACCCCCTCCACGTCAGTATATTGACGTAAGGGGCCTTGACCAAGCGTCAACCGTTTGACGCAAAGGGGTGAGACTGTGTTGTCATAGTAGAAAAACTACATCCTTTTTGGTAATATGATGCACAACTCTTTTGGCAATAAAGTATGACATATTTGCCTTTACAGATCTGAGTCAAGCCAAAGACCTCTTCCTCGGTGACACGAGAGTTATTGTTATGTAACAGAAATTACAACAAAGATTTTGTGTGAAGACCTTAACTGTTTTACTTACTTGCTGCTTGATTTGTTATGACAAGTGTAATTTCAATGCTATTTTCTCTATTAACAGCCCCTAGACCACCTCGAGACAGGCAGGCAGGGTCGACAACCAGGCCAAACTACCAGGGTAAGACCATAATCAGTACATAGTAAAAACTATGGTACTGTACATCCTTTTTGGTCAAATGATGCACAACTCGACAGTAATGACAGTAATGTGTGACACGTTTGCCCGTACAGAACTAAGTCAATCTCAAAGCGTCCTCCAAGGTAACTTATTCTTGTGCAACAAAAATTACAAAAAAGATTTTGTTAAAATTAAATTAAAAAGGAACTGAACTGCTAACTGCTAGACTTGTTATGACAAAACTGATTCACACATCACCTGACCTGTATTACCAGCTCCTAGTCCACCTCGAGACAGGAGAGAAGGGTCCACATTCAGACCAGCCTACCAGGGTAAGACCACAATGAGTTCATAGTAGAAATGAATACTTAGTATCAAATATTGCACAACTCTTTTGGCAATAAAGTGACATGTTTTCCCTTATAGTCAAACCCATAGACCTTTTATAAAGTTGACACATCAAAAATGGTTTTGTGTGCTGAACTCAACAATTTTTCATCACTACCTCTTTTAATAGCCACCAGTCCACCTCAAGACATGCAGGCAAGGTCCACACCCAGGCCACAATCAAGCTACCAGGGTAAGATCACAATGACTTCATTTAAATTAGGTAACATTGCCCCCTTTCTATGCAAATGAACATCACTGCAAACAAGGCGCACACAAAGTCCAATTCACAAATGCCAATGTTAATATACCCACACACAATTATAGTGACAATATTTCCCTCTACGGAAAGGGGGTGGTGCAAACTGAAATGCATTTACAAGGGCTTTCACGCCAAACTTTGACATTAGCGCCTATCAACATTTTTAATGAATGCGTATACAGTAATGTTGTGACAGTGTCACGCCCATACTTAGAAGTATGGGCTTTTATAGCCTCATCTTAGATTAACCATGGACAGTGGTAAAAATAAAATAAAATAAAATGGCGATGGCAAAGGATTTTGCAGGATGTAGTCTGAAGCCTAAACATACCTTTTTGCTGCACATTTTACTTCATTGCTATTTAAAGGCTGTTCTTGAGGTGGGCCCTTCTGTGCTTTTCAGTGTTTCCTTTTCTCTTCAAATTATTTCACAGTCTGAAGGTTTGTGTCTTAAAAACCTACAAGACTGACAGACTGGGGTATTAAATACCAAATAAGGAATGCACAATACAATACATGCGTACATGCGTACATGCTCCCATCGGTCAAGACTTGTATCTTGTACATATGTATCTTACAAGTAAGTTTTCCTCTTGTCTTGGCACAAGGGCAGCAACTTTGTCACATGGATAAATACAGTCAAACGTAAAAAGGGCCAATTACTTCTTTAATGTATGGGCATGTTTGCACTGGAATATCATTAGCGCAATATCTTTTGTGAATTGGACCTTAAAACAGGGCGGATAGCAGGGGCAAATGATGGACTACTCCTGATGTTATTGGCGGATGCATTTCACTCTTTGTAAATTAAGTCAAAGGGTGCACAGCTCTTTTAGCAATACTGTGTGGCACGTTAGCCCATACAAATCTAAGTCAATCTCAGGACCTCCTCTAAGGTGACACATGATGGGTTGTTTTTTTGCAACAGAAATTAAAAAGGGTTATGTGTGAGGGACTCAACCGTTATGTTTGATTGCTTGACTTGTTTGTGACTAAACTGATTTACACATCAGTACCTGTATTACCAGCTCCTAGTCCACCTCCAGACAGCCAGGCAGGGTCGACATCCAGGCCAACCTGCCAGGGTAAGACCACAATCAGTTCATAGTAGAAATTAAGCCATTTTTTTAATCAAATGATGTACAACTGTTTTGGAAATAATGTGTGACATGCTTGACTGTAACAGGGACGCTAGGTTGATGTGTTGCCAAAAATAATTACCAAACTATTCCAGTCCCACTGTAAATGTGCATACCATGCTATAACTGACAGTCATTTTTTGTTTCAGGTTCTTCCTCAAGAGCCAGGGTCTGGCCAACTGGCCGGCTTGTCCCTACACAATGCACACGTAAGATTTAAACTGGATAGCAAAATTCCTATAATATTTCTGCAAAAACATAAACAAATAATAATTTACCTGAATCATTCCATTACTGCTTTTGTATCAAACAGCTGTTGAAAGAAGTGTACTGGAAGCCCTCAGCGAGGTGCAGCTCCAGCTCCAGCACCTCACTGCCCTGGTCCAAAGCCTGCAGGCGCAGGGGAGGCCGCAGTTTGCCCCTGAGAGCCCCCTACCCCATGAGGACCTTGACGTTCAGCTTCCCCTCCAGTCACTCGGAGAACTGGATGAACTTGAGGGGAAGCTGAATAATGCTGAAAACAAAAACAAGCTGGTAATGAAACTAACATGTGTCGTGTATGTGTGTGTGTGAGTGTGTGTGTGTGTGTGTGTGTGTGTATATATAGTATAGTATAATGACGCCACCACCCTGAGTTAATTTCCAACCGATAAGCTTGTGACAACAAGAACAGTGTTACTTCTCCAGTCAAGATGTAACATAGACACACCTTACCATTCATCTGTAGGGAAGCACTGAGGCACACAAATATTTCTGGGAATCCATTCTAAAGGAGAAAAATATCATTAATTGGATGTATAATAATGTGATTAAATCTACACAACTTGCACACATAATTAATGCTGCAGCTTTGAGTAACTGACATCAAAGTACACCAGATCTCATTCTGATCATCAAACTTTTTTTTTTTTTTTTACTCACAGGTGTCAATGCTGTCTCTGAGCGGGGGGCAGACACTTAAAAAAATGATATGGAGGGTATGCCAGAAAGTGTTTGCCCCCCATCTGGCTGTCCAACTGGTGCGGCCGTGGTCAGAAGAGAGGAGTGAAGAACTCCAGAATCAAAGAAATAATTATATGTAAGTAGGACTGCCTACAAATACACTAAAAGACACCAGGCATAAGGTGACACGAAAGGCATATTAAATCCTTATGTAGCTGTCTAATCAAGTTAAAGATTTTTACACACTGGCAGGCAGTGTGGTGTGGAGTTCGGTTCAGTTCTATTTTCCACGCGTGCCGCGAGCGCCGTCAGTCAAGCTGGATCATACCAGACAGGAAGTCGGGCACAGAAAAGGCGAGAGAATCCGGTCAATTTTCAAAATATAATAATTAAATGACGATTGGTACACACATGTGTGTGTGCGTGTGCGTGTGCGTGTGTGTGTTGTGTTGTGTTGTGTGCACACGCAACGGTCAAATATGTATAGACAAACGAGCAACAACTTAATCATCATTTTTTTTAAATTGACCGGATTCTCTTGCCTTTTCTATGCCCGACTTTTTGGTATGATCTGGTCTATCCAGCCTGACAGACGGCGCTCGCGGCAAACTGAACAGCGCTGCAGCTGAGATGTGCGACCAGGCAGACCGGTTAACATTTGCGCCCATCTGAAACTGCCTCCGCTCCAGGGCGCTGAGCTTCGGTGCGACCAGGTGTGAACAGATGTGCCTACCAACGCATGGCGGTGGGCGGTGTTAAGTAGTATTAGGACATATCTCGGGTTCTATTTGACTAAAACGGCCTTAAACCGCCACAGTATGATGGTCTTCTAGCCATATGTATATTATGATGTCATGTTTTTACACAGAAAGTCACGTGACCATGCCCTTTAGCCGTCACAAAAAGCTGCACGGTAACATGGCCATATAAGATGAAAAAAATGCTCCAGCAAACTATAAGCAAACAAATCACTGTTGGCCCAGTTCAAAGGCAGACAAATGACTGTTTTCATAATAGTTGGAGGAAGAAAAACATTTTTTTTATTGCCGTTTTTCAACATTTTTTAAGACGGATATAAGCGGTCCCTCACTAAAACAGGCCATGAAAGGGTTAAATTGTATATTTAAAAAAATATTGATGAAATTACACATCATTCATTAGATTCACCTAACCCTAAGCAACAACAAAAAATAATTGTAATACCAGTTTTTATCATGGTGTGTGTTTGAAAACAGGGTACAAAAAATGTCCCTAACAGGAGGACGTGAGTCATTTTAACAGGATCTCTCCCATGCAGGCTAATCATCGAAATTATTTTACATTCCAGCAGAGTTATTAACATATATGTATATTAATACAAATATTATAAGGACAATTGGGACAAATTGACACAATTTTCTACTAAATTTTAAATTATTACCTGTCTCTAGCAACGCAAGACCGTTAGAAAACAGTCTCCAATCTTGACCAATTAGCCTACCACGTGTTGTGAATCAGCGGGAAATTGCTTGTTGATTCCATAATTATGAGGTCAATACTAACATTTTGAAACTGTGCTCATCTGTGGGTTGCTGATATATTACATTGCAATTAAAACTTACCTAAATATCCTTATATTTCCAGCATCAGCACTGCGCAACGGGGCCCATCGTTGCTCCGAGGCAGAGGTGGAGAAGGTCCTGCAGGAGTGGCTCCGTCTGGCTAATGACCGGCTGCACCCACGGAGGCGTTAGCTTTTTCTTTTTCTTTTTTTTTTTCTTTTTTTGTTTGTTTGTTTGTTTTGAGAAATAAATCGATGCGCCTATCTATGTGTATTTGTCAGTTATTTATATTATATAATAAGAATAAGACCAGTAAGACTAATAATAATAATAATAATAATAATAATAATAATAAATAGGTTAGTTAATAGGCCTATTATTCTTATTGACATATTGGCAAAGGGGTTACACCCCGCCTTTCCGAAGCCCCGCCTTTCCGACAATAGACTTCCATTCATCGTAATAGCGGGGTTTTCTATTTTTTCTAAAGACCCCGCTACTCCGAAAAGGCCAGTGGGGGAAACCCCCCCACTCCGAACGGACAGACGGACCTAATCAGAAAGGAAACAGAGGCTGTGCAGTGCGCAGTGCGCAGTGATCCTTTTTTCCTTTTTGGGGTCAAACGGATCATGTGCATAATTAACTGCAAAACAAGCAAATACTTCATACTGTATTAATGACTTATAATGTTCATTATGCTTCTAGCCTGTCTAGCCTCTACCTGGTCTTTTTACTAAACTTAACCAACTCCTTTCTTCATTGCCTAAATCCAACCAAAGCATCTCCCTCAGTCAGCTGTCAGCACGAGCGGTGGCTGCTGCAGCCTTGCACCCCTGTGAGCTCAAGCCGGGTTCAGCCGTGCTCGAGCGGAGCAGGGGGGGAGAAAAAGAAAAAAAGTGTATTTCTATTACTGTGTGGGAGATCTCCAACAACGGAGTCGGGGAGAAAGCAAGTGGGACAGATCTGCCCAGTCCCTGAGCAGCACGTTTCACAGACAAGCCACAAAGCAGAATGTAAACAACGTCACGCGGTTCAGCACCTTGGACAGCTGCGGGGGGGAGGAGGGGGTGTCGGAGTAGCGGTGTTTCGAAGTGGGGGTATTTCGGAACAGCGGGGTGTCGAAGTGGAGGGGTGTCGGAATGGAGAGCTGTCCCCTGGCAAAGGTTATAAAGGGCTCAAGTACAAATTACGTAGGCAATGTGTAGTATGGACAGCGTTCCCCCGTAGGATGAAGATCGCGCAGAGAGCGCTGGAACGTCGGCGGAGCAGCGGTAAGCGACGTCGTCGCGACGTCGTGTCAATGGGCAAACTATCTCTGTGCTACATAGCATCTACGTTTCACCATACGTCGCACTTACGGCAGCGCTACGTCGCTGTGCTGTGTGGGTAGTTAGTTAGTAGCTGCATCCTGTGTCAGTCTGATTTAGCTGTGTCTCTGTTTATAAACATTTAAACGAGCGCCAGGTGGATTGTTTATGAAGTTAACGAGCTCTGGCCTGAGGATCAAAGAGGTTACCACGGCGATAGGGGCCCCCGCAGGCTGAGACAGACAGAAACGTGGAGAAAAAGAGCCATTTTCTGCCTCTGCACCGGTCTCACATTTAGGCTTAGCATGACAAAACGGTAACTCCTATCAGAACAAAACACAGATCAACGTTGCTCTAAGGACTTACTGAAAATTTCGGTACGATTTGGTGTTTCTACAGTAAATATTTTGGCGACGCTGGCAGTTTTAAAACATCAGGCCGTTCTGCTTCTCTCAGAAAATATTTGTATTGGACTCAATGAGGAGCAGAGACAGACGTGGCCGCACTTAGAGGCTCAGAGTTTAAATTCTGTAAGTCTCTCTGATATTTTGAGCAGATTAAGAGATCAAGGATGAGCTCGTCTACAACCGTGGCCAAAATTATGTGTGTAGAGTGTGAATTGTGGCCGTTTCGAGTTTGGATAGAGAAAAAATCTGGAGTTTTTCTGGCATCTCTCCCACTCTAACCGATGACGTCACCCACTCTGACACGAACATTCCGTGCAATACACACCCATTATAATCTAATAATTTCTCCAAAAATGATCATGGTCATTGATCATGGATTGATCAAAAACTATATGACCTATCAAAACGTGGAGTAATACGACAATACACAAGACTTGTGTCTACTGTTTAAAGTTTAAATGGAGTCTCTAGGTGAAAGTATGCCTGAGCAGTAGACGTTTGTTAAACTCCAATGATTGGTCTTTTTTTTCCGCCCGTCCCATTGACTTACATGCAAAAATTTTGCGCAGTTTTTCGCGACTTCGCCCGGGCACTGGTCCCTGCAGCTATTTCATAGCTGTTGGGACCAGTGCCTGGTGCGATTGCCCGTGGCCCTAATAATAATAATAAGAAGAAGAAAAAATCCACACAATAACAGTAGTGCCCGGTGCGATTTCCCGTGGCCCTAATTAGAGTTTCATCATCAAGCACAAATTAACTAAGATTTGAATTTAAATTATCCATCTGCTACACTTTTGCCCTGAGGCACCCCGTCCCCCAAATACACCCTCCCACTTACACAGAGGCCTATTTTAATTCTTACATTTAGTAATAAGCAGTGATGGGCAAATTACTTTGAAAAAGTAACTAATTACAATTACAAATTACTTCTTAAAAAAGTAATTGAGTTAGTAACTCAATTACTCTATTATAAAAGTAACTAATTACTAGGAAAAGTAATTTTTGCGTTACTAAAACAAAGTAATATGTCAAAGAATTCGGCTTTTTAGAAGCATGTTTCACACGCCAGTTTCATAGAGTAGAACAGCATAGAGAGATAATTAACCTTAAACAAATATCCTTTGCCATGGGGGGGATATGAACTTCAATAATTCAATTTATTGCTCATCAACATAATATTTATTGAAACTGACACATCAGCAACTGGCATAACAATCCCTTTCAGACCTGATATCAAATATGGACAAACGCTTTCCTCCCGGGCATAACGTGCACTTCAAATACAAGTTCTTCCCCTTTCTCTCAACGATGGTGAAGTAGTGTTTATATTTCCACTTGCTAAACGCCGACTTTCCCACTTTATCCTCCTCTTCTGTACTCGCCATTTCTTCTCTGTCTATCACTTTGGTTTTACCGGTCGAAAGTTGTGTGTGTGCGCCGCACAGAAGCTACGTCGGTTTGTGTGTAAAATAAACTCCTACAAGGATTCGTCAATGATGTCACGCAGCTATACATCGTCAAGTCAGTTACTTCCTTGTTCCATATTCGCAAAACATGACCTGTCTTATCCTTGGTATTTATCGAAACCGTGTTGTACTAGTGTGCTCTCTACTCTGCAGCCCGCTTATGAAGTGAGGAGGAGGAAAGGAAGAAAAGAAAAAACAATCGCCTAGAACTCATGCTGGCTGCAGGCTTTTTTTTTTTTTTTTTTACCATGATCGCGCTGGGGCCCCGATTTTAGTAACGGCAACACAAGTCATGTTAGTAACGGAAACGGCGTTAGTAACGCTGGATAAAGTAATTAATTAGATTACAAATTACAGAGGAATGTAACGGCGTTACGTAATCGCGTTTATTCTAACGGCGTTAGTCTCAACACTGGTAATAAGTGATGACATGTTTCACTTTAATCAGATGTGGGTGTAATGTGGTGGAAAACAGCATTAAGACCAGACACGTGTTGAGCAGACCCAGGGAGAAATATAAACTTGAGCATCTCTGAAGACAAATTTAATATTTTTATTATAATCTGTGATATCCGCTCTCTTGCCTTGAGGGAAGCCGCTCAGTGCAGTGAAGACAATACAATGCTCAATGATGGAGATGTAAAATTACATAGGCGTATTTACATATGTATAAGCCACTGCCACCTTGTTGCATAAAACACAAAACACCATCAAACATGCAGGATTATATTATTTTTTGCACTGAGGACACTAATTAAATCAGAATCAGAATTTCTCTCTAAAACTGTTTCAATAATTACTGAACAATATCAAGTTGACACATGGCGGGGTTTATGACCTGATGGCAGTGCAGTACAGGTTATAGGTTCTACAGTTTGTTTCCTTGCCCTGCTGACCAGGCGACATTATCACAGGGCCGAGGCTGGTTTTGGTTTTGCTCTGGACCCTCCTGCAGCTTCCTCCGCTCACTGAGCCCTGCCAGCTGTGTTACTGCCTCCCGCTCTACCTTTTCATCATCGGCTTCTTCTATCACCAATTTCCTTTTGCCAAGAGCTTCACAATGCCTGGAACAATTTAAAATGAGGATGTTGCTTCAGATTTCATCACTTTAATTAGTTGAGTTTAAATAAAAGAGCTGAATATGATGATTATTTAGAGCTGCGGTGAGGACCGAAGCGGCTGGCAGTCTTCTCCTGCCTGCAGTCAAAAGTCTCAGGAACCCTCATTTTACGCATTTCCATCTCACCGCAGGGAACAGCGATGGTCCACCTGCTTCACACTGCTGCAGCTTTTAAACTGCAGATTGGGTCAGATACACTTTGCATTTTCAGCAGTGATCTTGTACAAACCAGTGACCCAACAATGGACTACATTTGCTTTCTTTAGTGTCACACGTGAGGCTCTGAGGTCAGAAGGCAACAGAGGTGGGCGCATGACGTCTGTCCGACTACCCATTTCTCCGACCATACATTTCTTTATTTTTGCGTCCATTAGTCCGACCTCCCACTTCTCCGACTTAAGTAGCCCTAACCTAGCCTGGCTCTCGCCAGACCCTTGTAGTTCCGCAAAGCTACGCCAGAGGCGCTACGCTCAGCTTCGCACAAGGGTCTGGACTCGAGGCCAATGCAAACTTCTTCCCCGGAGCAAAAAATAATGAACCAATCAGGATCGCCGGGCAGGACTTTCTGAGGTGTGACGTAGCGCTGAAGCGACTGTTTGAGTCAAACAACAATGGCGGCTCGCAGTGAGTGGCTGAAGTAGCACGTCATTCAAGATAACGGACAAGTGGTTTATCCAATCACATACAAGATTTTTTTTACAAGGCCCCGCCTTCTGAAATGAATCGCCTATGGAGCAGTCCCAGACCCTTGTGTGGAGCTCAGCGTAGCTTTGCGGAACTACAAGGGTCTGGCGAGAGTCAGGCTAGCCCTAACCCTTAACCGTACCCTAAACCTAACCTTAACACTGTAGAATGGGTAGTCGGAGAAATGAGCCGTCGGACTTTTGGGCAGTCGGACTGACGTATGCTCCCCAACAGAGGTTGTGAAACCTCCTATAGCAAATTCAAACCACAAATTCACAATGACTGCAGGCGAAGAAAAAGAATATGGCATAACAAACTAAGATGCAACAATGCAATAAAAGTCAGTGGGACTGTGTAAATTACAGTAAACAAAATCATGTTGAACTCTTAAATCAGTGTTCTTTCAGATAACACTACAAAGAACATGCATATGATGTTCCAAAGGTTGCAGTCACAGAAGAGCATAAGGTGGTTTCAAATGTTATAGCTCCTAACCAGATGCATAATCAGGACATTCCTGGGGGTAATGAGGAAATAAAAGAACTAATTTGGGTTTATGAGGGTCTTTGGAGCTGTTCTCCGGGATGAAACTGCAGGATATTTGAGAGGTGAACTGGGTATGGTGATCCACTATTAATACAGGTTTTTGAGGATTTGTGAGCCATGAGAAGATTTTCCCATGGAGAACTTTTCTCAAGAAGTGTTTGTGTAGTTTTTTTTGTTTGTTTGTTTGTTTTTGTTGTTTTAAGCTTCCTGAGTGGATTACACTTCATCTTGCAGATTTGAAGTACTGCAGGATGTTCCTGAGGTTTCTTGAGGTTCTTGACTGTTTTGAGGAGGTTCCGGTGGGTTCATTCAACTTCTATGGATCATTAGGGATGATATATTCTGGTTTTTGGAGAGTTTCTAAAGCAGTTTTCAGAGATCCTTTGAGGAAGTTCTTGTGTCTTGATGAAAAAGCTCTGCCAGTTACACCTCTCGTTAATGAATTATCATGATGATGTGATATTGCTAGAAAAGCTGAGGTCAACAGGGTCATGCTCTCAAACAGAGATCTGTGCAGGTGAAGCAGACAGGTATGACTCAGGCAGCAATTATTTGATTCAGTTCATTGTAGAACATGGGTTTTTTCTCCAGAAGCAGGGTGGAGCACTGTGACTGACAAAGACACCTCACCCTCTTAACACATCTTTATATGACTAGGAGCAGCCTGAGGGCCTAATCCTCCCCTCAGCTCCAGACAAACCTCACAGACAATTTTCTTATTTATCTGTGTTGTTTCTAATGTTTCACTCAGCAGGTTCATCACAGTGAAACAGGAAAAGAAAGGCCACTGTTATGTAACAGTGTAACACTAATTCCTGCTGCCGCCTCTTTCCTTCCTGACAACAAGAGCAAAAAGTGTTGCTGTCCTGTCCTGCTGCTAACTGGCTAAACTGGAAGCTGACTGTCCACTTTATTAGGTACACCTTAGAAATGCAATGCAATTCATCAGAACACATCAGCCCTAAAGTCTTGCGTGACATCCAGCATTGAGATGCTAGATTGCAGCGCTCACTTGCTCGCTCGAGCCGAAGTGACGGCCTCCGAACACATTCACAAACTAACAACAGATAACAATAACTTGAGCGATTAATACTATCATGTTTTGTTTTTGTTTTTTTTATCACACGTGCAGACTTCCACTCATGCCTTTCAGTCATATTTCACAGCAAAAAGTTACACAGGAGGACTTACAGTATGTGCCAGTTATGCAGTCCCTGTGAAGGAAGATCAGAGCACAAACGTACACGGACATAGATGTGCATCTCCTGTAACAAAGGCATTGTGCTCTCCAGCCGGTTCACCTGCAGCTCCAAAGAGGAGCTGTCAGAGGAGCCTCTGCTGTTCCTCTCTCTTCAGCCTGGTGTTTGGCTGCACTTTGTATAAAAACAGTTCAACATGGGAAGATGATGAGCGCGATGAGAGCAGCTCAGCTGTAGCACCATGTGTGTGTGTATTTTATAACGGCAAAAAAAAAACATTGTTGATCGTCCTCTGATAGAGGATTGGGTTGCTGGTCGGCACAAGCCTAGTCACAGACAATATAGCGTTTGAACCAAGTCTGTCCTTGTGGGAGGTTGCATCATTTCACCCTCTCCGTTTATAAAAAACACTGCGTGCACCAGAGATGGGGACTCGAGTTTGCGACTCAAACTCGAGTCGCACTTAGGTTGCACTCACAGAGACTTCAGACTTGACTTGGACTCGTGCCCAAAAGACTTCAGACTCGACTCGGACTCGTGTTTTGAGACTCGTGAACAATCATTATTTTTTTGGCTCGTGCCTCCCTCCTGACAGAACGACCGACGATCTTTTTTTTTTTTTTTTTTTGCCGTTAACAAACTACTAGCGGAGCAGCGCCACATGGCCGGTAACGTTATTCAGATGGAGGTTAGATCTTCATATTGAACTCCTACAGAGTGCAGCAACACCAGTGTCTAAAGAGAGAGGAACAGCAGAGCTCCTCTGACAGCGCAGTCAGCTGCGGGTGAGTGACAGGTGACTGTGAACTGGTTTTTTTTTTGTTTTTTTTTTAAATAGCGGCACCGTCCGTAGCCTACATGTGAGGTACAACGTCCGTTTGTTGTCAGACCTTCCGTCACAGGGACTAGCTGCTGCATAACTGGCACATATCAGGCTACTGTAGGCTAAATCCTCCTGTTTATTTATGTTTTTGCTGTGAAATATGACTGAAGGCTCGTATGGAAGTCTGTATGTGTCGACACGTCCCCATGAGTTGACGGAGCTAATTAAAAAAATAATAACAACCAGTTCTTCTCTCAGAAACATGCGGTTCCAGAAAGGTTTTGCTGCACATAAAGATGTGAGCTATACCATCCAGATCTTATGACCTATAATTAACAGCCTAAATCATTTTCCATGTTGTTCATCTGGGTTTTCTGAATTCAACAAAGCAAAAAAAAAGAGAAAAGGCCAGTGCAGAGGGACAGAGCAGCCTTGATTCTTTCTTGACTCAGAATACAGTTTCCTTTAAAGGAGCTTTCATATATGTGTTTTCTTCATATTGCATTGCAATATCCTGTTTAAAGTGATCATATAATAAACAACTAATCAATACTGTATAGATAAAGGAGTGATAATAACCTACAGTAAATACTTTGAATTTCTTAGATATAGCTGTGCAGTATCCTTAGTAGACCGGATAACAGCAGATGATAGAAGGGTCATTACAACCAGAAGAGACAGGAGACTTTAATTTTTTAGAGACTTGAGACTTGACTTGGACTCGTGACCAAAGACTTGAGACTTGATGAAGTCTCACCCCTCAAAGACTTGAGACTTGACTTGGACTTGTGACCAAAGACTTGAGACTTGACTTGGACTTGCAAAAAAAGACTTGTGGACATCTCTGGCGTGCACACCATAGACTGTAAAAAGAATGGACGTAGCGTCCGTGACGTCACCCATTGGTTTTGGTGAGTCTGTTTTGTGCCGCTACTACGGGGGTTTGAACCGCGCCATGTTGGATTTGACTTTCCATATTTGGAGCGGTGTGGCCGTTAGCCGGCCGAGAACCCGCCCACTGGCCTCGAAGCAGCGGTCTCCGGACCTGTCACTCAACGTTTCCGCGCCCTAATTGGCCAGAATTTTAAACCTAATAACAGTAAAACGGTAGAGTTAAAAAAAAATTCACCCCCCTCAGAGTGTGTGCGGGGGTAGAAACTATCGGTTGAGACCAAAAACCGTAATGGTACCAGGCTTTTAACATGTTTATTGAGGACGTAAAGTCGGCTATTTTAACATGGGGGTCTATGGAGAGTTGCTCCCTTCCGGTACCAGCTCCCAGAGGAAGCCGGGGGGATTGCAGTTTTTTGAACACGGAAGTGAGCTTCACTTCTCAGACCGACAACTGCCCCCTTGGTGCACACCAGTCCGTTTTCAGAAAACGTTTCGTTTACACTAACCCGTGTATATATGCCGTCAAGAGCATGCCAAACCTGTAGGTGGCAGTGTAGCGAGAAGCTCAAGCCCACGTCAGCCAATCAGAATCCCGCACATGATCCCCGCATAGCAACCTGATAGCAACAGCAACAACAACAACGTCACTTGCTCTCCTTGTGTGTAAAGTTTTAATATTTTTTCATGCGAGAAAGTAACTGTTTAGATGCCAAATATACGGCCAGTTTATCCAGACGACGGCTGTTTAGAAGTTTGCTCCGATGTTTCTCGGAGAGGTGAAGCTTGAAGCTTTTTTTTTTTTCGGAGAAGTGAAGCTCCACCTGTGGAGCAACGACCGGGACATCACAGAGGCAGTGTCCGCTCTGCAATGCTGCTCGGTCGGCCAGCCTCTGTCGTCCTCCCGTGGGACAAAACTATTGCTAATTAACTTACCCGCAGGTTTTTAGAGGTTTACCACCGGCTGGTTAAATTATTTTTAGGAGATAAATGTTGGTCTCATTGATGAAATCTAACAATTGTGGCAGTAGCAGTTTGTTTGAATGAAAAGTGAAGCTTCATGTGTGTTAACTGTTACTGGACAGAAGAGCAGCTCAGCCTCGGGACTCTGTACAGAAATCACCCCATTTAACGTTACATAAATAAATAAATGTTTTACAATGAACACATCAGTCTGCATTAAATTCATTCATAATCATTATTATTATTTATTTATTTTATTAAGTTATGTAATATGGTTACGGTTAGACGTCAGGGTCTGACGTCGGCTACCCAAATCTCTGTTTTTCTCCGTTTACATGCAAACGTGAAAACGGAGTTTTCCTAAATCTCCACCCTGGCCGGAGTTTTTAAAAAGCATCGTTTTCAGGGGCGTTTTCTCCGTTTGCGTGTAAACGGAGGGCGTAAACGATGGTTAATGTCTCCATTTTTAAAAATACCCGGGTACGTATAAACTGGGCCCCAGTCAGTGGTAGGAGAGGATGTGGGCATGTGTCTGTGTGGAGGTGTGTACAGTATGTGTGTGTCACTGGGGGGCCGTAGGGGCGGTAATTAATATCACCTGCACCTGCTTGTAGTTTAGTTTTGTGCTTGCAGAGAGGAAGTGAGTAGGGTGGCGTCATTTTCTGTTGACCACAATTCAAGTCCAGTTTTACAACATCTCAGACCATCAAGTAAGTCAACCTCTTTATGTGAATAAAGCAACTCAAACAGTGATGCATTTCTTTGGACATTGCGTATCGGACAGATCCCCCTATCCCAGCCTCTCAGCGGCAAATTGTTTCGTTGGATGGCCGCTGCAACAGTCCCCTTTCGCAGGGGTTAAAGTTCTCCGTCGCCACGACGGAATTTCCGTCAATGAGAAAAAATGAGGGGAGAAAAAAAAGGCTACACGTGTTTGTGTTGTGGTTTACTAACACTGCTCTCAACCAATAAAACTAGCCAGGACCGTTGGTTTTCAACGGGGATGTGGGGGGGCGGCGCGAGCACAGTAGGAGGGGAGGGTGGAGGTCGGCTCCCGGTCGGTAATTTCTCCTGCTAATCAGTGAAGTAAAAAAGTAAGATTGTGGGGGATATTTTTTGCACTATCTGGCAACCCTGGCCTGCCTGCACGTATGAGCCCGGTGACGTGACTGTCACTCGCTGGAGGCAGATACCGGTACGTAGTGTTATGATTGGATGTTATTACATGTTTGACCGCTAGGCGGCAGTACTGGTTTGTAGTCAGCCTACCGTACCATATAACAGAGTAGAGCAAGACTGCATTGAGCCACATGTATGTTGTTGAGAACGTGAGACATTAAACTAAGTTACTTGCTATCAACACGGCCTCATCCTTGGAACATGAACATGACATGGTACCAGGAGTAAACTCGAATGAACGACATGGATTTAAAACCACCGGAAAGTTTGAAATTAACGGGGAATGTCGACGAGAACTGGCGCACCTTCAAACAGCAGTTTCACCTGTATGTTGCGGCTATGGGACTTGAGGCAAAGCTGGAAGCAAGAAAGGTAGCGCTGCTGCTAACGATAGCAGGGCCACAGGCCATAGAAGTATTTAACACGTTCGTGTTTGACAGTCCTGAAGATAATGAAAAGTTGGATGTAGTGCTTAGCAAGTTTGATACTCACTGTTCTCCGAAGAAGAAGGAGACGTACGAGAGGTACGTGTTTCGGTCTCGTACACAGTGGCAGCATGAGCCCTTCGATAGCTTCCTGACGGACTTGCGGCTAAAGGTGCAGTCCTGCAACTTTGCGACGCTGAAGGACTCCATGATCTGGGATCAGATTGTCTTCGGCGTGGAGGATAAAAAGGTCAGAGAGAGGCTACTACGGGAGATGGAGCTGACGCTGGCAGGAGCCATTAAGATCTGCCAGGCGAGTGAGCTGTCCCAAAGGCACGTGAGGACGTTCAGCGAGGTGTCTGCAGTCGCCTCGGCGCAGAGCGACAGCGCGGCAGTGGTTGGAGCAGTGTCGTATCAGCGGAGACGGCGCACACAGACCCGGCCTGCACAGCAGGAGGACGTGATGATAAACTGCAAGCGCTGCGGCTCACAGCACAAGCCTAGACAGTGTCCAGCGTTTGGTAAGCAATGCTCCAGTTGCCAAGGCAAGAATAATTTTGCTAAACACTGCTTCTCCAAACAGAAAGAGGGGAAGAAAGGAAAAACTGTAAACTTAATAGACGAGCCTGATCTCAGTGACACGTTCTTTGTTGGAATGGTGAATTGTGAAAGTGAACAAATAAATAAACCAGACAATGTAAATGTTGTCACTAGAGAAGATAAGTGGATAGCTCCTCTAATGATAAATGGGACTGTAGTCACCATGAGATTGGACACTGGTGCGAAAGCAAATCTCATAAGCATGTGTGATGTGAAGGCAATGAAAAATAAGCCACAAATAAAAAGAAAAGAATCTGGACTGAAAGACTACAATGGGCGGCCAATCAAATGTTTGGGCACATGCAGGTTGAATGTCACGGTTAAAGGAAAAGTGCACCACCTATTCTTCTTTGTTGTGAATGAGGGACGTGAATCACTTCTGGGTGACAGAGCCTGTGAAGAACTGGGTCTTGTGAAAAGAGTGTATCGCATCATCCCAACCATAAACCCAACAAATGACTCTATGGACACAATTGTTCAGAACTTTTCAGACGTTTTCAAGGGTTTTGGTGTTTTGCCCTTCACATACAAAATACAGTTGAAAGAAGGAGCCCAACCAGTTGTGCATGCAGCACGCAGAGTTCCTGCTCCACTGAAAGACTGCCTAAAGAAAGAACTCGACAGAATGATCATGCTAGGAGTGATCAAAAAGGTTAATGAGCCTACAGACTGGGTCAACTCAATGGTCATCACAAAGAAAAAGAATGGTGAGTTGAGAATATGTATGGACCCTAAAGACCTAAATGAGAGCATAAAGCGTGAACATTATCAAATACCTACACGTGAAGAGATCATCAGTGAAATGTCAGGTGCCAGCTACTTCACGAAGCTTGACGCCTCACAAGGCTTCTGGCAGCTGAAAGTGGATGAAAGCAGCACCAAGTACTGTACCTTTAATACGCCCTTCGGCAGACACTGCTTTCTCAGTCTGCCTTTTGGAATCAAGTCAGCACCTGAAATATTTCACAGAGCGATGGAGCAGATCATCGAGGGCTTGGATGGAGTTCGAGTCTACATTGATGACATCATCATATGGGGGGTCCACAGCCCAAGAGCACAATGGAAGGCTGATCAGAGTTATGGAGCGCATACAAGAGTATGGACTAAAACTCAACAAGAGTAAATGTGAGTTTGGTGTTCAAGAGATCCTCTTCCTTGGAGACAAGCTGTCTGCATGTGGTGTCCAACCAGATAAAGACAAAATACATGCAATACAGAACATGCCAAGGCCCACAGACAAGACAGGGGTGCTACGCATCATGGGGATGGTGAATTTCATAGGTAAATTCATTCCCAATCTGACAGCAAAGACATCATGCATACGAGAGCTTCTGCACAGGGACTGTGAGTTTAAATGGACAGTGAAACATGAGCATGAGTGGCAAAAACTCAAGAACACACTGACCACAACACCTGTGTTGTCATTTTATGACCACACGAAGAGGATAAAAGTGTCTACAGATGCTTCCAAGGATGGTATTGGTGCCGTTCTACTCCAGGCTGAGGGTGAGCACTGGAAACCGGTAGCCTATGCATCTCGGGCTATGACAAAATCTGAATGCCGATACGCTCAGATCGAAAAAGAATGTTTGGGAGTGGCGTATGGTTTGGAGCGGTTTCATAGTTACGTGTACGGCCTGCCGTCTTTCACAGTTGAAACTGATCATCGACCGCTGGTCGCCATCATCAAAAAGAATCTGAACGAAATGTCTCCACGGATTCAGCGGTTAATGATGAAGATGCAAAGGTATGATTTTGAACTGATATATACTCCAGGTAAACACCTAGTCCTTGCTGATGCCCTATCCAGAACAACTACAGGCGATAGTGTGAGTGCAACAGACGAGGACATACAGTGTCACGTGAACATGGTGTCGGCTACACTGCCTGTGTCTGACACAAAGTCAAGACAAATAGCGGAGGCTACAGCAAAGGATGCTGAGCTACAGCATGTCATGAGGAACATGGATGAGGGATGGCCGGCTGGTTCATGTCCACAATTTTACCATGTCAGAGGTGAGCTTAGTACTGTGGATGGTCTGCTGTTGAAAAAGGGCAGGATTGTTATTCCACGGGCTTTGAGAATGGACATGTTGCACAGGATACATGAAGGCCATCTCGGCATCAAAAAGTGCAAAAGGAGGGCGAGAGACACGGTTTTCTGGCCCGGACTGAACAAAGACATTGAAACACTTATAAGTAAATGTGAAACATGCCAGAAACACAGGAACAAGCAGAGCAAAGAGCCTATGGTGGTAGCTGAGGTGCCAACAGCACCATGGCACAAAGTAGGAATGGACTTGTTTCATCTCAGAGGTAAAGACTATTTAGTGGTAATGGATTATTACTCAAACTTCCCTGAGATGGCACTACAAGCAAGCTCAACGTCAACTTGTGTCATAACACATGCTAAATCTATCTTCGCCAGACATGGCATCCCACACACCGTGGTGAGCGACAATGGCCCCTGCTTCAGCAGCAAAGAATGGCAGAAGTTTGCAATGCAATATGATTTCAAGCATGTGACGTCAAGCCCACACTATGCACAATCAAACGGGCAAGCTGAAAAAGGAGTTCACATTCTCAAGCAACTCCTAAAGAAAGCGGCTGACAGTGACTCGGATCCGTATCTGGCTTTATTGAGCTACAGAGCATCACCTCTTCAGTGCGGCCTATCACCAGCTGAACTGCTGATGAAGAGGAAGCTCCGAACAACATTGCCGAGTCATCAAAACGACAAATTAAAGCAAAAGAATCACTCAAAGATTGAACATAAGCTACGACAACAGAAAATGATGCAAAAGTCATTCTATGACAGAACAACCAAGCATCTCCCTCCACTGAAGACCAACAACACAGTCAGGATTGAGGATGCTGATGGATGGAGTACAAAAGCGACTGTCCTGCAAGAAGTTGCTCCACGATCGTACATGGTGAAAACTGATGATGGACAAATCCTCAGACGCAATCGTCGCAGTCTGTTAAAGACTCCTCAAGGGACTGTTGGTGAGCTCAATGTAACCTGTGGTGAATCTCAGGTAATTCCCACACCTACTATGGACTGTAACACTGACTCTCACACACCTACTCCAAGCGAACCTGAGTTAAGAAGGTCCACAAGAGAAATCAGAAAGCCTGATAGACTGAACTTACAAACAAAAAAAATTCAATATGCATGTTAAAGATGTTGAACAAAATGTATATTGATTGATGTTGTGAATGTGTTCTAAATGGTCTAGCTTTGGCTTAGATATGAGTCATGCAATCTGATATAAACTGTTTATACTGCATATGTGTTGCAGAGTTATGCTGAATGTGAAATGGTTAAAATAACTGACACAGCTAATGTGATGATTCATGTTAATGCATTTTACCTTAGAAAAAGGGGGATGTTATGATTGGATGTTATTACATGTTTGACCGCTAGGGGGCAGTACTGGTTTGTAGTCAGCCTACCATACCATATAACAGAGTAGAGCAAGACTGCATTGAGCCACATGTATGTTGTTGAGAACGTGAGACATTAAACTAAGTTACTTGCTATCAACACGGCCTCATCCTTGGAACACGAACATGACACGTAGTAGCGTTGGGTTTCCTGCCGCTGTTGACGTCGGCACGACCTGTTGGTCTATGTTGGTCCGCTGCCGCGGTCCGGGCGGACGTGGACGTGCATTCGGTTTCGTTTTTTTTTTTTTTTTTACCGTGCATGTCCGCGGTGCATCGCTGCACGGACAAATAGCAGAGGAAACGGGCCCTTGAATGGCTGGTCCAGACCCCTAGATTAATGCCTTGAGATTTGTTTTTGCTCCCCACTAGACCAGTTCTGAGTTCAGTTTAAGTTTCATACACTCCAGCCATTCTTGCCTTGTTGCCTTACAATGATAGGAACCTTAGTCAGTAGGCCTACTCAATGTTTTTTTTTTCTATCTGAAACAGAGTACACCAGAATGAACACCAGAGTACACCAGAATGTTGTTCTCAGAGTACACCAGAATGCTTCATTTACGTGTTAAAATCACAAATTTTTTCTGGGGGGGAATGCCCCCAGACCCCCCTACAGGGGTTTGGTGACTCACCTTTTTGACCACTTAAGAGCTTGCAGGCAGTGTGCATCTTCAGGTTTATGCATATGCAGAATCATTTATTGAAGAATCAAAGAAACAACACTTTTAGAACAAAGTTCCTTCATCAGGTTTAAAATACAAGGCAAAAATGACGACAATAATGCACACCGGATGAAGGAACGCTGAGTGGGGGGGGGCTTGCAAAAAAAATTTAAGTCAAAAGAGTCAACTCATTCGAAGCTACGAGAAAGCTTTCATTTGTATGTGATTGTGATTAGACTTCGGTTAATATATATTTATGAAAGCAATATTTGATTTTTGATGATAAAAAGCAAGTAGCAGCCATTTTGAATTCTTATGCTTATGGCTTTTGGGATTCGTCCGACATTTCTGAGTTGGAGATCCAACTTCAGGTGGCGCTCCAGAAATTCCAAATCAGAGCTCGGAAATTACAACTTCCAAGTACAATTAGAGCAAAAGCTGAGTTTGTTTGGTTTATCATAATGTCAGTATCACATGATTCAAATATTATTACAAACATGGAGGAAACAACAACGAGGAGTTTTGGAAAAGCGAAGCGTTTTCACACTACATTTATGAGCCTCCGCGCGCTCCGTGAAATTCTTTGACCGGCGCAAGACAGACTCATGTTTTCATTCATCAAGAATTAAAGCAGTACTTAAGAACTTTCAATTTTGGTTGAGTTTGGCGGCGCCAGTGGCCCAAAGCGGTAGTGTTTTGCCTGAAGGAAGACTCCATTTCCCATGAACACTAGCGTGAAGCCCTGTAAATATCCTGCATTAAAATTAACAGAAGACATCAAAACTAAGTTTCTGTTTCCAGTGGATCATTTCAAAGTGAAAACACAAACATAATCCATTGCTAAAGTGCCGTTTTGCCTGCTCCCTCCTTGTTGTGGTGAAAGTGAAACTTAAAGCATAAGTAAGCGATCCGGTCGTTTTGGCTAATGCTGCGTTCCAGGTCGGCTTTTGAAACCGTAAATTACAGCTTCACGTCACGACTTACGACTTTGTAGCGTTCCAGGCAACCCACTCGTGTTTTTCCGACCTGCTTTACCTGTGAAAGTGCACTATAACAGCCACTCGTAACTTCCGACCCGTGAACTCGTACCAGATCAAACTGGTACGAGTTCACAGGTCGGAAAAACACGAGTTACGAGTTGCCTTGAACGCACCATAACGTCTTGTCAGCCGATGGAGTTAGCAGCCCCCGCCCTCGTCATGGATCTATTGGTCCTCGTCCCTGCACACACAGCTCTTCATGCCGTTCTCTCTCCTCATTGGATAAAACTTGTAGGATACGAGAAAAGTTTTCTCCTCGGCTCAGAGCAGAGCAGAGTGACTGAGAGACCCGTGTTTCGGTCCAAACACTCTATAGAAGTGATTGCTGTCGGAAGATATAACTATTTAAGATTTATATTAACACAAAAATATCGCTTACTTCTGCTTTAAGTGAGAGCAGGGTTCCTACCATGCTCCTCAAAGCTGCTTAGTGCCAGAGAAAGAGATACAGACCCCCTCAGACCACGACAGAGGTGTCATTCAACTTGTTGTAAGTCGATGTATCATCACAAAAGTTATGAAAATATTTTATGAAGGTTGAAAAGTTACTTAGTGCTGGTTTAAAGTCAGAGGTTGGAAGACGATCACATACCGTCGTAGTTCCCACCATAAACGGCGATTCGGCGGCGTTATTCTCATGACTCGCCACGAAACCAAAAGTAAAGAAACGCTGGTCGGCTCGACCAGCATTTCCACCACCACTAATAATAACAAAATAACGATAGAGACAAAACAATATATTTATCGAAAATGGGCCCATTAACAAGTGGTAACGTCGATTCATCCACATTAACGTGAGACTTTTAAATAACCAAATAGAAACTCCTCGTCCCTTTAAACTGGGTCCGTCAGTTTTTTTGTCCCTGGAAACACTTGTGTTGTGTGTTGTGAGTTTTTGCAACTCATGTGTTGTCAGATTTATTACTTTGTTTTCTGAATTTGTAGCACATCTGCGGTTGCAGTGCAGTGTTTTGAGGCCTCAGGACCAACATAGGAAACATTTTTTAGTGTGTTTACTCAAGACGCCATGCAGCAATTATGACAACATTTTGCAAGTTGCTCTCATTTTCTTTGTAGCCTGAGACTAGTCTGAGTGATAGAGGCAGACAACCACAGGGGGGTAAATCTAGTTTTCTGGATACTTCAATTGAAGTTCCCTCACAGTTTGAATTTACATCACCGTGTTGCACGTAAATCACGAGTGAAGCAACAGAAAGCAATTTATGTAGCTCAGCATTTACAGAATAAATTCTGAGAGCTGTCCAACAGGTGAGACCCCGCCATTGGCCGGCAGGTCCTACATTATGTGCTCTGCTGGAAGTGGAACACCTGAATGAAAAGTAGGCTCAGATACTGGCTTCGGGGGGAAGCGCAGCTTGTGTGACCTGTTCATACGTGGTGTCATTAAATAGAAGGTGGAGCTGCAACGCCTCTATCATCTTCTCTCTACCTCATCAGTCACTGTTCACACTGTGGAGCTTGAGTGTCCACCTCTCTGCCTCCTCCCTCCTCTGTTTCGGCTCTGACAGCAACCATAATTTATCTCGACAGGGAGTGAAGCTTGCAGTAGCCGGTTCATCCTTGCTGCGAACAACACAGAGACACTGACAAACAATTGAAGAAAAGGACAATGGGTTCACAGAACGAGTCTGACTGAGGTGATAAATACACAACTTCAGCTGTGATGTTATATCACATCACTGGATAAACAACTGAAAAAGTATAATCCCATAATTTACAAACTGTTGTAAACCTCAACTGCCCTTCCGGCATTGGAATTATCAATTTCTCCTGATGTGATTATGAAAAATCACATTAAAGCTATAGTGCGTAACTTCTGTCGCCCCCTAAAGGATTTCAGCGTTATTACAATGATACGGCCGGCACCTATGGCCCGGTGTAACCCTCCCCTCCCCCCTCTCCCCACTGCCACCCCTGTAGCTGCATGATACCGGTAATGCACATCACACACAGTAACAGTAACACTCGCAACACACCACATGCTGCTGGTCACGGACCACAGTTCACGGACTATAACACTCGCGACTCGCCGCACACTGCTCGTCACAGCACACAGACCTCCGCAGTAAGTTACACACAGCAACACGGGCTACACACCTTGTAACTTACTGCTAACGATGTGGCTAACACCAGGCTGCTAACAGGTGTTGCTTCTAGCAGCAGCAGAGCGCTCTCCTCCATCCTCCCTTCTCGTTGTCAGGTAAAACAGAGTAAAACACGTCGTTTCAGTCGTTTCCTGTCCGCCAGCGCGGGAAAGTCGCTCCAAGACAGTAAATACAAAAAGAACAAATACTGAAAAATACCGCGAGGCGTTTGAGGAGCCGAACGGCTTAATCAGCGTTGTATCATCTCCTCTTGTAGTGGCTTGGGTGAAACGGATATTTACAGACACGTAGACGTTACGCACTATAGCTTTAAGAGTTCCTACAGAGGTGTTTTAAACTTTAATATCTTCTGTTATGATTTAGCTTAACATGTTTTTCCACACAAAAACTGGTCTGGATCTCTCAAATCCTCTGACTCAAGCTTTGAGTCCCGGCTTTTAGTTTGTTTATGTAGTGTGTTAGTGGTTGTTTCAGGTGAATTCACCCAGGTTGACAGGACTGGTTCCTCAGGTCTGTCTGTAACATATGAAACCCTGACTATGGCTATATTCACACTGCAGTTACAAGTGACCTGGAATTACATTTTCGCTCAAATGTGACCCATAGGCCCTATCCGATTTGCTATTGACAGTGGAGTGAAGTGGCATTGAATCTGACATTTTCAAGTCAGATTCAGATCCGATTTTTCCCAATGCGACCCCAGGGTGAACAGCTATGGCGGATTTGATGCAACTTTTTTGTCACTTTACAATATTTACTCTAGCTTTTGTTTTAAGCGGCGGCATGACCACACACACACACAGGGCAATAAAAAACCGGCTCAATAAAACGTTGGATAATTTGACATGTAGGACACATCCTATGATGTAGCTGATATGATAAACTTGACAAGCTCAACAACAGCTCTGTGCTCTCACTGTAACACCTAGGGCCAACAATGTATGAATGTGTCTCTGCAGACTCACACACCAGCACTGGGTTCAGCCGGGTCGAGTGGAAGGATCCCGGTACGGCAGGTTGCAGGGGTCAGATCTTTGGAGGAGATAACCGCAGCTGCATAAAGACATGAGCCACCACGTGTATGAAAGAGAGGGGAACTTGTACTGTCAAAATCAAAGTCATGGTGGAAATTTTCCTCCAGAAACATTTTTGATCACTTTTTTTTTATTAGATTCTGAGTAATCAAATTGATATTCGAGCAGTTTAAAGTTAAATGAGAACACTTGGTGCACATTTTTTCAGTACTCAACAAATCTCATCGTATTTGTTGGGTTCTATGAGTGTTTAGTGTGGGGCATGGTGTGTGTGTGTGTGTGTGTGTGTGTGTGTGTGTGTGTGTGTGTGTGTGTGTGTGTGCGTGTGCGTGGTGGTAAGTAAAAGTAAACTACAGGGTGTGCTCGTAATGATGAGGGAACATGTGATGTGTTTGAGGGAACAGTGGAGCTCTGTGACTCAGTGGAATCACACACATCACAGGACTCATGGTCAGTGTTAATGCCAGCGGTGACCGTGAACGCAGCATCACCGGTGCAGAGCAGAGCAGCTGTTATGTAACAGCAGAGAAGATAACAGCATCTGAATGCAGGTCACAGGATGGAGGAAAAATGCTGTTGTCAGTGGAGTGTAAACACCACAAGAGGTCAAAGGTGAAATCATTGTTTCTGTTGTTTGTCTTTTATTAATATGAATTAATGTGAATTCAATCATTCAATAAAGCAGCAACAAGCAGAAAAGCTGAACAGTTAAAGCAGAAGTAAGCGATCCGGTCGTTTTGGCTAATGCTGCATTCCAGGCAGGCTTTTGAAACCGTAAGTTACATCTTCAAGTCACGACTTACGTCTTTGTAGCGTTCCAGGCAACCCGCAACTCGCATTTCTCCGACCTGTTGCCTGTGAAAGTGCACTATAACGGCCACTCGTAACTTCCGACCTGTGAACTCGCACCAGATCGAACTGGTACGACTTCACAGGTCGGAAAAACACGAGTTACTGGCTGCCCTGAACGCACCATAACGTCTTGTCAGCCGACGGAGTCAGCAGCCCCCGCCCTCGTCATGGATCTATTGGTCCTCGTCCCTACGTCACCACATTCAGGCGCATCCCTTGGCTGCACACACAGCCCTTCATGCTGTTCTCTCTCCTCATTGGATAAAAATTGTAGGATACAAGGAAAGTTTTCTCCTCGGCTCAGAGCAGAGCAGAGTGACTGAGAGACCCGTATTTCGGTCCAAACACTCTATGTAAGTGATTGCTGTCGGAAGATATAACTATTTAAAACTTATATTAACACAAAAATATCGCTTACTTCTGCTTTAAAACAAGAAAAATAACTGCAGCTTTGAGTGAAGTTAACCAGGGTCAGGTCCACGGGGGGGTCAAAGATCGCAGATAACCCTGGCCCAAGGCCAATGGCTCCCATTCAAGGGTCAAGCACCGGTAAATGGTTGATGTTCATCATGACGATGAGCAGAGAACCTGGGACCTTCAGAGAAATGAAACAGTCCAACCAGTGTGATGTCAGTGTAAGATTAGTTACCGTATTTCCTCTAATAGTAGCCGGTATCTATTTAATAGCCGGGTCTGTTATAATGGCCGGGGGCGTGGTTTACACGAACAAATAAAGGCCGGCCCCAAATACAGGCCGGGTCAATGGGAAAAAAACAAACAAACAGAAAAAACCTGAATTTCAGTCACTGTGGATGCACTGGTCTCAGGCGGCCAAACACGGATGCAGTAACCCACAAGTGCCAGCAGATGGCAGTAGCTAGATCTGAAGTGCCACATGAACCCACGCTTCAAGGAAACAGTCACTGACAACTCGACCGAAGAGAGCTTTAGCAGCATGGCGTGTCACTACCCGATTTGCGACGCTACCCGATCTGTGACAAAACTGGTCACTTGTGCTCCAGCGTTTATTAGCCTAATCCTGTCCAGCTGATCGCTGCTGTTGCGGTACCTGCTACAGTAATGTGTAAAAAAATATAATTAATTGTAGGCAGAATGAAAACTGAGCACGGTAACTGTCAAATTTGAGCACCAGCATGAAACAGAGGAAGAAATAATAGCCTCTCTCAAATATAAGCCGGTCTCCAATACAGGCCGGTTCCCCTGGGCAGCTAAAGTAAATAAAGGCCTCGGCCTCTATTAGAGGAAATACGGTATGTTCATTTTGTCTTCTCAAATATATTAGTTATATTTTTCTTGTGTTCAGACAATAAAATCAAGAGTGATGTTACCTGCTTGACGGTTTCGACTGTGACTCCAGTCTTCCTCAGAAGCGTCATCCGACGTGCTGCTGACGTGTCATTTATCAGCTGGCCGGTTCGGCGGACCTGTCTGCCGAACCGACCACGCCCCCTCCGCCCTGGGTGGTCTCTGGAGCACGGAATCCCAGGTGTGAACGGGCCACCATCATAACAGAAGAAATAGACAGACAGGAGGAGGAAAAACACATACAACACGCACTCACACTTTGTCAATATCCTAGATGGGGCATAAACAAAGGAAAACAACAAGTCATAAACATACAGAAAAAGAAAAAAGACGGAGAAACAAAACACACGAGAAAGATAGTCGATAAACCCAAAGACGTCATAACCATACCATTAGAGGTAAGATCTTAAGCCCGAGCCCGAGCCCGAGCCCGAGCCCGACCCGACCCGAATTTTGGGTCGGGTCGGGTATAAAATGTCAATCATTACGTTCGGGTCGGGTCGGGCCGGGCTTCTCTCTCGCTGACTTTTTTTTTTTTTTTTTTTTTAATATATGTTTATAGAAATGTATAAACGATGTGTGGAGATACTAAACTGAGGAATACTTGTTATAAAATAAATAATTAGGGGGAAAAAAACAGAGAGGGCGCTGTAAGGTAATTGCTATTTAACTAAACAGGACAGGAGCCGCAGCGCAGAGCCAGAGCACGCTTTGAGCACGTGAAAGAGCCACTGGTGCATGCTTAGTGTCAGAGGCAGAGCCGAGTTAGTGGCGTGGGCCATGATGTGTAGGAAACACCGAGATTAAATCAGTAATCTTGTCACAACTCACTGTGATGTTGCTACACTAACATCACAGTGCGCCGACTTTGATGCGTTTCGAGGACCTGACTGAGTAGTTTGGCCACGAGACACCGTGGTCCACAAAAAAACAGAAGTCGCCTCATCACAACAACACGTACTGTACTAAACTCTTGCAATGACAATTCAAAGAACTCCTTCCTGTCTCTGTCTTAGAGAGGTAAGATCTTCAGCCCAAGTCTGTCTATTATCCACCCTGTCATTGCTCTTCTTTGTCTCTCTGCGCGCTCTCTCTCTGCGCTCTCTCTCTCTCCCTCTCCCCGTCTCTCTCTCTGCGCTCTCTCTCTCTCCCTCTCTCTCTCTCTCTTAAAGTGCCGCGCTAGATTCTTAAGGACGTACTCTGAGTCCTCACAAATAAAATATGAAATTTCGGGTTTGGTTCGGGCTCGGGCCTGCAAATCAAGTTAATTGCTCGGGTTCGGGCCGGGTCGGGCTTTAATCCCGCGGGCCTGGGTCGGGTCGGGCTGGATTTTTTAGGCCCGATCTTACCTCTACATACCATACATCCGGGGAATAACAGAACCAATACAACGGATCATGAAGAAACATCACATCAACACAGCAGTAAAACCACATACAAAACTCCGTCAACTACTAGTTCACCCAAAGGATAAAACAACACCGGACCAAAAATGCAACGTCATCTATGAAATACCATGCAAATCATGCAACAAAACATACATCGGAGAAACAGGGACGTCATTCAACATAAGGAAAAAAGAACACCAAAAAGAATGCGAAAAAGAGACAGCTGGACGATACACAAAAAGAAAAAGCAGAACAGGAAAACCTAAAATCACAGATCACTGCAGAAGAAATAACCACATCATGGATTGGGACAAAGGCAAAATCATCACATCAGAAACAAACAAGTTCAAACGCTGGATAAAAGAGGCCATAGAGATGAAACGGGCGAGGGACACCATCAACTGGGACGAGGGGGCGTACACTCTCTCGCACACCTGGGATTCCGTGCTCCAGAGACCGCCCATGGCGGAGGGGTGACAGGTCCGCCGAACCGACCAGCTGATAAATGACACGTCAGCAGCACGTCGGATGACGCTTCTGAGTGTGACAGTGGTGGTCCTTAGTGATGTGCAGATCGATACTAAAATATTGATACTTCCGATACCAGGTCTGTATGCTCTAGAATCGATACTCAAATGAAAATATCGATACTTTTGATACTTCAGTCATTTGTGGTAATGCATATCACAGTGAAACTCAGTGGAAAGTAACTAAACTATTGAGATCTTGTCTAAATGACACGCGGTTGATAGGTACTACTTTTTCTTCCGCCTGGGTAAGTGCGTAACGTGTAAGCGCAGCAGCATGCTGCTCACAAAGTCAGTCTTGTAGTAGCCTCGCATCACCAGGCTCTTCAGACAAGCGAAGAGCCTGGTGTCTGTTACCTCCGAATTAGTCTGCATTCTGGTTCCTGTCTGTAGCGGATACCGAAATCACCAGATTCACCAAAATAAAAGTGTTCACCAACATAAAACTTATAAAATAAACATTAACTTGTAACAATAAAAGCAAAATGTTAACTTAATGGCTCGGGGACTTTCTTGTAAATTATATTCCTGAAATTAAAGAGTTTTACCGCATTTTATTAGCATGGTGCTTTTATGTTGAAGGAAAGGTCTGTCTCTCTCGACCTGGATCCGTTTCCTACCAAAACAGCGAGTCAACGGCCCCAGACTAGTCTTGTAGAGTCAATGGCGGAGTGGAAACGAGTCATGTGTGGAGCAATTTCAGCGGCACAGACAGTGAAGCCGAAGTCTGTAATATCTGTGGGAAACTTATAAACAATATTATAAATAAATACATACATAAAAAAAATAATATAAATAATATGTTTATCAATTTCTTATTTAATTTATGGTTTTATTATTTCACATATGTTCTTTTTTTAGTGTTTAAAACACTATTTTCGGCTATATTCTAAACAAGGCCACTACCTCAATATAGTTCAGAGTTTAAAATAAATACGTTACTCTTAAGTCTTGCATCCTTAGGAAGCTATGACTTTATTTTATTTTATTAGATTTACGCGGCACATTAGGTGCATTTGCACAAAGTATCGGTATCGGATCGGTATCGCTGATACCAGCCTGAATTTTACTCAGTATTGGATCGGAAAGGAAATTTGTGGTATCGAACATCACTAGTGGTCCTGTCACTATGCCTCCAATTGATAATGTGCCCTGGCTACTTGGCCAAGGGGATGTCCCTTTGGGTGACTGGCAAGCGCGCATGACTCTTACCCGGGAGGTGTGGGTTCAATCCCCGCCCGGGCCCTCTTCACCTTGCCACATGAGGAAGACTGGAGTCACAGTCGAAACTGTCAAGCAGGTAACATCACTCTTGATTTCATTGTCTAAACACAAGAAAAATATGTCAGTGTGTTGTTGCCAGAGTTTGACCATGGACCCTCATGTCCCATAGACTCCCACCTAATAAGAATTTTGCTTTATAATGTTTGTTTTTTAAAAGAGAATGTTTAAAGCAGAAGTAAGCGATAACTTCTAACCTCTTGTCAGCCGATGGAGTTAGCAGTCCCCGCCCTCGTCCCTACGTCACCACATTCACGCGCATCCCTTGGCTGCACACACAGAGAGGACCGCCCCTTTATGCCGTTCTCTCTCCTCATCGGATAAAGGTTGTAGGATACAAGGAAAGTTTTCTCCTCGGCTTACAGCAGAGCAGAGTGACTGACAGACCCGTGTTTCAGACCAAACACTCTATATAAGTGATTGCTGTCAGAAGATAGAACTATTTAAGACTTATATTAACACAAACATTCCGCTTACTTCTGCTTTAACCAACAATCAAAATATTCATATGTCCTGTCACAGTCTGCTCTGCTAGTATTGCCTCTGGAAACTCACTTTAACTGCCTACATTCTCCACTCTGCCACCCCTCCATCAGCCTTACTGTTTCCTCCTGTTGTTCTCAGCTGCATTACTGTACCTCACCAATAAAGCCAGCATTTAAGCAGTCTAATTGTGTCTTCACATTGGGTTCTGATTGTTTTGTACTGACTGGCGTTTTAACTTATCTTGTCTCTGACCACCTCTCCTCGTCTCTTCCCAGATAAACGCAACAGTATTGACTATTGTCTGTCTACTTCCTGGGGCCTCATTTATCAAAGAGGGTGTAAAACTGCTACTAAATATTTGCGTAAGGCGAAAAGACGAAAATGGCGTACACCCTAAATATTTACACCTTTTTCAGATCAATCAAACTGTGCGTATGCACAACTCTCCGCAATAAATCACACCGGACCCAAGAATGGTGCACACGTGAACACACCTCTTACTCCACCCCCGGAACGCCTATATACAACTATATATGGTCAGCACGTGCATATTTAATTAGCCATGTGCTCTCTGTGGCGCAGCAACTTTTGTGACAACAAAGTGACAACGGAGACAACGGGCGGAGGGCGGGGGAAAGAAGCGGAACTTCTCCGCTTCTCCGAAAGCAGATAGGGGCAATAAATCAGTCAGAGAAATGGTCTTGCATTTTAATAAGCTACAATAAAAACAAAAACCTCCCAAATCTCAACAAAAGGGAGCAGAAAGAAGAAGAATCTTATGTAATCTGCCCGTTTATCCCAGAAAATCTTTTTTTTTTTTTCTTTTTACCTAGATGTTAAAACAATGTAGGAAGCAGGACGATAGTTACCATTATTTTGCATGCCTTTCCACTACACAGTTACAGCTCTACTGGACTCGGTTTAGGTCATTTTCCATAAAGCTGAGTCCTTCATAGTTCCTCCTCAGGGCCGCGTTGTCTCACTCTTTATTCTCTCGTCACCTCCAAACACACATGCACCTCGTTAACTCAGGTGACAGAATAATAACAGTCTCAGTAGCTGCAGATCAGTGTGCGCTGCTGTCGATGTGTTTTTAAACTTGTATGGTTTGATCCTTGTCAGACGTCACATATAGCCTAATCAAAAAAGCAAAATCCTCAATCCGCTCTGTTTATCAATTAACATAAAGCCTAGTGTTATTATAGAGCGGGTTGGATTGCCAGCATCAACGGTCAACCACTACCACAATTACTTTTTAAAAAATCTTACTGTGCTCTTCTAAATGTACTCCGCTCCTCTCTCCCTCTCACACTGCAGTTCTCTGACTCAGCAACGGTGTCGCCAATTCCTCCTGTTCCTCAAAAAAGGCGTAAATCACGGTACGCCAGGGTCAAAATGGGTGTAAATGTCCGCACTTTTCCCCGTCAGGTTTTGGCTTGATAGATCCCAAATTTGGCGGAGAAAAGTGCGTACGCACAAAACGAGGGGAAAATGGCGTAAAAAAAGGTGTATCCACAATGATAAATGAGGCCCCTGGTGTTTACGTCTGCCTGTGTGGCTGTTTGGGGTGCCCCTGCTGGCTCAATGATCCCTCGTCTGTCCACGACCTCCTGTCTGCCTGCTCCTCTTTGGTCTGTCTGCTTTGCTGCTTGCTCACCTACTGCTGACTTTGCTTCATCCTTGACCCTGAGCCCTGCCCTCATACCGTACTGAACCCTCAGCTAGCAGCTAACAGATTCCCCCACAAACTCTGCCCCGCTCACTGCTGGGGTTCAACCTGGTCTCTGACACTGGTGTGACAGCTGAACCACCTCAGGAGGCTCAAGGTGGTTCTGTACCCTGTACCAAAAAGCAGAATCTAAGGTTATTGAGATAACATCAGGTTCTCAGTCCTATGACGGTGGTTTACTTACTACCAGGTAAAACCTACTACTACGTTAACCTCACAGATTGGAAACTGTCTTTTTTTTTCTTTTCTTTTTTTTTTTTTTTACAGGGTCCTGACCTAAACATTTTCGCTATCATTGTGTTTTCATCTTATTTCTATCCACCCTGCTGTTCATTGATCTCTGTCTCCTATATTTTCAGCTTTGAATATATATTTGTCCAACTACACCAGTAATTGACATTGATCTATGTGAACCTGCAGCTTACAGTAAACCCAACATTAAACACACTGTACATGCGTCTCCTCTTCTCTCACATCTGAGCCTGTTTCTTGCTCAGATAATCTGCTGTGATAAACAAAAGCTGAGCTGATAGAAGAGCAGACGCCTCCTCTGCAATCACAGAGAAGTGAAGCTGCTGCAGCTCCGTGCTCTCAGAATAACAGTGTGTGAGTCATCGTCGGACTAACAGCTCAGTTCAATAATTCAGCACTCCTCTGTAAGCATGAATTATTGAGTCTGGAGACTGTGTCCTGCTCTGTGAAACTGCTCGGCTGAATATTTCTCTTCTTATCAGGAACAGATTTTCTCGTCTTAGATGATCGGCTTCCCGAGTCAGGAGAGTGTTTTTAAACTCAACTACACTTATAAAATAGTCGTAAAGCACAAAGTTATTCACTGTTGAATATTTTGAACTTCACATGAACTGTCCAGTAAACTATGATTGTGGAGCTGGCATGTTTTAAGAGGAGGGGGACTGCACAGTCACATGATTACAACTCAACTAAAGTGTCACAAACAAGATGAGTTATAAGTTAATGAAGTAAACACCTCATGTCTCATCTTCCTATATGTCCGTTGTGCCACAGACGTCACCGGAAGGCTAATGAAATATGTCGTGAGACAAAATTTCATGACAGAAAACACAAATATGGTAATAATAATGAAGTGCAATTTATTTATAAAGTGCCTTCCAAACAACTTAACCAATCAAATAAGACATTCAGAAGACAACACCTTTGGAGCTGAGGTCAAGAGCTCTGACATCCTGAAGGGAGCTCAGAGAGAACTGCTGCTCCTTTAGTTTGGGCATCTGGTTTGGATGCCTCTTGAGTGTCTTCCATTGGAGGTCCTCTGGGCTCGTCCAACTGGTAGGTGGCCTCGGGGGAAAACCAAAAACACACTGGAGGGATTATATGTCTTATCTGGTGTGGGGATGTCTCGGGATGCCTCAGGAGGAGTTGGACTGTCGCTGGGCAGAAGCTGCATGGACTTAACCTGATGCCCCTGTGACCTGACCCATAAGCAGCAGAAGATGGAAGACTAAAGAATCACAGAAATGCAACATGATTTTTGGGAGGTAAGAATTGGTCCCTGATTATGACATCCGCAATAAAGAGGTTAAATAAATAAATAAAGATGATAAATAGTAACAATGGGGTTTGATATGACAAAGATCTTTAGTATCGAAACAGATTCTGGGTCCTTTTTATTGTTGAACTTCAACAGGACAGAGTGGCTGTTAAACACAGTGAGCATCAGATGAAACGCTGCTCTGACGTTCCTGTAATGAAACCGAACCATCTGCACAAGATTCCCTTATCATCTTCACATGAATCACTAATAAAGTGTCACAATCATTTCATCACACCCAGCCCTGATGAAACGCAAACTACAAAGGGAAGTTTTAAAATTATAATGCAGCACATTAGCGCTCACTGAATATTTTCTTTCTTTTTAGCCAGATGCATTTTAATAACACCCACTGCATAAATTTGCATTTTCTGCAAACTCCTCTCACTCAGAGAAGAAGTTCTGAATGTGGACAGCAGAAGGGAAGTTTCAATAAAGACCTTTACAAGCGAAAAAAAATCCTTCATCTGCACTGACAGAGCTTTTGAGTTTCATATTGTCTTCTAACACTGCTTCATTTCAGGAGCCTGTTACTTGACATACTGGACCCTCAGTCAGACAGGATCAAGACCCCTCGCTGCACACTTCTCTGATAAGTCTACTGGTGTATTTAATAACAGACATTTTCCTGATTTTAAACAACCCAGTTAATCAGAGCATTGTAGGTGGAATCGAAAACAAGAACATCATCTTTCCGTAATTGTAATGTAAAATTTATTTCTTATATTCACCTTAAAATATGATTTCAAACACCTCTTTTGTGCAATCTGTACCATTTATTAAACTTAACAATAACTGAATGTCTCATCTGCTGGCCCACGTCCTCAATACACTAGTAGGCCAGTGACTAACTGTCAAAAAGGGCTTTAGTTTTTGAGATACCCCTACCGGAGGTAGAACAAAACCTAACAATGTTTTTCCTTATCTCTAAGGTCTCCCATATATGAAATGGATTCTTAGGTTCAAATATTTTACTGCAAACATTGTTAAATTGATACATATTGTCATACACTCCAAACTTAAAGGGATAGTTCACCCTAGAATGATATTTCGCTCATTATCTACTCACCCTCATGTGGACTAAGGGCTGGAAGAAGTTTCAGAGTCCTCCGTCCCTTCTCTGAGTTACAGGGGGTCTTGGTGTAGCAGTGCATGTCCATATAACGGTTGTAAAGGGAAACCAGAGCTCTTCGTAAAAAAAACACACACAAAAAAACATCCAAATACCTCCATGCTGCTCGTATGTAATGTCCGTCTTGTGCTGAAGCCCCAAATTGCGTAATTGTCCCGAAAATTTTTTTAAAAGTCTATATTTTAAGCTTGTTTGTAGCGGAAGCTTCTCAAAGCTCCTCTTCCTGGTCCGTCCAAATCTCGCGTGATTTGCGCCGGCGTCAGTGCGGTTACTGCAAATCACGCGAGATTTGGACGGACCAGGAAGAGGAGCTTTGAGAAGCTTCCGCTACAAACAACCTTAAAATATAGACTTATTTAATTTTTTTCGGGACAATTACGCAATTTGGGGCTTCAGCACAAGACGGACATTAACATACGAGCAGCATGGAGGTATTTGGATGTTTTTTTGTGTGTGTTTTTTTACGAAGAGCTCTGGTGTCCCTTTACAACCGTTATATGGACATGCACTGCTACGCTGAGACCCCCTGTAACTCAGAGAAGGGATGGAGGACTCTGAAACTTCTTCCAGCCCTTAGTCCACATGAGGGTGAGTAGATAATGAGCGAAATATCATTCTAGGGTGAACTATCCCTTTAAAAAAGAACAAAAATACAGCCTGGCCGTATGGGAGTTAAGACATATACACTCATGTAGATTAATAACACAAGCTCTGACAGCTTTGAAACTTGACAGAATTGTGGCCAGGAAGTTCCTTTACCTATTAGAAAAAACTGGATGTGAATATCTTGATGTGTGTAACATATAGAGACCTATAAACACTTGCCTTAAATAAGCGGACATGCAAAAAAAGAATATCTATGCAGAATATTCTCATTTACTTTGTAGTTGCTCAATCAGGGATTGTCATAGAAACACATATGATGGCTTGTTTGAAAGAAGGAGTTGTGCTGAATCCAGTGATACCAAATATGTGAATATAGCATGCATAGTCAGCATAATACATCACCAAATGTATGAGGTGTTCCAAATGAAGGAAAGTGAAACATTGGCATAATCAAGTCTCCACAGCCCATTATCAATATATATATGTACATGTACCCACTTGAATTTATTTTTGGTCCAGTCATTTCTTCATAATGGAAAATAATAGTGTTAGTGTCGTGTATTTCCCTGATAACGCACAGGACACAGTGACTCTTACTGCACATGGCACCTTTACTCAGCTCGTGCAAAACCGGAACGTCACATACATATCCCGGTATTTCTTGGTACACTGATAACAACAGCACAACCAAAGTCACAAAATACAAAACTCAAAATCTGATACATCACATCACCCCCCTTTTTAAATGAAAGTATTCTTCTGTTACACCATATCACGACTTAAAATATCAGTGCCTTGTATTACCATACAAACGTCTCTAAGTTAATTTAACAAACTCCCTTGTCTTGTTTTTGTTTTTTTAAGACAGGCATAATGTAACAAAGCTATGCTGAACTGAACACAGTAGATACATTATTATTATATTGACCAACTTAGTCCAACTGTCAACCTGCTTGTAAAGAACAATTAATCTGCACATTAAGGCGGCTTCCTTTCTCTGGCTGAATGGCGCAGCATTGGAGATGCTGCTGGCACCTCTGCACTGTCCATATGCAGAAGATCAGCACCGGCTGACATGTTGTCTTGGAGCAGACTTGGCTGGGTGTATTAGAGGTTGTACAGTCAATATCCAAATTGAGTCCATCAGTTGTGACACGGGATCTCAATTGATCCCTATGTCTCCTATATGTTATGTCTGTGTCTGTCCCTTGCACTTTGTGGGACACTGGTCCTGTCTGTTGCGCTATCACTCCAGGAATCCACTTCTCTCTCCCCCCTGCCGTATTTTGCAAATACACAGGGTCGGCCAAAGAGAAAGATCTGCTCACTGCCCGCTGGTCATGATAGAACTTCTGCATGTACTGCTTTTTACGAACTGTGACTGCAGTGTCAGGATGCATCAGGTCCAGGCAAGTTCGCATACGTCTTTTTAGGTCTGCAGGCGACTGACCAGTGGTGCAGTTTGGGGTACAGCAATACTGCATCAGAAACACAGAGATCTTGTCCTCAATGTCGAGTGTAGTCTGAGAAAGCTTCTTAATTCCACTCTTAAATGTCTGCACAGATCGCTCTGCGAGACCATTAGAAGCAGGATGGCCAGGGGCGCTTGTAGAGTGCAGAATTCCATTCTGATGCATTAAGTTCTTGAACTCTGCAGATGTGAACTGCGTTCCGTTGTTAGTTACAACATGCTCCGGATGACCATATGCTGCGAACAGTCTCCTTAGTCTTGTGATGGTGGGTTGTGAGGAGGTGCTGGGCATTCTGAATACTTCTAGCCATTTGGAGTAGGCATCTACAACAATCATGAAGGTGTGACCTAAGGGGCCTGCAAAGTCCACGTGTAATCTTTTCCAGCTCTGGCCTGGAAACTCCCAAGGATGTAAAGGCACCTGCCGAGGCATCCGTTGTTCCATCTGGCAAGATTCACAGGCTTTGCAGACCTGCTCTACATCCGTGTCAATCTTAGGCCACCATACATATTTGCGTGCCAGAGCTTTTCACAACTCCTTGATGACCAGAATGCAACTCTTTCAACACAACTTTTCTGAGCTTCTCAGACAAAACCACCCTGGTGCACCAGAGTACACATCCACGTTCAGCTGACAGTTCATATCTGCGTGTGTGGAAGGGTTTCAGACTATTGTCCACATCATCAGGCCAACCATTCATAATGTATTTCAGAACCTTGGCTAGCACACTGTGCGTGTGGCACGTGCAACTTGATCAGCATACACTGGCGCTTGCATCAAATGTTCAGTTCATAGAACATGAATGCTTTGCGCTATGGCTTCAGTCCCTACATCGCTTGTGTCAGGTAAGGGAACCCTTGACAGTCTGTCTGCATTGCTGTGTTTTTCCGAAGCACAGTACTCAATGCAATAGTCATAAGCAGGGAGGATGATTGCCCATCTTTGAATCCAGGCAGCAGCCATGGTGGGCAGGCTTTTATGTTCTCCAAAAAGAGTCAGCAAAAGCTTGTGATCAGTGACAAGCTTGAATTTCCTTCCCCATAAGTGTTGATGGAACTTTTTGACTCCAAAAATCAATGCCAGTCCTTCTATTTCAATCTGAGAATATTTGTTCTCAGCAGGGGATAGCGTCCGTGACGCGTAAGCAATGGGACGGGTTTCTCCTGTTGGCATCTCATGCTGAATGACAGCTCCTATACCATAAGCCAAGGAGTCACAAGCCAGAGTGAGGGGTAGGTTAGAATCATAGTGCACGAAAATCTTGTCACTTGTTAGCAACTTCTTGCACTCTTCAAAAGCCTGCTCTGGTTTCTTCCACACCCATGCCATGTCATCCTAGAGTGGAGCTAGTACTGTGCTTTGGTTAGGCACAATCCATAGTAATTCACTAACCCCAAAAATGCTCTCAGTTCTTTCACACAGGATGGTGCTGGTGCGTCCTTGATTGCTTTTATCTTGTCTGAAGATGGATGAATGCCCTGGCTGTTCAAAACATGTCCCAAGTATTCAATCTGCTTTTTAACAAACTCGCATTTGGTTTTCTTGACTCTCAAGCCGCTCTCTGTAGCACCTTTAGCAGCTTTTCCAGATGATCTTGTTCAGTTTATCCTGTAACTAGCAAATCATCCAAATAGACAACAACATCCAGATCTTTCATTAGATTTTCCATAATCCTTTGGAAAATGGAAGATGTTGAACTAACACCAAAAGCCAGTCTATTGTACACAAATAACCCTCGATGTGTATTGATGGTAGTTTCTTCGTCTCATCCTCTAGAAGGACCTGCTGATATGCCGAGGCGAGATCGATCTTTAAAAACACAGTCCCGCCACTCAGTGTGGCCATCAGCTCCTCAATTCGGGGCAAAGGATAGGTCTCTGTGGTGGCAGCCTGATTTACTGTTAATTTAAAATCGCCACACAGCCAAATTGTGTTGTCTCTTTTCACTACAGGCACCACTGTCTGGCGCAGCCCACGCACCGTGTTTCAGGGGTGATATTATACCAGCCTTCTTGAGTCGATCTAATTCAGCATCCACTCTTGACTTCATGGCAAATGGCAATGGGCGGCTCTTACAAAATTTAGGGTCAACATCAGAATTATTTTTCCATTATGCAGTAATGACTTGACTAAAAATAAATTCAAGTGGGCCTATTTCTTAAGGTGTTCCATTTCAATTGAAACTGATTCTACTGGATATTTGTTTCCATATTAACTGTATAAGGTGTGATCATGAAATAATAATAATAATAATAATAATAATAATAATAATAATAATAATAATAATAATAATAATAATAATAATAAAAAGAGTAGTACTTACCCAAAGTTACTTGCTTTGGTTGCAGTAAGATTGAACTGGTCAACATTCTTGTCACCATTGATATTGGGCTGTGGAGACTTGATTATGCCAATGTTTCACTTTCCTTCATTTGGAACACCTCATACATTTGGTGATGTATTATGCTGACTATGCATGCTATATTCACATATTTGGTATCACTGGATTCAGCACAACTCCATCTTTCAAACAAGCCATCATATGTGTTTCTATGACAATCCCTGATTGAGCAACTACAAAGTAAATGAGAATATTCTGCATAGATATTCTTTTTTTGCATGTCCGCTTATTTAAGGCAAGTGTTTATAGGTCTCTATATGTTACACACATCAAGATATTCACATCCAGTTTTTTCTAATAGGTAAAGGAACTTCCTGGCCACAATTCTGTCAAGTTTCAAAGCTGTCAGAGCTTGTGTTATTAATCTACATGAGTTTATATAACTCCCATACGGCCAGGCTGTATTTTTGTTCTTTTTTAAGTTTGGGGTGTATGACAATATGGGCCCTAGTTTCTTAGACCAGGTGAAGTCTAACCTCAGCGCAGCTTCGCCACGTCAACGGGGTGTGGCCCAGGTCCATTTCGCAAGTCTGGTGGGCCGCGCAGTCAGACTTAGACCAGCGCAAGCCCTCCCCTCATCCCTCCTACCGGCGCAAACGGTGAAGAGGGAGGAGACAGGGCAGGAGGGAGACAGGAGGAGGAGAGAAAGGCGTGGAGTGGGTTTGACACAGCCGAGTCAGATCTTCACCAATCAAATGAGCTCCTCTCCTCACCTTTAACTGCGCGGCGGGTGATGCGCGCTGCAAGTTTGTCATTTTATACTTGGACATGGACGGAGGAGACAGCGACGCCAGAGGCCGAACCGCTCCCAGGAGGAAACAGCTGTTTTGGTCCGGAGGTCCGAGCTCAGAGTGACCAATAATGAGTTTACTAATATCCTTAATTAGGTTTGATCTGATACACTGAGAACCCCTGCCCAATGTAAGAAACAACAACTAATAAACTAATAAAGAAACTCACATTTATTCAAACCCTGTGTAAGCAAGATGAGAGGTGTACACTAATCACAACATAAACAAACACCATGCGGAATGAAATCAGCGTAAAGGACGCTCTCTCTCTCTCTCTCTCTCTCTCTCTCTCTGTCCGTCTCTTTTTTTCTCTTTTTTTTCTCTGTGATAGAGATGCTGAGTATACTGTACTGCTATATACTGACTATCTGATACCGAGGCTGTTGTGGTGGACTAAGAGAGATGAAGATTTGTGTTTTGTTTTTCAATACGGCTGCGTGATGCGGTCGCTCGCGCTAATGAATTAATAAGTAAATAAATAAATAAAGCGATCATCACAAGGGCAGTGTGCATATCTCAACACGGCAGCGACATGCAGTCATCCACCCTCAGTCCTGCTTGGGACATCCACAGCTGCTTTTCAGTGCCAGTTCGTCCCTGCTGTGTTAATTCAGGTGGAGTTTCCATTACGCATGCAGACAGCCTTTGATCTCTGCTTTGATCTGACGTCAGATGTGACGGGACAATCTATATCATAAATTCACTGTTGATTCCATTAGTTGCATTAAATAGTGGTTATTGTGGATATTTATTGCATTGAAATGTGCCTGGAACTGTGGAGATCTGCCTGTGAGGTCTTGGTGACGTGTGTGCACTGCACGTCAGTCAGCCAAACTTCCACTGCACCTGCTGCGCTCCGCCCTGCGCTGAGAGTAGACCTGGTTGGAGGTGGCGAGCTTTCAGCGCAACCTCGGCGGGACATTTTCGCACAAAACTTCCACTGCACCAAGCTGAATCTGTGACGCCTCCCCCTGCTGCGCGGCCACGCCTACCTTAGTGCAGCGCGATCTGCCAATCTTCCAATCTGACTTTGCGCTAGGCTGCGCTGGTCGAAACTTGCATTAGACCAGCTGCGTTACCTTGCGCCACCTGCGCTGCGCCAAGAAACTAGGGCCCTATGTATCAATTTAACAATGTTTGCAGTAAAATATTTGAACCTAAGAATCCATTTCATATATGGGAGACCTTAGAGATAAGGAAAAACATTGTTTGGTTTGTTCTACCTCCGGTAGGGGTGTCTCAATTTTTGGGGGGCATTGTCACTAGCCTATAGGCTACTGGTAGTAACAGTAGCTTATACTGTAGTTGCCAAATAACGCTCATGTACAATCTTACTGTTAGTGTGCAGGGTAGAGTGCAAATCAAGCGCACTGCACATTTGGTTGTTGGAGAAATTGTTATTAATCTTAGCTAGTTTTTAGCATTAGACGTATATTTATGGAATAATTGTTTACATTAAAGGTGCAAAGTGACATAAGACAAAATAGGGCAGTCAAAATAACACGACATAAAAACATCACATTAAAAAAAACGTAAAAACATACCATTAAAATAGCATGGAGGGCACTGTACAGGGTTGGCCCCTGAGGAAAAGTGGACTTTATTACCATTGCATTATTAGCGCTCTACTTTTAACAATCTTTAATTAATGGGTAATAACAACCTACAAGTTTATCCTCCTCTGAGTATCTAGTTCATAAATAAATAAAGTCAGGGTTGCCAACTCTCACGCATCTGGCGTGTGTCACACGCTTTTAGGTCCTGTCTCACGCTCTCACGCCACTCAAACAATTCTCACGCCAAAATCAAGCGATTTGGCAAAAAAAAAAAAAAAAAAATTAAAGCAAGCTTGGCACTCGTCAATAGGCTCTCTGATTGGTGTGCGCGTTGCTTATCCGCGTGTCGATTGGACGGCTGCTCAAGCCTGTGATCACAGCACAGTAGGACGGCAGGGTTGCCAACTCTCACGCATCTGGCGTGTGTCACACGCTTTTAGGTCCTGTCTCACGCTCTCACGCCACTCAAACAATTCTCACGCCAAAATCAAGCGATTTGGCAAAAAAAAAAAAAAAAAAATTAAAGCAAGCTTGGCACTCGTCAATAGGCTCTCTGATTGGTGTGCGCGTTGCTTATCCGCGTGTCGATTGGACGGCTGCTCAAGCCTGTGATCACAGCACAGTAGGACGGGGAGTTGTCGATCCGCTACCCCCACCCCCCACCAACAGCAGCACGGTGCTGAAGCCTGGACCCGACTTGGTCCGAATCCGATGGCCAAAAAAAAGAGGGAGAGAGCGAAGCCCGAGACACAACCTGACCTGACCGAGTTATGTTTTCAGACTGAACGCGGCTCGAACTGACGCCTGCGGTCGGGCTGTTGGGCCAGTCCGTTGAAAACTATAAAATCAAGATGCAGACTGGGTAGCACAAAAGTACAGCCAGGCAGCTCAGTCCAGAGAGCAGAGGAGAGAGAGACAGCGCAGCAACAGGTGTGTGTGTGTGTGTGTGTGTGTACGTGTGTGCGCAACTGCGCATGCATGCACGTGGGCCATACCTGCAAACTCCGAATGGGTATGTAGAATGTTTATTACAGAAGAGAAACACACATTTCAGGACCTGACTTGTATCATCAGGCTGTAGTAGAAGACTGAAAATCATTGGACATGTCTGTTCTGTCCTTTCATATATTAATAGGCTTGATAGGCTGGTCCAGGCCAAAAGCCACAGCTCCCCACTAGACCAGTTTCATACACTCCAGCCATACAATGATAGGAACCACAGATCTGCTTTTTTCCCCCTGTTATCTGAAGCAAATGTTGTGTTTTCCCTTTATTTTCTTCTCAGAGTACACCAGAATGCTTCAAATACATGTTAAAATCACAATTTTTTCCTGGGGGGGTGCCCCCAGACCCCCCTAGAGGGATATACGTATTTTGTCACCTATTACACCTCTAGCCTACTCAGTTTGCAGGTATAATGTGTGTGTGTGTGTGTGTGTGTGTGTGTGTGTGTGTGTGTGTGTGTGTGTGTGAGAGAGAGAGACAGAGAGAAAAACTACAATAAACATAGGCTAATTATTATTATTATAGACAACCCCCCCCCCGCCAACAGAATCTCACTCCAGCCCAGGACCAAAAGTTGGCAACCCTGATAAAGTAGGCAAGATCAGCAGGACTACTGAGTCTCCTCTCTCACCTGAAGCAGGTCACACACTCAGGATTAATCTTCCACAGCCAGGCTGTGTCAGCCAGCGGCCAGGCCTAACGGGCACGAGGCCCCACAGGGCCCCCGCAGGGCCCAGTGAGGATGTCTGATGTCTGAGTGGATGTTGTTGAACCTTTTTCAACTTGGTGCTGCGGCTCACTCTGTGACCATGGCAACAACATAAACCACACTGAAGCAAAAACAAAGTTGCAGCAAATGATTTTTCCTGCAACTAATTTTTTCTATTAAATTTCAGAAAGTATTTTATGCAAAGACTCGATTATTTGTCTTTTTCTTGGATATATCAACCAGTAAAGGTCACTGTAGGAATTGATGTGTAATTGACAGACTATCATGCAGATCTTCCAATAAAAACTGAGCGCCAGGCCATCTGTGCAGCACAGTATTATGGCACATACTGTAGTTAGGTTCTGTTGCTAAGTGGCATGTATACTGGGGGCGTTCAGGTCCCATGTGAAAGAAGCAGTTTATGTTATTTCTATTATCCATGAGCTTTCAACAAAGTTGACCATGTTATTGTTATTTTGTAACCATGACAATTAAGATTATGTAATGTAATGACGAGGATTTAATTAGACTAATAACATTATCAATCATCTGAGTAATGCCAGTGTAAGTCGAATGTTCCAAAGTTGTCCCAGGAACTCACCTGGTAGAGTGTGTACTGGCTCAGTCCTCACCACAGCAACCATAGGTTTGAATGATTGCTGCAGGTCAGGTCTCCTCTCTCACCCTGCGCCTTCCTATCACTCTCTCCATTTCCCTGTCCCATCAAAGGCAGAAAACGACGTGGGTAGTTATTTAATGTCCAGCCATGCAGGCCTATTAGAGACACCTCAGTCATGAGGAAGTATACTTGCGCTCGACAAACTTGTGTAAAAGCCGTCAGTTCCTCCGGCTGCCTGCAGGACACTGTGCCAGGACGACCTCTGACTGTGTGTAAACAATGTGAAGTCCCACGTGTGATGAACTCAACATGTAGGAAACACAGCTACCCACCGGACACCGAGGACAGTCAAAGGCTCGACCTCTGGGCTCGACCCAGTGACTGCACCCAGCCCAGTTCGTGTTCAGAGGTGGGAACTCAGTGTTGTTTGCACCACACACGCCAGTTACCATGACAACAGGGGCCATGTCATGTCCTTGTAATAATTTACATAGATTTTGTGCTTTTACTTGTACCGTGGCAGCGGGTGTAACCTCACTGTGAGAACTCTGAAGTATGGATGAAAGGCTGCTTCACACTGGTATCTCACCATGCATGATATTTACATTAACTCACTGGGTATAAATATGCAGTGTTCAGAATGAAGAAAAAAAAAGATGAAAGACAGATGGACCACATGAGGGAGGGCAGACTGTTCGCACAAGAGCGGACGAAGATGATAAATAATGTACTGATACAAACAGAGATAAATGTTTCAGTGATGGAACAGACTTTTATCTGAGCTTTGGTTATTAAACTGAGAATGTTACTGTTCAGAAATCAAAAAACATACTGAAAACATGTTGTAACAAGATTATTTTATGCTTTTTAGACCTGTGCTTTTGCAGCTTGAAATATCTTTCTATTTCTATTTTATTCTTTCTATTCTATAGTATAATAATAGGCTATTAATACCGTTAAGCTTGTTTATATAATACTACTATAAGTGTTAAATTATTTTTTTAGTTTGCCTTTGGTTTAGCCCACAGAAAAGAGTCTGCACTTTTTCCAAACAGTGCGGTCAATTACACTCACAGTTTTAATTAATGCCAAATATAAACCAATAATCAAAATGGTGACCTGTAGGCTACAGCATCTCCAGTGTTTATTCAAGTGATACTGAGTGGAAGCTGTACCTGTTTTCTACATCATACATCATAGTGGTGCTGGAGCACCACCTTGTGACCTCTTGAGTATTTGGAAATAACAGCACATTTGAAATGCACAGATGAAGTCCAGAGGGGTATTCCAGAAAGGAGGTTCAACAAACTCTGAGCCTAACCCTGAACTCTGAGTTTTCATTTCCAGAACAGCTGATCTGAAATGAAATCATCAATGGAGATATTGTGATTCGCCATTGCAACAGGGGAGAAAACAGGAAGCAGACAATTTCTGAAAAAAATAAAAAAGTATGCCTGTAACACGTTTGTGGCCGTAATAAAAATCTGAGTTTTAGATGCAGTCCTCTTTTAATTTTGAATTCAACATCACTTTCTCTTAAGTGGTTGGATGTTGTTCAGTGTTCTATTTTATTTCAGGGTAGGCCTATTTTATTTTATTTTAATGCAATCGGCTGAAAATGAATAAACAATCTTGTGATGGCTCCTCACTTTGGTTAAACTAAGTAGGCTAAAAGTTAATTATAGCTTTCCAACACATGCTGATTGACACACTGTCTCCTTAGCCTACATCCTGCTGAGTAGATGAACCTGTGGAAGAAGGCAAAGGTGGTGCTCACCTCAACCTCCACCTCCACCACGTCTGACAGAGGCAGAGGGCATCACTCACCCCCAGGCCCTAAAGGCAAACAAAGGGGTTTTCGTCATTCCGATCAATTTTAATAGGCTACATTTTCAAATTCTCCATCCAGGTGTGCGAATTAATAATTTTAAAAACTTAAAGGGACAAAGAAGAGTTTTGGAAAAGCAAAGCGTTTTCACACTACATTTATGAGCCTCCGCGCGCACCGTAGAATTCTTAGACTGGCGCAAGACGGACTCATGTTTTCATTCAGCAAGAATTAAAGTCAGAGGTTCAAAGAGGTTCTGTTACCGTCGTAGTCCCGACCATAAACGGCAATACGGCGGTGTTATTCTCATGAGCGTCTGCGAAACCGAAAGTAAGGAAACTCTGGTCGGCTCGCCCAGCCTTTCCACCATTAATTAAAATAACAAAATAACGATAGAGACAAAACGATATATTTATCGAAAATGGAGCCATTAACAAGTGTGGGTAGCGTAGATTCATCCACATTAACGTGAGACTTTTTTATAACCAAATAGAAACTCCTCGTTGTCCCTTTAAAAAAAAGATTTAAAATACACAGATCAAACAATGACATAGATAGCCTATAGAATGTCAGTATGGTGCACAAATTCATAATGTCAGAAAGAATGAAAAAATTACCAGTTGGAGTTTAGTGAAAATTAAAATTTTCAGTCTATCATTGTTACCACTTACCAGTCAATTAATAGTGATACGGGTCATTTGCTGGTGCTGTTATTATTATCATTAAAGGTGTACAGAAATGGCCGTTTGTCCCGTTTGTCGCGCCGAGTTGTCACGAGCTGCAACACGAGTTTACCCGAGTAAGGAAAATGAATTTGATTGGTCGTTATCGAGCGGGCGGGATATTCAAAGTTTGGGGCGAGCCCGAGCTCCGTGTGTGTGTGCGTGTCTCAGACGTTTGAATGACGGATTACGGATCCAATATCAGTGGCTAGTGAATCGTGTACAGGCTGACGTATAATCCGTGCGCCTGCATTATCCAATACGAAAAAAAAAACTACACTAAAATACACACTTTCATCACGGATTTACTCAAAAATAGAATTTTGCACAAAGTTTGGCCTACATCGTCTGATAGATGAGTTATTACACTAATTTTATGACCCAGAGTGGGCTCAAATTCAATTTTCTTTTCTGTACACCTTTAAAAGTATTATTGTTGTTGTTGTGTAGTTCTATCGGTTTTTTTATTTATTTATTTATTTATTTCAAGTATCAACAAATTACAAACATTTAAGGCACATTTGTGACACTAAAATTGAAAATGTTGAATCAGCTAGCAAGCCAATGAAAAGAAAAAGAAAGGAGAACAACAACGTGAGGGTCTCATTCAAGAAGGGTAAACAAATCCAATAAAGAAAAGAGTCTCTGGGCATTTTTGTTTGTCATGTAGGACTTTTTGTATATTCTGAGTTCATTCTTCCATCCGTTGATTCACGTTGAGGGTATTTGCATCTGTGAATGAAATGTTTTTTTTCCTTTAGTTGCATCGACATCCAGTTTAACAGGTGCAAAATAATTTGTTTGGTCAACAACCAGCTTTGAAAAAAATTTGTAGTTCTATGGTAGCTACTAATAGGTGGATGTCTATGGGTCGAAGACAGAAAATGACCCTTATTTTGAAATGTGTAACCGGAAGTGTCGTTAGCTTGTCGGCGCTCACAGCTGCTTGTAGTGGAGGGAAGCGGCTAGCTCCGTTAGCTCGTTTAGCTCCGTTACCCCCGTGTGAGTTTGTAGGATAGTTTACTGTAGTTATTAGCACATTCGGCTGTTCCCATCATGGCGTACCAGCTGTACAGGAACACCACTCTGGGAAACAGTTTACAGGAGAGTCTGGACGAGCTCATACAGGTGACACGCCTCACACATCACGACTGCTAGCTCGTAGCTAGCACAGATTAGCACGCCGCTAACGCCAACAACGACGCACAGTGGGCTGACTTTAGCCTAGCAGCTTCGGTTTGCTTCAACATAGAAATGTTTAAATGTTTTCAATCTGTGGCGTTGACATACCAAATAACAACTGTAAAGTTCAGTCCTGCGGCGGCCAGTTTAGCTACCTGGCCCGAAGTGATGTTTGGTAATGACACAATCACTGGGAAATTACACACCATTATTGTTGTCATCTTTCTGATGCTTTATTTATTACTAGGCAAGCTGTAGGTGGTGTTTCTGTTTTGATACCTAGAGCAGTGGAAACAGAAACTGGTCCAGAATGAGTGAAGTATGCACTGTTTACCTCAGCAGTGGAAAATGTTCAGGAGATTGTATGCGTTTTACTTAATTATTTGTTGAACAAATGTCATATAACAAAAATAGCACTGGATATTTGCATTGGAGTGCTGTTTTTAAAATGTACTTATTTTATTTACCAAGCTACATTGAAGTAATTAGAAACAAATCATACAGTCAGGTTAAAAGATTGCTCCACATTTGTCAGTTTGAAATGGAGCAAGTAAAGGCACATTCATATTCATTCATTTTAGATTACATAGTCAGCTCTCCCTGCAACAGTGCTGTGTTGTTTGGATTACAAACTGGAGATGCTGCTTGTGAACCTTCCTACTTTGTCTTGTGAGTGTGAGATATGCTCCTGCTGCTGGGCCTTAAAATACATCTGGTGTGTGTTCAGACTCAGCAGATCACTCCTCAGCTGGCTCTTCAGGTCCTCCTTCAGTTTGACAAAGCCATTAACACCGCGCTCGCCAACAGAGTCCGCAACAGAGTCAACTTCAGGGTGAGTTCCTCCTCTGCCCCATCTCACAGTTACTTCAATTTGTCAGATGCATATTTTTTCATCAGCACTGGATTGGACTTGGTATCAGAAGGTGCTGGACTGATAATCGAGATCACAGTCGTCCTGGATTTTCACTTGAGCCTGACAGGGTGTCTGAACATTTTCATTGTAAGGGGTCATGTTTGGGCCGTTGTGTCACTCTGTCACTGCGATTCCATCTTGCAGGGCTCTCTGAACACCTACAGGTTCTGTGATAACGTATGGACATTTGTTCTCAACGACGTGGAGTTCAGAGAGGTCACTGACCTGGTGAAGGTAGACAAGGTCAAGATTGTGGCCTGTGACGGAAAGAGCGAGTCAACCCAGAACAAAACCGATAAATGGTGAGTGTAAACGGGCCACATTTCATATTTCATATTGATGTTGTGATGTCACATGCTCCACCAGGTGTTCACAGTACCCTCGTGACCCTGAAAGCTCAACATGCTGCAACAAAAACACATGCAAAGACACAAACACGCTACGACTAAAGAAAATATGTTGAAGCATTAGAATTCCCATCAACAACATAATTTGCTTTTACATTTAATTGAGGTACATTGGAGCTGCATGCCCCACAATCTGCTCTGCTTCTTCCTCTTCATCTCTTTTCCTGTCCTCAAGTTTCTCCCCCCCCCTCTGTGCAGACTTGGGCTCCATCGCCGCAGGGTGACGACTCTCGTTTTCTATGTCGGTTGGAGCCACAGATGGACCTGGACTGTACATATAATTTATTACAGCAGAGTCACAGCTGAGAATTGAGCATGTGTGTGTGTGTGCGTGCGTGCGTGTGTGTGCGTGCGTGCATGTGTGTGTGCATGTGTCAGAGTGGACCAGTCACTGTACCTGCATCAGTTTGTTTTTATTATCAGTTTACAGGAGTTTGTGTTCAGTTTGCTGTTATAATTGAGCTGGATCATCTTTAATAAAAACTTTATTTAAAACATGAAGGGTTTCTGATTGGTCTGTTCAGGCTGACGCAGTTTCTATTTGGAGGCCGAAGCTCAGACTGTCAGGGTCATGTCACTTACCTCCACGCCATTGGCTCGACCCTAATAATCCTCATTGCAACTTCACACAACAGGAGCACATCATAAGATCCACAAGGCTTTTTAAAAGTTTTTGCACTTTATTAACATCCGTTTTTCACATCATGTATAAAAGAGTGTAGCATTAAAATGATACGAGTACAATGATCAACATTTACGTCCCTTCCCCTCAAACAGGACATGATACAAATAAACGGTTTTGTCTCAGGTTACTGCACATCATCCATAATACAAGTGACTTAAGGAGGAAATGTATGTATCTGGGTATATACACAAGATTTTTTTTAAATTTTTTTAAATAAAATATATGTTTCTGTGAGTTTTTTGTATTTGCAATTAAACAGACATCTTTGTCAATACTGCATGTGGAGGAAATGGCTTCTGTTTCCAAAGAGAAGAAACATCTTAACTGAGGCTATAAAAAGTGAACAGAGATGAGCACGGTGATGATAATATTTACAGTGAAGAGTCTGATAATCATCTGTGAATTAATGGAGACAATGAGTAAGTGACAATCAAAGGCTTCAAAATAAAACTCAGTTTCAAAGCTGTGATGCAAAGACTGGACACAGTCACCCGCACTGTTTACCAAACATCCTGACTGATTCATTAATAAATGCTTTTTAGTAGTATTATGTGCTTATAAGTGTTTATTAATGTAAAGTATTTTGCTCTTGTCTGTTTCCACAAGGAGTGTTGTTAACAAATACATTAATAAACACTTTGATCAGAACTGTTTATTAACCGTTTAATTTCTGCTCATAGAGATGAAGTAAATTTGAGTTTTGTCTGTTTTGACTTCCTGTAGTTTTCTTTATCAACCACAAACAACATTGAACTTAAGGATACAGTGAAAGCGGAGTGAGTCTGCTGTGATTTAGTGTTGCAAAATCTGGAGACTTGTGATGACAGATTAAAGCAGAAGTAAGCGATATTTTTCTGTTAATATAAGTCTTAAATAGTTATATCTTCCGACAGCAATCACTTACATAGTGTTTGGACCGAAACACGGGTCTCTCAGTCACTCTGCTCTGCTCTGAGCCGAGGAGAAAACTTTTCTTGTATCCTACAATTTTTATCCAATGAGAAGAGAGAACGGCATGAAGGGCTGTGTGTGCAGCCAAGGGATGCGCGTGAATGTGGTGACGTAGGGACGAGGACCAATAGATCCATGACGAGGGCGGGGGCTGCTAACTCCGTCGGCTAGTGATGGGCAACCAAGGCTTTGTTGAGGCTTCGACACCTTATTCGAGTAATGGTTCATTACTCGAGGCTTCACTGACACAGTCGCTCGAGTATGACATCTAGTGTTCAATAAAATGAAGTGCAATTGAGACGTGTCATTCGGTTCATTGATTGTTTGAGATTTGATTTGCCATGCACACTCCTGTTCAACAAACGTTACATGGTTGTATGGTTTCCAGCTGACACAATAAAAATAAAAATATAAAATAAACATAAAGTTTCTCATTTGCCATATGATTGTGATAGGCTTTCGGTATTGACTTAGCCTGATATAGCTATTAGGCTCTGCTATGAATTACATTCTCTTCTGAAACAAGTCTAAACAGTCTATGGCTTTATACGATGTGAAATGGTGTAGATGGCAAATGTGATCTCATTTCAAAATAGAAAAGAAATATGGCAAGTTCGGCAAAGGATTCGATCTCACGTCTGTGGGGGGAAAACCCGATATAATCACAGTGCGCCACCGTCAGTTTCATGACGTGTCGTACGGGACGTATTAAATATTTCTGAAGCCCATACGGTCGTTGACGCTTCAATCGTTACAAATATGCGTGTTACAACGCTTAAATAAATTATTTTTCCTCTGCTCCACATATCATGTTATAGAATTCCTGGTACTGAATACTACACTTTCCAACCAAATCTCTGCCGCCTCAGTTTCTATGTGCTCCGAACCGAAGGCTCAGCTCAGCTCTCACAGAGAGCCGAGACAACCAAAACATTGACGGTGCTTCATGAATGACTGAACCACTCAACTGCTTCAAACGTCATCCAAGTGGTTCATACGTCACAAGTCACGTGACCAAACCACGCCTCGGCACACTGGTTCGATACAATTTGCTTCATGAGCTACGGCGCATGTGTCGGAGCCTCGGTGTCAAAGGACCATCACTACCGTCGGCTGACAAGAAGTTATGGTGCGTTACTCGTGTTTTTCGGACCTGTGAAGTCGTACCACTTCGATCTGGTATGAGTTCACGGGTCGGAAGTTACGAATGGCCGTTATAGTGCACTTTCACAGGCAACAGGTCGGAGAAACACGAGTTACGGGTTGCCTGGAACGCTACAAAGTCGTAAGTCGTGACTTGAAGCTGTAACTTACGGTTTCAAAAGCCTGCCTGGAACGCAGCATTAGCCAAAACGACCGGATCGCTTACTTCTGCTTTAAAAACAAACAAACAAACATTTGGTAAAATTTGCAACCCGCGGTAGTTAAGCTCTGTAAAACAACCTGTGTGATTCAATACAGCTTCACTTGCTCTGGTTCTGTTCCCCTTTTTTATTTATTTATTTTTTTTTACTGTGGTCTTGTTTGTTAGTACTGTTTATCGTTTATCTATCACACTCCCTTGTGCCCTGTATTATTCACTATGTTTTTTGTTTTCTTTCCTAATGTTTTGAGGAATTAAATAAAATTTTGATCAAAAAAAAAAAAAAATACAGCTTCACTGAGGAATAAACACAATGTGAGAACATACTGTAGACACTGGGTTACTCTACTAGAGCAGAACCACAAGAGTAAGACAATGTTTTTTTTATTTTGTACTTCTTATTTGAAGTCTGGCTAGTCCTTTGGTCAGACTAGTGATACAAGTCCAGTTGCCTTCGTTTAATTTGTTGCCAAAAGATAACAATGACCTGGATGAAGGAGAATATTCACAGATACTTCAGTGAGGCTGATGCAGAAACAAATTTGAATTTCAGCTCCAGCTTCAGCCTTGTTTCAAATATCCAAACAACACGATTTGTAACAAGCTTTTTCCTTGTGAATCTGTCCAGGTGTTAGATCACCTGCGGATGTCACTGTGTCAGTGACTCCTCAGACATGGAGGATGTAACACAGTTGGAGCTGCTTCAGGTAAAATGTGGAGATTTAACACCTTATGTCATAGTTGTCAGATCAGAGTCTGACCGGTACCTATGTCCTGAAATGACTTGTAAACTGCATCTGAAGCCCAACAAGTGGAGGCACTGTGCCTGGTGACGGGATCAGCATGTCCCTGATTGAAGCTGATCAAGAATCAGTTTCTAATGTACATTCATGGGCCCATTTAGCACCAATGAGACTCGTTATGTATTTAAGTTTTTAGACAGCAGCTCTGAGCTGGACTCTGGCTTGATAAAGTAGATTGTTCCATTTCATAGCTAACATTACGCATTTGCATCAGCTCTGAGCTCTGTATAAAAAAATGATGACAGCTATTTGAGTCTGGAGAGAAATATTTACATACTGTAGCTTTACAACCTCGAAAAGTCTTTTTAAAGACGTTTTTACATTTTCATTGGGACTTTCACCCAGCAAATATGAATAATAGTCTGTTTCACTAATGCTAACCGGCTACTGGTTTGAGCCTGTGATTAGTTTTATGTTCTTAAGTTGGGATTCAGTGTTTTTGTCTTTGAGCCTGAACAGGTCTGATCTCTAACACGTCGGGGGTAGGGTGAGCCGGACAGTCCGGATTTTCAATGCCCTGTCCGGCGTCCGGCGCAGCCTCCTCCTTTTTGGAGTTGCACCTGAACGCAACGCTGCATATCGTCCAATGGTGTAAGACTTTCGGTTAAAAAAAAAAGATTGGTTAAAAATGATTGGCTAAAAGCGGTGTCACTCGATTTCTCATTGGTTGAAAATGTAAACAAGCCGCCCCCTGTTCCCGTGTGCTAGCTGTGTCACTCATCTCATTAACTGAATGTTACTGTAACAAGCCGAAAAGACGCACCTCATTCAATACCGAATGGTCAAAAGAGCACACGCTTGTGAGCAAAAGTAGCAAAGACGACTTGCATGCGTATTGCACACTTTGTTGTGTTAGCACACAATGAAAAGCGGCCATTGGAAGGCATGAAGCACGCCGGTGTTTTTTTGTTTTTTTCCCCCTGAGCTGCTGCAGCAGGTGAAGGTGGATTTTGCTGAGGGCTGATGAGGCCATATTGAAGAACAGGGTACTGAGGACAGGGACTAAAATACAGGTGGACTGCAGCTGCACACACACACACATACATAAACACAAATACACTGCAGACATGTCCCCAAAGGACTGAATCCCTATGGAATACACTGTGGACTTTTCAGTTCAATATTCACCCGTTCATGGTGTTTTTTTTTTCTTACTGTCTTTTGTTGTTTACATAAAAAAAAGTTCTATATGCTTATTAATAAGTGGAATGTGTATTTGTGGCCTGAAAATTTTTTCCGGCACATGTACCACATTGGACAAAAGTGTCTGTGTCAGACATAAAGGTTAAAGCGAAATTCCGGCGTAAGTGTAAACCATGGTCAAACACACCGTAACACCGAGTTAGACCCCCCCTCGAGAGATCAATTTGCCCGACTGCTACATTCACGAGATCCACCAACTTCAGCAAATACCGCAATACCACACACGGCGCTCTCCGGATCCACTGTCTGACCGCAACCAAAACGCCACCATTTGCCCAAAATAATGCTCAGAACTGCACCAAATGTCATCAATAGTACACACAGGGTCCCAGCACGTAGTACGAGTTGTCAAACATCTGCTAGCTTTGCCTGTTTTCTTTAGCAAGGAGATGCAACTCAACTCACCTACTTCTCCTCCTGGAGCGGCTTGTTGGTGAGGAAGCCCTGACGAGTCGATCACCGAGTGCACCGGCAAAAAACGTAAATTAAAAAATGCTCATTTGCGCCTATATCGTGGCCAGCACTCGATAATAATAGTTATAAAGTGATATGCAAGATAAAAAAAAAAAAAAACTCTGATTGTATTTCCATGAGGTAGGCTAATTGTTGATTGAGCTGCGGAACTCCGGTGCACTCGGTGATCGACTCGTCAGGGCTTCCTCACCAACAAGCCGCTCCAGGAGGAGAAGTAGGTGAGTTGAGTTGCATCTCCTTGCTAAAGAAAACAGGCAAAGCTAGCAGATGTTTGACAACTCGTACTACATGCTGGGAGTGGGACCCTGTGTGTACTATTGATGACATTTGGTGCAGTTCTGAGCATTATTTTGGGCAAATGGTGGCGTTTTGGTTGCGGTCAGACAGTGGATCCGGAGAGCGCCGTGTGTGGCGATATTGCGGTATTTGCTGAAGTTGGTGGATCTCGTGAATGTAGCGGTCGGGCAAATTGATCTCTCGAGGGGGGGTCTAACTCGGTGTTACGGTGTGTTTGACCATGGTTTACACTTACGCCGGAATTTCGCTTTAAGGCCATAAATGTTCTGCTTTGTGGCACTGCACTTTGCAAGACAGCTGTAGGCTATTGAATAGATACAAATACTGTGAACAAATACTTTTCGCCTTCTCAGGAATATTTTTTCCTCTTCTGTTACACATACATGATATCATAGATAAATTGTCTTGTGTTGAACAGAATTGTCTTGTGTTGAACAGAGTATCTCAGAATCACTGTATCATGATATTATCGTTATCATGTACAAAATTGTATTGTTGTGGGGAGTACACTAGAGTTGTATGTTGCGATTTTTATTTCCTCACTAAATGCCGCAAAGTGTCCTCCTTTTTGGTGTTGTGGAAATGGCCACCCTAGTCGGGGGGGCTGAGGACTTGTTGAAAACTACAGTAGTTGGACAACTGCTGTTAGCTACCTTCACTCAATCATCTTTGGCTTTGTGGACACTGTGAGGTAGGTGAAGTCAGACCAAATTAGACTAATTGTCACTATCATAAATTTGAGTTTGTCGAGTTGACTTTAAAGCAATTAACAGAAATCTAGGGATAACTGGTCAGTGTCTTAGGACATAATAAAGCTGCCATGTGGGTCATGGGGTAGGAGGGGGGCAGGGGTCCTCACAGGTTAATCCAGTCATGCCAGTGCTGTAATTTAATTAAGAGTTAACGAGCATGCTAACTAATGGATGCACAAATATGGCGTTTCATTAAATCCCAGTCTCAACAAATCAGGGGCGAGCATGTGCTGGCAGTTTACATCAGACAGCTATAGTTGACATGTTCATCTCGACACTGAGGCTGGTTTAGTTAGGATAACCTGAGGAGGGCAGCAGGCGACCTGGTTAAAGGTCACGTCATCATCAAAAAGCACCAACAGGACACAGGTTGTGTGAGATGACACAGCTACAGGATACACATTCAAAAAATAAAGACACTCCTAGAAAATGTAGAAAGAGTATAAAAACAAAAAAAATAATTTCTGTATAGTAGCCTATAAAACATCCACCCCCGTGAAGTTCAGCTCCTCACAAACAGTCCATCTCTGTTCATCCTCTTCCTCCTCCTCCTCCACCTCTTCCTCCTCCTCCTCCTCCTGCTCAGTCGAGGAAGCGTTGGCAGGCTTTCTTCCAGCGGCAGGCCGTGCACCACTGGTCCCTGTGTTCAATGCCATAAACTTTACGACACTTCTTGGCTTCGCCACGGATCCTCCTGACACACACACACAGAAGATAATTTATTTTTCCTCTTCAGTAATGGCACCTAAGATAGAATTTCTCCTAAGCTGGGGGAGTTACTACGCTAATAAGCTTGCACTGAATTACTTTCCCAGGTTTCCTTAGTTAAAGAAAACGTTAAGGAACTTGCAGCATTTAAATTTAAAGCAGTAATAAAGAACTTTCAGTTTTGGTTGAGTTTGGTGGCGCCTGTGGACCAAAGCGGTAGTGTTTTGCCTGAAGGAAGACTCAATTTCCCATGAACACTAGCGTGAAGCCCTGTAAATATCCTGCATTAAAATTAACAGAAGACATCAAAACTAAGTTTCTGTTTCCAGTGGATCATTTCAAAGTGAAAACACAAACATAATCCATTGCTAAAGTGCCGTTTTGCCTGTTCCCTACTTGTTGTGACTCGCAAAAGTGAAAGTGAAAGTAAAGTGAGAGCCGGGTTCCTACCATGCTCCTCAAAGTTGCTTAGTGCCAGAGAAAGAGATACAGACCCCCTCAGACCACGACAGAGGTGTCATTCAACTTGTTGTAAGTCGATGTATCATCACAAAAGTTATGAAAATATTTTATGAAGGTTGAAAAGTTACTTAGTGTTGGTTTAAGAAACATCATCCATATAACAGATAGACTTTAATGTGTAATGAGGAGCCAAGTTATTATTTTGATTAAACAATAGGGGGGACCAGGAATGGTTGCAACACTTTTTGTCTCAGCTCCCATAACTTGAATACACCAGCACTGCAACTTCGGGCTCGCGCGAGACTCCGGGAGACTTTGAATTAGATCTAGTTTCACAAACATGTCGGCTTGCTTGAAGTAAATAAACTTCTCGGTGCATGTTTGAGTAGCCATCTGACGCTGTCTGTGGAAAAAATTGCGGCTTTGAGGGCTCTAAACAGCCTAAACAGCAGAACTTACATCCACACCCATTCATTGCTGCCGTGGCGATGCGGGGACAGACGCAACTACCGCAAGACAGGAGCAATTAAACTGAAAATCTTCAGATTCCTTCTTTTAGACCTAAAATGATAGGAAAATACACCTCCGAGTTGAATTCACCTGGAATTGTCCTTTAAACTTCTCAAACTATATCACAGAATTCACTATTTGATGTCAAATGCAAGGAGTGCCACTGTTACAACCTACCCCACTACCAGGGTAGGTTGTAACAACCTGGGGTAAATTGTAAAGGTGAGATTAAAAACTAAAAACTGAGACCAAACCAAAAAAACATGCATCTATCTAAGTTTATTGTGCATGTTCCAACACTAAAGCATCAGTATGAACAAAAATAATTAATCACTGACGGCTAAATGAAGAACAGTGACAGAACAGTGTGGATCCCAACATTAGAAAGCAGGAGGTCAGAAGCAGATCATGCAATTCCAGGAAAGATGGTGACACTTAATGACACTTACAGTAAAACAACAAAGGTAAAAGGTGTAACCATCCCCACCCCTGTCAGCCATTGTTTGACTAGCTGTACCACCATGGTGGTTTAAAATAAACATTGATGAAATGACTCATATTTTACCTAAGAACCTGTTCTTTCATATTCAACGGTTTCGATACTAGTCAAAATTTAGGCTTGGTCCAAAATATTAGTTTTTGACCTAAAAAAGTGTTTTTTGGCTGTAAAACCTACACACTTATTGACACAGCCATGCAAATTCACATGCAATGTCAGGGAGTGAGTGGGTACACATGATATTGATCACATAACTCTAATGTTATCCCTTATTGGTGAAAGTGATGCTGTTACAACCATCCCTTTGTTACAACCATCCCCGGTCTCCCCTACTCTTTACTCATTAAGAAACTTCAGTGTGTGTGTGTATGTGTGTGTAGTTGCTTACCTGCTGGGGGCGCTCTGGTGCTGCAGCCACTGCTCTCCCACACTGGTCGATCGCACCCGAAATGACAAACCCTGAGGAGGAGGAGGAGGAGGAGAGAGGCGTCAGTCTGCTACAGAGAAATAAACTGTGGATTTGTGAGTGTGATTTCAGTCATTCATCAGCTTTTTCATAATTTCCTCTCATTTCTCTGATATGGTCTCAAAAACAATCTGCTGTCCCTTTGTCAAGCTACAGTGGGAGGTTGTGTAGCGCAATAATGTTGGAACTGCTCGGACTTCAATGTCCTTTGTGTTGATGTGAAAACACTTTGCAGTTTCCAGTATCAGCCTGCAGGGGGCAGCACTGCACTGTGACAGGCTGATGGAAAATGTGACCGCAAACCATCAGAGGGGATTTTCCTGCAGAATAAAAACCACCAGGGAGGAATACACACACACACAAACACACACTTCTCCCCCCCTTCCATGTAGAAACCAGTTTTAACAGGCTTCTCCGGGCTGGTGCAGGAAATCAACAATAGGCCGCTGTCCAGTATTCAGGCTGAGAAAACAGAAGTGAATTGGAGAAGCGTGTGTGTGTGTGAGTTTTGGGGATGTCCAGTAATAAGTGAAAAATGTAAAATCAGTGAAAGTCCATAATGAGCCCTTTCTGTGTTGAACATTAACAGTGAAATTACAGGGAATCTGAAGTTTCATTTCTCAGACGATGTCTCTGTAGAGTTTTCTGGAGTTTTTACGGTGAATTCTTCCTCATTATACTCACTGACCAGGTTAACAAAACATTTCACACAACAAGATGTGGTCTCATAAAGCTCCATACAGTCTAACAGTAGATGTCCATGTGTAGTGTGATTATAAAGCAGGTCTGGGTTCTATATTATTAAGGTGAGTACTGTCACGTTGTCAGTCCACAGAGAAATGCAAACAGTCTGTATTCAGAAACTGAGCCTTAAAATTAGCTGTCAAGACTTCTGTGACTTTGTGATGTCACAGGAAAGTAGTCACCAAGCTCAACCCTTCTGGCCCGCCACCAGTTACTTGCAGGATTTGTTTTCTCTGCTCTATTTTTGTTGGATCACTAAGAAAACACTCAGCCAATTGGGAGATGGGGGCTATTTACCTGCTTGCCATGGCACGTGGTGGGTGAGGCCGGCCAACGGCAGGAAGCTGTGCTGGTAGCTGCTGCTAGGATCACATGGCCTGGAGGCGGAGCCTATAATAATATAATAACCAGCACAAAATGTAAAATAGTTTCAATGTTGATACATATCAGAAAAATATTTGTCAAAAACTGTCAGTGTACGTAAGCACCACCCTACCTGGTAGGAGTGCTCTGATTGGACCTGTTGGAAGCTGCCAGAAGAGGAGGAGGGGGCAGAACGACTCAGAGCACCACATGTTGGAGATGGTGGAGATTGAGGCGAGGGAGGGGGAGGGCTTGGAGGTGAGGAGGGAGAGGAGGGAGTGGTGGGGGAAGAGGGGGCGGGGCCACAGAGGAGAGGCTGCTGCTGCTGGTCCCTCTGGATGACCTCAGTGTAGTAGAAATCCTCCTCGCTGCGTGAACACCGCTCGTGTTCACCGCCACGGCTATGAGGTTGGAGGTCAGATGTCAAAGGTCCGATTATAATAGTAAAAAATAGATTTAAGATAATTTGTCTGTCAGGTGAGTCTCACCACAGGTGTGTCGTCCTGATGTGGCGTTTGATTCCAATCACCGACATCAGCACTTTCCCACAGGTCGGCCACAGACACCTGTAGGCCACCTTTAGCGAGTTCTGCAGGAGGAAACACGCTGTCAGCATTCACATTCATGTGTGTGTGTGTGTGTGTGTGTGTGCTCAATCCATCCTGTAACACAGTAACTCTCACCCTGCGTTTCCGCGGTGCCGGCTCATCAAACAACACCTGCTCCAGCTCCATGTCCAGGCCTTCGTCAGGCGGCGTGGACGGACTGACGTCATTCTCTGCTCTTGGCGGGGAGGGGGCTGGACTTCCATTAGCGTGGCCGACACTCCAGTAGCCACTGCTACAGCTGTCAGAGAGGTCACCGCCACCGCCACTGCCAGAGTCCATCGCAGGAGCTGAAACATAAACACACTGTTTACTACAACGACCAGGAGGAGGCGAGCACGGCCGGCAGTGTTGTTGCCGTCGTACCTGTCGGGTCTGGAGTTACAGGGCTGTGAAGGAGAGGACTGCAGGACAAACTACTGAGAACCATCGCTGCCATCAGCTCATCCATGTCCACCTCCTCCGGACTCCTCCTCTGACTGCAGAGGCAAACAGCACAAAGGGGAAACAGGAGTTACAGTCTAATCGCTACAGATAGGTGAAGAAACATTAAGAGAGACAGAGTAAGTCTGACCTCCTGGGGACGTCGATGCAGGATGAGACAGATCTACTGTCAGTCAGAGGCACTGAGGAGAAAGAGGAGGAGGAGGAGGGAAGAGATGAAGACCAGGTGGAAGCATCACTCTGCAAGAGCTCAGGCTGGTCCACCACACCTGGACGTTCACCTGCTCCGCCAAACTGAAAATACACCTGAGACAAAGAAACACCACAGCTCAGCCTGAGTGGCAAACATCCCCAAACATCCCACATGGGGAATTCACCATGATCGTGATGATGATCATGATAATCTGAGGAACTGAGACGTGACTGGGATTTTTCTGTCTTTCATCACAGATGTTAATTTCTGTTCCTTACACTTCCTCTCACCTTCAGTCCAGGATGACCTTTGGCTCTGTTGCTGGCCTGTTGTCCAGCTGCGGTTGCCACAGTGATGCCACTCTCACCTGTCTCCAGGTGCATGTGCGCTCCCGGGGAGCTCACCAACGCTCCGAGTGGGGAACGCTTCCCCAGACGAGTCTTCGGCAACATGTCGGACTGAGAAAGGAAAAAAACAGGAGTTTCAGTCGGTCGCGACATCTGGGCTGCTGTTCTCAGTCATAAATCACACGAGGGGAGCTAAAGAGGCTTCTGTAGTTGTTTCAGTCTGAACGGGAGTGGAGGTTGGACTTCTGAGTGTTCTGCGCCAGTCCTACATTTCACAACAATTCGTCAAAGCTGCAGTTTAAGGAAAGTGAGGTGATGAGGACGTGGAGATGGGCAGATGGAAAACAGCTGATCCCATTAGTAATAGTTAAGAGTTTATAGGAATGTCTGACACAGCTGCATAATCAATATAAATATAATCAAAGTCTCAATATGCAAATATCCAGATTACAGGAGCTGCAGTTTGTTTGATCAAACAGTCATCCCTTGAGCAGACAGGTTATGAAGAACTGTCTGACCACTTTAATGGGTTAAATGGAAATTACAGTGAAAGACGTGAATGAAATGGACGGATTTAAAATGAGATAAAGTTCTGTTTGTTCCAGGCATGTAGTGAGTGCACATTTCCTTTGACTCTAGGTGCAACAGACAAGAGGATCGGGACCAGAAAAAGCTGAGGTTCCCTCCCACCCCCCAACCCCCAACCCACCCCACACACACACAAGCAGCTGTGCAGTGGCTGCTGGGAAAAGTGAAGCTCTGGATTAAGTTTACTGGTCAGATCTGTTCTGTGCAGTGACTCACAGGCTTCAGTGTCATTTACAGTCAGTGTGTGTGTGTGTGTGTGTGTGTGTGTGTGTGTGTGTGTGTGTGTGTGTGTGTGTGTGTGTGTGTGTGTGTGTGTGAATGTGTGCGTGTGTTTGTGTGTGTACTCACTCACTGAGAGGCAGATTAAAGTAAACAGATGGGTTCAACTGTTCGTCAATGCTTCTTTATCTCTGTGCATCTGCTGGCAACAATGGTAATTAACAAAAACTTCACTAAACTGTGTCAGTGTGGCAACGTGATGAAACATGACCCCCACCCCCATTGAAGGTTTCCTGTTAATCAGTGAGTCACTGAATGAAACCAGAGTTTCTAGGTTAACTTAACACAAACACACAAGTCCAGTCCACACACATGTAAACGAAACCACTAAACAAATGCATACAGTCCAGTCCAGCACAATTTAAACATCAACATCAACATGTAAATATCATCATCATGTCTAATACATTCAGATCACCATACACATAAACATACTAAAAATGGTGGCTCAGTATCAATATTTCATTAGTTGTACATTTACAGTATTATAGCAGTACTATCAGCACTATAATTATGAGATTCTTTTTGTTTTGTACTTCTTATTGCACTACATTAACCTGACAGCTGTTGACCCCTTACCCAGTTGAGGCTGGAAACCACTGTACTGAGGTTAAACACATTTACATAATCAGTAATTATAATGTAGATTTTTAAAAAATGCCGTAGCCGAATTTTACTTTTGATTTTCACATTTTAACTGAATGTGGCCACGTACTAATTCTGTGCTTTTATTTTGGCAGGGTTGTGGTTCTGATCCCTGAAATCCTCACTTCACTGTCGGGTTGTTGACCCAAAACTAAAACATTTCTAATCAGCTCGTCCTTGTTTTAGACTCACAGGTTTGAATCAGTGCACTAACTAACAACCTTTCAAAGTTTTAAGGCCAAACTTGTGTCAAGTTAAAGTAGAAACTGAAATAAAACATGCTGCAGAAGAATCTGAATAAATTCAAATTTTCAAGTGAGGAACAAGAATCTGTGTAACATGTTTTCCTAATTTAAATTTAGTTTAAAAAACAAACAATAACATGACAAATAACATTAGTAATAAGTTTCTCTGGTTAGTTTTTACCCTTTGGTTCTGGTTCTGGATGGTGTTTGTGTTATGAAATTTAAAGCAACACACGATCGTTGACTCAAACACACATAGGCTATACTGAACAAACACACCCCCTTGTCTCCCCTGCAGCTCTGAGCTTTGAGCCAATCAAATTCCTTCAGTGCTGAGTTCACACCCTCCACAATAAGAGTCCTCAATGAACATAAAAACAGCTTCTAGTCAGCCCATGGCTCTCACTGCCAGTCTTTAAGTCTCATCTGCAAACAAAACCTGGTGTTTATCTTTAGTTCCTAAAATCCAGTCTTTAAGTCTCATCTGCAAACAAAACCTGGTGTTTATCTTTAGTTCCTAAAATCCGAACCTAAACAACAACAATAACAACATCGCTCATGCCACAGGCAAGGAAAAGCTGCAGATCAAACTTCTGCAGAAAATACAAGAAACCTCTGATCTAAAAAGAAAATCACCTAGATCGCTGCACTGGAAAACCCAGCTGAGTAAAACAGAGGTGAGAGGACGGAGGGCAAAGTTAAATCCCCTCTTTAAAGTTCAACAGCTCAGCCTCACACACACACACACACACACACACACACACACACACACACACACACACACACACACACACCTCACTGATCACTACATGTGCATTCAAGACAACATGTCAAGATTCAGATCTGCAGACAAAGTCAGGAAACAAGCATCATAGCCCCAAACATAGTCTCATACATAACACTGACCTGCAGAGTCTCAGCTTCAACAACAACAACAAGTCCAGGTTGAATGTGTCCACTGCTCCTGAATGAGCTGAGGGTGTGTGAGTGTGGGTGAACGTGCAGCAGCCAGTCTCAACACCATAGGAGGGGGTTGGGGGTGTGGGTGGGGGGGTCACGCAAAACCTGGGCTGGATCAGACTGGAACAGACCAACTTGACTCAGGACTCACAACCACAACAGGAGGTTTTGTCAATCTGTGGAAGGAAGTTTATCACGTGAGATGTGACCAATATATCATGTAGGGTCAGCGGTCCCGTTACCGAACACAGCCTCCTACTAACTATTAATTAATTAATTAATTACATTTCAATTGTGTATTCATCACTTACTTAAATATCTGCTACAGTGTCATTTTCTTCTAGCAAATAAAATGAAAAATAAAATCTTGTTTGAGTATCTTTCACTCAAGAATTATCTGTTTTTATTATCAATTTGTTTTGTGACACCAAACTGAGTTTGACACCAAATTATTATCAGATTAAATCTGTGGAAAATATTGAGCAGCTGCAGCTTTAAACACAGCAGGGAAATGCGGATGTGAGATCTGTGCTGTTGTTGTTTAATTGTAATAAATAAAACATTTTACAATTCAACCTGGTGTCATGACGGGGTCACCATCTGTAACTTCTTCCCTTGACTGTGTGATAGACAGTTCATCAGTGTCCGTGTCCTCCTCCTCCTCCTCAGGTCCGATCGACTGATCGAGCTCCGGGTTTTCCCAGCAGCCCCCGCGGTGGCTCTCCGCTCCGTAGTAAACAACAGAACCACGTGGGGGAGGAACCGGCCGCTGATTGGCGGAGCTCAGCCGCGCAGAGACACTCCCCGCTTAGGACTGTTGTTTACCGACTTGGTGCAGCAAGTCAGGCCCATGGTGGTCAGGCCCGCTGCATGCTGCTGTGACCTTACTACACACTACTACTATAACATTAACACAACTGTAACATAACCTTAAGTATGCTGTTACACTGTTGTGATGTTCCCAGCAGTAGTTAAAAAAAAGAATTAACCACACAAGCTCATAGGCAGTCTACTACATACAGTGCAGTATTACAGTTCTTTCATGTAGGCTACTACACAAACAGACTCCTATAATAATATAATATAATATAATATAATATGTGTATACCACAGTAACTATAGGCCTACCTGTGTACCACAGAAACACACAACAAGAACCTTGTGCAGAGCAGAGACAGCTCTGTTCAGAAACACTGTGAAAACTGCGTTAGTGTGTGCGGTTACAGTTGTGTAGTGTGGGCTACCTGTGTAAAGCTGTGTTATTGTAGGTGCAGTAATCAGGGATAGCAAAGAGCGTCCTGTGGGCGGAGATCAGACTCTCACTTATTACATAACCCACTCTGACGCTGCTCCCTCTGTGTGTGTGTGTGTGTGTGTGTGTGTGTGTGTGTGTGTGTGTGTGTGTGTGTGTGTGTGTGTGGAGCTGCACGTAGACCACATACACACACCCGCTGCTTCTCTCGTGAGCTACGTGCTGATATCGCTGAGCGTGACTAAAGGAGCAGTCCGCCATGTTTCCAGCCACAAACAGACACATGCAGAGAGCGAGAGAGAGAGAGAGAGAGAGTAATAAACAACAAACAAACAAGCAACAGATCAGGGTGTTTCTCGTTTTAACAGCAGAACGTTCATATTGATGTTTTTTGGAGGTTTTTATTTAGGCTATTTTATTTCTCTGACTGCACCATATATCGCCATTTAGATTAACACCATCATCATCATCTTCATCGGCATCATCAGCCCCCAGTCTGTGGAGAGTTTTGATAATAACACTGATTTGTGATAGGCCTAATGATGACCGATAACTCCAGTCAGAGTGGAACTGCTGGTTCAAGGTGTTCAAGTCACTTGATGACACCTCATACTAATGCCCAGTTGAAGTAAAATGTAAAAATTAGGCACTATTTTTATGTCACTGTCATTCATTTACAAGCACTTTTTTCATATTTCAGTCCCATTATATTCACATTTGTATGTAGGCTAATGTAATAAATCAATGTTTTCATTTTTTTCAATTCTTGCATATTTGCCTACATATGCAGACGATCACCTGTCGCCACTTGAATGTTAGCTTGTGAATAGTCTTTCATGTGTGCTTATCTTGTTTATAAATGTAATATCCTTAGACACTCATTATCTGGCTATACTGTAACTCTAATAACCCACTTTAAGAGCAGTGTGTTTATGTGTTTGTGTATTTACGTCTATCAGTTTTATTTTTTTATATGTATAATTTTTTGTTGTTTGCTTTGTTTGTTTTAAAAATGTTGTTCTCGTCTGTCTTTGTCTCAGTGATGCACTTGTATCTGTGTCGCCACTAATTAACTCACAGTCTGTTTCACTTTGGTTTCCATGGTGATCGGTTTGGTCCACCCTGGTTTCCTTGATGCTGCATCAGGCCATTCCTGTGGAGTTGTAGTAAAAAAGCAACTGGACCTCTTCTCTTGTTTGAAGACATTTCACCCCTCATCCAAGAGGCTTCTTCAGTTCTGAGACTAATGCAGAACAGCATCGATAATTTGTCAGTTATCACTAAAACAGGTGGATGATGTCGTCTATATCGCTAATGGACCGGGAAAAGGATCAATGATCAGTGATCAGTAATCTGTGATTTTGAGTTTGGTGAAAGAAACTGTCGCTGAGGAGCTTCATGACGGTCAGCAAAACTCTGACATGTCATGACATGACACAACTCACTTTGAATGTGTGCGTCTGTATCATTTGATTATTCACACCATGACTGTGTGAGTGCGTCATGACCTCAGCACCAACCTTTGCCAGAGAACTCATGCGTCTTACGTGCTTCTTCATTTCCTTCATTTCATGTGATCAGTCTGATAATATTCAGTTAACTTATTGATTCACCTGCTCATTGCTTTGTTTCCTTTTTTCCGTGTCTCTTTCCCTCATTGGTAAATATTTGTAAATTCTGTTTCCTTTAAAGCTCTAAAGCTCTTGTGTCTTCTGACTCTTGGTTTGTGTTGTGAGGTTGTTGTTGTAATCTCTGTTTCAACACAATTGCTGAGACTTAAAGAAACTAGTTTCCATTTTTAAGTTGAAGCAACTTCATAATGTTAAGTAAACACCACAAAGTTGGATGTCAAATTAGGTGTCAACATAATATAGAACTAGCTTTTCAAATTGGTTTCCTAGATATTTTAGATCAACTTGTCACATTGTACAGTTAATTATTTGTATCTGCAGTGTCAGAAATAGTTTTCTATTAAGACTTGCACTGTGTGTCTGTGTCTGTGTGTGTGTTTGTGTGTCATCTCATTGCCTGAACACACACAATGAACGTTGGTCTAACAGCTGATGTACGTGGTCAACGTGCCTGCTCACACTCAAACTGCTCTGCTGAACCCTGACTCAGAAAGTCACAGCAGGATGTTACAGCGTGCACGCACGTACACACACCCACGCACGCACGCGCACGCACACACACACACACACACACACACACACACACACACACACACACACACACACACACACACACACACAGAGTTACATTCAGACAGCACTGAATCAGCAGATCTGGCTCAACATGTGTTTCTAAATGTAAGATTTACTGAACTTGGGAAAAGAAGTATTGAGTAGTATTACTGTAAATTGAAGTTAGGGTTAGGGTTCACATTTTCTCAGTTTAAGAGTCACTTCCTGCTTTAACATGAAGAATTAAAGTTGCAGCTTTATCATTTATTTATTATCTTGAAATGAAAAAACTTAATATAATCTCTCAGGACTTCATTCATTCAACTATTCATTTAATCTTTGACTTATGTCCTGAAAATCAAGACTAAAAACCCGTTCCCCTCAAGTCAAGAGGGACGGTGTCTCCATCCAGAGGTCATCAGAGGTCACAGTGCTGATAATCCATCTGATCGACAGGTGAAAGGTTTGTCTGAGTCTCCGCCCCCACCACACCTCTGTGTGTTTCCATGTCTACACGTCAGTTGGAAAAATATCCTCACGATAAAGAGACTTCCAACACAACAACACTGTGATTTGGCTGCATTAGATCAAATCAATCATTCTTGCAATTGATCAGTGATTGGAAAGTGTTCATCAGGTATCGATTCTGTAAAGATTGTGTGTATTTTATGGACTTTATGGTTCTCTGCTCTTTAACCCTCCTGTTGTCCCTCCTGAATCAAAGAAGTATGGAAGGAAGGACGAAGGGAAAGAAGAAAGGAAGGACAAAGGGAAAGATGGGAGGAAAAAAGGAAGGAAAGATGGAGGGAGGGAGGGAACAAATTAGGTCAGTTGGGTCAAAAAGGAAGGAAGAAGGAAGGAAGGAAGGAAGGAAGGAAGGAAAAAGGATTGTGGAAAGAAGGAAGGGAAAAAGGAAGGAAAGAAAGATGGAGGGAACAGATTCATTCAAGGTATGGAAGAAGAAGGGAGGAAAGAAGGAACAGAAAAGGGAAGGAAAGAAAGATGGAGGGAGGGAACAGATCAGGTCAATTGGATCAACAGAAGTAAGGACGACAAGAGGGAAGGGAAAAAGGATTGTGGAAAGAAGGAAGGAGGAAGGGAACAGATTGGGTCAATTTGACCCAGAAGGACAACAGGAGGGTTAAAGGGACATTCCATCATTTTTACACGTCAAGATGTCAGTGTTAGGATTAGGGTTAGGGTTAGGTCAGTGTTCTCATCCTCAGATTTAAACCATACCTGTCTTGAGTGTAATAAGAAAATACATGATTAAAATAAACAAATAATCAGCTTAGTCTCATTTCGTTTTTGTCCTTTAGCTGCCATCTCTCACTCTGTCCTCTGTCCTTTTATCTGTCATTCTTCTATCTCCCGGTGGGGCAGCGGAGGTGAAGACTCCTCCTCTTCCTCCACTTGTTCCACCTCAGGTGTATGGTCAGGGGGCGTGTCCTGTTTCCATTTCCTGCTGACCTGAGCGTAAACTGAATTGCTGCTTCCATCGTTTAACTCCACCGTGACTGCGCTCCCTCCATCCTCCTGCCGTCCTGGCTCCTGATTGGTCAGTGGTGGTGACGACGATGGCGAGCTGATGGTGTGGTAGATGTGGTTGGAGTCTGGAGGGGCAGAGCTGCTATCGTCTGTACACAGAGACACAGAGACACAGAATTAAACAATGACGTGTTGTGTTCACACATCTTCGCTTAGCAGGAAGTGACATTTTTGACATCAAGATATGAAGTTTGAGGACAAAGCAGCAAACTTATCTGGAATCAATGTTATTTGGATGAAATATGGTTAAATTATTTTTTTCCCCAGATATCAGTACATATTCTATTATTAATATAAATTCCTGTAAATTTTTTTTTTTTTTACAAACATCTCATCAGGGACCTTGTTTCTGTGACGTCCTCAGCTGGCTCCTCCACAACATGACCTCCACTGACTTATCCAGAGGACTCGACTCTTAACAGAGACACAGACACAGAGCACAGGGAGTTTGAATAAAAAACAATTTAGTTTTTTAGTTTTAGTGTAAGTAAAAAAAAAAAAATACAGTGTTGTGACTTGTGACAAGATGTGACATACCACCATCTCCAGCTGCAGCCGAGTTTCCTCCTGTCTCCATCACAGCGGCACCTCCATTGGTCTGAATGTCTGTATACACACACACACACACACACAAACACACACCAAGATTAATAATCAACTGGAGCTGGGCTGTTTGTGCTGCTTTGGACAGTCAGTGATATTTTTAGTTAACAACAATAATAAAACCATCAGTTTAGATTAATTTGGATAAATCACCAGAATACAACAAATCCCAAAAACATCACATCTGACAGTTGTTAGCTTCCTGGTTTTAGCAGAGACACTCTGTCCTGAGTGAAACACCTGAGAAGCTAAATCGCTGTTTTTTCTTCCATCTTCTTTTTCCTTTTCTTTTACACCTCCTTTTTCTCCTCCTCCATTGTGATACAGTTTGTAGGAAAATAACATTGATTGATCTAAGAGATCCCTGGTCTCTGATTGGCTGCCATTTTAACCTCTGTCCAGCATCTGGTCTCAGTCATAATTCAGGATGTGCTAACCCCAATGAAACCATGGCAGCAGTGTTTCAGTTACCTGAAAGTAACCTGATCCTACACACACACACACACACACACACACACACACAATGAGGTGAGATGTTGCTCTGTGTTCACAGACCTTGGTTGTTCTGTGGCGCCCCCAAGTGGCTTCTCCAGGGAGTGAATGAATTTTCTTCATGAGGAAGAAACACACACACACATACATGCAACGATTGATAAGTGATGGAAAATATACATTAAAGAACTTTAATACTGTTTTTTCAAAGTTTAAGTATAACAATGAGACAGAGACAGCTCTGTGCAGCAGGAAGTGACACATGTTTGATCTCATCTCAGTTATGCTGATCATCAAACTTTGTTTTTTCACTTATCACTTATTATCATTTCTTTACTCTCACTCTTGTTTGTGCAATCTTCTTTTTTTCTGAATTCATCGTTCTTGTCATGATCGTTTATGATCGTTCACTTACCTTTTTCATCGCTCTGAATCTCATCGATCATTGGATTCTCTCTTGCTGTGTCCTCCAGCTTCACCTGTCAGGGTGCAGCACGTCAATCAATCAATTGTCTACCTATCTAATTAAGACAAAAGCTCAGAGGACTCTCTGCTCCTCAAAGGTCACTCACCACTCTGATGAGAGCTGAGGGATTTTTGTCTGTGTCAGAATCTCGCAACTCAAACGAGCGTCTAGAAAACAAAAGAGAAGGAGTCGTTGAGCCAAACAAATAAAATATGTAATATCAATTAATTGCACTTGTCCATAGATGATTGTGAATAATCACAAAATGTATTGCACATTTATACTTGTTTTTAATGTACCTTAAAGGGATATTTTTCAGGTTTTTAACAGTTGACAAATATGCAAATGTAAGCTTAGCTATTACAGACACCAAAAAATATTGTCCAGAAAAGGCCTCACAGAATTTGGCATAAAAAATATGCTCAAATAATAACATGACAACTCCATTCAAAAGGTAACTATGGTGGCCCTCAGAGCCCAATACACTGCAACTAGGGGTGCACCGAATGGCATTTTTTTGGCCGAAGCCGAATTCCGAATAAAGTCAAAATGCTTGGCCGAATAACCGAATAATACCGACTACCGAAAGTGGTTATAAAGTTTTTAAATAAAAAATTTTTTAAACTTAAAGGTTGAATATGTAGAATATTTATTAAAAGCTATATTTTTTCAAAAATAATACATCCATGGGGCCTTTAGAGGGGTACAGAATGAAAGTATTGCTTTTCCATAAAACATTTTTTTTTAGTCTGAATTATTATTTTTAATATTTTTGACGGGGTCGACAACTGACTTTCTGTCAACGTTCTGTTTACATTCGTACCTGCCTGTAGCCGACATGTGGATCAGTTCTCCGCTGTTTTCCTGCCTCCTCCCGGTCGGATGCGTTTGTTTCCAACCAAGCCTTTTTAATAATCAATCGGTGGATCAATGGATTATCATATACTTGTTAGGATGGGTGTATTTGTGTAGTCTTATCTGTCATAAACACGTTTATCGTCGCGGACTTTCGGTGCCACGGAGCTCCTTTTTTTTTTTTTTTCAACTTGACGAGAGCAGTGACAGCGGAGGCTCTGAGCAGCAGCGGTGTGAAGGCAGAGAGCCTCCACTGTCCCTGTAACAAGCTACAAGTCATTTATTATGCTGTTAATGACGGTAAAAATGAAACATAAGGTAAATATCCTGCTTAGTTCTCCTCCTCTGCTGTCCTCTGATCAGAGCGGAGTCCCTAGCAACGGCCCGTTTTACCTAGCAACGGTCTGGCAATCGACTGCTGGAATTCTTTTTCTGTTGTTTTTCTTGTAATTCTACATAGTCAACCTTTAATTTTCAAAGAAAGTAAATGTTTATTGACTATTCTGACAGTTTTTGAATATTCCAGTTGCCGTTGCTCATCAAAAAAGCACAACAAGTTATATAAAGTTTTTCATTTAGGCCTATATTGGCCCATTGTGAGTGCTAAAAAGATGCAAGTACATTCCAAAAAAACCCAAGTGTCTTTTAAAACAGTGGTTCCTAACCTTTCTTGGTCAGATTTTTTTTAATTCATCAATTAGTGGGGCGGTGCGTGGCGCAGTGGGTAGAGCGGCCGCCCCATGTAGAGGCTACAGTCCTCGCCGCAGGCGTCCCCGGTTCGAATCCCGCGTCGGGCAGACCTTTCCTGCGTGTCATTCCCCCTCTCTCTGCCTCCCCATTTCCTGTCTATCTCTACTGTCATCACTATCAAATAAAGGCAAAAAGCCGAAAAATATACTTTAATTCATCAATTAGGCTACTAGACATTTCAGGCGACCTCATTTGAATTTCAGGTGACCCCACATGGGGTCCCGACCCCAAGGTTGGTAAACACTGTTTTAAAAGACGTCGGCCACAGACGGAGTGGGCGACATGCTGGGACGAGGAACTTTCGTTTTAACTGCTGCAGTCGTCTCTTCCTCTCGTACTCAGCATGCTGTCAGAGAATAGACTGGCTCTGATGCTGTTCAGGGTGTTTGGTTTTTAAATGATTCATTAAAAGGCGCGTTCCTACAGAAACGGTCCCGTCACTAACCCCTTGGTCGCACTGCATGCGGAAGCTGCGCGCGGCTTCTCGGGCGCTTGGGTGGTCGCACTGGGAGCGTACTTCTCCTCTCTCCGCGCCGGTCAGACATCGACTGCAGTCGTTCATACTCGTATTCACTCAGTTTTCCACACACACGTCATTTTAAACATGTGTGTGTGTGTGTCTCATGTGCAGACGCAACGGTCAAATATGTATAGATGGACAAGCAACAACTTAGTTAATCATCATTTAATTATTTTATTTTGAAAATTGAACGGGTTCTCTCGCCTTTTCTGTGCCCGACTTCCTGTCTGGTACGATCTGGTCTATCCAGCTTGACAGACGGCGCCCTCGGTGTGCGCGGCTCGCGCGAAAAATAGAAATGAACCGATCTGAAGCGCTGCAGGCGCGCGCACTGCGCTCCACAGCGCGAGATGTGCGACCAGGCAGACCTGTTAACATGTGCGCCGATCTGAAACTGCCTCCGCTCCAGGGCGCTGCGCTTCGGTTCAGCGTCCAGTGCGACCAAGCTGTCAGTCCTCTCAGTGGCCGCGTCTCCGCTGCAGACAGGACGCACCGGGCTCTTGGAGCGCGAGCAACGGTGTTCTTGTTGCTGTTGTTTTTCCAGCAGTAGGAGTCACTAATAAAGCTGGGGTTTAAGCTGCCGTTTCGATCGTCGTGATCGCGTATTTAACAGACTTTTTTTTTTTTTTTTTTTTTAATATTCGGCCTTGCTTTGCGCTCATTCCACCGAAGGCCGAATGTTGCTTTTTTTGCAATATTCGGCCGAATATATTCGGTGCATCCCTAACTGCAACTGAGAGAAACACATGCAAAGATTCAAACGTGCTACAGATTCAGAACATCATCACATTAACTTAACCCTAGTTTTAATTTAGTTTAAAGAGATTGGATTAAATGATCCTCTGAAGCTGCTGGGTTATATACATCTAAAGCGAACCATCCAACTGTATTGTGTTGTAGAGTGAGTGAGCGACATGTTTTCAGATGGGGAACTTTATGGAAATAAATATTCAGATGAATCATGTTGTGACACTGAATTAGAACAAAGTCATATGTCAATAATTACATTTTCAGGATCTAAATCTCTGCTCTCTCTTTATCTCTTTAATCTGAATCTCAGAATTGAAGTTGAAAAAGGAGAATCATTAGGATGTTGGTGGTGACTATTTTCAATGGTGGATTAATCCACATTTGCAGCTGGCTCAGGAGCTAAGTCATTGTTTGCACAATGAGATATGGGATTTGTTGGCAGAAAATCAGCTGATTGAATAGCTGAGCTGACCTGCTGCAGTCGCTGCACAGAGCTGTGAGGAAGATGGAGAGGAGCAGGAGGAGGACGAAGATGCCCAAGACCCCCGACGACAGGACCCAGGAGGCGGTGACCTCTGCTCCGATGGCGGCCATGACGTCTGAGAGAGACAGAAGCGAGAAGGAGAGTGAAGGTGTGGAAGTAAAAGAGGTGAGTCATGTGACCTCTGTGTGGCCTATCTGTGAGACTGTGCAACAGGAATGTGTCACAATTCAAATTTACTGAAGGCAAGACTGATTTACTGCCCTGACACACCTGAGATCGGCAGCTCTCAGGTAACTCATTAATGTTTGAGGAATTTCCTTCTCTGGACTGTCAGAGACATAAAAGGAATAAACAGAAACATAGATCAAAAGGATCAAAATAACATAGAATAGAAGATTAAATGATATAAAAACAAATTTAAAAGGAGAATAGAAGCAAAGTAATGAATAGTTTAGATTAATTTGTCAAAGTCATGTTTTAAGCTCCATAAAGTAAAGGTATAGATGTTTGATTATAAAGCAGGTGTAGGTTCTATATTACGTAATATTGTGAAAGTATCAAAGCCTCAGTCCAGAGAGAAATTCACACAGCCTGAATTCAGGAACTGAGCCGCAAAATCAGCCGTCAGGACTTCTGTGATGATTTGGTTTCTCTACTGTAAGTGTGTAAAATCTTGGATCTCTCAGAAAGAGCAAGGCACAGAGCCTCCTCTCTTCTGATTGGCTGAGACCACATGTTGTTACTAGAGCGCCAGAGAGAAGCTGAGAGATAAGATGGTTATGATATATTTCTATGAAATAAACATAGGAGAAAAGTAAACATAGACAGTAGGCTATAGATAAACTGAGGGTTGATTGAGTTTTAACCAATGACAGTTTTTAAGTTTCTTTCTTTTGATCAGCTGTCATCAGATGTCCACATCAGGCACTAAATGAAAATGTGCTGGCGACTGTTTGACTGCAGTTTCTCTGGACATGCAAATGCAGAGTGAGAATCAGATGGAGCTGCAGCACGTTTACTACAGCACACACTCACAGACTGCGTCCTGTCTGTATAGCCACATTGTCATTGGTTCATAAGGACAGCTAAGCTTTGGTTCATCCTGATCATTAAAGGGGACCTATTATGCTCCTTTTTGCACAATCTAAAATAGTTCCTGGGTGTCTTAAAGACATGTCTGTGACGTGCTTCGGTCAAAATACCCCAAAGATCAAACATCACAGCACTCTCAAAAACAGGGCTGTGCAAAACGGTCTGTTTCAGTAGCCCCTCTCTTTAAATGCAAATGAACCACTCCCTCAGCATTGCGTTACCATGACGATGTCTACTACTAGTACCTATAGCCTACTGATTTGGACAAAATGTAGTATGCAAACAAAAGCTAAATCTGCAGTAGGCAAATTGCCAGTATCTCCAGTATGCATCTGACCAGTCTACATTGTGTAATGAAATGCACCCATGACCTAGTCTCACCCTAACCAAAGATGGTATAGAGTAGTCTTTGCCATGTAGGCTACTGTAACCATGTAATATGTAATATAACTTAATAAAATACATTTAAAATATATGCAGACTGGTCAGTTCATTGTAAAACAGTTATTTATTGATGTAAATGTGGTGATTTGTGCACATGGACTACAGAGCTCTGCAGCACTGCACCTCCTCTCCTCCTTCTCACAGCTTCATTTTTCATTCAAACTAATTCAACTGCCACAATTGTAAGATTTCATCAATGAGACCAACATTTATCTCCTAAAAAGAATAACCACACGGTGGTAAACGTCTAAAAAACCTCTGGGTATGTTTATTGGCGATGGTTTTCTCTACCGCGATGAGCACGGACGTCTGCCCGGCCAAGGAGGCCTGCAGACGGGCTCTGCTTGTGTGAGTCGTCCCGGCGGTACGTCGCTGCTCACACAGGTACAGCTTCACTTACATCATGAAACGTCGGCGTAAACTTCTAAATAAAACTTAGTAAAGTGACGCTACAGCGCTACAACATGCAGGGGAAAAGCAGGAAGTAGTCCGCTCCGCTCTCCGCTGTGACACCAGCCACAACAGAGCAGCATAGGAGGAGGCGGGGCCGGCTGGAGAAGAGACCTCGGCATGACCATGTAGGGGAGTCGTAGGCTGTGTTCGAAACCGCATACTTGCCTACTACTCATACTAACTCTGACGTCATTTTGGGTATGCGAATGCACAGTATGCGAGTTTGAGTCGGTTTGAGTATGCGAGAAGTTCCCGGATGGCATACTAGATTCGCCAGAATATTGAGTATACATGAGGAGCTTGCTACTCACACTCAAATTACCCAAGATGCAACGTAACGTGACGTCACGGATAGTCTTTTCCTTACCGCGAACAGGAAATAAACTAAACTAATCAGGACAACAGAAATGTGCCTGTTAATACGTGACTTAATTAAGTTTTAATATTTTTTCATGCGAGAAAGTAACTGTTTAGAACCCCAATGTGCGGTTAGTTTATCCAAACGACGGCTGTTTAAAAGTTTGCCCCGATGTTTTTTGGAGAAGTGAAGCTCCAGGTCCGAGCAGCGACCGCGACATCATAGAGGCAGCAGCCCGGCTCCTGACGTGCTCCGCCGGCCAGCCTACAATCCTCGCCCCGGTGGAGAAAACGACCGCTAATTAACTTACCCGATGGCTTTTAGAGGTTTACCACCGGCTGGTTAAACTCTTTCTAGGGGATAAATGTTGGTCTCATTGATGAAATAACAATTGAGGCTGTAGCAGAAGTTTGTTTGAATAAAAAACCATGGTTAGACAGAAGAGCAGCACCGCCTTAGGGTCTGTACGCACAGAAAACACCACATTTACATCAATAAATAACTGTTTTACAATGAACCAGGCCGATCTCAGAGCTGGCTAGACTCTCCGGTAAGGCATATTGAACGGTTAAATGCCGTTAACGGGACGAGAGCGGTCAAAACTGCGGTTCCAAGCTAGCTACATCGAGGGTAGGTTCACTTCCTGTTTTCAAAATAAAAGCACAAATTCTATCGTTAGGGTTTTCTATAGTAAAGGGCAACGGGTGTTTTATTTTGTGAAAGTAACCGGAAGTGCGTTGGTCACAACGGCTAGCTTTAGTAGCGCCGAAATCGTCCGATCAAAATTGTAAACATCTGGTATTTAGACAAATTAACGACACACTGCTCATCTAAACAGCTACTTTCTCGCCTAAAAACGTTTGAAATGTTAATAAAGTGATATATTTAAAGAATTTAGAGGTAAAATGAAATCAGCTTTAGCCTGTTGATTTTAGCTCGGGTAGGAGCGCAATGCATTATGGGTTATCATGTAGTATGCTGCAGTGTAAACGCTCTGCATACTGTCTGATTGATGAGTATGTAGTATGGAGTATGGACAGTATGCACTATGGAAGTATATAGTATGTAGTATGCGGTTTCGAACACACCCCTAGCCTCGTAAACCAGCCTCTCGCGGAAGTGCATTTCATTTCATTCCGAGGGAGAGTCTGGCGGTCTGGCCTCATCCCCCCTGCAAGCGTTTGGGGTGGGCGGGAGCTGGGCGGGAGTAGTAGCAAAGACGGTTTAATATCTTTGGTAGTAGCGTTGACAGACAACCCCATTCAGCCAATCAGCAAGTTGGTGTAGTGACGGGGCTTTGCACCAGTCGGTCCCTGATTGGCCAACGTGCTGTGTCAATCACAGCGGGCGACGCTGATTGGCTCGGCCTTCTGAGGGTTTCAGTCCAAACGCTTAGAATGGGGATGAGGCCAGACTCTCCCGAGAAATGAAATGAAATGCATTTCCGCGAGAGGCTGGTTTACGAGGCTAGGGGAGTCCGGCACGCCATGATGTCAACGCGACCTCATGTCAAAAAAAAAGTCAGCGTAACAGAGTGTAACAGGTGTGCAGAGAAATCCAAGAGAAATCCCAATCATCTAGCAGGGTTTACCTCCAAATGCATTAACCTCATGATATGACACTTCCATGGCCTCTAGAACCATTAGGGACCGTTCGTTATTTATGGAATGGGCCACCGGAGGAAAATGGGGGGGGGGGGGGTCATGTCATAATATTCTTTGTTGAGGGGTGGGTCCACTAAAAAAAAAAGGTCAGCGAGGGGGGTCATTCAACTTTTTGTCTGGAGGACACTGCAATGCCTGCAAAAAACAAAACAAAAACGGGAAATTTCAAAGCTGCAAGCACTGATGACAAGAGCAACGGCCCTCAACCGCTTCGCCAAGAACTCAATAAGGATTTTGCCCGCGGCACATCTTTTATGGGTGAGTGAGTTTAACTTAAAGCAGAAGTAAGTGATCTATTTGTGTTAATATAAGTCTTAAATAGTTATATCTTCCGACAGCAATCACTTACATAGAGTGTTTGGTCTGAAACACGGGTCTGTCAGTCACTCTGCTCTGCTCTGAGCCGAGGAGAAAACATTTATCGTATCCTACAGTTTTTATCCAATGAGGAGAGAGAACGGCATGCAGGGCTGTGTGTGCCATAGACATATATACATAGACGCCGCATTGGCTGTGGGGCGACGTGCCTACGCGCCGCCATATTGGAACAGGACTAACAGAGGCAGCAGTGCATGCAGCTATGGGGAAAAGAGGAACTCCTCAACCTCAAATTCGCTGAACTTTGGACCGATTTCCAAACGGTTTGATTTGTTTAAAACGTCAGACATGTAGGTATGATACAGGATGCTTGGATATTTTGAAAATGCTGGTTTTACTTTTTTCGCCTATCAGACAAGCTTCGGAAAATATACCAGACTTCGGTGCCGCATATGGATGTGTTAATAAGGGGAACATAAAAAACAGATCTTGTAGAATCACTTTTCAGAGGTCAGATGTAAGTTAAGGATAATTGTGAGCAGGTTGTTATAGTGAAATAAACCCAGGACGGACAGAACCCCTCAGCTCCGAGTTCAGGTTCCATTCATAATATCACCAGCTCACTACATCATCCCGCCTATTACACAGCTGCTTACTGGTGAAATAACTCATTTGAGACAAAATGTTGGTTAAAATGCGACGTTATTAATCTATAAACTACCTCTGAAAAAGAAAACTACCGGCACGGTTTAACAAGCGGCGTCCCTAGCAACGGCCCGGTTACGGTGCTGGTACTGCGGTTGATGAGGGGCAGCTGTCTGCTGCCTGTGTTGTGGTTGTGTCCCGAGAGCAGCCCACGTGAATTTGTTGCCGTCGTCAGTATCGGTACCGGTACAATGCAATCATCGTTGCTGGTACCGGTGCTGGTGCCGAGCAAAGTGTGTTTTGTGTGTTGTCAGAGCTCTGGAGGGGAGGCTGACTGGCTGCCCAGCACGAGGCACTAATAATAAGCCTATAATATAATAATATATACCCTTAAAAAAACTCCTTAAATAAAGACCTGATCTACATATTTATCATGTCTGACATTTGTTACAAACAAACCCCGTGAAAATAGCTTGACATTTGAGCGAATTATGATCACTTTTACATAATACCTCTATGGAAGTAATGCACTGTAGGAGTGAGTAGTCCTGTTCCAAGATGGCCGCCCTGTAGGCACGTCGCTCTAGTGGAAGCAAAGACGGTTTATAAACCAAGACCTTTCATGACGAGTCAGCTTCCTGTATGCATGTCACATGGGCTTCTGCACGGCCACGCCCCTTTAGAGAGACCAGAGGCAGCTTGGAGTGTATTGATTCCTATGGGACAATTTAATGTGAACACCGATTATGATCGAGTCTTTCTCCCCACGGTCACTGAAGCAAATTTTGGACTCATTTTTCACAAGCCACATCTCTTCTGAACAGTTTGACACCAAAATGGTAATTTTCAGACGGAGAGATCCGGAGAAAATCCACTTTGTTCAAGACCTGTCTCTGTCTCTACGACACACTCTCGCGAGATTTGGCACAGATCTCCTAGGCAACGTCAAACAAACGGCCGCGAACTCCCGTGAAAATGATTTAAATTATTTTTGGCATGCTAAATATTACTGTTAGTAGTGTAAATATTTTATGTTATCATAAGAAAATATAAATATCTCACTTTCATCTACCTAAAAATTGTATAAATCCACACACACGTTCACAGACGAGGCGGGGTGACGGTTGGCCACGCCCATTTAGAGAGACAGGAAGTGTATACCATTTCATATCATTGGAGCAGCCGCTCATGGAGTATCTTTCCATTTATTGAATATCTTCGGTGGAAGGCAGCAGTCAATGCGGCGTCTATGTATATATGTCTATGGTGTGTGCAGCCAAGGGACGCCGTGAATGTGGCGACGTAGGGACGAGGACTGTTATGGTGCGTTCAAGGAAACTCGTATTTTTCCGACCGTGAAGTCGTACCAGTTCGATCTGGTACGAGTTCACCGGTCGGAAGTTACGAGTGGCCGTTATAGTGACTTTCACCGGTAAAACAGGTCGGAAAAACACGAGTGGGTTGCCTGGAACGCTACAAAGTCGTAAGTTGTGACTTGAAGCTGTAATTTACGATTTCAAAAGCCTGCCTGGAACGCAGCATTAGCGAAAACGACCGGACCACTTACTTCTGCTTTAAGCAAAGACGTTTATAAACCAAGACCTTTCATGACGAGTCAGCTTCCTGTATGCATGTCACGTGGGCTTCTGCACGGCCACGCCCCTTTAGAGAGACCAGAGGCAGCTTGGAGTGTATTGATTCCTATGGGACAATTTAATGTGAACACCGATTATGGTCGGGTCTTTCTCCCCACGGTCACTGAAGCAAATTTTGGACTCATTTTTCACAAGCCACATCTCTCCTGAACAGTTTGACACCAAAATGGTAATTTTCAGACGGAGAGATCCGGAGAAAATCCACTTTGTTCCAGACCTGTCTCTGTCTCTACGACACACTCTCGCGAGATTTAGCACCGATCTCCTAGGCAAAGTCAAACAAACGGCCGCGAACTCCCGTGAAAATGATTTAAATTATTTTTTTCATGCTAAATATGACTGTTAGTAGTGTAAATATTTAATGTTATCATAAGAAAATATAAATATCTCACTTTCATCTACCTAAAAATTGTATAAATCCACACACACGTTCACAGACGAGGTGTTGTGACGGTTGGCCACGCCCATTTAGAGAGACAGGAAGTGTATACCATTTCATATCATTGGAGCAGCCGCTCATGGAGTATCTTTCCATTTATTGAATATCTTTGCTTTAAGTACCATACAGAGGCTACGCTGCCTGCCTGCCTCATTGCGTAACTCTACTAAGTCTGAGCAGCACGTACGTTCACGTTGCTTTCGTGAATTGTAAACACACAGACGGCCCCCTCGGTTTTCGCGTCCAGCAGTTTAGCGGCTAATTCAACTGCAGTGATGGATAACTGTACCGGAGAGGCTCAACAACTTCATGAGCTTCATTTGAGGAATAAACGTCAGCTTTTACCTGACGGGAGACCGACGCCTGAGCTACGGTAGCTAACAGCTAGCTGGTTTTATCTACTTTCTCTCTCTCTCGCTCCCTCTCTTTCTTACACACACACGCACACCCACACACCCACACACGCACACACACACACACACACAGTTGTCTGTCATATCTGTCGTAAACCTTGTAATAATACGTTGTTGAGTACAGTTCACATTATTGTTGCTTCGGTTTGAGTGTGGATGTTGTGTAATGTGAGCTGGTCCAAAATCGCGATTCTGTTATTGATGAGTTGGGTTTTAATAACAGCTGATAAATGGCATGGATTGATGAGAAGGTGTTGCACACATGGTTGTCACAATGAAATAATGTAGTGTCACGCGCTACGTGATGCGATGTCACGTGTCGATGGCTGGGGGGGGGGGGTCATGTATCTTTTGATAAGGCTTAATGCAGGGTCATGTTAAAATTTACTGACTCCGACAGGGGGGTCATGTAAAAAAAAAAAAAAAAAAAGTCCCGTGAATCCCTCTGGTGGCACTGATGATAAATAACGAACAGTCCCTTATCCAACATTTTAAACATATATAAAAGCCTGAAAAGCTGGAAAAGCATAATAGGTCCCCTTTAACATGACGGATGGAGATAGACAAAACAACACAACTGTGATGTTCCTGAACTATGCAGTGTTTACTGCCTGTTGTGTAAACATCACTAAGTAAACAAGAGGCCGTGTTTACATATTACACCATAAAACAACAGAGAATTCGTTTGAAAATGATGAGTCATGAAAAACTGAAGAAACATTTTCAGACATTTTCATAAACACCACTCAGCTTGTTCACTGGTAGCCTTTAAGTTCTGTTGTTGAGCTGTGGTGTAGATTTTTACCTCTTATTTGACTGTTAATTATTTACATGTTGTTCATGTAATTGTTTAGCTCCTGTGGTTTAGATGTTTACCTGTTGTTTAGTGGTGGTTTACCTGGTTTAGATGTTTTACCTCTTCGCTGTGGTTTTATATGCTTTAGATGTTGTTTACCTGTTGTTTAGCTCTTGCCTACCTTGTTCTTTCAGCTCAGTGAGAATCGAAGCACCATCACCATCCTGACCGATCCTGTTACACAAAGAATTGATACACACTTATGATTGTTATTATTACGTAAAGGAACATTTCAAAACTCACTTAAGTCACTTAAGCTACAGTGTTTGCAGCCATTATGCTAAGCTAAGCTAATCAGCTGCCATTTTTTCCAAACAGACGTGATCATAACTCGATTGTCGACTGTTCCATTAAGACTTGTAATAATATTGTAAGTTCATGGTGTGTTCGATTTTTTAAATCAACTTATGTTCTTGTGAACATAACAAGTTTTGAACTTTGTTGTATGGCCTGTATGGCTCATAGATCTGAGCTCTCAAGTTCCAAAAAACACAATTTTTTAATTATTTTGACTACAAGAAATTTTAGATTATGATCAGATGGAACATAGTATAATGTTTTCCACAACTACTTTGGGTCAAAATTATCAAGGGCATTTGTCCATTTGTCCAGCTGACAAATGAGGCTGTACATGAGCTCAGTTTTTTTTTACACCCTTTTTTGATTAAGAACACCAAGAGTGGACAAAAGTTGAATAAAGCACACAAAATTGTATGCAAATTAATACAATTTATTTTGTGTGTTCAAATCCTCTTTGTGGGCAAAGTCATGGAATCTTAGGTCAGTCTGATCAAATTAATTACATTTCTTAAAGATAAAACTTTTAAATTGGTCAAATTTGACTGGAACACCACATGAGGGTTAGCCTGACAAGCCAGACTATATCATTAACATATCTAGTCTGGCAACGACCGGTAGACCTCGGCTCAATCCAGGGGGCGGGATGAAGGCTGTCTTTCAAACTGCCTCTGCACCAATAGGATAGTGATACGACCAATCAGAGCAAAGAGCAGGATGACATTAGCCTGACAAGCCAATTCAAATGTATGTCGTCATCGCGTTAAGCCCACCCAACGACTCTTTAAACAGATAGAGCGCTGTGATTGGTGAACACAAACGGTGTTCGAGACTCAAAAAGTTCCTATGGCTCGTTTCTAGACCCACCTATGGAGCAAATATATTTGCTGCCGCGTCTAGATTTCTAGGCTACATGAGGGTTAATTTGTTGATGAGATTGAAAGTTACTGTTGTTTCTGTTCAAATGAATTCTCTGCCACCAAATCATTGTTCATAAAGACGAAGATGAAATGACAACATTTGTAAAATGTTAGCTATGACATGTGAAATGACCACAGAGCCACATGTTGACACGACCAATAAATGCAAATTTTCCTCTCATATGAAATTTATCTTCACACGTGTGCAATAACATCACATTTCCTGTACTGTATACAAACAAAGAGAGGACTCAACCCTTAACACTTCAGTAAAAGTTCATAAGTTTTATCACCAAAATACATTTTAAGTTATTTTTATGCAGCATAATGTGTCACATATATTGAATCTTAATTTCTGATACTGATATTAATTCCTTTATATTCCGCTGGCCAGCATTAGCAAAAATAAAACATAACTTTGTTGTTAGTTTATAATATTTTTGTAATTTGAATTAAATATAATTATAATATATAAATATAATATATTATAGATATAATTAAATATTCTGAATGAAAATTCATTGAGGCAGCAAATGGAAAACTTTTTGTTATTTCTGTAAAAGAAATTATGTATTTTTCTAAAATGTTTTGTGTGTGTGTGTGTATGTGTTTTCACACATATGTACGAACAGAATATCACAGAAGCACACAGGATGTGAAATGAATGAGCCATGCACCTTATAAAATATCTTAAACAATTAATATACAGTATATTCTACACATTTCCATTATTTCCCAAATTTCTCTAACAGTTATTGTTTTCTGATAATATTTCCACACATTGTTTCTTCTGACTTGTTTTGGTTTATCTGATATGTAAGATCAAAGTTGAAAACATGGACCCTAAGAGTCTTTGTTATCAGTAGAATTACGTTTGGCGATTTTACTGTTGGACAGAACAACAACACAGATCGATGACATCATCAAACGGAAAACTGAATAAAAGTCTGAAATCAGCTGTCATGAAGTAAGTGAAGGTTCGTACCTGTGCAGGCAGCTGGCTGCTCAGCCTCAGTGTGTGTGTCTGTGTGTGTGTGTGTGTGTGTGTCCGAGGGGAGTTGTTCCTGCTGCAGGTTTACTCATTGACAGATTGAACAAACACTGCTCTGCTGTTTGAGCTGAGAGAGAGAGAGAGAGAGAGAGAGAGAGAGAGAGAGAGAGAGAGAGAGAGAGAGAGAGAGTGTCATGGATGATCCTCTGTCTTAAAAAATGTAAATAAACCTCGTGGATGGATGTCTAAATTACTTTCATTAGTGGCATGGTGGCTGACAGGTAGTGAGATTACTGACATGCTAATTCATGTGAAGTGGGATGGGCAGGGGATCAGGAAGTGGTTTATAATATTCTAACCAGTCTGAATTATTTCACATTAATTTCTGAGAAATCATTTATCTCTCAGTTAGGTGAAGGGGTCTAAGTACAGCACCCATTAACCCTGGCTGCCATTGCCAGGGTCAGCGAGACTGGTGTGAAATCATCAACAGACAAGGAAGAATTCAAAACTTTTTTCAGCATAATGAAACTCAGATATTTATTGGTGAAATGCACCTTGGAAGTTGTAGTTACCTCTCAGTTTGTATATCATACCAATTTTGCAAAAAGCAGGAGAGTTTCTCATTGATCAAAACTGTGATGAGTTATCAGATTTTTCTGTTATGGCATCACACACGTGGGTACACAGGAAGCTGATGTTGCATTCACACAAAATAACCCCTCCTATAGCAGAGCCACACCTTGTGTGACTGTATGTTCTGTCTTTGCCTGCTGTGTATTTTTAGTTTCAAGTGAAGGACATAAGTTTAGTTTATAAAAGTAAACTTCTATGAAAGGTCTTTAAATAGGGTTTGATTAATAAAACATCAATAAAATATCTTTTAGTGTACTGTAGTGCCACCATCAGGACAGACTCTGCTGGTCAGGTTGTTAAATCATCAGTAATGTTGTTGTAATGAACATGAGTGGATTCTGTAATAAAGGGCAAAGTAGGTGTTGGTGATGTTGTGTGACAGCTGTGTGTAATAAACGTACGAAACCTTAGTGTGCAACACTATCTGCTGCTCCACCCAAACACTCCAACTGACATTTACTGCTTGACCAGCCGAGCGAAGCCTGTGGAGAACTGAGAGAGAGATAACAACAATCCACTGTTGGTGTCTGAGTTATGTGGTGGAGATAACTTCAGTTTCCTGCCCAGATGTTTGTTGATCTCTGGTTGCCTCCACCCACACATACAAAGTTTAGCATTCAGATTCTACAGTGTTCACTTGATCCTGAGGGGAAAACTTCAGCTTTGACCTCAAATAAGTTTATTTAACTGTCTGGAACTTTATTTTTGTAAAAGCATCAGTGTGTGTAAGATGCTCAGCAACAACAATCTGTACACACACTGTAGAGAGCTCATCACCTAGATTAGTATCAATAAGACAATAAAGTACCAAAGAGAGAGATAATGGACAAAACATATTAACATGAAAATAAAAAAGTATTTGAATTGAGTAGATAATTTGTCATTTGACATTTAATTTCTGACATTTTATAGACTGAGTAACCCTGAAGATTATAACGGTCAGATGTAATGATGATGACTAATTACTGTGCACTTTATTATTTGACACAGAAAAAAATATATACAATCACTAGACCTCTACTTTAAATTAGAAAGAGACCTAGTTTACAGTGAAGCAGAGTAAAAGTGTTGAGAGCTCCTCAACACAAGAAACAACAATGTTGAGCTCATATAACAAAAACAGATTATAGCTGCTGCGCAGCGATGGGTCGGTTCCGGGCTACTTTTGGGCAAATTTAGGCAATTCTGAGCAACAAACAGGAGAATAGGAAGACAAGACAGTTGACCTTATAATGTTCAATTTGCATTAGTTGAGGATTGAACCCACAACCTCGGGAACCAAAGACTGTTGTCTATCGCACTGAGCTACTTGACAAGTGGCATTCAACAGTGGCTTCACAAATTGAGTAAGCCATTCACTGTCGTGTAGGCAGATTTAAAACCACAGTAAAAAGAAAAATCAGTTTTTGAGGTAAAATAATGATATGTATTTGTCAAACATCTACTATGAGTCTAAGATGTTAAGAGCTTTCGCACATGGTCCAGTCCAAGCTATTTGGATCATCATCGTCATCATCTCCCTTGCTGGGTCTCGAACTCACAATCTCTGACACCAAGAACCAGCCCCTAACTCGCTGAGCTAATTGGCTGTTAGTGAGACCTGCTGTGTAGCTTCATTTATCCACTCAGGTGAGTCAGTGCCCGGGCAGCTGTTGTCAAGGCAGATTTCAAAAAGTATCTAAACAAAAATCAGTTAACACATAAATTGCATCTAGACAGCAAAACAGCTTGAGGACATGTGACATTTTGATCTGTCATCATCATCCTTGTTGGGTCTCGAACTCACAATCTCTGACACGAAGAACCAGCTCCTAACTCACTGAGCTAATTAGCTGGTAGTGAGACCTGCTGTGTAGCTTCATTTATCCACTCAGGTGAGCCAGTGCCCGGGCAGCTGTTGTGATGAAATGGTCAAAATGTCAATAATTCAGTCATCTAAACAAAAATCTGATAATACATAAATTGCATCTTGACAGCATGGAAATGTTGGTGATTTGTTTTTAATGATACGTGTTTTGCTTCATAAGAGAAAATATGATGTTTATAAATTCCACTCTCACATTGACTGCAGTTGTTCCCATGAGAGCAGAATTCAAAATGTTCTCAAAAATTCAGTTTTTGAATTAAAATTCTGATATTTGCCAAACTTCATCAACCATGACTCCAGAATATTCTCATTTTTTTTCAGGAAGTTTGAAAATGTATTTAGCAAGAATTTGATGGTATATGTTTACAGTACTGTTTACAGTCAAACCTTTTCATGCACTGTAGGCTCAATTTTTGCTTAATCAAAAATCCGAGAAACAAGTTTTGTGGAGGACGGTCTGGAGATGCTCTGTAGCAAGTTTGGTGACAATTGAGCAAAAATTGTGGGAGGAGATACATTTTAAAAGTTTTACAGTTATTGAAAAAAACAGAGTGATGGACTTCATAATTTGTAATAAGTTTAAGTGGACAAAAGTTTCAGCAGTATTGAGGCGACATTGTGGTGAAGTTTCAACACTGTAGCATCTACCGTTGGTTTGGTAGGAATTTTTAAAGTTTTTAAATTTAAACGCTTATTGTGCCCCCCCTAGGAGGGGGGGGGCACATGTCCTTGGAGTTGAGTGCATCTGGCATGGGACTGAACCTTTGTGCAAAGTTTGGTGAGTTTTCACCCATGGGAAGTATGACTTCCTTGGAAGAAGAAGAAAGAAAGAAGAAGAAGAAGAAGAAGAAGAAGAAGAAGAAGAAGAAGAAGAAGAAGAAGAAGAAGAAGAAGAAGAAGAAGAAGAAGAAGAAGAAGAAGAAGAAGAAGAAGAAGAAGAAGAAGAAGAAGAAGAAGAAGAATTCCTAGGAATACAATAGTGTCCCGGCAGCTTAGCTGCCCGGACCCTAATAAAATGAAAAAAAAAAAAGGTCAGAGATTTAGCAACAATAAAAGACAAAAAACATTATAAATAAATAAAAATCCATAATCATAATTAGAATACTTAAATAAAGGTGTGCAAATCAGCTAAAGCAGTTACATGTGTGTAAAGTGTGATTTACAAAAAGCTTTAGATGGTTCCATGTTGCAGCTGCAGAGTGAGTCAGTCACCTGACCATGTCTGATCAGAGCCCGTGGACATTATCGACGTAAGGTGAGTAGGTCTTGTTGACTTGGACAAATTCCAGACGCTGAACAAAAATTAGAATATATTTTGCTTTCGGTTTCTGGTGGTTTAGATGGATCAGAGGTGGAAGTGGCACTGATTCATATCAGGTCTGTCAGGGTTTTCCCTCCTGTTGTTTTTGTTTTTGTTTTTTGTTTTTTCACTTTTCACACTAGCAGCTGTGTACCAGTTGAGGGACAGCTGCTTTTGGAGGCTGCATTTGTGGACTGATGCCATCAAACTAATAGAACTACACTTTCACATATCAATGCAATGCACCCTTCAAAGAACAACACAAAGAACAAAAACAGGTGAATCCTGGGCCAAGAAGAATCCACTCGTTGGATCCTTTGTGGTGCGAAATATCCCAAGATTCTTTGCACGTTGTCACTTGTCAGTAATTTGCTGTTTGCTGCTTTAATTTTAAACAGCACGCACACCTGCAGAAATAATCAGTCTTCAGGCTGACAAATGAGGAGTAAAAAAAAAAGAAAGAAAAACTAGAAAAACCAGAAGTGCATGACAATAAAATTCTGCCCTGAGGAGCAGACACACAAACTCTGTTTGCCCAGAGACATCTCATTAATCCACAGAAGACCCCTCGGGAGTTTGTGAGCTTGCAGTTGTCATCCTCCTCATCTTTGCTCCTTCTGCAGCTGAGCCTGGGCCCTTCTACTCATGACGAGTGCCGTCATTGTGCAGCAGAGCGTCAGGCAGGGGAAGGAGGCGCAGGCCAGCAGGAGGCACTCCTCTCCAAACTCCCTGACCAGCGCTGGCCGCCGCCACAGGAAGTCCCTGAAGAGCGCCTCCTGCTGGGCAAGCGTGCAGAGAGACAACAGGACGTGGAAGAGCTGATGGCTGTGGCCAACAATGTCGAAGAGGCCGGGGACAAAGCACTCAGGTACAGGGCAAGAGAAGAAGAAGGCAGATAGCAGAAATAGCACCACCTGGTGGAGAAGAGACAGAGTAACTTTGTCATTAAAAGTAGGGGAGGAGATCTTTTTCTGGAGCATTTTTTTTTACTGTTTTGCTTGAAATCCTCTTCACACCCTGATTGCTACCAATTTATGAAATGTTTTTTTCACAAAAATGAAAGATGTCAGTCACCTGTGGAACGGACAATCCTGTAAAAACTCCATCCAATCATTTTGAACGCCACAAACAAATTCATTGGATCGTGATGCGTCTATCAGACTGCCATCTGCCCCTCCCTCCCCCCTCTGCATGTACCCCTCTTCGTGCACACATCATACGCAAGTCTTCAATGATTTACGTTAGGCAAAGACGACACCTGAGTTTATGCTAGCTTTCTAAATTCAACAAGACAGTTACAGCAACGTTATGGCAGAAAAGTGTGTTCCTGTGCTCTGGAGGCGTGGCCTCGGAGAGAAGTCTAAAGAATGGGACTTTTTTGGGACTCTACCTTTAACTGAGAGTCATCATCTACCTCCTGTGAAGCGTTCACTATCCTCATGCAAATGTTGTAATTAAGTCAGAGCCAATTTTAAGTTTTATTCTCTCATTCTTCGTCTCTAATGTTTTTTTGCAACAGTTTAAGTGACTTTAAGTGATTAATTGAGGATAAGATTAAGATGGGGGTCGTTTGACCTTAAATACATAAGTGACCAGACTTTTTTTTTTTTTCAGAATTAAAGCAAAATTCTAACATTTTGTGTTTTGTGCACCTGTCTCCTGGCCCTGTAAACATCACCTGCAGGACGTGCAGAGACATTGCAGTGTTGTTTGTCCAGGTGTGGGTGGCTAGGCGATGGGCGACAGGGCTGATGTCGAGCAGGTAGGCCATGCCCATCGGGATCACCTGGCAGAGTTTCCGGTGCAGCGGGTATGGCCGACGGAAACGAAGCTTCGCATAGCAGCAGGTGGTGCAGCAGAGCCAGGCGAGGAGGGCAGCAGCCGGGAGGAAGATCTGACAAAACCGACATCATCAGCGCATCTGAATGCATCATGTCATCAGATAGGATGGATAGAACAAACACGATCGGACCTGTACCAGCATGCTTTGCGTCCAGGCGGCATCTGAGCTGTACAGGCACAGAGCCAGAGCACAACCATACTGGTAGACGGCCACGCCCACGTAGTCCAGGAAGAAGAGCGAGTAGTGGGCATGCTCTGAGTGGGACTGCAACAGGTGAGCTGCAGCGCTGCAACATACGGCATAAGTTACAGCAGCGCTCATCAATAATCTATCAATAACAGATCAATGGATCTGAGGATCGTCTCCATCTCTGAGTAGATTTTTAGTCTCTTACAGCTCCTCAGTTTCAGAAAATCTGCCAGATGTGGAAGCAGCTGGTTGGGTAAAGCCTGCCACACACATAAAGATTTTATAAATCTCAACCGATTTATTATCTGTGAGAGACCCCACACATGAAGATAAAAAATCTGTGATTGAACAGTTTTGATCGTATTGTGTGTGGTGTGCTGCGATATTCCAAACACAGCACACCACACACATTAAGATTTTTCAGAATCTTGACCCTCTGGTCAGAAAACAATCCGCGGCATCAGCAGCGATACCAGGGGTGTCGTTGTAGCTACTCTTTCGGGTCTATTTCCGGAATGGACAATGAGAGCGACGTAATTTTTTTTTTTTAATGAAAGCGGGACACTTCAGCCTTTACAACGATCCCATCTGTGTGTGTCTGTGGCTCCAGACGCCGAGCAGTCAAGCGGCTGTCCAATAGGGACCCGTGTGCAGATTTAAGATAATCTTAACACCTTAAGATAATCGGGCGGTGTCTGTCCGTGGTCGGAAGGGGGGAAATCGGGGCAAAATCAGCCCGATTATCTTTATGTGTGTGGCAGGCTTTAGTTTTCTATCTCCATGATTATTTTCTCTGGCCTATTACTTTTAGGACCCTGACTGATGACTTGTGGCTTGTGCCAGTGGGTGTAACTAATGTTGACAAAGTTGATAATTATACAATCATTTACTGGATGCTCTGTGTGCTTGACTTCCTGTTTGGGAAGGTCTAATCTATGTAGATCAGGGGTACTCAAATACATTTTTCGAGGGGCCAGAATTTTTCTTAACCGACACCTTGGGGGCCGCACATTCAAATAGGCCTAGATTGAAATTGAATTCACCTTTTTCGTCTAATAATTTAAATATTTTTTATTTTACTTGTAAGCACATAATTTTTATTTATACACTTCATGGTGTTTTGTATGATATAAAATGAAAAATCTTGACATTGTCATATCATCATTTACATATCATGCTGGAGCTTTACACTGCTGACTTGTATCCTCAGACATGCCCTGTGATTTTCAGCTTAAATATGAAAGGAGGCTGACCATCACAGGACATGTCTGACTCTGTTCTGAGGATACAAGTCATTGGTCCTGAAATGTGTTTCTCTTCTATAACACACATTCTACATCTCGGAGGCGACGTCTTTCCACACACGGACTTCCTTCACCTTTCAAACGAGGCAGAGCTCAGTGGGAAACAGTAGGAGACACAGGCCGATGGAACAGGGACACAACACCGGGGGAGAAGCAGGTCGTGCAGCTGTGCGCCGCAGACGTGCACGAAAAAAACAATTGCGTCTCATCAAATGCGCGCAGCTACGGCTGTTGAGTTGTGAACGTGCATGACGCGCGGCTACATTGAATGGGTTTGAGCGCGCGAAAAAGACGCTTCATCTGAACGGCCCCATGCATGATGCACACACAGTTGAACCAAGACGGCGGTGAAAATCACCCACGGTCTCTGCAGACAGGCAGGGAAAACCCTGCAGTCCAGCCCGCTCCCCGAACACTCGCGCATGGTGATCTGGGTTCGTAAGCGTTTCTGTATCCCAGTGCAGGGCCTCACAGGCACACACAAACGCTGTGCGCGTGTTTCAATGTCCCAGCGCTTTGACTTACAGGCGCACGGAGCCCGAGAAATACAGTAGCCTATACAGTAATATGTAAACTAGTAGAACTCAGTCGCGGGTCTGATTGTAGGGTTCGGCGGGCCGGATGCGGCCCGCGGGCCGCCTATTGAGTACCGCTGATGTAGATTGACGCGAACTGATTGTGTTCTCCGAGGAGCTGAGTGGTGATTCTTTCATGCTGCAAGTTCATGCTGTGAAAATGCAAAGATTAACCAGAATGGTAGTGTGGATCAGTATAGCATGTGGAAATTGTGGTTTGAGGTATTGACAATTCATTGTTGACTCACCTGCAGCTCAGGTAGGTGACTGCAGAGAGGACGTAGAGGACGAGGGGCATCGAGGACACATCTAGTGAAAAACCCTGATCCTCAGGACCCTGCAGCCGAAAACCCAGGATGCCCTAAGGAGGTCAGAGGTCGTAGACATCAGATACATGGTGGCAAATAACAGGGAGGGCAAACAACCTGGACCAGACGGTGACAGTACCCCTCCCTGCAGGACAGCGAATGTAGTGAACCTCAGCACCACGCAGACTGCAGCCAGCAGGTGACTCCACACATTCAGTGTCTCATTGTGGATCTGGAACAGACTGAGGACATAACAATGCCACGACAGGCCCATGGGGCGATACCCCCGAACGATGTACCGCTCCCGGAACAGAGGGGGGACGTCCACATCACGGACTGTAGGGGGGAGAGAGGGCAGGAGGCACTGCACCACCGGGAGGACGGTAAGGCACACTGAGGGAGGGGCGAAAGACACCCGAGGCATGATGGGGAAGAGTTGTTGTTCTGTAGAAAGGTGAAACAGGTGTGACGAGTGTTAGGTTGTCATGTAGGTGGCAAAAGGGGTGAGTAGGGGGTAAGAGCAATGTGTTGGTAGCAGGGCCGTTGCTAGGAATTCTGGGCCCCCTGAAAGAATACTAAAGTGGGCCCCTGACTTTTCCACTTTTTTTCTTAGACTACTATCTATTCTGGTGCGGATTAATACACAGGCTTACCTAGGCTGCAACCTAGGTGGGATTGGTCAGATTATGTTGGTCACAGAGCCGCAATGTTAGAGAAAAAACAGCAGAGCCGGACAGCAGAGCGCAAGGTGGGAGAAAGAAAAAAGAGACCAACAACTAGCCTATAAACTGAGATCCATATGGCCAAAACGGACTCAATCACCTGTCTCTGATGGCCACTGAGAGTGAGTTAAATCATGATTAGCCAAAGTTACACGATTATACGGGGGCGATCGTTCATTTGTAGAAGGATATTGTTGTTGTTGTAGTAAAGAGCTGGGTTACATGCCGTTTTTTTTTTCTTTTTCTTTTTTCAATTGCCCGTTCATTCGGCAGGGCGGGGGGCAGAAACACTGTGCACCTCAGTGTTATGATGTGAAGGATGTGTTTTTGCTCCTCATGTTCCCAGAGAACTTGTTCTACCTTTCTTGTAGCGCTGCTCCCGCTGCCGTCCTTTTTTTTCAGCTGCCGTCCTTACTCGCGCTAATGTTTAAATCCCACCGTCACATGTTTTTTTTTTAACCCTTTATGAACAACCGTATAGGCCTGCTGTCTCTAAACAATAGAGAAGACAAATATGCAAGAATAGAAAGTCTCTAGAGGGCCGGTGCATATTCTCATTTGCCCAGGTCATAGTATTTCAAAGGAGGTTAAATCGAAAGCAACTGGACTTAGTTATTTGTCTAGGAAGACGTTTCACCTCTCATCCAAGAGGCTTCATCAGTTCATGTACGCATCTGACCAGGCTGGGACTGGTCCAACTATCTGGTGTGGAGACTCACTATTTAACCTCTTGTGTGGGCGTTCACAAGGGTGATGATGTCACTGGTTCCCTTTTGTGCTCCAAGTGCCAACGGCAGTCGTTTAAATGACTGCCTTTGATGGAAGTGTGGCGAGGTGGAGTGGTGAGTAGTGGTGAGTGGTTGCCAACAACGCCACCTGGGGAGTTTCGCCCCAGGAAATAGTTACTGTTTTTTATAAAAATGAAAAAGGTCATGCAGGCTCGAATCACCACAGGGGAGAGTTCAGGTATCGAAAGAATAATAATTTATTGTCACAATATTGTTTCTATAAAACTTCAATAGTTGCCAAAATATTTCACATTCACAAAAGACTGGGCCAAAGAAAGGGGGATGGACAGGGCTGGGCCAGCCACGGCGACCCTAAACCAAACCAAGGGGAAGGAGAAACAAACCAAGAAAATAATATCACCCGTGACACTGCACACACACGCAATGGAGAAGTGAAGAAGCCACCACCAGGGATTGGGCCGCCGCGCTGGACTACAGCACCTGTCCACAGGGAGAGAGGGAAAAATTAAGATGGCCGCAGTCTAGCTGACCTCCTCACACACACCAAAAACAATTAGATATTATTTATAATACAAAACCAAATTAAACATAATGAAGTCTTCTTAAAATATTCAAATACAAATTAGAGGAAAACAATTAAACAATTATCAAACCCGCCCCCCCACAAAAGAAAAAGGAAAACAAGAAAAAAAAATGAAATAAATTGTTAAATGTCTCCGAGGTCACTATCGTCGGCAACAACAATCATTTAATCAAAACCATGTAATCGAGCCAAACAAAACAGCAGCAAACATCGTGGTGGCCGATGACCGGAACACACCAGGACGCAGGATAGTGTGCAGAACTAGGAGAGTGGGGGCCGCTGGTTACAGCGCCCCACTGTAAAGCAAGAGAGAGACAGTGTCACAACTAGCGCAATGATGTAAAACCGCAACAGCAGACAATTAGAGCAGCCTACCTCTGAGCTCTACTGCACCCAACACGTGCCCACCAGAACCGCTCGCTCCCTCCGGCTCACCGCCGCTCCGAGCACTGCAACGGAGCGGGAGGATGAAGCCCCAGGGCCAATAAAAGTAAAACACCAAACAATAACTAACACGGCATGCTTACCTTAGTGATATGACGGGGAGACTCGGGCATGCACGCCAGCCCGCTCACCGAACACGCCGCACAGCAGAGGCAGAGAGGGAGAACAGCGACCAAACACACCTGTCCCAATCACACACACAGCGTCGCTCCACCAGCTCGCCGTTGCTCCAACACTGCAACGGAGCGAAAGGATGAGGCCTCAGGCCCAATAACAGCAAACACAAACCAGCAAATACGCAGAATTCCTACCTTAATGATACGACGGGAAGACACAAACAAGCACGCCGGCCAGCTCACCGGACGCACCGCACAGAAGCAGAGAGGGAAAATGTCGACCAACACAGCTGTTTTAATCACCTAACAGTAGCTGCGTTTCCATAACAGATTTTCGCAAAATAAAAGCGATATTTCTGAAACTTCGAAAAAGTGCAATTGCTATTTGCGGGTGTTTCCATTGAAAGGTATTTTGCGAATGAGCCGTAATGCGTCTTGCGTTTCTATGGTGACGGCACAGCGATCTCAGCTGCCGACAGCTGTTGCTGTTATTGTTTCTAACAAAGACAAAAACAGCGCTTGATTACTGAAAGGCAAAGCCCGTGTGGCGCTGGCAGCGGCCACAAATAAGGACGCACTCACACGGGCCAGTTGTACCGTGCTGAAGCTCTAATGCCCCCCCCCCCCCCCCGCTGGCCCGCACTCACACCACCTCCAACCCAAGCTGCTCAAGCACGGCTGCCTCCATTGATATAGAGGGATTATTTGTTTGCCAACACGGCGGATGTGCGCTTTAACTTGACTGCAGAAAGAACGGAGCCTTTAAACACCAGCGGCGATGAGGCGCTGACAATAGTATAGGTCAGGGGTACTCAAATACATTTTTCGAGGGGCCAGAATTTTTCTTAACCGACACCTTGGGGGCCGCACATTCAAATAGGCCTAGATTGAAATTGAATTCACCTTTTTCGTCTAATAATTTAAATATTTTTTATTTTACTTGTAAGCACATAATTTTTATTTATACACTTCATGGTGTTTTGTATGATATAAAATGAAAAATCTTGACATTGTCATATCATCATTTACATATCATGCTGGAGCTTTACACTGCTGACTTGTATCCTCAGACATGCCCTGTGATTTTCAGCTTAAATATGAAAGGAGGCTGACCATCACAGGACATGTCTGACTCTGTTCTGAGGATACAAGTCATTGGTCCTGAAATGTGTTTCTCTTCTATAACACACATTCTACATCTCGGAGGCGACGTCTTTCCACACACGGACTTCCTTCACCTTTCAAACGAGGCAGAGCTCAGTGGGAAACAGTAGGAGACACAGGCCGATGGAACAGGGACACAACACCGGGGGAGAAGCAGGTCGTGCAGCTGTGCGCCGCAGACGTGCACGAAAAAAACAATTGCGTCTCATCAAATGCGCGCAGCTACGGCTGTTGAGTTGTGAACGTGCATGACGCGCGGCTACATTGAATGGGTTTGAGCGCGCGAAAAAGACGCTTCATCTGAACGGCCCCATGCATGATGCACACACAGTTGAACCAAGACGGCGGTGAAAATCACCCACGGTCTCTGCAGACAGGCAGGGAAAACCCTGCAGTCCAGCCCGCTCCCCGAACACTCGCGCATGGTGATCTGGGTTCGTAAGCGTTTCTGTATCCCAGTGCAGGGCCTCACAGGCACACACAAACGCTGTGCGCGTGTTTCAATGTCCCAGCGCTTTGACTTACAGGCGCACGGAGCCCGAGAAATACAGTAGCCTATACAGTAATATGTAAACTAGTAGAACTCAGTCGCGGGTCTGATTGTAGGGTTCGGCGGGCCGGATGCGGCCCGCGGGCCGCCTATTGAGTACCGCTGCTGTAGATGAATGGCCTATAAAATCTTTCTTTTTCTTTGTAAATGTTGTGTTTTGAGCACATGGGTACATTTTCACAGCTGTGCTTATTTTTTACACATGAGTGACAAGCTGATCGTTAATTAGTTCATCTTCCTCATGTACTGTTCTCCTCGCTGCGCTGGGTCTCTGTCTCCGTTGCGCTGTAGCGCTTCGCTTTTCTTCCATTCAGTCAGATCATTTTCACAACGTGTTCTGCGGCCCGTCTCCGGTCCCAACCGGGCTCCGGACAGGCTGTCCCTCTCTGAAGCAGAGGGTGAGGTCAGCTTCACTCCCGCATTAACGCCGATGACAGCCTGGAAGTGTCTGAACTTCAAAATAAAAGCCCAGTGAATTGAGTTATAGCCATAGACTGTACTGTAACCTATAAATAGCCTATGCAATCTTTTTTTTTCTTTGTAAATGTTGTGTTTTGAGCATATGGATACAGTGGGTACTAGTTTCATTTGGACGGTTTCACGCGAGATTCACGCGTGAGTCACGGGAGGCTCACGCGGATTTTTTGTGGAGGAGTAATTGTGTTTTCACCAGAAGCTGCAATGTGCCCAAACAACCGCCAGGTGGCATCTGTGAGCAGCAGATCGCCTCTATAAGACAGCAGCACGGAGCAGTGAACACGAATGGGGAATGCAATATAATAATAATACAGTATAGTTTTTCAATGAGAAAAATGTAACGACGGCAGCTATACGTCTCACTCTCTTTTATCGATCCTCTTGTCAGCTCCAAACACACCCATCTGCACCGCGATTACGGACCACGGCGTGGTTTTCCACACAGCAGTTAATTAACTCAGTGGGTGATGCTGCCGGTGTGTTTTTAAAATGAGCCAACTACAGTAGTGTTCATTCCCCACCTTGTTTGACTGAGAGTGTAGCTGGATGATTTCTCATGAATGAATGGGCAATAGCCTATGTCACTTTCGGGCTGGGCGATAAAACAGGATATCCTGAAATAACATTCCCTCGATAGAAATAGGCTACAAGATGTGTGGATACAGGTTTCATTCATCCATGTTTTGACAGACAACACAAACAACCAGTGACAGGGACGGACTGGCCATAGGGCAATATGGGCAAATCCCACAGCAGCCGCGACCGAAGATGCAGCCGTGCTGATGTGACCGCAAAAAAAAAAAGTCAGTCGGGGTCAGCTGGTTTACAGCCGGCCGACTCTGAAACACTCGAGACACAATAACATTAGTAACGCAAGAAAGGTATAGAGCAGCTCTCACTATAAGCAAAGATTTTATTTCAGTCTGGGATGCCAACGTGCAGTTTTAGTGAACAATGCATTTTCTCTTATCATCATTATTATGATCACTGATAGGCTACAGCCTATATGTGCGGCTATATATAGCCTACCGTATGTGTGTGTTTATGTAATGCAGGGGTGCTTTAAAAAAAACACAGTTGTCTGGACAGTAGGCATTTTTCTCACAACCGACCTCAAAAGCGAGGGCAGGCCAGGTCCGTGGAAGCATCATTCCGGGTGTTGTCTTTGTTGTTACTTTGTTGCCGCTCCACAGAGCACATGGCTACTTAATTATGCACGTGCTGACCATATATGGTTGTGCTGTGCTGAGGCATTCTGGGGGTGGAGTATGAGGTGTGTTCATGTCCGCACCATTCTTGGGTCCGGTGTGATTATCAATGGAATATTGCGGAGAGTTGTGCGTACGCACAGCTTGATCGGTGTTTCCCACAGATTAATAAATAAATGTGTCCACGTCTCACGTGTTTACATGCGGTGCGCCCGCACGCGAGAGAGGCGGCAGGTTGAGAGGCTGACTGGCGGAGACGAGAGCTGGTGAAATGCTAGCATGGTTATTTAAAACACCATCTCTGATCTCTGCCTGCACATAGACAGACACAGGTTCACATCCAGACAGGGGCGCATGGCAAATGCAGCTGCAGCGCTATTAAACTAGAGCAACAGCAACTCTCATATTTAAATTGTGTTTTATATTGATTTCATATATTTCACTGATTGCAATTAGGCTATAGAATGCTAGTGTGTGTTTTATTGAAAGCGAGGCTAGGTGAAAATCGCTACAGTGGGGTTTATATGCAGCGGTCTGTAGGACCAGCTTATAGACACATCAGCGACACATTAGCACCTTCATTTATCTCTGATCAATAGGTGTGCTTGTGGATACTTAACTCAAGTAGGCTACAGCCCTGCCCCCCACAGAACTTCACACAGCTGTTCAGTCAGCTTAGAAAAACCGGTTCTTACAGTAGCTACCTCTCCTCACACTTTTCATAAGCCGGAGGACAAAACTAGGCTTCATTGTTTCGTTTCATTTCGTTAAGTGAAAATCATCTCTGAATTATGGAATTAAAAATAAAATAGGCCTATCTTTAAAAAGCCTTAAGCCTAATTGCATTATTTTTATTCAAATGTGACTGAGACCTTTATCTACCTAAACAGAGGGTAACATGAATAAATATCCTGTTTTGTATTTTTCTGGAAACTGTTACATTATGTAACGTGACCGCGGCACTCTCTCCCCCCTCTCTCCCTCCCGAATTGGGCATATTATGATAAATATAACTGTAGATGAAAACAATAATTGAAGAAAAAAATAAGCTATTGTCGACCCGAGGTATAAATGCCCAGAAATCGAATGTTTAATTTGTGTAAGTTGTAAGCTTCAGAAACCATCACACATGGAAAAGTCACGGACTGATAGACCTGTAGTTTTAATGTAAACAAAGTCATTTACGTAAGAAAAACACAAACGTCTGTGTGAGACCATCTGGGTGGTTCTAGTGTTAACATTAGCCTAATGAAGAATGAAGAAAACACGTTACAAATGAACTATGACCGAATTGACAGCAGAAACAGTGTGCACTTATCTCAAGGAAATTTAAATCGAATGCAACTGTAACTTGTAACTGTAACATGAGAGGTGAAACGTCTTCCTAGACAAATAACCAAGTCCAGTTGCATTCGATTTAAATTTCCTTGAGATAACTATGACCGGGAGTCCGGGACAAACACACGCCGGCCGGAGTCAACTCGCAACAATGTAGCTTTCCCTCGATTAAAGTAGTTCTGTCATCTCCCACTTTGTACCGGATAAGAGACAGCACCCGACAGATATGCTAAATGTTTGGATGCAACAAAGTCACTGTTAACAAAATCAGCATCTAATCTGTCCCTTCAAGAGCAGCTGCTGACAGATGTGCATTATTGCTCCGCTCGTGAGTCCAGCAGCATCGGGTCCAGGCTGCTGGCACGGACGTAGCGGTCGTCTATGAGTGGATTGTTACATTCACCAGAACTTGCAGAACTCAAACTACTCAAACTTGGAGCCACCCAGCCAGGCTACAGGAGAGATATGCAGGGGACCCCCAAAAGGCTGAGAACCACTGATCCTGTTGAACGTAGGCTACTGTAACCACTGTGAAACAATAAAACAACAACATTGATCTGATTGACCGGCGTAGCGGTCCCTCTCTCCACTCACTCTCTAGCTCTCTCGACCACAGCTGCAAATGAAGTAGCCTATGAACAGCGCCACTCTCCATTGCAGCTACGTTGTGGTCAAACGTGGAATTATCCCAAAATCTTTTGAGCTGCATCTCAGTACGATGCTTCCACCTAGTGGCTACAGTGTGACCTACAATTTCACGCAACGCGTGAATCACGCGTTACGTGAGGGAAACGTCCAAATGAAACTAGTACCCACTGTACATTTTCACAACTGTGTTTATTTTTTACACATTAGCGGCCAAGCTCATCATTAGTTCATCTTCCTCACATGCCTCGGTCTGTCCGTTGCACACGCTGCAGCGCTTCGCTCCCAGGTCAGTCAGAGCATTTTCACAGCGTGATGAGGTCAGCTTCACTCCAGTCAGTCTTCACAGACAGTCCACGAAGAGTTTCTGAACATTTCCTCCTCAGTTTGTCCCAGGCGGCGGCAGATAGTTTTTAATTTTTTTTTTTTTTTTTTTTTATGGCTTGAACGCCATTATATGAGACCCGGCTATTAACTCATTGAGTGCCGCGCTCCTTTCCAAAGTTTTAGTCAAGTGTACCGGCAAATTAGACCATATTTGACTTTTTATTTTAGAGCCATAGTGTATTCTATATTATTGCCACCAACACATACTGTGGCTCATTTGAAAGGTTTAACTTTATCCTTCAAATGGCCACAAACCGTTTGTTTCTACGTGCCTCCGTTCCTGAGAAAAGTCAAGCTAAACATGGCTGGGTTTCACCAAAATCCCTCCTTTTTTTCTAGAAAAGGAGATAGAGCGTCTTTTATGAAAGCTGCGCTGTTTGTGCCTGTCGCTCTTCTCACACTCGCATTTCTGGATCAAAGGGCTCGTATAAGATAAATATACACAACAATTGTTGTTCTATTCACAAAACCACCATCGGGGGCGGGGGGGGCGCCACTAAACAACAATAACACAGACGCACCGTGCCGTGTCACAGCCTCTCGCCGCGGAACGTGAGGCTCTGCCGGCCACAGCGGCTCGCGAACACCGGTCCCGCCGGTGGTCGTGGTCCTTCTGTGGTACGGGTCGGTGGTGCCGGTCTGCTTTGACCCAGAGACCATCAGATTTTACCGCGGGAGGACTTTGGGGAGGACACGGTGTTGCTCCAGATGAAGACCGGGCGGGACTGTCGGCTGAGAGCTTCCTGGTTCAGCTCCCAGCTGCTGCAGCCTCGCGGGTGAGAGCAGAGCAGCTGCGGCGCAGCTGCGCTGCATCTGCATGCAGAACTCCGTTTGCAGAAGCTGAGTTATGATAAAAACTTCCAGATCATGAGCTGTCATGTGACTTTGATCGTCATCTATTTCAGTTCTCCTCGTCGTAGAGTCCCCAAATTTACATATAATGTGTATTAAAGTGTCTATTTTCATAATTTAAAAAAAAAGCAAAAAACGAAAAATTTCGTTTTTGGCACTCAACGCATGGGAACGAAAAACGAGAAATTACGTGGTTGGCACTCAATGAGTTAATTGAATACCGGCTGATTGTTTTGTTATTTGAGGAATATAGCTATATTACGATCTGCTGCAGTAACGTTCGCCACCTTATGGAATAATGCTGCATGGGGCTGGGTGATAGACCAGCTCTTCTCAGAGACTCAACCCGACCCTGAGATCTCCAACCCCGGGCATATTTGGCAGGTGGCAGCGGCCCCTTTATGGTTCTTTTCTACTCTTTTCAGTCACATGAGATCCAGTCCCAGACCTCGGCTACAGTCCGGGATTTCATCAGGCTCCCTTCCCGGCACAGGGCACTCTATTGGCAGCTTAGATGAGGGGAATCGCCGTGCGTAATGGTCGCGCGTAATGACAGCTCCTCGCCGGTGAAACACAATAAACTGCGCTACTTCTTGCATGTTTGTCTCATGACATGGTGGAGCCGTCACAGAAGTCCGCTGTGAAAATGATCTGACTGAGTGGAAGCTAAGCGCTACAGCGTGCGCAATGGAGACAGAGACCCAGCGCAGCGAGGAGAACAGTACATGAGGAAGATGAGTTAACGATCAGCTTTGCTATGTGTAAAAATAAGCACAGCTGTGAAAATGTACCCATGTGCTCAAAACACAACATTTACAAAGAAAAAGAAAGATTTTATAGGCCATTCATCTACAGTCTGTGGCTATAACGCAATTCACTGGGCTTTTATTTTGAAGTTCCGACACTTCCGGTCTGTCATTGGCGTTAATGTGTTGTTTAAGATCAAAAACAAAAAGACAATCAAAATTTTACCGTAATTTGATTTTGGTTTCCTCGTTTTTTCGTTTTAAAACCAAAAACGAAAAAACCAGCCTGAATTGTGGTTTTTTGGATTTTGGTTTGAAACGGAAAACCAAATTACCAGCTGACTTTCGTTTTCTGACAGTTCCGTTTAAAGGAAAAATCAAACTAACGAAACGTACACGGACCCTGAGGCCACACTTTTACAAAAATAGCTTCTTTAACTCCTCTTTCAAACCATCTGTCCTCTCTGTCTAGGATTTGGACATTGCTGTCCTCAAAGGAGTGGGCTTTCCCCTTGAGATGTAAATGGACAGCAGAGTCCAGTCCTGAGGAGTTTGCTCTCCTGTGTTGGGCCATGCGTTTATGCAGTGGTTGTTTTGTTTCTCCAATGTAGAGGTCTTTGCATTCCTCGTTGCATTGGACTGCATACACCAGATTGCTTTTGTGGGTGTGTGGTGTTCTGTCCTTGGGATGTACACTGTCTCTGTCTGAGTGTGTTGCTGGGTTTGAAATACACAGGGATACGGTGTTTGTTAAAGATCCTCCTGAGTTTTTCTGATACTCCAGACACATATGGAATGACTATGTTGTTTCTCTTGTTTTGTCTTTCTTTCTCAACCACTTTGCTGGTTTTCTTTCTGGAAGCAGCTGCAGTTTTCACAAAGGTCCAGTTAGGGTAACCACAAGTTGTGAGGGCGCCTCTCAGGTGCTTGTGTTCTGCCCCTTGGGCCTGTGAGCTGGTGGGCACGTTATCAGCTCTGTGTTGCAAAGTTCTGATAACACCAAGCTTATGTTCCAGAGGGTGGTGAGAGTCGAAAAGTAGATATTGGTCTGTATGTGTGGGTTTTCTGTATACCCCAATGTGGAGGCTCCTGTCCTTTTTCATATGGACGTCACAATCTAAGAAAGGCAGACTATTGTCCTTGACATCCTCTCTGGTGAACTTGATGTTTTTGTCCACTGAGTTAATGTGTTCGGTAAAAGCTTGCACCTCTTTGGTTTTGATTTTAACCCATGTGTCGTCCACATACCTGAACCAGTGGCTCGGTGTTGTTCCTTCAAAGGAGTTTAAAGCCTTGTTCTCTACCTCCTCCATGTACAGATTTGCCACAATAGGGGATACTGGTGAACCCATGGCACAGCCGTGTTTTTGTCTGTAAAATTTGCTGTATCAGAAAAACTCAGGAGGATCTTTAACAAACACCGTATCCCTGTGTATTTCAAACCCAGCAACACACTCAGACAGAGATTGGTACATCCCAAGGACAGAACACCACACACCCACAAAAGCAATCTGGTGTATGCAGTCCAATGCAACGAGGAATGCAAAGACCTCTACATTGGAGAAACAAAACAACCACTGCATAAACGCATGGCCCAACACAGGAGAGCAAACTCCTCAGGACTGGACTCTGCTGTCCATTTACATCTCAAGGAGAAAGCCCACTCCTTTGAGGACAGCAATGTCCAAATCCTAGACAGAGAGGACAGATGGTTTGAAAGAGGAGTTAAAGAAGCTATTTTTGTAAAAGTAGAGAAACCATCCCTCAACAGGGGAGGTGGCCTCAGACACCACCTATCTCCAATTTACAATGCTGCCCTTTCATCCCTTCCCAGGAGATTCAACAATCTAGCCTCAAAGAACAACCACTGTTCACAAGTGGCAAGTGACTCCAACGACTGTCGTTATAACACAATAGGGCACTAACGAAGTCGAAACCAACCTTCCATCAAAGGCAGTCATTTAAACGACTGTCGTTGGCACTTGGAGCACAAAAGGGAACCAGTGACATCATCACCCTTGTGAACGCCCACACAAGAGGTTAAATAGTGAGTCTCCACACCAGATAGTTGGACCAGTCCCAGCCTGGTCAGATGCTTACATGAACTGATGAAGCCTCTTGGATGAGAGGTGAAACGTCTTCCTAGACAAATAACTAAGTCCAGTTGCTTTCGATTTAACCTCCTTTGAAAAAAAAAAAAAAAAAAAGTCTCTAGAGAAACTTATCCAAATCAAATCCGTTTGCAGTGCCTTCTTGTTCTCTAGTCCTTAGCTATTAGGCTATTGGTTCAGTTATTCACACACAAGTCCTTCATACAGGGCCGGCCCTCGGATTTTGGTGGCCCTAAACTTGATCTTGTTTGTGGCCCCCAAAACACTCCAAGTGCAAACACCAAATCACACACACTGCTTACAACTGAATGAACAGACACACACAGACATGTTAATGTGTTAACCCTCTGAGGTCTGATACCAATTATTATTTTTATTTTCTTAAATTTCTTAAATTCATCTTTTTAACCCTCTAGGCCCCAGAGTTTATTTAGGAAAATATTAAGTTTGGATTTCAAGATTTCACAAGGCTGTAGCTTGCAAGGGTTGAGGGATAAATCTATGGTGTAAATGACTGCATTTACATGCACTTCAGTACCCCGATTTTAATCAGGTTTTTTAAGTACGATTTTGCTGCCTGGAGAACTCCGAAAGAAACCAGGATACTGGAGCATGTAAACATGTAGCATGTTTCGTACCCGTGCAGGGAAGTTACATAGTGCAGTTTCAGCCAACGCGACCCGGCTCAGGCTGCAGCGGCAGCACCATTCATCCTATTAACACATTTTTCTACCATTGCAGTGAGTCTGGAAACATTATTTTAAGGCCGAAAAACTCAATGTTACTTTAACTTACCCGTAGGTTTTTAGAGGTTTACTGCCGGCTGGTTAAATTCTTTTTAGGAGATAAATGTTGGTCTCATTGATGAAATCTAACAATAGTGGCAGTAGCATTAGTTTGTTTGAATGAAAAGTGAAGCTTAATGTGTGTATTGGACAGAGCAGTGCTGCCTGGAGGCTCTGTCGCCTAACGTGTGTACAGAAATCACCACTTTTATGTCAATAAATGCATGTTTTACAATGAACCGATCAGTCTGCATTAAATTTTCTCTTCTTTTATTAAGTTATATAACATGTCAGCATTTTTATTTTGTAAATTTTCTGACCTACATATTTCCTGGTAGTTGCGCTTCCTGTTGTAAACAACACGCATATACGCAGTAATCAGAAACCGGGATACTGTATTTATCATGTATACAGGGATACTGAATAACCGGGTTTCTCTAAGTTCATGTAAACACCATACCCCGAATTTGATCAAAAATCGGGGTACTGAAGTGCATGTAAACGCAGTCAATGAGAAAAATATTCATAATGAGCTAAAGTTTGTGATAAGTAGGAGTAAATTTACTCATCTAGGCTATTTTTTATTTATTTATTTATTTTTATTTAGTATTTATTTAAGGAGGACAATGCACATTAATGAACATAATAAAATGTAAAGGTGCCAGTGTTAGCTAACGGCTAGTCCTCCTGGCAAGGTGTTAAAAGCCATTCTAATTTGCATATTGTGACATCACCAGGTGGCAGCCACACGTGACTTTCAGTAAAACTGAAATTTGAAACATAGCCTATTTACACAGAAAAAATATTTATTTCTGTACACAGTCTGCCACACAGGGACACACACACACAGTGTTTCTCAACATCTGAAGATCCTTTCCTGTTCAGCTTCGAGCTGCGGGAGCCCCTGGAAGAGGAGTGGCTGCGATCTAGTCAAATTCTTTTTTTCTCCATTTTGCTTAAAAACACACCCACAAATGACGTCAGGATTGAAACTGAGTGTGTTCGCCAACTAATGGTACCAAGCAGTAACAATATAAGCCAATAGATTTAAAGATCAGGGGCCCTAGTTTGGTGGCGCAGCGCAGGTGGCGCAAGGTAGCGCAGCCGGTGTAATGCAAGTTTCGACCAGCGCAGCCTAGCGCAAAGTCAGATTGGCAGATTGGTAGATCGCGCTGCGCTGAGATAGGCGTGGCCGCGCAGCAGGGGGAGGCGTCACAGATTCAGCTTGGTGCAGTGGAAGTTTTGTGCGAAAATGTCCCGCCGAGGTTGCGCTGAAAGCTCGCCACCTCAAACCAGGTCTACTCTCAGCGCAGGGCGGAGCGCAGCAGGTGCAGTGGAAGTTTGGCTGACTGACCTGCAGTGCACACACGTCACCAAGACCTCACAGGCAGATTTCCACAGTTCCAGGCACATTTCAATGCAATAAATATCCACAATAACCACTATTTAATGCAACTAATGGAATCAACACGTGAATTTATATCTATATAGATTGTCCCGTCACATCTGACGTCAGATCAAAGCAGAGATCAAAGGCTGTCGGCACGCGTAATGGAAACTCCACCCGAATTAACACAGCAGGGACGAACTGGCACTGAAAAGCAGCTGCGGATGTCCCAAGCAGGACTAAGGGTGGATGACTGCATTTTGCTGCCGTGTTGAGACTACGCACTGTGCCGTTGTGATGATCCGCTTTATTTATTTATTTACTTATTAATTCGACCGCGTCGTCACGCAGCCGTAATGAAAAACAAAACACAAATCATCATCTCTCTTAGCCCACCACAACAGCCTCTGTATCAGATAGTCAGTATAGCCCACTACAGTATACTCAGCATCTCTCATCACAGAGAAAAAAAGAGAGGAGGACAAAGAGAGAGAGAGAGAGAGAGAGAGAGTCCTTTACGCTGATTTCATCCCGCATGGTGTTTGTTTATGTTGTGATTAGTGTACACCTCTCATCTTGCTTCCACAGGGTGTGAATAAATGTGAGTTTCTTTATTAGTTTATTAGTTGTTGTTTCTTACACTGGGCAGCGGTTCTCAGTGTATCAGATCAAACCTGATTAAGGATATTAGTAAACTCATTATTCTGTCACTCTGAGCTCGGACCTCCGGACCAAAACAGCCGTTTCCTCCTGGGAGAAGTTCGGCCACTGGCGTCGCTGTCTCCTCCATCCATATCAAAGTATAAAATGACAAACTTGCAGTGCGCATCGCCCGCGGCGCAGTTAAAGGTGAGGAGAGGAGCTCATTTGATTGGTGAAGATCCGAATCGGCTGTGTTAATCCCACTTCTCCTCCTCCTGTCTCCCTCCCGCCCTCTCTCCTCCCTCTTTGCCGTTTGCGCCGGTAGGAGGGACGAGGGGAGGGCTTGCGCTGGCGTAAGTCGGACTGCGCTGCCCACCAAACTTGCGAAATGGACCTGGACACGCCTCGTTGGCGTGGCGAAGCTGCGCTGCACTTAGACTTCGCTCGGTCTAGGAAACTAGGGCCCATGGGCTGTTTTAACCAGGAGTGCAGCCTGTCGCAATAATGCGACTTTGGCGCAAATACCATAACCTTCTAGGTTAAGGTATTTGCAGGTGTTATTTGTATGGATTTGGTACCTTCCTGATCACCCCCCCATCCCCCCATGCACGCGCCTTTATTAGCTTTATATGCCACTGCTGCTGCATAAGGGGGCCCCACAGAAAGAATAGCCTAGGGGCCCATGACTACCTTAATCCGCCTCTGTATGTATTATCATTTTTTATTTAGCCTACTTTGTTTTGATGCTAATGCAGCATTACTATGAGTATTAGTCAGGGTCTAAGCAGAATAATTCAGTCATACAAAGATTAGACTACTGGGTTTTTTTGTGGGCCCTACTGGGCGCTGGGCCCCTAGAATTATCATCACCATTCTCGCCTATAGACAGGTGTGTAGCAACCAAGCAACCAAACAACAAATAAAACAGAATCCAACAGACCAACCAACAAATCAAACATCCAAAGAGCAGCCACGCAATCAAACAGGCAACCAATGAACCAAATGCAAAACAAACAAAACAAACTTTACAAGGATCAAATTCAAGACAATTTCAGAAAAATATAAACTCACATCCAGAAGGTCAGGGGTAACAGCACCCAAGAGAAGAAGCGAATGCTGGAGGCATTTTCTATTCTATTCTATTGTTTTGGCGCTGACCTGCTGCTCAGTCTTGCTGCTGCAGACTGGCCACTGTCACATGCATGGTGACACACACACACACACACACACACACACACACATGCACACACACACAGGTCTAATCTCTATAATGTGCTCTTGTTTTCAGCTTATTAGAGCTGATTTCAGTCTGAATGAGTTTTTCCCTGCTCTCTCAGGATTTCAGACATCACGAGACTCAACACATTGCTGACACACACACACACACACACACACACACACACACACACACACACACACACACACACACACACACACACACACACACACACACACTGTGGTATATTGATGTGTTGATGAAAAGAAGGGATCACCGCTGACACGTCTTCACTTGTGTTCAAAAAGGAGTTTATTAACAAGAAGAAGAACAGTGTTCGAAAATGCCGAATCCTGGAGCATCCCTGTTGCCAATGTGAGATCTCCCTCCCTATGGCTCAAAACCATAGCTTTATATGCTTTCTAACTCCAAAACTCCACCTTCTCCCAACATAAAGATATGGCTTTCCATATTAGGCAATAATTGTTTGTCATTAACATGAGCATTCCATGTTTCCTGTAAATCTAATCAATTATATTTCTGTTTAACATACTCAGTTCATGTTTCACATTCATGAACATGAGGCAGGATCTAACCTATGTAATTTTAAGACTTTGCATCATCTTCCAGATGAGGCTAATCAACTTAGTTAAGACTCTCACAGGAAACATGTGATTAACAGAACACACATTTTCCCAAGATACATTTCACAAGGGTCACTCTTCTCTCTCTCATCTATTGTCTCATCCACTGTTACTAAACACCTTATGGAACATCTTTATATATCTGTAATACATGTTGATATATTAGAGCAAAAAGTTCAGGTGGATAATATACAACGCGCACGCACGCACACACACACACACATACACACACACACACACACACACACACACACAGCCTCTCCATTGACACTATTGTATTCCTTGGAATTCTTCTTTAGGGTCCGGGCAGCGCAGCTGCCAGGACACTATTGTATTCCTAGGAATTATTCTTCTTCTTCTTCTTCTTCTTCTTCTTCTTCTTCTTCTTCTTCTTCTTCTTTGGGGTCCGGGCAGCTAAGCTGCCGGGACACTATTGTATTCCTAGGAATTCTTCTTCTTCTTCTTCTTCTTCTTCTTCTTTCTTTCTTTCTTTCTTTCTTCTTCCAAGGAAGTCATACTTCCCATGGGCGAAAACTCACCAAACTTTGCACAAAGGTTCAGTCCCATGCCAGATTCACTCAACTCCAAAGACATGCGCCCCCCTCCTAGGGGGGGCACAATAAGCGTTTAAATTTAAAAACTTTAAAAATTCCTACCAGACCAACGGTATATGCTACAGTGTTGAAACTTCACCACAATGTAGCCTCAATACTGCTGAAACTTTTGTCCACTTAAACTTATTACAAATTATGAAGTCCATCACTCTGTTTTTTTCAATAACTGTAAAACTTTTAAAATGTATCTCCTCCCACAATTTTTGCTCAATTGACACCAAACTTGCTACAGAGCATCTCCAGACCGTCCTCCACAAAACTTGTTTCTCGGATTTTTGATTAAGCAAAAATTGAGCCTACAGTGCATGAAAACGTTTGACTGTAAACAGTACTGTAAACATATACCATCAAATTCTTGATAAATACATTTTCAATCTTCCTGAAAAAAAATGACAATATTCTGGAGTCATGGTTGATGAAGTTTGGCAAATATCAGAATTTTATCTCAAAAACTGAATTTTTGAGAACATTTTGAATTCTGCTCTCATGGGAACAACTGCAGTCAATGTGAGAGTGGAATTTATAAACATCATATTTTCTCTTATGAAGCAAAACACTTATCACTAAAAACAAATCACCAACATTTCCATGCTGTCAAGATGCAATTTATGTATTATCAGATTTTTGTTTAGATGACTGAATTTCTGAAGTTTTGACCATTTCATCACAACAGCTGCCCGGGCACTGGCTCACCTGAGTGGATAAATGAAGCTACACAGCAGGTCTCACTACCAGACAATTAGCTCAGCGAGTTAGGAGCTGGTTCTTGGTGTCAGAGATTGTGAGTTCGAGACCCAGCAAGGGAGATGATGATGACAGATCAAAATGTCAGTTGTCCTCAGGCTGTTTTGCTGTCTAAATGCAATTTATGTATTAACAGATTTTTGTTTAGATAATAGAATTTCTGACTTTCTTAAATCTGTCTTGACAACAGCTGCCCGGGCACTGACTCACCTAAGTGGATAAATGAAGCTACACAGCAGGTCTCACTACCAGTCAATTAGCTCAGCGAGTTAGGAGCTGGTTCTTGGTGTCAGAGGTTGTGAGTTCGAGACCCAGCAAAGGTGATGATGATGATGACAGATCAAAATGTCAGTTGTCCTCAGCTTGAAACACAAGACAATTGTCCTAATGGTGGCATCACAGCAAGCCTCTAAATTTAAAAATTCAAATAGCTTGGACTGGACCATCTGCGAAGGCTCCTAACATCTTAGACTCATAGTAGATGTTTGACAAATACATATCATTATTTTACCTCAAAAACTGATTTTTCTTTTTACTCTTATATTTTTGTCTAAATAACTGGATTTTTTATTACTTTGTGTTTGTTTTGTGGTGATGTAATTCCAGACCGAACATAGGTGGCGGTATAATGTCCTTTAATGCTGACTGACACCCTCCATTTAAACTCAAGAAGGAGAACTGAAATCACTTCAAGCTGATCCAGCTGAGAGTATTCAGAGAGAGAACGAGAGAGAGAAATCACAGCAGAATAAAAAGAAAGATTAAACCAAGAGAGCAGTAATTTAAACTGGTAAGGATCAAATTTGTCTGTTGGCTTGTAAGAATAACCTCAGAACTGTTATTTATATTTCAACATGTATGAAGTCCAGGTAATGAAATATTAAAAATAACTTGAATACCACAAATGCAAACACTTAATGAAACAGTGCAAATTCCTTTCAAGTCTCTTTGATTTATTCAGAACAGAGTTTGTGTTTTTTCTAATTCAAACTAAGGCAGAGCAGAGAGTAGCCTACCTAATTAGAGTGATAACACCTGTGCAACAAGCAGTGTTGTGTTGTGAATGAGACCCAGTGCCTGTATCATTTTCCCTCCTCTGACATTATGTTCTGAGTCTTGAAATATTAACAAACTAAATAGATTTACTGTCTCTTGAAATTGGTTCATGTGCCTTGCCTTCTGTGTATTTTGTTTTCTAAACAGTAATTTTAAAGATGGTTATGTTATGTGCTCATCTAGTTTTTTTTTAAGTGTAGCTACGATAAATTTATACCTGACAATCAGAGGAATTTAATCCGGTTACACCTCATAAATCAGCCCACGTTGGGAAAGTGGGAAAAGGGTACACTCTAAAATGTGGGCTGACTTAATGAGTGTTACCATTAATCCTTACAATTTCAAAACACTGCTTTTCTGACTTGACTTTAACATCTTTAAATTGTGATTGTGAGGAATTCTAATGAATCAGTTGATTTCCAGTAGGCTACAGTCTGGCACATCAGGGCCAGACCACCACAGCCACCACCCACAGGGCACACATGTCATAGTGGCCCCGGACTGTTCAATAGCTACATAAAAGGTAAATGTTTTCGAAACATTGTAATGATTAAGTGATCCTTCATTAGGGTCCGGGCAGCTAAGCTGCCGGGACACTATTGTATTCCTAGGAATTCTTCTTCTTCTTCTTTCTTCTTCTTCTTCCAAGGAAGTCATACTTCCCATGGGCGAAAACTCACCAAACTTCACAGAAACATCCGACCCCATGCCAGATTCACTCAACTCCAAGGACATGTGCCCCCCCCTCCTAGGGGGGGCACAATAAGCGTTTAAATTTAAAAACTTTAAAAATTCCTACAAAACCAACGGTAGATGCTACAGTGTTGAAACTTCACCACAATGTAGCCTCAATACTGCTGAAACTTTTGTCCACTTAAACTTATTACAAATTATGAAGTCCATCACTCTGTTTTTTTCGATAACTGTAAAACTTTTAAAATGTATCTCCTCCCACAATTTTTGCTCAATTGACACCAAACTTGCTACAGAGCATCTCCAGACTGTCCTCCACAAAGCTTGTTTCTCGGATTTTTGATTAAGCAAAAATTGAGCCAACAGTGCATGAAAACGTTTGACTGTAAACACTACTGTAAACATATACCATCAAATTCTTGCTAAATACATTTTCAATCTTCCTGAAAAAAAATGACAATATTCTGGAGTCATGGTTGATGAAGTTCGGCAAATATCAGAATTTTAATTAAAAAACTGAATTTTTGAGAATATTTTGAATTCTGCTCTCATGGGAACAACTGCAGCCAATGTGAGTGTGGAATTTTTAAACATCATATTTTCTCTTATGAAGCAAAACACTTATCATTAAAAACAAATCACCAACATTTCCATGCTGTCAATATGCAATTTATGTATTATCAGATTTTTGTTTAGATGACTGAATTTCTGACTTTTGACCATTTCATCACAACAGCTGCCCGGGCACTGGCTCACCTGAGTGGATAAATGAAGCTACACAGCAGGTCTCACTACCAGCTAATTAGCTCAGTGAATTAAGAGCTGGTTCTTGGTGTCAGAGATTGTGAGTTCGAGACCCAGCAAGGGTGATGATGATAATGACAGATCAAATGTCAGATGTCCTCAAGCTATTTTGCTGTCTAAATGCAATTTATGTATTAACAGATTTTTGTTTAGATAACAGAAATCTGCGTTCACAACAGCTGCCCGGACACTGACTCCCTGAGTCTATTTGAGAAGACACACAGCAGGTCTCACTTCCAGATAATTAGCTCACTGAGTTAAGCGCTGGTTCTTGGTGTCAGAGGTTGTGAGTTCGAGACCCAGCCAGGGTGATGATGATGATGATGATGACAGATCAAAATGTCAAATGTCCTCAACATGAAACACAAGACAATTGTCCTAATGGTGGCATCACAGCAAGCTTCTAAGTTTAAAAATCCAAATAGCTTGGACTGGACCATGTGCGAAGGCTCCTAACATCTTAGACTCATAGTAGATGTTTGACAAATACATATCATTATTTTACCTCAAAAACTGATTTTTCTTTTTCTGCCTACACGACAGTGAATGGCTTACACAATTTGTGAAGCCACTATTGATCTGCCACTTGTCAATTAGCTCAGTGCGATAGACAACGGTCTTTGGTTCTAGAGATTGTGGGTTCAATCCTCAACTGGTGCAAATTGAACATTATAAGGTCAACTGTCTTGTCTTCCTATTCTCCTGTTTGTTGCTCAGAATTGCCTAAATTTGCCCAAAAGTAGCCCGGACCCGACCCATCGCTGCGCAGCAGCTATAATTAGGGTCCGGGCAGCGCAGCTGCCAGGACACTATTGTATTCCTAGGAATTCTTCTTCTTCTTCTTCTTTCTTTCTTCTTCCAAGGAAGTCATACTTCCCATGGGCGAAAACTCACCAAACTTTGCACAAAGGTTCAGTCCCATGCCAGATTCACTCAACTCCAAGGACATGTGCCCCCCCCCTCCTAGGGGGGGCACAATAAGCGTTTAAATTTAAAAACTTTAAAAATTCCTACCAAACCAACGGTAGATGCTACAGTGTTGAAACTTCACCACAATGTAGCCTCAATACTGCTGAAACTTTTGTCCACTTAAACTTATTACAAATTATGAAGTCCATCACTCTGTTTTTTTCAATAACTGTAAAACTTTTAAAATGTATCTCCTCCCACAATTTTTGCTCAATTGACACCAAACTTGCTACAGAGCATCTCCAGACTGTCCTCCACAAAACTTGTTTCTCGGATTTTTGATTAAGCAAAAATTGAGCCTACAGTGCATGAAAACGTTTGACTGTAAACAGTACTGTAAACATATACCATCAAATTCTTGCTAAATACATTTTCAAACTTCCTGAAAAAAAATGACAATATTCTGGAGTCATGGTTGATGAAGTTTGGCAAATATCTGAATTTTAATTCAAAAACTGAATTTTCTAGAACATTTTGAATTCTGCTCTCATGGGAACAACTGCAGCCAATGTGAGTGTGGAATTTTTAAACATCATATTTTCTCTTATGAAGCAAAACACTTATCATTAAAAACTGTCAGGACTGGCTCCTTTTCCTGACAAACAACACGCGGAGAGGGGAAGGTGCCGACAATAATCTTATTTATTTATAACAACAATCAAAGGTAAACAATCAGTAGTGGAGGATATCAGTGGTGAGTGCGGGTGCATGGATGGATATGTAGGTGTTGTCTGTGCATTAAAACCAAGAGGACAGTCGCAGCGGGGGAGCTGCAGGACGCCAGGTCATGAATGGGATGAGAGAGAGGGAGACGGCGATCTCCACCCGGCTTTTAGGAACATAGCCACGCCCCCCTACAGCACGCACACCGGAGGCCCATGAGTAATCCTGAGGGAAGGAGAGACAGAGAGCGAGAGGGGCGCCGCACACACACACACACTCACACATACACACAACCACTTGGGGTTGTCACACCCCCCCCCTTAAGACGGGACCCCAAAGGGGAACCGGCACAATAAACCCCCAAGCTAGTAAGGGTGGCAGGACCAGCTACATGTTACCCATTTACAGTTGTAACCATACTCCAAATAACATGAATTACATGAACAATTTACATGAACCATTCCCACTGCAAAAACTCAACCCAACTCACCCAGCCATCCTAGAACTCTGCAACCTGGTACCGGGGAAGCCTATTTAAGAGTTTGAAAGGACGGAGGAGCAGGAGTGTGAAAGCAGGGATAAAGTTACATGTCATCATACATACAAGATTAACAGTGCACAACTGACCCAATACCCCATTAACTCTAAGGCAGAGGCGCCCTAGACAAAGCATCTGCCAGGATATTATCTTGCCCTTTAATGTGGCGTATGTCTAAATCATAACCCTGCAAAAAGAGAGACCACCTGACCAGTCTCTGATTTGGAGTTTTCAAGGAACCTAAGAATGTTAAAGGGTTGTGATCTGTGTAAACAATTAAAGGTGCCGTCCCACCTACGTACACCTCAAAATGCTGCAAGGCCAGAATGAGACCCAAAGCCTCCTTTTCTATCACGGAATAGTTGGCCTGATGTCGATTGAACTTTCTTGAGAAAAAACAGACTGGTCTCAACAACCCTTCGTCCCCTCCCTGGAGAAGGACGGCACCGGCCCCGACCTGGCTGGCATCAACCTGTAAGACAAACTGTCGGTCAAACTGGGGAGCAGCCAACACAGGACAGGAACACAGTAAAAACTTTACATTCTCAAAGGCCTGCTGGCACGCAGTAGACCACACGAACTTAGCTCCACCCTTCAGTAGCTCAGTCAGAGGAAAAACAACAGTAGAGAAATTTCGGCAGAAACTTCTATAGTATCCAACTAGACCCAAAAACCGCTGGAGCTCTTTCTTCGTAGTTGGCGGTGGAAACTCAGACACAGCTTGCACTTTAGCCTGAACAGGAACAACATTACCCTGACCAACCACACGCCCCAAATAAGTAACAGTGGCTCTAGCAAACTCACATTTGGCTAAATTTACTGTCAACTGGGCCTCAGCCAACCTCTCAAACAACTCTTTCACTCTCTGTAAATGTGAATGCCATGTGTCACTATACACAACCAGATCATCCAAATACACTGAACAGCCCTTTAACCCATGCACAACCCGGTTCATAAGCCGCTGAAAAGTGGCCGGAGCGTTCTTCAAACCAAAGGGCATAACAGTATATGAGTAAAGGCCTGCAGGAGTGACAAATGAAGCAATTTCTCTCGCGCGCTCTGACAAGGGCACCTGCCAATAACCCTTGAGCAGGTCGAACTTGGACACAAACTTGGCAGACCCAACCATGTCTATACAATCGTCCATGCGCGGCAATGGAAATTAATCGGACTTAGTGACAGAATTAACCTTCCTCATATCTGTGCAAAATCGCAGAGTTTTATCTGATTTAGGCACCAAAACACAAGGAGACGCCCAGCTGGACGCAGATGGAATGGCAATGTCATTTTTCAACATGTAATCAATCTCAGTGTTCAAGTGCGTCAGCTTCTCAGGACCCATGCGGTAAAACCGCTGTCTGATCGGCTGCGCTTCCCCCACATCAATATCATGTACAATCCAGGAAGTACGAGAGGGAACATCACCAAAAAGCTGCGGAAATCTACCGATCAGCTCCACCAACTCGACCCGCTGCTCTTCAGACAGATGTGACAAAAGGGACTGCAGATTACACAAAGACTCAGAATTCTTCAACCTACCACTCAACAAACTGTCATCAGGCTCAGGAACGCCGTCTGTCTCCTGCGCCACACTACAGGTGTCCACAGCGAGCGCTGCACCAACGTCACCTTTCACGCACTCACCATGCCCCGAGCGTTGGTAATATGGCTTCAGCAGGTTCACATGATACAACTGGGACGACTTCCTTCGACCTGGTGTAGCGACAAGATAGTTAACATCAGAAATTTTTTCAGACACAGTGTACGGGCCAACAAACTTAGCCTGGAATGGTGACGTGACCAGCGGAGTCAGTGCGAGGACCTGGTCCCCAGGACTATACTCATGACGCACCGTACCCCGTTCATACTGGGCTTTCATTTTGACTTGAGCCTGCCCCAGCTTTTCTTTTGCCAACAGACCCGCCCGAAACAATCTGTGCCGAAAACCATTAACAAAGTCAATCAGGTTTCGAGGCGCCTCGGCAGGAACCAATCCACCCTTCAGCGCTGCCAACGGCCCGCGCACCGAGTGCCCAAAAACCAATTCGTTCGGACTGAAGCCCGTGCTCTCCTGCACGGCCTCTCGAGCTGCCAACATCAACCAGGGGAGCCCCTCCTCCCAGTCCCGATCCAACTCTGTACAGTAAGCGCGCAACAAGGACTTGAGCGTCTGATGGAACCGCTCTAACGCGCCCTGACTTTGCGCATGATACGCAGTGGACTGGTTATGGCTCCCCCCCAGCGATTTCAACACTTCCGCAAACATATGCGAGGAAAAATTGGACCCCCGATCACTTTGTATGACCTTGGGTATCCCAAACACTGAAATGAACTGTGCAAGTGCTTTAACAACCGCTTTGGTGGTGATGGTTCGAAGCGGATAAGCCGCTGGGTATCGAGTACACTGACACATGACAGTCAACAAATACTTACACCCCGACTTGGCACTAGGCAACGGCCCCACACAGTCTATTATCAGATACTCAAACGGTTCACTCACCACAGAGATGGGCTGCAACGGTGCCGGTTTTACGCACTGGTTGGGTTTCCCCGTCAGCTGGCAGACGTGACATGTTTTAATATACGCCGCCACCTCTTTTTTGGCCCGCGGCCAAAAAAAATATTTAAGCACAGACAGATACGTTTTACGCACCCCAAAGTGACCACTTTCATCATGTGCCGTTTTCAAAACGTGAGGACGAAAATCCTGAGGCACCACCACCTGAAACACAGGCGCTCCCACAACATCCTCATCACAAGGCAACCATTTGCGGACCAACATCCCATCCTGCACAAAATAGCCCTGGGCTACATCACCAACCTGGTGACGCGGCACAACCTGATCCCACAGTGAGGACAACGAAACATCAGATTTCTGAGCCTTAATCCACTCCTCTCTTTCCACAAGTGGAGGCAAATCAGGCAGCGCAACCGGTTCCACCGAGGCCGCAGCCTCCGCTGGCACAGACGCACGTTTACTCTGAGCGCGCGTCATGGCACAAACAGGAAAAACTTCAAGCGCTGAACTGTCAGACGCCACCGGTTCGGACACCACCACAGGTGGCGGGGGACCACTGGGCCAAACCCGACCACCACAAATATCATTTCCCAGAATCATTGACACGCCTGGCAAAGGCAACTCAGGCCGCACGCCCACAGAAAACACACCTTTAGCCAGATCACAATCCAACACCACATCATGGCGTGGCACGGGAACGAAGCCAAGCTCCATCCCCCGCATCACAATGAAATCTCCAGACTGCGTATCAGAGGAAAAAGGGAGCACAGACTGCACAATGAAAGAATGTCGGGCCCCTGTGTCACGCAACACTCTCACAGGAACACATTCAGTACTGCCCACCAAGGACACACGCGCCTTTATGATGAAAGGCTCAAACCCAGACTTGTCACTGACGGTCGCCTCCACCGCCTTTTCCTCTCGCACACTTGCACACAACATAGCAGGAGCTGGGGAAGGTGCAAAATTTTTCCGCCTGAGCAAAGGACACTGGTCCTTCCAATGACCTTCCCCCCGACAAAAATTGCACAAGTTTGAACGTCCTGGGCGCACAGAGACAGGCGCGCCACGGGCCGGAACAGGTTTGGAAAAACGGCTGCGCGTAACCCTACTGTCATCCACAGCGCGCTCGCGCCCCTCAGCAAAACCAGGCTTGTGCGTCAGCAAGAAATCATCAGCCAATTCAGCTGCTTTAAGCGCAGTAGCTGGCCCTCTTTCATTTAAGTAGGCGGCTACGCGCTGAGGAACAACATTTTTAAACTGCTCCTTAATTATCAATTCACACAGACCATCAAATGAATTCACTTTTTCCGCGGAACACCAGCGGTGAAAATGAGTGGTCAAATCGCGCACAAACTCCACATTAGTTTGTTTATCAACCTTCACCCACTGTCTAAACCTCTGGCGATATGCCTCTGGAACGAGCTCATATGCCTTGAGGACTTCACCATGCCATAAGTCAAACCCTCCTGCGCGCACACAGCCGAGTACGCCTCCTGCGCCTTGCCCGTGAGGACGCACTGCAGCAGGAGAACCCTATCAACATCTGACCACTGCCTGGCATCTGCCACGCGCTCAAACAACGTGAAAAAAGTATCAGGATCTCGCTCATTAAATTTAGGCACAAGGCGCAGACTCGCCGTCAAGTCTCTGCCCCCACGCTCAGCCACAGACCCAGACGCGCCAGAATCCCTCTCATTTCGGTCCACAACCCTCAGCTTCGCCCGCTCCACCTCTAACTGCAACTGCAACAGTTCCCTCTCTTGCTCAAACGTGAGCCTCTCAGCCCGCTCAACCAGCGCCGCAGCCCCCGGCTCTCCCTTTGATCCAGCTGGCCCAACCCCTGGCCTTTTCGGAAACACACCTCTTTCAAACAATGTCAACAACACAAACACCTTCAACTCATCCTTCAGGATTCCCTCTTCCAACTCAATCTCATAATGTTCCGCAATTTCAAGCAACTCCTCTTTCTTACATGATTCCAAAAACACCGCAGAGGGCGCATCATAGAAAGCTGACAAATCACTCATATTCACCGTAGAGCCTGTTGAGATCCGCTCGTGTGGATCTCACCCAGGTCGGGAGGCAAGACACAAAGTGGAGGAGGCGAAGGTTGAATCAAATAAGTATTTAATCGCAGTCTGCAGAGAGCGGAGATCATACAGCACACAAAGACAGTGTTACCAGGAAGAGCTGAGAACGATCTGATCTGTGTATGTTTCTGTTCAGTCTGACACACTGTGGGTTTGGTCCCTCCCAGCGTGCAAGGCCTGTACTACTGTGATTGGTCTATGTGAGCTCTGACGTGTGCTGATGTGCAGGCCTATGGTCACATGATCTATGTGTAGTGAAATTCTGTGTGTAACTATCTTAAGGTCATGGTGACTCTCAGTTCTGCTCTTTCTGATACATTCTGTTATGCACATGTCATTTTGTAACATAGCTATTATTATTCACAATCCCCCTTTTGATCTCTGAACAGAGATCACACAAACGAATAGAAAAACATCTCAAACAACCTCAAAACCAACACCACATATAAGGCACTCTGTGAAACTGAGCTGCAAGCAAAAAATCAACACTCATTCACTTTATTATTCCATTCAGATATATCACAGACCCCTTGGTAGAGCTGCACATGCTATCTGTGAGGGTGGCTAGCACCAACATAATTATCATGAACGAAATAAGGCAGTGCGGCTACATGTACGTCTAATTACTTTGGCACAATAGCAAAAAACAGTGTGGAAGACTTGAGTGAGGAGTCACACGTCCTTCTCAAACGTGAAACATGGAAAGGTCAGTATATGCAGTTTGATGGGTGCGTTCACACGAGTTATCATTGGAGATGCTGCGTTTGTGGGGAAAGGAAACATTGTGTCCCCCTTTTTGAGTGGAGTGCAGTGATGTAGACCATTCGCATAAGGCAAATATCAGCGTAACTGTGGCTAATGAGAAAATACTGAGTCTCAACAGAGGTTTATATTTCCCATACAGTAACATTGTGGCAAGCTTTTAATACTTTCTGTGATCTGAGAATCTCTACAAGATCTCTGGTGGGTTTACCCCAGAGACAGCTTCAAACCTGCTGTTCAACACAATAAAGTGTATCACACAACTCTTTAGCAATATGCCTAGAACTTTTAAAACATAGTAAGGTAAAATATGACAAGAAGATAAAATGTACCCATCAAGATGTAATGCTATAGGTATTATAATGTAGTTGTTCCTGTGGTGTACAGGTGGTGGAGACCCCAAGCAAAAACCAACATTACCACAAACCAACAGATGATGAAGAAGGTGAGCGGCATGTTCTCCTGGGCGCCTCGACGATCCTGGTTGGTGGTTTGGCACACCACTTGTTGGAGAGGAACGCTATTTCACTTCCTCCCTAGGGGTATTGGTTAGACTACCTCACCCTTTTGCCACCAGGGGATTATTCTGCCCCTTGTTGATCGGTGGACTTTGCTCCTTTGTTCTGCTCGCGCAGCGTTTCTTGGATTTCCCCCAGGGTTCTGGCGGGGGCTTCAGCTGTTGCACATTGGCTCCAGTGGAACCACGTGTCTCCTTTGCCGTTCAGCCGAACGGCGTGTGAGGTGCGCTCCTTTACCTGGAACGGACCTGTCCAGCGTGGCTCTGTCCACTTTCTCTTGGTCACTTTCAGCAGTACCCACTCGGAGTCGGGAGTTGTTGTTGTTTCTCCTCCAGTGTTTTCACCAACCTGCTTTGCGTATTCTGAAACAAGAGTCTGCAGAGCATGAAAGTACTGTTTTGGGGTTAGAGACTGATCATTCAAAGTTAACCCCACGAGCTTTGTTTGTGGCCCTGGAAACATTCTTCCAGTAGATAACTCGAATGGGGTGAACCTTGTACTCTGATTCACTGAGCTACGTACCGACATAAGTGCCAGTGGGAGTGCATCCAGCCAGTTCATCTTGGTCTGGGCACAGATTTTAGCTATTTTACTTTTAAGGGTCTGATTCATCCTTTCAACCTTTCCCTGAGACTGGGGATGATATACAGACCCAAATTTGTGTTTGAGTCCCAGTACCTCCTCCACCTTCTGTAGATCATGGTTTTTAAAGTGTGTGCCATTGTCAGACCTAATTCGTTCCGGAAAACCATGTCTTGGAATGTACTGATTAATGAGGAACTTTATCACCATCTTACTGTCTTCCCTCCTTGTGGGAAGAACCTCTGGCCAACCTGTATATGCATCAACACATACTAACATATATCTACAACCTTGAACCGAGTTTACCATATCTGTGTAATCTATGATAATTTCTCTCCCTGCTTTTGTTTCCAGAGGGTAACGTCCAGGGTGGGGTCTGACCGTTGGTCTGGCGTTGTACATCATACATTCAGGACAAGTATTTACATGATATTTACACATTTGCTTCATAAAAGGATGCCACCAATTTTCCAAATTTCTCACCATCTGTGCTGCTCCGACATGCCCCACCCCATGTGCCTCTTTTAGTGCTATTTCTCTGATTCCTGGCGGTAAAATGATCCTTCCATCAGGACCTCGCCACAAACCTTCTGTTTCTGTGCAACCCCTACTTTTCCACATAGATTTCTCTTGTGGTGAGGCTTTTCTTTGCTCAGTTTTTATATGTTCGATTTCAGCATGTTCATTTGTGTCTGTGTCAATGTCTTTCTCTGGACAGATCATCATCATATTATGTACATTTCCTCTCTCCCCCTTTTTTCTGGAACAACACCCCGTTAACACAGTGTGGTGTTCCAGAAACATCAAGGTAGAAAGTGCTGGAGTAGTGGGGCATACGCGAGTACGTCAGCTGTCTACCGCGATAGGTGAATGAGAAGATGTCTCTGCAATCTTCAGCTAGAGGAAGACAGAAAAAAACATTAGCCAGGTCAATGCAGGTGAACCACTGGTGCCGGGGGTCAAGATTGGTGAGAGCAACGTAGGGGTTTGGGACCGGTGTCGTAGCGGTACGTAATGCACTATTAATGGAACGCAGGTCTTGAACCATCCGATATTTGCCGGTACCTTTCTTTTCCGTAGGTAAGATGGGTGTGTTCCATTGAGAGTGTGAGTCAATCAACACCCCCTTTTTGCACAACCCCTCAATGGTGTCTGCAATACCGAGTTCGGTCTGTAGTTTATGCGGATATTGAGGAAGCCAGATTGGATCCGTGGTGTTCAAAGAAAATGTGACAGGTGGGCAGTCTACCAAACCCACATCAGTGGGACCAGTGGCCCACAGAGAGTTTGGGAGAGAGTCCAACATGGCGGCGGAATCTGGGTGATCTGTCTTTTCACGGCCGTGGTGGCGGGAGATCTGAACATGTTCCATGAGTGCCTGATCTGTGCAAGAAACCTGTATTTTATATGTTTTAGCAGTAGAGGAATACATTATTTGTGGCGTCAGCTGTTTCCAATCTGTCTGTTGTTTTGCAGTTTTTACAATAGAACCTAATTCTTTAGCTTGGTGGTCAGGATGGAGAGCGAGGGAGACATGTGGTGCTGCCTCATCCTCCATCATGTACCATTGTAACTGTGCAGGTAGTAGGTTAACACTGGCTACTACACCTATGGGAGCAACATAGATGCTGTCTGTGGCTATACTCCAATCAGTACCCTCTATCTGACTGCTGAACTGTTCTTCATACCACTCTGTGTTTTGTCTATCATAAAACAATGTAACATGCGGAGGATCAGGGGGGGCCACGTAGGGGTGTAGCTGGGCTATCCAGGGCTTCCATTGTAGGTAGGCCGACAGGATCCCACCATGCTCTCGTGTTTCACTATGTAGTAAGCCCCAGTAGATGTCTGCCGCCATGTCCACTACTGGAGACATGAGGTATTGTCCAGACAGAGCAGTGTTGGTGCTGTTGCAGTTCATCTGGGTACCATCAGGGAACGAGACAGTTAGACCATCAGGGGAGCATAGAATGTTAGCTCCCAGTCTGGTCAACAAATCTCGGCCCAGTAGGTTTGAAGGGACATCAGGAGAGACCACGAAGGGGTGCAGCACAGTCTGGTTCCCCAGCTGCGTGGTGAGAGGCTTGGTATATGGCAGAGTAGTAGGAACCCCAGAGAAACCCATGACTGTGATGACTTCAGATGAGAGCAAGTTCTTTTGTACAGTCTGTATAGTGGAGACAGTAGCACCTGTATCCACTAGAAATGGCAGCGTGTCGTGGTTGACCGCCACTGGCAACACTGGTTCTGCCGTTAAGTGTTGCTCAGGACTTCTCTGTGGGGTGTGTCACTCTTCGAATAGCTGGGGGAACTGCCCAGTAGCTCCCCCTGTGGTGGGTTGGGGATCATGTCTACCCCTGCCTCCTCTGTTTTGAAAGCCTCCCCTCTGCTGACGGCCGCCCCTTTGCTGGTTGTCATTGTTTTGTGGACATTCCCTCGCCCAGTGGGACGGATCTCCACATAGGAAACAAGCAAGGCCTCTTCTCTGTGACCTCCCCCTGTAAGCTCCTCTCAGGCCCCCACCCCGTGAGCCTCCCCTTCCCCTACGCATGTTATTACCTCCCTTATGGTGCGGCTGTGACTCCCACGGGGGAATAGGATTCATGTCAGGAAAAACAAAATGATCATCCCATTCTGGTCCCTGTGCTGACTGCATCATTACTTTAACTTGCTCCTTTTTCTTTTCCTTATCATTGACGTCATCCCTGGCCTTGGCTAGTTGCAGTTTAAGTAGCTGAGCTTGGAGGTCAGAATGTTCTTCCTCCTGTTTTTGTGTTTTATCTTGAAAGATAGTGAGGTGGTGTATGAGATGCTTCTCCCACTTACAGGAGTCGCAGCCTAGCATGTCAGGGTTATTTTTCATGGTGTTTTGCACAGACTCAGGGAGGCCGTTCAATACAGCCTGTCGGTACCACTCAGTTTGGGAGCCCGAATTCTTAGGACAATGTCCTGTCTGGTTCGTCCACATGTCTTTAGCGGCGTTCAGGAATTGACGTGGATTTTGTTTAGGATCCCAACGAATTTTGGGCATAGCTGTAGAGTTAGGCAGAGGGAATTGCGCGCGCATAGCTGTGCTTATGCTATTTATGTGGTTTGTGAGTGGGGAGTCGTCTTGGTGCCCGATGGTTTTAGCGTCCATTTCTATGTCTCGTTTGTTACTTAAGGTCATGCATCTACCGGCAACCGCGCGGAAATCACCTAAGGCCAATGTTTGTCCTGCTGTCAGGGAGTCCAATTTGCTGAGCCACAAACTGCCTCCATCTGTAACAGGGGGCAGTTTGTCGACCAGAGCCTGAAGATCACCGAACGAGAACGACTTGTATTTCGGTTGTTGACTCCCCGGGACCGTGGTTAAAGGTAGAATGGTATGAGGAGGAGGAGGGGGTAGGGTATAGAGCATGCCTGAACGCGTAGCGCCGCGCTGGGCATCGGGAACATATTGCAATATTCTATCTCTGGCGGGGGACAGGGACTTCATTAATTTTTTCCTTGCAGCTTGACGCTCTAACCACTGAGCACCAAGGCATTCATTAGCCCGTTGTACGTTCTGATGGTCTTTTATCAGTAATTTTTCAAAGTAATCACGGGCCTCGAGGTCATTCACCGATTCCTCTTCTAATTTTGAGTATTCAGCTTCTAATTCAAGGAGCATGCCGAACTCGTTAGGGTCGTCATCTCTCTGGACTTCGGCTGCCATTGTGATTGTGTGGGGTACACCAGGTGCATTTACCTGAGCTGGCTGTGACCTCAAAACACTCCTCTTACCATTAGGGGATAGTTCCTCGACTGGTCTGCGGACTGAGGGGGAGCACTGGCTAGCTAACTGCCCTGAAGCTGCTCCTGAAGGGGTCCTTAGCCTAGCTCCCTCAACCTCTCTGTCTAACAGCTCTGAAGCCGTAGCCTGTAGCTTAGCTGCGTGTTCCATCAGCATTTCATAGTGTTCTGTCTGTTCTGCCTCCAATAGCACCTTCTGCTCTCGTTCTACTTCTGCTCTGTCTACCCTATCTTGAAACGGTGGGGGCTGTGAACCGGCTGATGACGCCTGGGAGGGTGCAATCGATGCTGGGTAGACGGCGGTGGGTGCAGCCGACGCGGTGATGGACGGTGGAGACGAGTTAAAGGCGGAGGTAAAGACGGAGGGCGGAGCCGACTGTGTGTGTAATGGCGCAGCCGGTGAATGGGTGGACGTGAAGGGGTTAGTGTGTACGGCCTGGTGTGCATGCAACTCAGCAGTGGGGTATAACTGGGCCGTCCCCGTGCGTTGTTGGTCGGCGTCATCTAACTCGTCTTCTAATGTGGGCCCACCTACGGGCATAATATGCATGGTGCCTTTACCAATCCTATATGTGGGAAACATGCCAGGTGGGTTTAGTGCATATGGAGGTGGGCATGTGGGCGAGCATGAGAGGGTGTCAGGTGCAGTTACCATTTTGGAGGGAGTTGGACTCCTGTGTTTGTGTTTCATCCCTTGCCAGCAGATAGCCAACTCAGACCAACCTCGACACTCCTCCTCCCACGCGTCCTCCTCCTTTTTCCACCCATTCCTGTGAAACCAATTTGCTGTCTTTCCCTGCTCTACAGCCTCTTTCTTTTTTTCTGTTGCTGCTTTTACTTTAGCTACTAAGAGAGTATGTAAAGGTTCTTGTAAAGGTTCTTTATGTTGCAATGTTTTCCCCATATCAGTGATTAATGTATGCATCTTTTGTTTGGCTTTTTCAATCTTCTTTTCTCTACTGCCCTGTTTTGTGAGGGCGCCTAGGGCGTCTGCAGTGGTGTCTACTTGGACTAAGAGGGTCTGCCAGGGACCCCAACCACTGTCATCCATTTCTCTATCAAATTCTTCATCCATATTTTATCTAGACTCTGAGCTCCACAGCTGGTACGTTTGCAGGGAACGAAGTGATAGCTGCGTTAGCCCCTTGCAAATCCTCAGGAGACAAGCTTCTAGATCACTCTATAGTGACCCGGTCTCACTCTGGGTGTTCTAATCACAAGGATTTTGCAAAGTTTACACTCGCACCCCACACCGCTTATCAACTGGGTGTTTTAGCCTCCAAAGCGCACAGCTGGGCTGCAGAGTGGCTTTTACGCACTCGCTGCCCTAAACAACAGTGAACTGGTGGCGTTTGTTAACACCGCTAGGTTACCCCGCCACTGAGACCATACACTGCTGACGCTGAGCGAAATGGATATTCACACAACGAGTTTTCTCAGAGTCTTATTCTTCCCCACCCATATATTGCTCACAATAACTCCAACAACACAGACAAGTTAGAACTTTTTCATAGAAAAAATAAATTTCAGCGCTTTCACAAAGGTATATCAAACTGTGCATGCTTCAGAAGTATTTGTAAGAAATTATTTTGTTTTTCCTACGGGCCTCGCACCCTTTAATTTTAGACAGACAGACGTGCTTGGTTTGAAAGCCTGTTCTTCCTCCCCGGGCCTTTCACCCTTACCGCAATAATTTAACCAATAGATAATTTAAATATCTCCAAGATATTAAGGCCTTCAACCTACTTTTAAATGTTGATAATTCTCCAAGAATGATATCAACAAGTATAATTAGGGGACCTCACCCCCGGGAATCCAACCCAGCCGCGGTATCAACCGCTCCTGGACCCCGTCGGGTCGTCAGGTGGAGTTACGCCACTCTCAAGGTTTTATCGTCTGCTGTTTTATGTCTCTATTTTTTTTATTTTTTTTTTTGTATACCTTTGTTTTTAAGTTTTAAAATACTTTTCTGATTCTTTTGCTGCTTTACTTACATGTACATTGGACAGGACACAGTTCTAGTGATAGTCAATATGCAGAATTCGTTATAACAGGTTTTCTGCGTACCTTTTATGTGCCGGCTTGTGTCCTTATCCTCTGTCCATGAAGAAAAGCTTTTAGGTCGAATGGTCCATCCACCTGTCTTGCTCCCCCTTTAACACGGACGAGCCCCCATCTGTTGAGATCCGCTGGTGTGGATCTCACCCAGGTCGGGAGGCAAGACACAAAGTGGAGGAGGCGAAGGTTGAATCAAATAAGTATTTAATCGCAGTCTGCAGAGAGCGGAGATCATACAGCACACAAAGACAGTGTTACCAGGAAGAGCTGAGAACGATCTGATCTGTGTATGTTTCTGTTCAGTCTGACACACTGTGGGTTTGGTCCCTCCCAGCGTGCAAGGCCTGTACTACTGTGATTGGTCTATGTGAGCTCTGACGTGTGCTGATGTGCAGGCCTATGGTCACATGATCTATGTGTAGTGAAATTCTGTGTGTAACTATCTTAAGGTCATGGTGACTCTCAGTTCTGCTCTTTCTGATACATTCTGTTATGCACATGTCATTTTGTAACATAGCTATTATTATTCACAAGCCGGATCCACACCGCTATGCGCACTTAAGCAGACAATGCCCCCCAGAGCGTTCCCCTCACTGCCTATCCAGAATCTAACTAAACTCGACCCTGGTCTTCATGTGGTTCTGCAGCGGGCTGATTAAGCACAAAACCAGCGGGGACCACCAGCGGCGACCCCACGGAGTGCCCCCGAGATGATTGCTCGCGCAACCAACGCTAGCCGCTCCCCACAACACTACTGACAAAAAAAAACAAACAGACACAATCCCAAAGGAGACGTGTCCTTCGCCTAACGGGAACCTCCAGAAAAAATGCGCATCCAGTGTATCACTTACCCTTCACAGGTGAACCAAGACGAGCCCCCATTTGTCAGGACTGGCTCCTTTTCCTGACAAACAACACGCGGAGAGGGGAAGGTGCCGACAATAATCTTATTTATTTATAACAACAATCAAAGGTAAACAATCAGTAGTGGAGGATATCAGTGGTGAGTGCGGGTGCATGGATGGATATGTAGGTGTTGTCTGTGCATTAAAACCAAGAGGACAGTCGCAGCGGGGGAGCTGCAGGACGCCAGGTCATGAATGGGATGAGAGAGAGGGAGACGGCGATCTCCACCCGGCTTTTAGGAACATAGCCACGCCCCCCTACAGCACGCACACCGGAGGCTCGTGAGTAATCCTGAGGGAAGGAGAGACAGAGAGCGAGAGGGGCGCCGCACACACACACACACTCACACATACACACAACCACTTGGGGTTGTCACAAAACAAATCACCAACATTTCAATGCTGTCAAGATGCAATTTATGTATTATCAGATTTTTGTTTAGATGACTGAATTATTGACATTTTGACCATTTCATCACAACAGCTGCCCGGGCACTGGCTCACCTGAGTGGATAAATGAAGCTACACAGCAGGTCTCACCACCAGCCAATTAGCTCAGCGAGTTAGGAGCTGGTTATTGCTGTCAGAGATTGTGAGTTCGAGACCCAGCGTAGGTGATGATGATCAAAATGTCAAATGCCCTCAAGCTATTTTGCTGTCTAAATGCAATTTATGTATTAACAGATTTTTGTTTAGATAACAGAAATCTGCGTTCACAACTGCTGCCCGGACACTGACTCCCTGAGTCTATTTGAGAAGACACACACCATGTTTCACTTCCAGATAATTAGCTCACTGAGTTAAGCGCTGGCTCTTGGTGTCAGAGGTTGTGAGTTCGAGACCCAGCTAGGGTGATGATGATGACAGATCAAAATGTCAAATGTCCTCAACACAAAACACAAGACAATTGTCCTAATGGTGGCATCACAGCAAGCCTCTAAATTTAAAAATCCAAATAGCTTGGACTGGACCATGTGCGAAGGCTCCTAACATCTTAAACTCATAGTAGATGTTTGACAAATACATATCATTATTTTACCTCAAAAACTGATTTTTCTTTTTCTGCCTACATGACACTGAATGGCTTACTCAATTTGTGAAGCCACTGTTGAACTGCCACTTGTCAATTAGCTGCGATTAGTGCGATAGACACTGGTCTTTGGTTCCCGGGGTTGTAGGTTCAATCCTCAACTGATGCAAATTGGACATTATAAGGACAACTGTCTTGTCTTCCTATTCTCCTGTTTGTTGCTCAGAATTGCCTAAATTTGCCCAAAAGTTGCCCGGACCAGCGCAGCTGCCAGGACACTATTGTATTCCTAGGAATTCTTCTTCTTCTTCTTCTTCTTCTTCTTCTTCTTCTTCTTCTTCTTCTTCTTCTTCTTCTTCTTCTTCTTCTTCTTCTTCTTCTTCTTCTTCTTCTTCTTCTTCTTCTTCTTCTTCTTCTTCTTCTTCTTCTTCTTCTTCTTCTTCTTCTTCTTCTTCTTCTTCTTCTTCTTCTTCTTTCTTTCTTTCTTTCTTCTTCCAAGGAAGTCATACTTCCCATGGGCGAAAACTCACCAAACTTTGCACAAAGGTTCAGTCCCATGCCAGATTCACTCAACTCCAAGGACATGTGCCCCCCCCTCCTAGGGGGGGCACAATAAGCGTTTAAATTTAAAAACTTTAAAAATTCCTACCAAACCAACGGTAGATGCTACAGTGTTGAAACTTCACCACAATGTAGCCTCAATACTGCTGAAACTTTTGTCCACTTAAACTTATTACAAATTATGAAGTCCATCACTCTGTTTTTTTCAATAACTGTAAAACTTTTAAAATGTATCTCCTCCCACAATTTTTGCTCAATTGACACCAAACTTGCTACAGAGCATCTCCAGACTGTCCTCCACAAAACTTGTTTCTCGGATTTTTGATTAAGCAAAAATTGAGCCTACAGTGCATGAAAACGTTTGACTGTAAACAGTACTGTAAACATATGCCATCAAATTCTTGCTAAATACATTTTCAAACTTCCTGAAAAAAAATGAGAATATTCTGGAGTCATGGTTGATGAAGTTTGGCAAATATCAGAATTTTAATTCAAAAACTGAATTTTCTAGAACATTTTGAATTCTGCTCTCATGGGAACAACTGCAGCCAATGTGAGAGTGGAATTTTTAAACATCATATTTTCTCTTATGAAGCAAAACACTTATCATTAAAAACAAATCACCAACATTTCCATGCTGTCAAGATGCAATTTATGTATTATCAGATTTTTGTTTAGATGACTGAATTATTGACATTTTGACCATTTCATCACAACAGCTGCCTGGGCACTGACTCACCTGAGTGGATAAATGAAGCTACACAGCAGGTCTCACTACCAGCCAATTAGCTCAGCGAGTTAGGAGCTGGTTCTTGGTGTCAGAGATTGTGAGTTCGAGACCCAGCAAGTGCGATGATGATAATGATGACAGATCAAAATGTCAGATGTCCTCAAGCTATTTCGCTGTGTAAATGCAATTTATGTATTAACAGATTTTTGTTTAGATAACAGAAATCTGCGTTCACAACTGCTGTCCGAACACTGACTCCCTGAGTCTATTTGAGAAGACACACACCATGTCTCACTTCCAGATAATTAGCTCACTGAGTTAAGCGCTGGTTCTTGGTGTCAGAGGTTGTGAGTTCGAGACCCAGCCAGGGTGATGATGATGATGACAGATCAAAATGTCAAATGTCCTCAACACGAAACACAAGACAATTGTCCTAATGGTGACATCACAGCAAGCTTCTAAATTTAAAAATTCAAATAGCTTAGACTGGACCATGTGCGAAGGCTCCTAACATCTTAGACTCATAGTAGATGTTTGACAAATACATATCATTATTTTACCTCAAAAACTGATTTTTCTTTTTCTGCCTACACGACAGTGAATGGCTTACTGAATTTGTGAAGCCACTGTTGAACTGCCACTTGTCAATTAGCTCAGTGCGATAGACAACGGTCTTTGGTTCCTGAGGTTATGGGTTCAATCCTCAACTGATGCAAATTGAACATTATAAGGACAACTGTCTTGTCTTCCTATTCTCCTGTTTGTTGCTCAGAATTGCCTAAATTTGCCCAAAAGTAGCCCGGACCCGACCCATCGCTGCGCAGCAGCTATAATCTTCTTCTTCTTCTTCCAAGGAAGTCATACTTCCCATGGGTGAAAACTCACCAAACTTCACAGAAACATCCAACCCCATGCCAGATTCACTCAACTCCAAGGACATGTGCCCCCCCCTCCTAGGGGGGGGCACAATAAGCGTTTAAATTTAAAAACTTTAAAAATTCCTACCAAACCAACGGTAGATGCTACAGTGTTGAAACTTCACCACAATGTAGCCTCAATACTGCTGAAACTTTTGTCAACTTAAACTTATTACAAATAGGGCTGCCACGATTAGTCGACTAGTCACGACTACGTCGACTATTAAAATCGTCGACAACTAATTTAGTAGTCGATGCGTCGTTGTTTGTTTTTTTTTTAATTTTGTTTTTCTCTCAAAACTGCTGCCGCACCTTCCACACACGCACCCACCGCTGCAGCCGCGCATCACACACACACATGCACTCACTCACTCAGTACACATAGGTGTTCTCTCTCTTTTCTCTCTCTACCTGTCTTGTCCCTCATCAAGCGGCACCGGTGTAACCCCCCTCCCTCCCCCCCGCCCGCCGCCGCCACCACCGCTCCTCTCCCCCTCTCTCTCTCTCCTCTCTCTCTCTCTCGTCTGTCAAATGAGAAGAGCTATAGGAGCGGTACCGCTGCTCCATCGTTTTAAATCACGGACTGAAAAACAGCCGTTCCTCATTTAAAAATAAAACCGCGGACTTATATTGGAACGTTACCGCGTCTGGTCACAGCGTCCTGGTCACGTAATGAGCGCTCATCTTAACGAGGAAGTCTTCTCTCCCGGCGTAAAACTACGTCAATATTTTCCGGTAGCTTCTCATCACAGTCCACACCTTGCAGAGTTTGAGCTGCACCTCAGTTTCACTTGTTTTCATTTGACAGAGTTTCACACAGAACTTTCTGGTGGAGTCTTTCTATGTTTCTCCTTCTGTGACAGTAAAAAGGGAACATTTAATTTTTTTCAGACAAGACGATTGTCTTATAAACTATTCGATTTTTTTTAACAGAACGACTATTATTTACACTGAGCAAGTTATATTTGAATGACAAGCCTACCAAAACTTTATTATTGTGAATAATTCCTTAGTTTCAGGTGTCTACCTCATTTTATTTAAATGTAGCTATGTTTAATGCCAGAGACAAATGAAGGAAAGAAAAACCTAAAAAACCTTAAGTATTTATTTTGGTGTTGTTTAGGCCAGTGCCTTATCCTTATTTTACTCAGCTGTTTGCACTTTATGCTACAGTTAAAGCTGCATATTTCATTAAATGTTTAATGAACTATCATCTTAATTGTCTTTATTTTTAGTTAGCATATACCAAACACTTCAAGCTGAAAGCTAATGATGGTATATAAGAGCAGCTGCATGCTGGTGCGATAATCTGTATGTTTTGCATTCAATTTACGTATGATCCGATTAGTCGACTAATCGAAAAAAATAGTCGGTGACTAGTCGACTATCAAAATAATCGTTTGTGGCAGCCCTAATTACAAATTATGAAGTCCATCACTCTGTTTTTTTCAATAACTGTAAAACTTTTAAAATGTATCTCCTCCCACAATTTTTGCTCAATTGACACCAAACTTGCTACAGAGCATCTCCAGACCGTCCTCCACAAAACTTGTTTCTCGGATTTTTGATTAAGCAAAAATTGAGCCTACAGTACATGAAAACGTTTGACTGTAAACACTACTGTAAACATATACCATCAAATTCTTGATAAATACATTTTCAATCTTCCTGAAAAAAAATGACAATATTCTGGAGTCATGGTTGATGAAGTTTGGCAAATATCAGAATTTTATCTCAAAAACTGAATTTTTGAGAACATTTTGAATTCTGCTCTCATGGGAACAACTGCAGCCAATGTGAGAGTGGAATTTATAAACATCATATTTTCTCTTATGAAGCAAAACACTTATCATTAAAAACAAATCACCAACATTTCCATGCTGTCAAGATGCAATTTATGTATTATCAGATTTTTGTTTAGATGACTGAATTTCTGAAATTTTGACCATTTCATCACAACAGCTGCCCGGGCACTGACTCACCTGAGTGGATAAATGAAGCTACACAGCAGGTCTCACTACCAGCCAATTAGCTCAGCGACTTACTGTAGGAGCTGGTTCTTGGTGTCAGAGATTGTGAGTTCGAGACCCAGCAAGGGTGATGATGATGATGACAGATCAAAATGTCAGATGTCCTCAAGCTGTTTTGCTGTCTAAATGCAATTTATGTATTAACAGATTTTTGTTTAGATAATAGAATTTCTGACTTTTTGAAATCTGCCTTGACAACAGCTGCCCGGGCATTGACTCCCTGAGTCGATAAATGAAGCTACACAGCAGGTCGCACTACCAGCCAATTAGCTCAGCGAGTTAGGAGCTGGTTCTTGGTGTCAGAGGCTGTCGGTTCGAGACCCAGCAAGGCTGATGATGATGATGATGACAGATCAAAATGTCAGTTGTCCTCAACACGAAACACAAGACAATTGTCCTAATGGTGGCATCACAGCAAGCCTCTAAATAAAAATGTTAATCTAAAAATCCAAATAGCTTGGACTGGACCATGTGCGAAGGCTCCTAACATCTTCAGCCAGGGACACACCGAGCCGACCGTCGGGCGTCTGGCCTCGTCGGACGGCGTCGGCAGCTCGTCTGTTTGGTGTGTTCCTCTCCGTCGGGGAGCGTCGGGTCTTGTCGGATCTCGTCGGGGCCGTTTGAACATGCTCAGTCGGGACTCGTCGGCCGTCGGGAGAGTAGACTCGTCGGGTACTCTGATTGGCTGTGTGCTAGCTATGGCGATTCTGATTGGCGGTGCCCTAAGCGAATCAGCGCGGTGTGTGGGAGGGACCGAAGTGACCACAGTAAACAAACGGTGTCCTAGCCTGTGCTACAGTAAAAATGGTATACAAAATAAAAAGAGGAGTAAAGCAATATATTAAGCGGCAATATATATATATTTAAACATCAAAGATGTTCAGTCAAACCCACATAGTTTGAAACAACGTTCAAAACACACACAGCTCACAACTAAGCATATAAAGCCCGCTAGCTTAATGCTAACGTGTAATGTAAAACACCATAGACGGGCTAACAGAAATTAGCATCGGCTATCGCCAATTCGCGGCAACCGAGCCACAGCAGTAAGCTGCTAAAAACTGTTTTAATTTCGGCTTTAGCGCTGTTAAAACGTGGCTGGTTAAATTGTTTTGGGGAGATAAATGTTGGTCTCATTGATGAAATTAACTGTGGCAGTGGCATTAGTTTGTTTGAATGAACAGTGAGCAGAGCTGCCCCTGGTCTGTATTGGTCTGTATTTCTATGGGGGAGTCCTCGCCACTCAGTCTCTCTGGTCGGCAGTCGTGGCAGTGTGTTCCTGGCTTTAGACTCATAGTAGATGTTTGACAAATACATATCATTATTTTACCTCAAAAACAGATTTTTCTTTTTACTGTGGTTTCAAATCTGCCTACACGACAGTGAATGGCTTACTCAATTTGTGAAGCCACTGTTGAATGCCACTTGTCAATTAGCTCAGTGCGATAGACAACGGTCTTTAATTCCCGAGGTTGTGGGTTCAATCCTCAACTGATGCAAATTGAATATTATATAATATCTTGTCTTCCTATTCTCCTGTTTGTTGCTCAGAATTGCCTAAATTTGCCCAAAAGTAGCCCGGACCCGACCCATCGCTGCGCAGCAGCTATAATTTTATTCATGATTTCACTTTTCATTGTAAAACATTGCATAAAACATGTTTGTCCCAGCATTTTTAAACTGATTATTGAGGAGGAACTATGCAGGATTTATGAGCTTAACTATGCTACATTTTTACCTTAAAGCTCCAGTTGGTAAGTTGGCGAAAGTGAAAGTAAACTCCGCGACTTGGTCGGAAATTTCAAGACAATACTCCGTCAGGTCCCTTTATGAACCTCTGCCAAAGAGTTTATAAACCGTCTTTGCCTCTGCCAAGCGCCCCACACACACACAGACACACACAAAGTAGCCATAAACGCACCCACAGAAGATGTACCGTATCCATAGCACGACGTGTAGGAGCGGCGATTGGCTGCTCCTCCTGCTCCCTCTACCTGACTGGTGGAGAATCGTCGGGCGCGGTGGATTTTGGCAAATACGATTACAGGCTGTAGGTGGAGCCAGAGGAGTTGGATTTTGTCCTAAATTACTCATTTAATGTCTGACCATCAGAATATAGTGACAGTTCCAGCAAATATGACTGAATAATTGTTACCAACTGAAGCTTTAATTCAACTGTTTTGGAGTAATTGTGATGGTTTACAGTAATGAATGACAAAGAAGAATGGAGGCTCTCTGCCTTCCACATAGCATCTCTTGGCTGAAAACTTTGCACGTCACAAACACACCCCGTAACCCATAATCTCTTGATTATGACAGATAAGATTACACAAATACATTGTATATATGACAGTGGCGAACCGTGGGCCTTCAATAGGACCATCTAGCAATAAAAAATTTAACATAGCAATAGAAATAATAGCCAGAGCCTTGTCACATGGATGGTCGGCATATTACATGTTTCTTTGCCCTAACTGGCTTCACAACACACAAGGTGATTCTGGAAATGCTGGCTATCATGAATCACTTATTTTTAAAAAGAAAAAATGAAACAAGCAAATCACACATTCACTTATTTGTTTAGCTGGAATGAAAGTAAAATGTCAATCATGAGCTGTTCAACAACTAAAGATGTATTTTTGATAATGTTTTTTGTGTTTGTTTGAGCTTAGACACAGTTGAATTTCACTGTAGATTTAATATTTCTGCCAAAAGTGGCTATAAAACAAACACCTCCTGAGGTGACATGGGAAAAAGGCACAAGCTCTTTGTAAATGCTCAGCCATTTTTCACTGGCCTTAATGGCTATCAAACTACCGGTATAAAATTGTAGGTTTACACCAGGGGTCCCCAAACTTTTTGCACCCAGATTTGGTGAGGTAAAAATGTGTGGGGGGCGAGTCGGCCATCTCATTGTTGTTGTCACCGTGGCAAAGTGCCGTGTGTGTACGGAGGAAGGGAGGGGCGGGGGGGAACGGGGGTGACACATCCAGCAGGAGGACAAACTATCCTGCGTTTAAATAACATGTCGAAAATATCTGTTTAACAACTCATGGAGCTGGAAGCAGCCCTAAATAAGTAACTACACTTTAACAACAAGCCCAAAAACCCGCAACCCACGACTACCAATATAAGCGACTTCACAGAAAAACAAGCCCAAAGTCACGTATAATAAGCGGACTTGGCAACCCGCTCCCTCAGTATTTTGGCGGCTTCCGGGTATTCGCGAATACCTGGAAGATGTCGTGATATGGTCCCGCCCACAACTCAGTGGAATATGATTGGCTAAGACACCTGTCGATCTCAAATTCATGCCCACATTGACTTGCATTACACGGGCCTTCAGTCACAGCCACTGAAGGCCCTGCAGGGGGAGTCGATGATTTACTGCCCAGATACCGTTGGAAGAAAAATTGTGATTGGTCCATTTCCCGTTCCATTATATTAACCCATTGTTTCCCAAGAAATATTAGTCCAACTTTATAACAATGATCTAGAAAATATTACTTGTGTGTTACTCACTGTATAAAATAAAATAAATTAAATTAAATTAAATTAAATAAATAAATAAATATATAGTAGTACAATATTTCAATATTTTTTCTTAGGCCTTCACTGAATACCTTGAAGGCCCAGAGGGTTTCCCTCTGATATATGATACATAACGTTATGTACTGTTCAATGCTTCCCCCCCGCTTCATTGAAAACAAATGCACATGGTCAGGAGGATGGTTAGCAAAACAGAGGAAAAGCGACCGCACTTGTGTAACCCATGGTTAATACACTGGTAATCTAGATTTGTAAGGAGCTAAGGGAAAGAACTGCAATGCAGGAAAATACACAAATGAGAAGCTAGGTTGCAAATTGTATGTTTATTATGTTCATTGCAGGTGAGTAGTAGTAAGTCTGGTCTGTCAAAAAAAGTCACGTAAGTCTGTGTGTACTGTGATCACTGTCACAGTAAAGTGTCTTTCAAATCCACCATCTGAAAATTCCTTAATATTCAAGTGTCCAGTGTTCTTATGAATGTGAATGTACAGTATGTGAATATGTGTATGTGTGTGACAGTCCTGGCGGCTGGCACCACCCAACCACCAGGTGGAGTATTCGATGAATCGGTTCTGAGCAGAATCACTCTGGGAGGCTCTAACTCCATCCAGAAGACCTGACAAGGAAAACCGGGACTATCCCACTTCGGACCGCCCAAAGATAGTTCACCTATTTTCTATATTGATTCACTGGCATGCATAAATTATAAGTTTTAACAACTATGAACGTAACTTGACCTCTTTTTTTATGCTCAGTTCACTATGAGTATGTCTCCTTTCTTCCACACACATCCAATCATGCAGGTACGTCGTGATCTGTAAATCACATCCAGCCAGAGGCTGGACTCGACCAACTCTGTGTTCTGACTAGCCCGTTGTCTCTCACTTTCTCAGCATAGAAATAGTACACCTAGATCATCATATAATTACTTTTCTTACGTAGTCCCCTTTAATATTATTAATATCACCCAACAGTCCTGTGCTAATGTACAAACTGTGTTGGACTGAGGACCAGCTCCTTCTCTAAACTTCCTAGACTTATTTCAATGTTTTCACAACAGAAAAGATGACACACAGTTTCATGTTCAGATTTTATCTTTTTATTCACAATCTGTTTGTTATGAAAATTTTAAAGGGACAACGAGGAGTTTTGGAAAAGCGAAGTGTTTTCACACTACATTTATGAGCCTCCGCGCGCAACGTAAAATTCTTTGACTGGCGCAAGACGGACTCATGTTTTCATTCATCAATAATTAAAGTCAGAGGTTCAAAGAGGTTCACATACCGTCGTAGTTCCGACCATAAACGGCGATTTGGCTGCGTTATTCTCATGACTCGCCACGAAGGAAACGCTGGTCGGCTCGACCAGCATTTCTGCCACCACTAATAACAACAAAATAACGATATAGACAGAACGATATATTTATCGAAAATGGGCCCATTAACAAGTGTGGGTAGCGGAGATTCATCCACATTAACGTGAGACTTTTTTATAACCGAATAGAAACTCCTCGTTGTCCCTTTAAATACCAAGTACCACATTATTGCTCTCGCCAGTCTTGGCCTTGACACAAGTGCAGCCAACAACCACAGACTGATAGGAGGCGATGAAGCAGCCCCCCCCCTCCTGCCGGTTCAACACCAGGACGTTCTGGTGGATTGGGACAGAATTCAGGCCGTGCTGGTCTGTGTGGTCCGGGTACAGACTGGAACAGAAGCTGTTACTGCACTCTGCCTCCCAGATGGTGGAGGGAATCCGGTTCTTCACCGTGGACGATCTGAACAACAACAGACAGAGTCACTGTAGAGTCCTCATAGTATGGAGGTCGACAGAGGTCATCTTTCACCATACAAGGTTCATGTAATTGTGATTTAACGATAGAATAATAATAATCTTGTGCTTATTTTAATTTGCTCATCTTGCTGCGAGAAACATCCTCTTCATCATCGTCATCAGCATCAAAACATCAAATAAATGTAATAAATTGTGAACTATGAGAAGTATTACTTTTTTCCAGCCCGGTGTTTTTAACCACAGTGTATTAGTAGGTTAGGAAAGAAACCTGCTGGAAGAGCTGGAATCGTATAATAATTTATGATCATAGTAATTCCTTCATTTATAAAGTACATTTAAAAACAAGGGTTAACAAGGTAACAGAGCAGAAACTCACAGGAGAACAATGACAATGTCTGAAGAACTGAATCCAGGAGGACACAGACTTGAGAATTAGATAATAGAAAGGAGTTATAAGCATACATATATAATTATTGTATGTATACAATATACAATAACATAAAATACAGAATGAAAAAAAAGACAAAGGGGTAAAAGCAATGAGAAACAGTAAAATAAAATAGTGCAATTAAATGAAATGAAGCAATAAAAGGAAATAAAACAATAGAAATACATTTTTAACATTTATAAACTATGGGACAGTGAGGAATAAAATAAAGATAATGAAGATAAATGAAAGCCGTAAAAACTGTACAAAGAAGCTGAAGATGTTAGGGAATTAGAACAAGATAGAAGAGTAAAAGATGATAAATAGAAAGACAGTTTTCAAGTTTAAACAAAGTCCTTATAGAACGTCTCTGGTTTTAATCAAATAACCTAATTCATTCAACTGAAAAAATTGAGTTTCAAGAGATTTGCACTGCAGGAATACTGAAAAACAAGTCCCTTCTGTCCAACCTTGTAAACTGTACAGAGCTATCTCTTTTACTGTAATGATAGAAAAAACATGAACGCATTTTCATTTTTTTTTCTCATTAATTTGCAACTTTAAAGGGACAATGAGGAGTTTTGGAAAGCGAAGTGTTTTCACACTCCATTTACCATGAACCTCCGCACACACGGTGAAATTTTTGGACTGGCGCAAGACGGACGTCTTGCCAAGAATGTTTTCATTCATCAAGAATTAAAGTCAGAGGTTCGAAGACGATCAGATACCGTCGTAGTTCCGACCATAAACGGCGATTCGGCGGCGTTATTCTCATGACTCGCCACAAAACCGAAAGTAAGGAAACGCTGGTCGGCCCGCCCAGCATTTCCACCACCACTAATAATTACAAAATAACGATAGAGACAAAACGATATATTTATCGAAAATGGACCCATTAACAAGTGTGGGTAGCGGAGATTCATCCACATTAACATGAGACTTTTTTATTGTCGTGGAATTCTTTGTTCTGCCGATGGAGAAACTCCTTGTTGTCCCTTTAAACTTGAAAATATCAATGAAAGTTTATGTGTAACATTCAAAGAGTCAGTTATCAAACCAAGACTCAACCTATTGATGATCTGTGTGTGTGTGTGTGTGTGTGTGTGTGTGTGTGTGTGTGTGTGTGTGTGTGTGTGTGTGTGTGTGTGTGTGTGTGTGTGTGTGTGTGTGTGTGTGTGTGTGTGTGCGTTTGCCTGTGTTTATACCCACCTCCAGGTCCACGGGGAGAGGGATCTCCTGTGGATGTTCTGGATGCTCCCGTTCCCTACAGATAAGGAGGAGACCTCTGAGGAGAATGTCAACATGGAGTGACATCCAGGAGGAGGAGGAGGAGCTTTAACCCTGGAAGAAGAGGAGACACCCACCAACAACGCACTGCAAAATACCTGAGAATAGGAGAGGTGAGATTATTAGTGTAAGTTTGATTGGCTGACACTAACTTCGTTGTTGCTAGAGCTCAGAGAGAAGCCCAACAGAGGAGATGTAAAACTACGCTGACATGGTTTTTGTATTCTTCCCATGGATCGTCAAATAAAACACAGAAGAGGAAAACGTGGAGCTTCAGTTATGTTCAAAGATAGCCTATCTTCAACTTCCTGATTGCCGGCTGCACAGAGATGGATATGATGGAAACAACAATAAAGAGTTTCGGATGATAGTAACACGATATGAGATTAAAACTTCTGCGGCAGAAATTACATCTTATTAATTACATCACTTCCTGTGTTTTAGCTGCAGAGATTCATCTCATTCTGTTCACACAAGGTTTGCAAAAAAAATGTATCGTTTCAAGCTTGACAGTTCTGGTAATAATAAAATAATGTGTGTCTTAAACTTGTATTAATATGTTACAACAAGTATTAGTTTATATATTTCAAAATCTATGCCGTTTCTTCCAATACTGTAAATGAGAAGTAATCGACTGATTGATTGTGTCAGTTATCTTCACTTATTTCACTTTTGGTTTTGAGTCAGCGGCAGATTAACTTGTAAGATTTTAATTTTCACTTTAAATTTTTCAGATTTCACTCACGTCTTTGAATCTGAGATACAGTTAGAAGATGCTGTCTGATCAACTCTTCATCTTTGGTTGTATTTAAAGATAAAATAGATACTCACCAGCAGAATGCAGACAATGAGTTTCAGCTTCATGTCGACAGTGTTGGTCCGGTCCAGCTTCTGTGTATGTGTGACTGCTCTGGGTTCAGTTGTATTTATAATGATACGTGACCAGCAGATCTGATCACAGTGATAAAGGAGATGCAGAGACGACAGGGAGATTCCTGTTATCTCTGCAGTCCATCAATTTCACTGCAGGTTCTTTACTGATAACATCTGCTGACAAAAAGGTGAAACTTACAGGACACTGAGCTAAGAGCTGACTCCCACTCACGTCTGAACTGATGTGAATGCAGCAGTTTGTAAAAGTAGTAGTTTCCAGGATTTATCAGCATTTATGACATTTTGATTGTTGTTTGAATGAATGAACAGAGATTGTGTTCCTGTTTGAATAATGTTAAAAACTCACAACAACAGCACAATTCATGTGAAAAGATAAAATCACAGATCTGGCACCTGAGGCACTGAAACCAGGCCTGATCACCTTAGACTGGAGTTCTGGAGGTCTGAGATCCTCAGAACCACATGGACATCTGAAGACATGTCCACACAAACATAAAAACAGGAGCACTGTGTTAACTTCCTTTTTGTACAAGAAAAATATTTTTGTGGTGAACCTCAGGGTTCGATTCTGGTCACTTTTAGTTTTTATTTAACTCCATGTTACATAATCTTCAGAGACAAGGTTAACAAACACTTTTCATTTTCATGTGTCATGTGAGTTGGGAAATGTTGAGAACCTCTGAACTTTCCATCACATTCATATTGTTTAGTTTCAGACTGAAGATGTGAAGTCACAATGAGAAAATGAGAAAGATAATTTATTTTAAGATGATAATTTAACTCTGACATGATGCAGCTTTCTTGTTCTAGTTTGATGATTGTGTCTATAGTGACCCCATCCAGCCCTTTCTACTCAGGTGCTTCGGTTCTGCACATATCAAAGCGCTGTTTTTTCAGTGTCATTTCTCACAGGTCAGTTTTTCCAAGGGTCCATTTCAGATCAGTTTAAACTTGTTATACCTTTCACATGTGTGATCACTGATCACCAATCATTGATCACAGTGCCCTCCTCACTTATTGCATCCATGTGAAAAGTTTAACTTCTGATGGTTAGAAGAACAAGATTTCCAGAGGGTAAAAAAGACTTGGAAAATTCACATCCATGTCTGAGTTAATGTACAAGGCTGAGTCCTGTAGCCTATCTGTGTTTCCTTGGTCCCATTGACCTAAAGCGGGATTCTGATGGAAAAGAGCCAAATCACTTTACACTGAGCATTTGACAACAATTAAATTTTAAAAAATTGATACCTGTTAGTTCAGTGTTGGTCAAATGTGATTAGATCAATACCCCAGTCTTGTGCATGAACCTGTTTTACACAATGGTGCCTTTCATTCTGAAATAATACGTTTGCGCCCCAGCATCAGTGCAGTCTGAACCCATCTGCATCATGGGATGAGAGGTCATGGAGTAGAGACGGGTCCTCCATGATGTACCATGTCTGGGAAAAGGACACATCGCGTCCTACAAGTTGTGTTTGTGTTTTAAGTTAACTCATGTCAGTGGTTCAGAAATTTAGTTTGGGGCTATTGAAGAATAACAGCAGACTATGTATTAAAACAAAACAGAACAAATGATTGTGAACTAGTTCTTTGTCCAGTTTTCTTTCTTTTTAAAAAAAAAAGAACTTCAGACAAGTTCTTGTAAATTTGAACTGGCACAACACTGTTTGAGGCTTCACTTAACTTAATCTATTCTACACAAGATTTTTATCTTTGCTTCTTTACTCATAGACGTTTTTTCTCATGCAAATGTTTTTATGCCTCACTTTGTTGCATTAACTATTGTTCAGATGCATTGTATGGTAAATGTCTGTTATCTGATTGTTATAGTTTGTTATCTGATCATCAGTTTCTCCGTTTTGCTGTTATGACTCTTCAGCTTCTCAGCACGAGATCTTCTCTGTTGTCAACTTTGTGTTGGACTTTGTAGTCTGTCTCATTTTAGGAAATTAGATTTTTATGAACACACTAAAAAGAATTTATAGGTAATTTTCTTTGATGCCTTTTTCTCTTGAATACGTTCAATATTCATTCATTCAGTTTTGATATTTTGAAAGAAAATGGAAATCTGCTATGGATTAATTACAAATTGAAATATGTAAATTTTAAAAACATTTCTGTTTGTAGCAGTAGCTCGATTGTTTCTGTGCTTAACACAAATTCAAACCCTTCAAATGTGTTCTGCCAAGTTAATTTACATCAAAATATATTTTAAATATATATTCTAAGATTTAAAACAGAATTTAATTTGATTAAACACATTTTCAATTACATTTTGTGTAAATCAATTTAACATCATCACCTTTGTAGGAGGAGGGGGAAACTCCCTGCACACAACACAGAGCAGCAGGTTGAAGTTTCACAGCTCATTATCAGCTCTGCTCTTTGTTTTCTACAATAAAATGCTAACTGAAATATTAGCCTAACAATAAGCAAAGTGTTCTGTCGTCCATTAAACACATTTCCCTCACAGCTTTGAGCAAAACAACAGCAACTTTTATTCTATTATTTATTTTGGAAATGTTGACAGGAAATAACAGTGAATGCTAACAGTATATTCCATTCACTGAGGTTATGTAAATAAAGCTGACCTCATACCAATTAAACGTGGTGACAGATTTTAATTTATCCATCCATCTATCAGCCTTTCCACTTTATGTCTCTGGGATAGTAACAGACATGCTCTTGCTCAGTGCTTCTTGACTTCAGAAGTTGAGAAGACAGAGACCTGTTAATGCTGCTTGATGAGTTTGTTTGGTTTGTTATGACGTCAATATCACACAATTCACATATTATTGCAAATACACTGTACATGTACTGTTAGCTTAACATTGGTGTTAAGCTGGATTCGTCTCTTTTTTTTTATTTACGCAGAAACACCTGTTTTTGCCGGGCATGTGATGAGAATATGAAGATGTTTACTGAATTTGATGTTTCTGTCTTTGCAAGCTGCAATGAATTGAGCCCCCAGGGCCACCATACTGAAGTCAATCCCAGCTGACATAGGGCGAGGGCGGGGTACAGTCTAAAACAGGGCCGACAGATAGGTAATTTACTATATAAATAATTTAGCATCATGAGTAATTCACCAGTTACCCTGATGTGTTTGTGCTTTCGGAGACAGTCGAAGAACCATGGGAGATCCCACACATCCACAGGGAGAAGGTGCAAACTTCACACAGAAAGGCCCCAGGCACCAGGGATCCAACACTGATTGTGTGGCAATGCTTCTAACCTTTGTACCAAAGCAGCTGCTGTAGGATCCACAGGATCCGTAGGTGATCTTCTGTGACCTAATTAATTGTCAACTTGAAAACCTCAAATTCGGTGTAAACAAGTTAGATGTTGTCAAGGTTGCTAGACGACAGAACATGTGCGGGAAAAGCTGGTGACGCATGGAGAAAATTCTTAGTAGATCAGACCGCGTCAAAGGATGAAGGCAGTGCCCTTCAGCGACCGCAGGGGTCAAAGAGGAACAGTTAGGGTTCATCTCAGGTTTCATGTTACATAAAGGTGTTTATTTTCGTGTTCACTTTCTTCCCCTCCTTTTTGAGTCCACATTTTTTTTAGTTTGACAATTTCCATTTGTTCAGCTTCAAGGAAACACTGTTACTAAGACGTCGCCATAACATCGCCACCTCCACTTGTCGTGGCTCAAGCATCATGAAACTGTTGCATGGCTCTGTTCAGACTCAGAGATAGATGCTGTCCTGGTTCACATCAAAACACATGTATTTAAACCCTGCTGCTCAGGGCCTGCTCCTGCTGCCATCTAGACCACAGACTAGATCTGAACATGGACTCTAATGGGACCCAGGACTCTGGAGCAGAAGGAGGCCAGAGGTGGAGGATCGAGGTGTGAGATGTTGTGGATGGACAATTTTTTTCCTGGATGTCACTCAGGGACTTTGATTGCTCCTGAAACACCCACTACCTTTACGTCTTGACACTCAGTTATGACTCACTGTGTGTGAAGGTGTTTCCTGAGAGACAAACTCTCCCTCCATCAAACTGCGTTTACTTCACCTCCCTGCTGCTTCCTCTCTGCTGTCTTTACCGAAACACCAACCATTGTGACCCCTTTTCTTTCTTCTCTGTGGTGGTGGGTGGCGGAGGTGAAAGTTCGTAGAAACACCTCTATGAAAGGTGACATCATCTTTCGTTCCTCTTGTTCCCAGACAGAGGTCAGGTCTTGTGTTGCATAAAGTAATTACATATAGCTAAAATAATAAGATAAAAAAGTTAAAGAGAAATAAAAACACAAAATAAAATAATAAAACAGATATACGTATATGATACATATAATAACAAAACAAAGGTATAATTAATGAATATGAGCATCAATAGAAAGGTAAAGGGCAAGGACAGAAAGAAACTATAAAGAATAAAATAATATAAAAAAAAATAAAATGTAACCAAAATAAGAATACCAAAATCACCAAATTCGAGAACAAAGCCAGATTAAAAATATATGTTTTTGAATTTATTTTTTAAAGGAGTCATCACCCGGAAAACACATTTTTCCTTGTTAAAACATGTATACATGGTGTTGGACCTCAGTGGAAACTTGCCTGAAAACCTGGGGTTTGAAGGAGGCTGAGTTTTTTCTTTTGGGCTCTTTGTTTAAGCCAGAGTAGCTCATGAGGCTGCACACCACAAAATTACCAGATTTTGATTCTGCTCCTACGGTGACGTCACCGTGGAGACTGCTTTCATAAACACACCTCTCTTCCACCACCCCGACTTCCGCCGCGCCGCCATTACTTATTGTTTTATTTCCCACTGTAGCGCTGTTATTTAGATCCCCAATTAGTTTATCCAAATGACGGCTGTTTAGAAGTTTGCTCCGCGTTGGGAGAAGTGAGGTGCAGCCAGCTGCAGCGAGCACCAGAGGAGCGGAGGAGTGACTCCTCAACCCGCCTGCAGCGCTCGTTTAGCCGGCTGAACGACGTCGTCATGCCGCCGGAGGAAACCATTGTTAATTTATTAAGTTTTAATATTTTTTCATGCGAGAAAGTAAGGGTTTAGATCCCCAATGTGCGGTTAGTTTATCCAAATGACGGCTTAGAAGTTTGCTTCGCGTTGGGAGAAGTGAAGCTCCAGCGAGGCAGAGGAGCGGAGAGTGACTCGTCAGCAACCCGCCTGCAGCTGCTCGTTAACCGGTCAAACTACGTTGTCATGCCGCCGGAGGAAACGATCGTTAATTAACTTACCCGCAGGTTTGTAGAGGTTTACCGCCGACTGGTTAAATTCTTTTTTTTGTGAAATGATGACTTCTAAAGGCAGTTATTAAGGAAACAACTGAAAGAAACGACTGTAAAAATGGCATATATTGGAAAAGTTCCAGAATTTGACAGAACAAAAGAAGATTTTGATTCATATTTGGAGCGGTTTGAAAGATGGCTGGCAGCAAATGAAATTGATCAAGAGAAGACAGCAGATGTATTCATAAGTGTGCTGGGTCCAGCAGAGTATGGACTTCTGAAAAATTTGATTGCACCGCAGAAAGTGACGGATGTGGACTATGCCGACCTCACGAAAGCTCTGTCACTGCATTTCAAGCCAAAGCCTATTCTGATTGCAGAACGTTTCAGGTTCTATAAAAGACAGCAACAACAAGATGAAACAGTCTCTGAAACAGTGCAAGGATATACCTTGCACTAAAAAAATTGGCAAGCACTTGTGAATTTGGACAATTTCTGAATGATGCCCTCAGAGATCAGTTTGTTTGTGGCCTCTCGGGGGAGCAGTATCACAAGAGACTACTATTGGAGAAAGACCTGACGTTCACAAAGGCCTGTGACATTGCACTTGCTTTAGAACTGGCCTACAGAGACCCAAAAGAATTGAGAGAACATACTGAGAAGCCAAAAGGTGCAGTTAACAAAGTGTTCAATTCTTCAAGTGACAGACGCTATTACAAGAAAGGTCAAGGTTCACGTTACAACCGGCATGATGATTCAAGAGGGAAATACAGATCTTCAGACAAAAGACAGTGCTATAGATGTGGCAAAGATAACCATCAGCCAACTGAATGCTACTATCGCACTGAAACATGCCATGGATGTGGAAAAGTTGGACATTTGAAGAGAGTCTGCAAGAAAATAAAACAGAGTGACAAGGCACAAATGGTGACAGCAACCAGAGACACGGATGACTCAGAGTACGGCAACGATGATGCACTGGACCTGTTTACAGTGTACACTGCAAAAGGAAAGAAAAATGGCATTTTCGTCAACATGGAGTTATCTGGAAAACAAGTGCACATGCAAGTGGATACGGGTGCCTCTGTATCTTTGATTCCAGAGTCCCTCTATCAGGAGCAACTGAAGAACTGCCCACTGGAGCCAGCTGCCATTCACCTGTCATCATACACAGGAGACACCATACCTGTGCTGGGGAAGATCCTGGTGCCTGTGAAGTATGGGGACCAAGAGTGGGAGCTGCCACTTGTGGTGGTTAAAGGCAGTAAACCACCATTACTGGGAAGGAATTGGCTGCAGAAGATAAAGCTGAATTGGGGGAAGATCTTCAGTTTGCAGAGAAATAATCCACTGACACTCAAGGACATGCTGGAAAAGCACAAAGATTTGTTTAAGGATGGATATATGGAAAGATTAAAGACTTCAGAGCAAAGATTAGAGTGCAGAGTGACGCCAAGCCAATCTTCCACAAGCCACGACCAGTACCTTATGCATTGAGGGAAGCAGTGGAAAAAGAACTTGAGCGCTTACAGAGGAACGGAATTATTTCTCAAGTGAAAAGGAGTGATTGGGCTGCACCTATTGTCGTAGTGCCAAAGAAAGACAAAACTGTGAGATTGTGTGGCGACTACAAAGTGACTGTGAATAGATGCATACTCCCGGAGGAATATCCTCTACCAAATGCTGAGGACTTGTTTGCTACTCTGGCTGGAGGAACAGTCTTCAGTAAAATCGACCTGTCCTTCGCTTATCAACAGTTGCAGCTTGATCCAGAATCAGAGCAGTACCTCATTATAAACACACACAAAGGCCTCTTCAGATACCACCGCCTAGCCTATGGTGTTTCAACACCTCCATCAGTGTTTCAACACACAATGGACCAGATTCTTCAGGGCATGGAGAATGTTGCGTGCTTCATGGATGACATTCTTGTCTCTGCACCTACAAAAGAAAAACACTTGGCAATATTAGATGAAGTCATGGAAAGACTGGAAAAGCAAGGAATAAAAATCAAGCAATCAAAGTGTGCATTCCTGCAAGACTCAGTGGAGTACCTTGGGTACAGAATTGATGCACAGGGACTTCACCCAACAGCAGACAAGGTAGAAGCCATAGTAAATGCACCAGCTCCACAGAATGTTACAGAGTTGAGATCATTTCTGGGACTGCTCAACTATTATGGGAAGTTTGTCGCATATCTGTCTACATTACTGCATCCGCTTCACCGGCTGCTACATGCAGACACACCGTGGAAATGGTCCCAGCAATGTGAAGACGCATTCAATGCCTGCAAACAGCATCTTCTGAACAGTAAGTGTCTTGCACACTACGATCCAGAGAAGCCACTTTGGCTTGCATGTGACGCCAGTCCATACGGTGTGGGTGCGGTAATTTCACATGTGCTACCCTCTGGTGAAGAGGGAGCTTTTTCTTCCAGGACTCTTTCATCAAGTGAGCGAAATTATGCTCAAATTGAAAAAGAAGCATTGAGCATAATATTCGGCGTCAAGAAATTCCATAAGTACCTTTATGGAAGGAAGTTTGTGCTTTTGACTGACCACGAACCACTTTTGACCATACTTGACCTAAATCAGCTGTTCCGACTCTTGCTGCACTCCGCATGCAACGCTGGGCTTTAATCTTACTGGCATATGATTATGACATTCAGTACAGACGTTCCAGTGACCATGCCAATGCTGATGCATTGTCACGTCTTCCATGCCAGCATGACACTGACGAAAGCACTGATGACAGTGAAGTGTTCTGTATGTCACACATTGATGAGTTTCCTGTCTCAGCCAAAGACATTGCAGAAGAGACAAGACCCACTCCTCTCTAAAGTCCTGGATCTGACATTGTCAGGATGGCCAAAGTTTGTGCCCAATCCAGAACTCAAGCCATTTTGCATGAGGAAGGACCAGCTCTCTACAGACCAGGGATGTGTTCTCTGGGGGTCAAGGGTCATCATACCACCGAAATTCAGGCGGCGTCTGTTGTCGGATATGCATGATGGACATCCAGGAATAACACGGATGAAGGCTTTAGCCAGAAGTTTCCTGTGGTGGCCTGGCCTAGATGAAGAGATAGAAAACTATGTGAGTCAGTGTGCAATTTGTGAGACCACACTGAATAGACCTGCGGCAGCGTCTCTCCATCCTTGGTCATGGGCCACAACACCCTGGGAACGGATTAATGTGGACTTTGCTGAAATCAACAAGCAGCATTTCCTGGTGGTAGTTCATGTTTATTCAAAATGGATAGAAGTACTGCCTACACAGCTCACAACAGCAGAGAAGACTACACATCTTCTCAGGAACCTGTTTGCATCATATGGACTGCCAAAGGTGCTCGTGTCTGACAATGGCCCTCCTTTTACATCAACAGAGTTTGAACAGTTTCTCAAGAAGAATGGAGTTCGCCATGTTCTCACACCACCTTACCATCCTGCGTCTAATGGAGCAGCGGAACGAGCTGTGCAGACATTCAGGAAAGCCTGGACTCGACTGGAAGCTCAGTCTATGTCACCACATCAACGGCTTGCTCGGTTCCTGTTCACATATAGGAACACCCCTCACACAGTCACCGAACGCACCCCTGCTGAACTGTTCCTGAAAAGACAACCACGCACTCGCCTGTCATTGCTGAAGCCGGACATGTCTGAAGTGGTGGTCAAACATCAGCTGCAGCAGAAGAAGGCTCATGACAAGCGGGCAAAGCCTCTCCGGATGTTTAATCTGGGAGAGAGGGTGTTAGTTCAAGATTTCAGACATCCTAAGAAACTGTGGATTGCAGGGAAAATTCTGAAACAAAGAGGACCTCTGACCTATGATGTGCAAATAGGTCATCGTCAAGTCAAGGTGCATGTGGATCACCTTCGTGCATCTAAAGCTTCAACACCTCCAAGCAGAATGGATGACAGTGATTTCCTGGATTACCCAGCAAGTTCTGAGGAACAAGCAGAAATCACAGAGCAAGAAGATGCAGCTTCTCATCCACCTCAGGAAGCTCAACCTGAGCGGCGTTATCCTGAAAGGCAGCGAACAGCACCAAAAAGACTGAATCTCTAAATGTTAAAGTAGAGATAGTGAGTTATAAATTTAGCAATTGAGTTCATACTGCTTACTGTTAATGATTATAAGTTAGGGGGTATTTTACTATAAGCTGAGCCCTTCATATAATGTTCAGAGAATGGTCATTGCAATGTGGGATGTAGTCTGGTTATCTAGGTTATAATCTAAGGGGAAGGAGTGTAGTAGTTGAAGTTATTAGGGCCACGGGCCATCGCACCGGGCACTGGTCCCAACAGCTATGAACTACTGTTATTGTGTGGATTTTTTCTTCCATAATATTATTATTTTTCATCTTCCGGACGATTTTCGATTCGCTACTAGTCGAATTATATATCAAAACGTGCGGTTCGATCGGGATCGGTGTGCTATTACTTTTCTCAACAGTTTACGAAAACTGCGCAAAATCTTTGCATTGAAGTCAATGGGACGGGCGAAAAGAAAAGAGCGAAAAAGACCAATCATTGGAGTTTAACAAACGTCTACTGCTCAGGCATACTTTCACCTAGAGACTTCATTTAAACTTTAAACAGTAGACACAAGTCTTGTGTATTGTCGTATTACTCCACGTTTTGATAGGTCATATAGTTTTTGATCAATCCCTGATCAATGACCATGATCATTTTTGGAGAAATTATGAGATTATAATGGTTGTGTATTGCACGGAATGTTCGTGTCAGAGCACGTGACATCATCGGTTAGAGTGGGAGAGAGGCCAGAAAAAAAGATTTTTTCTCTCTCCACACTCGACCCGGCCACAATTTACACTCTACACACATGATTTTTTCAGAATTTGTAAGACAAACTTGTTATCTCTCATATCATGTGCTCAAAATATCAGAGAGACTTACAGAATTTAAACTCGGAGCCTCTGAGTGCGGCCAGTTCCCTCCCTTCCTCTCATTGACTCTCATTCAAAAGTAGGCGCTGATTTTCTAAACATCCCAAAGTTTCCAACCTGCGACACAATCAACAATTTTTACTCTAGAAACACCAAAGTGACATGGATGCGTTCAGCAAGGTCTTATGGTTCGGAAAATGTAAACCTTTTGCTCGTACTAAGTACAGATTTGTTGTAGATTAGATCTGTTTGAGGGTGTCACAGAGCAGTTAAAGCCTAAGCCGCCATCATGCCATAAAGCCACCAGCCACCAGTTACATGGTAACCTCAACATGGCAACCTCACCATGGTAACCTCACCATGGCAACGTCACCATGGCAACGCACACACATTCTCTCTCTGTCTGTCTGTCGGTCACACACACACACAAATGGACACACACACACACACACACAAATGTACACACACATCCAACACACACACACACACACAAATGGACACACACATCCAACACACACACACAAATGGACACACACATCCCACACATTTACTACGGTAATGTGTGCACGCTGTACGAGTAAATACGGTACCTGTATTGATCACTGGTTGTGCTCTGCGCCAGGATGTTCCCAAGTAAAGAAAACAATAGACTTGCACTCCGTCTCCGTGTGTACTTCTTGCACTCAAAATACTACAGTTTGTTTGAATGAAAAGTGAAGCTTAACACAGAGCAGCAGCAGCTTTGCCCGGGGCTCTGTTGCCTACGTACACAAATCACCACACTTGCATCAATAAATACATGTTTTACAATGAACCGATAAAATTTTATTTTATTTTATGAAGTTATATAATGGTTAGGGTACACAGAGAGCAGCATGCGGTTTCCCATACAGCCTGCATGTAGCCCACTGGGCCAGCCACCATTCCAGCTCTGTCCTTCCCAGTGTTGGGTAGTAACGCGTTACTAGTAACGCCGTTACGTAACGTTGTTACTTTTTTCAGTAACTAATAACGTAACGCGTTGGGTTTTTTTTAAATCAGTAACTCCGTTTCCATTACCAAACGCTGCATTACTTCGTTCCTTTCCGTTCCTTTTGGTGAGGTTTTACAGTGGCACACACTTCCCATAACATTTTAGCGATCAATAAATAAATAATAATAAATAAATATCCACAATAACCACTATTTAATGCAACTAATGGAATCAACACGTGAATTTATATCTTTATAGATTGTCCCGCCACATCTGACGTCAGATCAAAGCAGAGATCAAAGGCTGTCGGCGCGTAAAGGAAACTCCACCTGAATTAACACAGCAGGGACGAACTGGCACTGAAAAGCAGCTGTGGATGTCCCAAAAGCAGGACTGAGGGTGGATGACTGCATGTTGCTGCCGTGTTGAGATACCACTCTGCCCTTGTGATGATCCGCTTTATTTATTTATTTACTTATTAATTCATTAGCGCGAGCGACCGCATCACGCAGCCGTAATGAAAAACAAAACACAAATCTTCATCTCTCTTAGTCCACCACAACAGCCTCGGTTTCAGATAGTCAGTATATAGCCTACTACAGTATACTCAGCATCTCTATCACAGAAAAAAAAGAGAAAAAAAGAGACGGACAGAGAGAGAGAGAGAGAGAGAGTGTCCTTTACGCTGATTTCATCCCGCATGCTGTTTGTTTATGTTGTGATTACACCTCTCATCTTGCTTACACAGGGTTTGAATAAATGTGAGTTTCTTTATTAGTTTATTAGTTGTTGTTTCTTACATTGGGCAGGGGTTCTCAGTGTATCAGATCAAACCTGGTTAAGTATATTAGTAAACTCATTATTCAGTCACTCTGAGCTCGGACCTCCGGACCAAAACAGCTGTTTCCTCCTGGGAGAGGTTCGGCCTCTGGCGTCGCTGTCTCCTCCGTCCATGTCCAAGTATAAAATGACAAACTTGCAGTGTGCATCGCCCGCCGCGCAGTCAAAGGTGAGGAGAGGAGCTCATTTGATTGGTGAAGATCTGACTCGGCTGTGTCAAACCCACTCCACGCCTTTCTCTCCTCCTCCTGTCTCCCTACCGCCCTGTCTCCTCCCTCTTCGCCGTTTGCGCCGGTAGGAGGGACGAGGGGAGGGGCTGCGCTGGTCTAAGTCGGACTGCACGGCCCAACAAACTTGCGAAATGGACCTAGACACGACTCGTTCGCGTGGCGAAACTGCGCTGAGGTTAGACTTCACCCGGTCTACAAAACTAGGGCCCTTCATGTGTAAATTTGGGGACTCTACGACGAACAGAACTGAAATAGATGACGATCAAAAACTCATGACAGCTCACGATCTGGAGCCGAACAGGAAGCTCTCAGCCGACAGTCCCGCCCGGTCTTCATCTGGAGCAACACCGTGTCCTCCCCAAGGTCCTCCCGCGGTAAAATGTGATGATCTCTCGGTCAAAGCAGACCGGCATCACCGACCTGTGCCACAGGTGGACCGCGACCACCGGTGGGACCGGTGTTCCCGACCTGCTTTGGCCGAGAGACCATCACATTCCCCAGCGAGAGGCTGTGACACGGCACGGTGCGTCTGTGTTATTGTTGTTTAGTGGCGCCCCCCCCCCCGATGGTGGTTTTGTGAATAGAAGAACAATTGTTGTATATATTTATCTTACACGAGCCCTTTGATCGAGAAATGCGAGTGTCAGAAGAGCGACAGGCACAAACAGAGCACCTTTCATAAAAGACGCTCTATCTCCTTTTCTAGAAAAAAAGCAGGGATTTTGGTGAAACCCAGCCATGTTTAGCTTGAGTTTTCTCAGGAACGGAGGCACGTAGAAACAAACGGTTTGTGGCCATTTGAAGCTGAGCCACAGTATGTGTTGGTGGCAATAATATAGAATACACTGTGGCTCTACAAAAATCGTCAAAAATGGTCTAAATTGCCGGTACACTTGACTAAAACTTTGTAAAGGAGCGCAGCACTCAATGAGTTAAGAATTGATTCAAAGCAATTTAAGGGGGATTGGATACGTAAAAAACCAGGTGATGACTCCTTTAAGTATTACTATCTCCAGTGCTTCTCCTGCAGAGAGAACTGATTTTTTTTTTTTAATTTTTAATTTAACCTTTAATTAACCAGGCGACCAAATTAAGAACAAAATTCTTATTTTCAAGTGCAGCCTGAAGGGGAAGGGGGAGGGGAGTGCTAAAAGTGAAAACAAGGTTATATAAATTACACAGAAAAATTCAATATAATACAATACAATACAATAAAACAGTTAATCAATAGAGCATGATAAGAGGCCTATTAGCAAGTGCAGGAGTCGTCTGTGATTTGTAGCAGATTTCGTTTGAAGACAGAGAGAGAGGTGAAGACAGAAAGTTTAAGGGTGTTTTGTAGGGAGTTCCAGTCAAAGGCGGCAGCGAACCGGAAGGCACTGTGTCCGAAGACGGTGCGGACTTTGGGGATGGAGAGGTTGATGAATGCACTGGACCTTAGATTGCGGGCAGGGTGGGAGAGGTGCAGATGAGAAGAGAGGTAGAAAGGTGTAATGCCGAGAATGGTTTTATAGATGAGCAGAAACCAGTGATGCAGCCGTCTGGTGTGAAGGGAAGTCCAGCAGGTTATAAAGGTCACAGTGGTGAGTGGTGAATGGAGCCCCAGTGGAAAAACGGATGGCGGAATGGTGGAGTGGGTCCAATTTACTGAGAGTGGAGTGAGATGCAATTCTGTAGATGGTGTCACCGTAATCGAAAATGAGCAGGATGGTCATTTTGACGAGCGTATGTTTGGCTGCACGGGTGAAGGAGGCCTTATTGCGATAAAGGAAGCTCAGACGAGCTTTGACTTTAGACTGTAGGGTGGTAAATGAGAGGGATGAATCCAACCAGAGGCCAAGGTATTTGTAACAGGACACAAACCCTAGTTCAGAGCCGTCGGCACAGAGGATTTTTGGGACAGAGGTGGGAGTGTGTTTCCGGTCAAAGATAACGCATTTGGTTTTTTTGGTGTTGAGGAGAAGATGAAGGCTATGGAAATAGTGTTCAACAGAAGTGAGACTGTGTTGTAGTGTGGTCGCAGCAGAGTGGAGAGAAGGGCCCTCTGAGTATAGGATGGTGTCATCAGCATATAGGTGGATCTTGGAGTTGCCGGAATTCCTAGTTATGTTGTTAATGTAGATGGAGAATAGCGTTGGGCCTAGAATAGAACCTGGCACCCCTTTGGTGATGGTGAGAGGGGCTGATTTGATGTTTTCAGATTTGACTTGCTGGACTCTGTGGTTTAAGTAGCTGGCGAACCAATTGCAGGAGTGTGGCGATAGACCGATGCTGGAGAGCCTCTGTAGGAGGATGGGGTGGATGACGGAGTCAAAGGCTTTAGAGAGATCAATGAAGGCAGCGATGCCGGTCTGCTTGGAATCGAGAGAGGAAACAATATCATCCAGGACCTTCAGCGTGGCTGTGGTGCACCCATGGCCTGGCCGGAACCCAGACTGTAAGTTGGACAGAATGTTGTTGGAGGTTAAGAAGTGGCTGAGCTGTTTATGAACCAGTTTCTCTAAGACCTTAGCCAGGTGTGGCAGAGCAGGTTGCTTATTTATATTTTTCTTTTTTTTTGTATTTGGGGTGTAGTACCCCCGTTTTGTATTTGGGGTGTAGTACCCCCTCCTCCTGCTTCCTGCTCACCGTGCGTCGCCGTCCTCCTTTACGTTGATTACGGGGCGGCGCCGGGGGGACAATTGGAACATTTGATGCAGGTGTGCGGACTGCGGACTCCTTCGCTCTCAGTAGTAGACTTGGCGTCGGTGGTGTGGCTGTGGTGGCGTTCGTGCAGCAAGGCAACAGGCCAGTGCATTTTCATACCCTCAGGTAAGTTTTGCAACAGCATTGGTTCTTGGCGTGCAATTGTATGGTAGCTGACAGGCTCTGTTTGCAGCGGTCGGCCTGTCTTCTGGCTGGAGATTGAGTGAGGGGAGAGTTGTCCTGGCAGTGTGTGTGTGCGCGCAGCCCCGTGAGCCACACAGCGTTCTGTGAGCAGCACGGCGTTCGCTTCCTTGGTTAAATTGAGGTATGTTTGTTGGTTGCATTGCACGGCGCATTTGTGTAGTAGCATGGCTGGATAAATTATTGACTTTGCAGTGGTTTTGCCGACCGAAGTCGGAGGTGAGCCAAGCGTGGCCTTGACGTTGGCTTTGTACACAGCATTCAGTTCCTACGGTAGGCCGTCTCATTTGTTTTTTTTTGTGCTTGTGGTACATGTGCCTTTTTCTAGCTGCTATTAACCATGACCTTGCACCTCTGATTGTTAACAGTTAAAGCTGCCTGTTGCTGTGTGTGTCCTCCTGTGTCGGAGCCCTGAAGCCTCCACGCCCCGCCAACTATCAGCTGACACGGGCCCCTACGCCTCGTATGGGCGTCCTACTGCTGTTCTGTCTGGGTTATTTTGATTATTCATTATTTTCCAAAGTTCTTTTGTTATTTAGTATTTTATTGTATTTTCTTTTTGTTTTTCTGTGTGTGTGTGTGCAGGCCTTTTGCCTGCAGTGAACCCCGTTTCTGGATCTGTAAAGTTTGTTTCTTTTGTTTAATTTCTGAATTAATCAAATCAGGGGTTGTGTGAGTGTGTTGGTGTGAGTGGAGCCTAAAGAGCTTGTGTGTGTGTGTGTATATTGTATTGTGCAGGTTCCCCATCTTTTATTGCCTGGCCTAATAGTTGTCTCTCTCTTTTGGACAGGTGCTGGCGGAGCCACTGGTGCAAGAGACTGGCTGATCCCGGTGGTGGCGGTTTCCCTCGCTTTCCTGTACAGTAGTGCACTTTGTGGTGAACAATTTGTGTGGTTTTCACGTGTGGTGTAGCATAAGGACCCTTCCCCTCTCCCTCAGCAGTCATCTTCGCCCGGTGAGCCCCCAGCCCTGTACCCTAGCACTTTATTGACAACCTAAGCAACGCTTTTATATGGCCCTATTATATATTGTACAATATTGTTTTGTCCATTGATTTTATTGTGAACCTGTACTCTGCAAAAAGAAAAACAATAGTTAATAATAATAATGTATTTTTTTGGAATCACGTCTGAGCCAGTGTCTGTTAAACCTGCGTGTCCTTTGTTGTTATAGAATTGTAGCTATAGGTTTAGAATTCCTGGGGGTGGAATTCCCCTAGGTGGCGTTGTTGGCTCTCTCAAAGTTTTTCCCTCGTAGCATTGCCACACAGGCACGGTAGGATGGAAATAGGCCTATAACAGTTGGGATCAGAGCTGGAACCCCCTTTAAAGAGGGGGAAGACAAGTGCGGATTTCCAGTCTATAGGTAAGATGGACAGTTCCAGAGACATGTTGAAAAGCCGTGTGATGGGGACAGCAATGACAGGAGCAGCAGCTTTTAAAAACATGGGGTCGAGCCCGTCAAAATGGTAAAATGGTAAATGGTCTGTATTTTATATAGCGCTTTTCCATCGGAAACGATACCCAAAGCGCTTTACAGTATATCATACATCACATTCACCCATTCACACACACATTCACACACTGATGGCGGAAGCTGCCATGCAAGGTGGGTAAGGTGTCTTGCCCAAGGACACTACGGCAGCAACCGGGACAGAGCGGCCAACCCTCTGATCATTGGACGACCCGCTCTACCACCTGAGCCACTGCCGTCCCGTCAAAGCCAGCTGACTTGTTGGAGTCCAGTTTGGTGAGATTCTCTAAGACTTCTGAGGTTGGGTCTGAAGGAGAAAGTGCCAGAGCTGGAGGTTGTAGGTGAAAGTGAAAGTGAAGGAGCAGCAGTGAAGGGCTTAGCAGAGAAAACATGAGCTGAGTTAACAAAGTGCTGATTGAAAAGCGAGGCAGTACAGTTTTTAAAGAGAATATAAATCTGCTTTAACAAATCCCTGCAGCCTCTGTGTTTTGACAAAATGTTGTTTTTGTGACACAGACCACACATGTAGTTTAAAATTCAACTGGAGAAACATTTAAATTTTAGATCTCTTACCCTTGCTCCATGTGTATTTAGCCCAGAGTCTCTTGCTCAGAGCCTCTAACCAATGGCGAGTGTTGCCGCCCCATGTGTTGAGGCTACAGTCCTCACTGCAGACAGCCCCGGTTCACATCCTGCATCGGGTGGCCCTTTGCTGCATGTTGTTTCTCCTCTCTGCCTCCCCATTTCATGCCTCTTTCTCGACTGTCCTTTCCATTAAAAGCGAAAAAGCCCAATAAATATACTTTAAAAAAAATAGAAAAATAAAAAACTCCTAACATAAAAATGTTACAATAGAGTCCTAGAGATATGGTGACAGTGTCTGAGCCACAGCTGTCTAAAATGAAGTTGACCTTTGATCTTTTGGATAAATATCATCCTTACTTCCTTACTGTGTTGTGTGGTGACACTGACCTTGACATTTGACCACCAAATTCCCATCAGTTCATATCTGAGTATTTGTGCCTGATGTGAACCTGGTCTCTGGTTGGTCACTGCTGCTCTCAACTCTCAACATACCAAACACAGACTTAGCTTTTTTTATTATTATTATTATTATTATATTTGTATTTTAATTTGACACTCGAAACTTTAAAGACACTTCAACCTTGACGAACACAGTCAAATGTAAAATTTTCCCAGTTTCCATTTTGGTGGACAGAGCCTGCAGATCAGCTGAGAGACCGTCTCTCGTAAGAAGATTAAAGATTCAAAATAATGAAAATCAACACAGAGGAGTAGTTAGTATTAGTATCATTGGTAAAAGATTAAATGACTTTAACTGAATTTGAACAAAACTCATCAATCTGTGACTCTCAACAGTATTCAGCTTCCTGTTTGCATATATGGCTGTGAGAGAGGCTCCCGCGCTGTGGCCCCACCCCTGGCTGTGGTTGACTGAGGTCTGAGCCCACAGGGTTTCAGCATCAGAGGCGTCAGCATCGTCTCTCTGACCTGCTTTAACTCTGACATGGCGGAAACTGGATCTGATAAGTCACCGGGTTTTAATCAGTTTACCATCAGAGCCATCAGCACTTTCTCATCCAGCAGGAAATGAGTCTCTGCAGCCTCAGCAGCGCCGACTGGAGGCCGTTGACAGAAAACCCACCAGTTTTGCTTATGCTGAAGGTGGCGCCATCAGAAACATCATGTTGAACTGGCTGTAGATTAAAAGTGTTAAGAGCTTTTTATATACAGTCGGTGAAGTGCCACAATGTGCACAATGTTACCAACAAAGAATAATTTTCTCTCCCAGGTCACAACAGTTATATCTCTGTCACATCGTAATTCAAACTCGAATTCATGAAGTTGGGACCTGTCTTTTTTCTGTTTGTGAAAGACAAAACATCAAATTCTCCTTTTTTCCCAAAGAGAAATGAGGTGAACTGGGATCAGAGCGACCCTAACCTTAAATCTAATGAATTTACCAAGTGTCTCCACATGTAACACCTGAGATCCCCTTACCTCAGTGTCCTTCAGTGGGCGCCTTTACTGAACCAGAACAAAACAGCACTGTTCCATTCGCCTTTAACATGAAATTGCTGCTCACACACCTGTGCTTTAATCATGTAAGTTTGAGATGTGATTCATTCTTTGTTGTTACTTCAGCTCTTCATCAATATATTAATTTCATATTTTTTCTATGTGGAAAATAATCTGAATCAGAAATATTTTATTCATAATCTTTTAATTCTCTTGTTAATTCAATTGCATGTGTGACACAAAATGAACATTACATGCAAATACCATAGCCCTCCGACCCCACCCCCCTTCCACAACTGTATTGTCCCCCTGCCCTTCATTCTGGGTCAGTCTATTGCCACTGATGCTCTGTGGCACCAGGTTCACCATTTTCCAGATTACTAATAAACTCACCCCACTACAGCAAACTCTGCAATATGCAAATGCACAATCCACAAATGCAATTAAGTTTGGATTGACTTGATATAACTGTCTATGTTCTATTGTATGGAGAGCACTCCTGCTGTGTTGATTGAATTTTTTATGTTTTGTGTTAATGCTGCAGATCGTGAGTTTGAATAAAATGATTATCTTTAGTTTACTGTAATTCTTGTGGCTCTGGGTCAGATGAACCTGCTGGAGTCTCTGTTGTTGCTGGGCCGTTAGTGGCCTGTTATCAACATGAGCACGGGTTTGTCACCACAACTATCAGCAGACTGTGGACAGAGGCAGTCGCTAACCACAGACTGAGCAGCAGATCTGCTCTCGACTCACTTTGACATCATTTGTCTTGAAGGTTCTTGTTTCAGTGCTTCAAATTGAACAAAGGTGCAGCTGAATTCATTATTAGAAACAATGTTCTCTCTTTATTCAACAGCTTTAGAGTCATTAGAGTTGATGATGTAGTTCTGATACTGATTGTTTTGTCTTTTTTGTCAGCTCGATGAAGTTGTCCTTGTTAAATACAATCAAACATGTTAATTAGGGTCTGGGGTGCTAAGCAGCCAGGACTATTGTATTCCTATGAATTCTTCTTCTTCTTCTTCTTCTTCTTCTTCTTCTTCGAAGTAATATTTGCCATGGCTGAAAAATCACCAAACTTTGCATAAAGGTCCAGTCCCATGCTACAGAGCATCGTCAGACTGTCCTCCACAAAACTTGTTTCTCTGATTTTTGATTTATCAAAAATTGAGCCTACAGTGCATGAAAGCGCATGACTGTAAACAGTACTGTAAACATATACAATCCAATTCCTACTAAATACATTTTCAATCTTCCTGAAAAAAATTTAGAATATTTTGGAGTCATGCTTGATGAAGTTTGCCAAATATCAGAATTTTATCTCAAAAACTGAATTTTCTAGAACATTTTGAATTCTGCTCTCATAGGAACAACTGGAGTCAATGTAAGAGTGGCATTTTTAAACATCACAATGTCTTCCTATTCTCCTGTTTGTTGCTCAGAATTTGCCTAAATGTGCCAGAAAATAGCCCGGACCCGACCCATCGCTGCGCAGCAGCTATAATTTGAAAAATAGTTTTTCTTTGAATTAGTTGTGTTTGCTTTATTTTATTGCAGCCACACATACACATCACATCCTAAATTCCAGTAAATGAGCACATCAGCAACTGGTCAAGTGTAAACCTGATGTCTCGCGAAACATCACTTTCCGTTTGTGGCCCTGCATCATGAGGACAAGGGGACAACAAAGAGACAAACACAGGAAGTGCCTTAGATCAAAGATAAGCATCAGTCGAACAAGGTAAAGATGAGCTGGCAGCGTGGGCGAAGAGAAACAGACAACTACCTGATAGTGATGATGCTGCAACTTGAGTCACAACACAACTATAAACCAGGTCAGACGCCGCAGCTTCACATCCTGCAGCACATTACATATACAACAAAGACAACTCAGCAGATCTGCAAGCTCCGACACTGATGGAGAAAGAGGAGACAACCTGGGCAATTTCAGGGGACTGGGCGGGAGGGAGGTGGGGGGTGGGGGGGGCAAGGTCCTGTAATGTTGGACTGTTGAGACGTTTTTCATATTGCATCACACATTACATCAAAGTAGCCATGATGCAGAGAGTGACGTAACATGACGACACGATGATTTGACTCAGACACTTTTCATCTTTGTTCAGGTCGATGACCTTCGTCATGAGTCACCGAGTCTCCACATGATATTTTATCATTCATATCAATATTCATTCAGGCAGACTGGCACAGATAGATAGATTCCACATGCAACAGCAAGTTCAAAGAGAAACTGAACAAAACATTAAAAAGTTGATTGAGCTGCATTAACACATCAGTGTCTAATGGCCAGGGGGCAACGGAGGAAGAAATGAAGGAATGTAGACTAACAAAAAAAGGAAAACAAACACTCTCTGTGAATGCTGTTAATTGATTGTGATATTTAGTCGTGATTAAAGGGATAGTTCACCCAAAATTCAAATTTCACTGATTATCTACTCACCCTCATGTGGACTAAGGGCTGGGAGAAGTTTCAGAGTCCTCCGTGCCTTCTCGGAGTTACAGCGGGGCTCCGTGCAGCACTGCATGTCCATATGACGGTTGCGAATGGGCCTCACTTTTCTTCGTCCAAAAAGACACACCAAAAAAACTTCCAAATACCTCCATAGTGCTCGTCTGTAATGTCCCTCTTGTATTGAAGCCCCAACATGAGAAATTGTTCCGAAAAAAATTAAATAAGTCTATGTTTTAAGCTTGTTTGTAGCGGAAGCTAAAATTTGAATTTTGGGTGAACTATCCCTTTAATTTTGAATTTTTTCCAAAGTGTATCATAAAAGGATATTTTGCAAGTGTTTAATAATGCTGCAAATATGCTGTTATCACCTACCCAAATAATGGACACATTTTTATGCAAATATAACTTTATTCTTCTTGACCCAAAAACAACAAAAGCCATGTGTTAATAAAAAATAAAAAGAAATAGTAGCATTAAACATACATTGTGTTACTGCATTGTTATGGCACTAACACTGACGTTTTAACTCTGGCCAGCTAGATTTTGAAGCAGTGTAAATTCAGGTTCAGTATACAAGACCTTCATCACCATAGTCACTAACACCAGTGAAAGTTTTCAATGAAAGAAACATCAGTGCAATTCATGGTTTGGCACTTTGCAGATACTGATCCTTTGTGCATCAGAGGTGATAAGATCAGGATCACACACTGAGGGTTGAGCCCAGGACTCAGTCCAGCTGAAGCACAGGGTTAATGAAATATCACTGAGTGTCAGCGCTATAAGTTTTATCTTTGTTTGACCTGCAATGATGAGGCCATGATCTCCTCTACACACCACGTCAGAAGAAAATACACACGTACACACTACAACATGTCCCCTGAAGCTGCAGAGGAGAGGGTGACCTGGAAAATCTGCAAAATTTCAGTGCAGAGTAATTTAACTTCGGTATTGAAAGTGGGTCATACCATTAGACCAAGGCATGCAATATTGTGTGTGTGGTTAAGAAACACAAAAAGATGTTGACATCATCAGAGGAAGTCCCACAACAGTTCTGACTTTGATGTGCATCAGGATAAAAATCACAGCTTTGCCCGATGTCCACCAGAACACCAGAGAACAAGAGCAAGACAACGACCACCTGTGACTTGTCTTCACTAACTACAACAGTTTGAACTTGTCTATCCAAACCTTCAAGAGACGCAACCAAGGCCGATATATCAGACCTGAACCTCCAGGAGAACCTGAGGAGCCTACGAAGTGAAGCGAAGAACAGCAAACGCTGAAAGAGCTGCAAAGAGACAGGACCTGAAGAAGCCTGAGGACAAAGACGACCATCAGCATGTTTTCAACACCCACCTCCTGCAAAGTGATGGTAAGAGCAGTTCATTTCTAACTGTTGTTGCTATTTAGGTCAGCGCAGTGCGGTGCAAAAACAACAATACACACACAATTATTTATTGGTGCCTTTCAAGGCATTGAAGGACACCTTATAACATGGTAAAAGCTAAAAGCATGTCTAGGCATAAAATATAAGATAGAGTAAATACAATAGGATGAAAATGAATATGATTAAACACTAGTGTCGCTACAGTTAGCCAGAGAAGACATGAAGATTTAAAGACAAAAATGGTGAGAGCTTATGAGTTTGAAGACCAAACAGGCTGATAAATATATGAAGAACAGTGAATTGTTTAGTTGTCACTTCTGAACAGTTCTCCCTCAATTGCCTTCTCTTTTATTATGTATATGAAGAAAACCTTCAATAAATAAACGATGAATAAAAAAGATATACAGAGAACAAACTGAATCTAATTAAGTTATACAAATATAAGTGAGCTCAACTAAACCCCATAATCTGTGTTTTGTCCCATTTTATGTTACATTGTGTTTGCTTGGTAGATGTCTATGTCTAAAGTAACTTCACAAGGACAATTCCAGGCGAATTCAACTCGGGGGTGTATTTTCCTATCATTTTAGGTCTAAAAGAAGGAATCTGAAGATTTTCAGTTTAATTGCTTCTGTTTTGCGGTAGTTGCGTCTGTCCCCGCATCGCCACGGCAGCAATGAATGGGAGTGGATGTAAGTTCCGCTGCTTAGGCTGTTTACAGCCCTCAAAGCCGCAATTTTTTTCCACAGACAGCATCAGATGGCGACTCAAACGTGCACCGAGAAGTTTATTTACTTCAAGCAAGCCGACATGTTTGTAAAACTAGATCTAATTCAAAGTCTCCCGGAGTCTCGCGCGAGACCCAGTTGCCGTGCTTGGTGTGTTCACATGCAGTGGGAAAAGCTACCGTTTGTGTCATAACCACAGGAATATCAACTCTTTACTTGCTTCAAGTAATAAAAACTTCTCGGCGCATGTTTGAGTAGCCACCTGACGCTGTCTGTGGAAAAAAATGTACACTTGAAGCAAGTCAAGAGTTGATATTCCTGTGTTTATGACACAAGCGGTAGCTCCGACTGCGCCTGAATACACCAGCACTGCAACTTCGGGCTCGCGCGAGACTCCGGGAGACTTTGACATTTCCATTTCCATATTTCGCACATTCTGTGACAAACTGTAAACTGTTTTCTTGTCTGTAACAACATCTATTGCACGTCTGTCCGTCCTGGGTGAGGGATCCCTCCTCTGTTGCTCACCCTGAGGTTTCTCCGATTTTTCCCTGTTAAAAGGGTTTCCATGGAGTTTTTCCTCAGTCGATGTGAGGGTCTAAGGACAGAAGATGTTGTTACGATGCCATGTAAAGCCCTTTGAGACAAACTGTTTGTAAAAACGGGCTATACAAATAAAATTGCCTTGCCTTGCCTTGCCTTGCCTTTGAATTAGATCTAGTTTTACAAACATGTCGGCTTGCTTGAAGTAAATAAACTTCTCGGTGCATGTTTGAGTAGCCATCTGACACTGTCTGTGGAAAAAAATTGCGGCTTTGAGGGCTGTAAACAGCCTAAGCAGCAGAACTTACATCCACTCCCATTCATTGCTGCCGTGGCGATGCGGGGACAGACGCAACTACCGCAAAATAGGAGCGATTAAACTGAAAGGTAACACTTTACAATAAGGGTCCCTTAATTAACGTTAGTTAGTACATTATTAAGCATTACTATATAAACTAATGTGTTAATTAATGCTGAGTAATGTATACATAATGATAACTAATTACATTATTCAACTTTTAAATGTATTAACTAACTTTGAGTGGTAAACATTAATGAACTGCTTACTAATAGGCTACATTAATTAATGTGTTTCCTAAACCTAAGTAATACATAATAATGATTGATAATATATCTGTAAACAGTTAATTAATGCTTAACAACGTACTAACTAACGTTAATTAAGGGACCCTTATTGTAAAGTGTTACCGACTTGTCCTTTAACTACAAGGAGTTAACTGCACCTGCTCTTTATTTATTCATAATTTACATTTATGCTTTTTCAGAGTATTGCATATATTGATTTCATTTGGACCACTCAGGGACTTCATTTTTCGTTGCACATTTAAAATCTAAGATGTTTACTTTACTTTGACTGTATCTGTTGCAGAAAAAACATTTTGTCATTTATCATTTATTTACATTTTTATGTTAGTTTTTAGTAAATTACAATTTATTTCCTTTATTTGGCATCTTTATCTTTTAAGATGATAAAAACGGTCTCCTCCTCTTCCTCAGGCTGTCTGTATTGTGGCAGTGATGATGATGATGATGATGACCATGACGGAGGCTGCAGCCATGCTGAAACCAGGCAGCCATTCGAAACATGGACCGAAGACACACAAGGAATCTGATGTAGAGGTAGAAACAGTCCCTCTGCACCTGGACCCCAGCCCCATGGTTCCTCCCAGAAGCATCAGACCTTTGGAGAATGATTCCATCTCCCCATGGACGTACAAGTATGAACATGTGCACCAATCTCTCGTCAGGGGTTTAAAGCTCAAATCATTCGAGCAGAGCTAATAAGATATTTACGTGTTTTTTCTCTCTCCCTGCCCACAGCACCTCCCACGATGACTCTCTGTTCCCCCCTGTGCTGTCAGAGGCTCGCTGTCTGCTGCAGGGCTGCTTGGACTCAAATGGCGAGGAAGACCAGAACCTGAAGTCCAGCCCCATCATGCGTCAGGTGCTGGTGCTGAGGCGGGTCCGGCCCGCAGAGGCAGGCCAGAGCTACTACTACAGGCTGGAGAACCGCCTCATTGCAGTGGGCTGCACCTGTGTGCGACCCATAGTTAATCCTCAACTGTAAAGACTACCAGGAACCAGACCTGGGTTAGTCTCACACAGACAAAGGCTTCAGTACAGAAGACCAGTCATGCCATGAAAATACAAAATCCTGAAAATATTGAAAGAAAAAAAAAAAAAAGAATGCAAAAACTAAAAAACTAAACTAAACAAATACATTGTAACTTTCTGGTGTCATACCATTAATTTATACAAAAGTAAGACATTCTCATAGTTTTTGTGAATTGATAGCAAACTATCTTTTTTTATGTAAATTATTTTGATATTTTTATGAATTAAAATTAGACATTATGATGTATTGATATTTATGTAGGACAACACAAGCAATCTATGACAGTCTTCAAGTGATTTTCAAATGTACTAAATATTAAGGAGAAAGAAATAGGATTGACCAATAGAATCACATCCACATTTTGTAACAATACTATAATATTATGCCGTTTTTCTATTGTTCTAAGATAACATTGGAATTAGGTAAGAGGTAGATCAGTGAGTCATCTGCATAGAAAAGAGACTGATATCAGGCTTTAAAATACTAAACTGAATAGTCATAATTCATAGTCATTATAAGTCAGTATGTAATTATTTGATAATAATCATGACCTTAGAGTCTAGAGTTACATAATTAAAATGTCAAACCAAAGTAATGAACCTGTATGTCATAGATTAATTAACTACATGTATCTCCTTATTTAAAAATAGTCAGCTATTAACTCATAAATAACTAACTATATTTACCTATTCCACCTACATGCTGCTGTTTCTTATGCTGTCTAACTTAATTTAAATTGCATCTTATTTAAGTTTTATTATATCCATCTTCAGTTGGTATTTATTGGTGATGTTGTATTGATGTTAATGTATTTATAGTCTGAATGTGGTGTTGACTGAATAAACACAAATGAGCAAATAAGTAAAGTGTCATTGTTTTATTCTTGAGTTTAAAATATAATGTGATTTCTGTACATCATCATCATTATCATCATCCATGTCACATCCTTACTCCTTTACAGTGACATTGTCAAGGAAACTCTCACACACACAGAAACACACCACTGCAGCTGTAAACACTGTACACAATCGATTATCAGTTCATCAATAAAAGTATCTCATTCATATCAGAAGGGAGATGTGGGGAAGAGGTTATAATGATTATTGGACAGATTAGTAGCACATGATGTCGCTAACGTTCGCCATTAGCCACATGAGTCTGCCGTCTGCTGTTGATGATGTCTCTTGCTGATGTGCCCTTGCACCCAGTTCATACAGAAACTAATGTGGCTTTATGTGATAGCATAAATGCTAGCATGCACATTATTGTACATTGTCTTAATAAGAGACAATATGAGAGAAATCCAAATATAGAATCTGAAAAATGAACCGCAGGGGTAAAATGTCAATAATGATGTCGAAGGGATTTTTTTTTTTTTACGGTTGTTCTCTGGATCTCTTTAAGGGTTTTAATTGAAAGCATCTCAGTATCACCTGGACTTTGTCTTCAGTCTCATGGAGGTTTTGTCTCTGGTATCTTGCCAGTATTTTTTATCAGAACTGTTGTCTTTATTGTTTATCATTAAATGTTTTTTGTGTTTTGACTCATACTCATCTGGATCAGGCTCTAATCCGACTCAGATTGACCTGGTTCTGTGGGTTCTCTGGACCTGGTCTGTCTCAGTTTTCTTAGGTGTTCTCGACTGGACTTTCCTCCCTCTCATGTGGCTTGGACGTGGACTCAAACTCGGACTTAAACTTGTCATTGTGAGGTTTTTCACCTCCTGTTAGCATTCATACTCAGACTTGTCTCATCCCTATTGGTGGTTTGACTGAGACTTGTCTCAGTCTCAGCCACTTATCTCGCCTTTCTCAGGTTTTTGTTCTCAACCAAGTCCATGGGTATTTTTTTTTATCCTTATTGACCTTGGTTTAAAAAACTGCTCACTATCATGACTTCAATCATGTGAGAAAGTGTTCCATCTGTTGTACTTTCTCACAGCTGCCATCAGGTGTCACTACACAGCCTGACATCACTGTATGAACCTCCTGCTGTTTTACAGCGAGTGTAATGATTGAAACTGTCCAGCAGGTGGAGCTGTTTAGCTCAGATCATAGTGTAGGCCTATCTTGGTTGCAGACCCTCCTCATCTGGAGCTCTACCAGGGTTAGGTAGATCTGTTTACTGCTCCTCTCAGGTAAAAGTTCCTTTGGGTTGATTGGTTTTCGGTCCCATTTCTGTCAGGTTGGGTTGGGTGTGACTTCTCAGACTTGTGAAGATGCAAAGTCCTTGACGCACAGTCTCACACACACATGAAGACGTTGGCACTGTTGGCATGGCAACAAAGCACAGTAAAATCCCTGTGAACCATCTAATGATGACGTAATCTGCAGCGTCCATCAGTTAAGCTCGTTAAAAAGAGTCCTGGTTGTTGAGGGGAGGTGAAGCGTTCAAACTGGCCCTCAGTCCTCCTCCTCCTCCATCTCTTCTTATTTTTCTTCTTCTTCTCACTCTTTTCAGAGTCTCTTCTTGTCTGTCTCCCAGCCGGAGCAGCACCAGGCTCCCGGTACATCAACACTCAGCTCGTCCATCCTCCAAAAATGGCTTCCAAATAAAGTTCAGCTTGTGTTGTGATCAGGCCATCAAGACACCTGGAGGAGACAAAAGGGATGGATAAACTTAGTTCAACATGATCACACAGACAACTTGTTTGTGAAGACTAACAATTATTTCCAGCAAAAATGCTCTTTCACTAAAAGGCTGTGCTGATTGCAAAATTTAAACTTTATCCAGATCAGTAGTTAAAAGCTAGGCTACTTTTGTCTGTGTATCTCCTGGCTCATTTCCAGCAAAGGGAAAAATGTCATTCTATAATTCACTATGTCATTTTTGAATACGTTTTTCGATAAAATACTGAGTGGTTCCTGCTGGAATCTCAATGCAGATTGAGTGGATAAGATTGTGAGGCACAAGGGAAGAAGGAGCGGGCAGTTTTTGTCAGACCATCACATTTAGTCAACATCACACTTTACCTAATAACTGCTGCGGAAGCAGGCTCAACCATTTGTTTGTATCACACAATAAACTGTTGTTTTTTTAATAACCTACATGAATGTACATCACTGTGATCTAAATGAAATTTCAACTTCTTCAATAAGAATCCACAACCTATGGTGGCACTAAGAGTTCAACATACTGCATCTTGAGAATACACCACTTTGCTACAAATTCAGAAAACAACTTCAACAATTTAACAGAACAGAATTTTAACAGAACTCTTACCTACAGTAAGAGGTTGTTAAGACAGCCACCTGTTAGCTTAGCATTAGTTTTTAGCTGGATCCGTCACTTTCTTGTGTCCCTGGAAACACCTTGTAGTGCATTGCCAAATTGATGAGTTTGTTTTCTGAATTGGTAACATGGTGGTGTCTTTGTGGTGTGGTGTTTTCTTAAGCTATAGTGACTTGGGCCTGTAGGCCCTTTTCATTACTGCACTGTAGCAAGTATTTCAAAAAATAGGCTACTTTCCTCCATAAAAGCCCAGTTGTTCATCACAGTCTTGTTCACTCCCACTCATCCTACATTAGAGTCAGTAACAGTTAAAGAGCCTCACACATGTTGGTGGATTTTTTTTTTTTTTTACTTTTTAGCTGTTTCCCTCTGTTTCCAGTCTTTATGCTAAGCTTGGCTAACCACACCTGACTGAGGAAAGTGACTGTTATTTCCCAAAATGATAAACTGTATTTTAAGAGCAGTTAGATATTAAATGTCATTCTGTTGACCCTATATGTTTGATATCTAGGGTGTCTCCTCCTCCTCCTGCAGCTCCTCCTCGTCCTCACCTCCACACTGTGCTTGTCCTGAAACACAAACAATAAAAACTCATCAGATCAGTGATTCGTGTCTGTGAAGCAGAATCATCACCATCATCATTGATAGAGGGGGTGATATCAGACAGGAAACAACCCTCACCTCGTCCTGTGATGTGTTCAGGTGCATCCGCCTCAGCTCCTTGTCAGCATCGGCACGGTGCTCCTGACACTCTTTGGTCAGAGCTTTCTGAGCCACTTCCCGCTCATGCTCTCTCCTCTCGGCCAGGTGCTTCAGCAGCTCCGCCTCATGACACTAGAGGGACACAGAGTCACAGTTCACAAACTGTTTCTCCTTCACCAAAAACACAGTCACTTTTATTTGTATTATTTGTTAGTTGTTGTTGTTGTTGTTGTTGTTGTTGTTGTTGTTGTTGTTGTTTTTACTTCACTGTGTCACTATGTTTGATTTAAAGTCAATACTATCAAATTCTGAAAGCTCAGAGCTCTAAAATCCTCAGGGATTGTTTTTGAGACCACTATGATTTTGTGTGTGGATCCACAGTATTGGTTCAGACAGAAGCATTTCAAAATCTCATTAACTACAGAGATCTACTACAGAACTACAGAGAACAACCCACTTCTGCAAAAGCTTCATTCCCTCTGCCATTACAGCTCTAAACAGCAGGCGGTAGACGTCATGGTTTTTTGTTTATATTGTATGTATTATTTTTCTGGTGTTGCACATGTGTTGGTGTTTTGTCTGGAACAGAACTGTGAAAATGAATTTCCCCTCTGGGACAATAAATTATGAATCTGAATCTGAATCTGAATCTGAGATTGAACCCCATGGACAAGCTGTTGTTTCATCATCACATCAGAGAGACCCACCCACAACATCCATAATTCACACTCATTAGTCCACGCACCTTCCTCCTCTCCTGAGCAGCATCCAGTTTCTTCTGGATCTCTTCCAGTGATGGTTTTTGGCGAGGTGGTGTGGTGGCCCTGAGCTCAGGGCCGCCGTCAAAGGTGGGTGGCTTCAGAATGACCTCAAAGGCCTGGCCACTCGTCCGCTTGCTAAGCTCGATCACCTCCATGTCCCGGATGTTACACAGGTTCAAGTCAACCACACCTGCTGCAAGAAGAGCAAGAGACATGAAGTGAGCATAGACCAGTGAAGGTCGAGTCAGCAGGTGATGTAATCATTTGGTGACCTGTTGAGGGTTCAGTCTTTTCTTGCCAGATGCATGATGGCATAGACTCTACTCCACACACAAATGTAATATACAGTTACAGTATGGACATGCATTGAATTTCATACATTTACATAAAAACCTGTGTCACTTGTATATCCATAGCAGTTGGATATTTATCGGTTTGGTGCAGAGTAGGAATGTTTGACAAAAAATTCTAAAGTCAAATCAAGATCCCTTATTGGATATTTCTAAGAGCTTTCTGCTATTTTTCAACACTGTGACATTAAAAATGCAGGGTTTCTTTGGTTTTTAAGTGGATAATTAATGAATATTCTTCAAATAAAGTGGAGGTTTCAGAGCTAATGGTTAAGTCAATATCAGATGTTCAAAATGAATTGGAAAAACAAACAAACAACTGATTTCTATGTGAGGAGGCCGCATGAACATTTAAAAGAGAAACATAATAAACCTGTACAGAGATGTGGGCTGTCGCCATGACAACTGAGCAACTGATGAAGATTGTGACTGAGTTTCCAATGCCAAGAATAAACTTTCACATTTGAGGTCAGAATAGAATAGAATATAATAGAATAGAATAGAATAGAATAGAATAGAATAGAATAGAATAGAATAGAATATCCACTGACCTTCCTTCTTGTCGACCGAGGTCTCTCTGGGTTCAGGGAGGATGCAGGAGCAGAAGACAGACACCAGGGGGAGCTGTCGGATCTTCTCTTTGTAAGCTGGAGGATTCAGAGGAGACGGGTGTAAATCCACACAGAATATTAACTAATCAATCCTATAATCGATAAGTAAAAATCAGTTTTACCTGCTAGAGTCATTGTTCTGCTGCTGTTTTAGTTTCTCTTCAAAGACACTGTGGTGAGGTAGGGTCTGTTCCTGAGACACAAACACAGACACAGATACACAGTCACCTCACAGTTCTGCGTATAACTTATTTTGGTGTTTAATAAGACACAAAATTAATCATTGGTCAAGTTCATCTGTTTCATCTGAAGTTTCTTCTTCAGTTGGTTTCGGATAAAATTTTTTAAAAAACATTAATAATCTTTATGCACGTCAATATTTTCCCTTGCCCCTCTAGAGACTAACTGTGATTCAAGCCCAGATTATCTCTCAGCTTGTTTGTTCCTCTTGATGACTCATGTGAGGAGCCGTAGATTCAAGAGCCACGACTTCAGGAGATTAAAATAAATCCTGAGTGTGAAAAAGTGAATCAGCAGCAAACACAAAGACACGACAACGCTGCAGGAGTTTGGGCTTCATGAATCAGCTGCAGCTGTGACTGAACATCCAGCTGCTGGACAAAACGTTCAAACTGAGTGAGACTCAGTAAAATACAACAACATCTGAATGTGTAAAGCAGCAGCAGCTTCTTCTCTGTAAAACACCAGAGCTGCAATTGAACTTTCTACCATCAGCTCATCTGCTATTTCAACTGCTCCAACTGCAGAGTTTGAAATAAACTAAACATGCATTGCTCACATCAGGACTAGTTCAGACTGGATCAACAAAGATCTATGATGAACCCCCTAAAACCCACAACAGAGGCAGAGAGAAAAAGACTAAAGTTTTTCTGCAGAGATAAAAAGAAAAACATGAATCTGACATTAACGTCTCTAACTGATGATCCTTTTGTGTGTGTGTGTGTGTGTGTGTGTGTGTGTGTGTGTGTGTGTGTGTGTGTGTGTGTGTGTGCAGGGACTAAGCGATGATGTCATTGTTGCCAGTAAGCGCATCAGCTTCTGCAGAGCTGAGCTCGCAGAAGCTCCAACACAGAACTTATCATGAAGAAGAAGAGAAAAGAAAAAAGATGCAGCAAAGAGCAAAAAGAAGAAAAAGATGAAGAAGTAAAGAGATGAAGAGAAAGCTGCAGTGCAGTGAGTGAAGAGAATCTGTGGAAACAATGAAACCCGCTCTGTGCTGTGAAAATAGGGTGCAGCAGCAAATCAAACAACATACACATAACAACATAGAACAAGATCAGTAAATATAAAAACAAGTCTAAGTGTGTGTGTTTGTGTGTGTGCGAGGACTCACCCTGCAGTGATGCTCGTCTCTGTTCTCTCTGTTCAGACTCAAGCTCTGCAGCTCAGCAGCATCAGCACCACACAGCAGTCTGCTACATGACATCACCCAGCAGCGCTCTGATTGGCCAGCAGGGATGCCGTGCTGTGATTGGTCCAGCAGGGCAGAGGGAGGAGGAGAGAGGCGGAGGGGATGGGGGTGGGGGTTCACAGCAGCTTTTTTTTTTTTCTTTTTCTCAGGAATCCTCCTGATCCCTGAGTGAAAACTCTTCAACAGAACCACAGTCACTTTACTGCACAATGGTGCTTTTAAGTATCACACACACACACACACACACACACTAATCGATCTTCACCATTTGACTTATGACATCGTCTTTCCAGTGCATGAGCAGAGAGACACAGCAGCATCAACATCTGACCATTAAAAACAAACGTGACTCACTGCAGTAAACCAAATGGAAACATCACATATAATCATATATATTATATATAATAGAGCCATAGAGAAAATAAATTTATGATAAATTCACCATGTTTTCTAATGCAAACACATCAGACTGTGCAAAGATCACACATACACTAATGAGTAATCTGAGATTTAGGACAAGTGGCAGGTGAAAGATGGTCTCCACTGCAGTGACTGGTTGGTTGCAGCAGGTGCACAGACCACATGTCCAAGTGCACAGGTGTGGTGAATGGAATCAGAGGTGTTTGAGTTGTAGTCTCATTAAAAGCATGAACCGGTGATTTCCCTTGTTGTTTGCTATGTGAACCTGTTTGACTGTGTGTGGACTTTGTGTTGCATTTCACTCTGCACATGAACTGCCATGCAAGACTGAATTCATTACTACAGTATTAACAAACATCAGCAGGTCACAGCAGCAGGTCGTCAGTGGCAGCGGTTGCAGAACAACACAGACACACACATTAAAGTTTAAACTTAAAACTTTATTCACATTCACAGGACTTCATGCATGTGGTTCTGTCTAATCTGGTTTGATCTGGTTTTCTGGGTCGATGTTCTGCCGAGGAAATGTCAGCGCTAAATATACTGACTGACAATGAGCTGTGTTACTCATCCTCACTGAACACTCATCCAACACACTCACGCTCACAGATCTGTGTTTGTGTGTGTGTGAGAAACCGCCTCCATCTGTTGCTGTGGTGGCAGCAGCTCGTCTTCATTCAAACATCAAACAGGAGAAAACGCTACTGATGAGAAGTTTTAATCTTGTTTATAAGATCAGAGAGCTATAAAACTTTTATCCTGCCATATATCTTTAAGTGCAAATCTGTGTCATTGTCCTGTATCATGTTGGACGAATCTACACCTGAAACGTCATCAGTTTGGTAACACATACATGAGCTGCAAAAACTGGACATGGACCTGGCTGAGTAGTTCTGAAGACAACTATCTGTCTGACAGGTCAGAGTTCAGATTTTGGGTTTGTGATGATTTTCTGTAATTCTTTCCTCCAACTGAGGCAATTTTATCAGTTTGGTATGACATGGGCAATAATAACTTTAACTTCATTAAACCTGCCCTCCAAATGGCAGGCGCAGGACTACAGCTCCCATCATGCACCAAGAGGAACACAGTGTTCTCTCTCACACACACACTCACACACTGCAGCTGCATTACATCATCTAGTTCAGTGTGAGGAGGATGTGAGGGGGTGGGGGGTGGGAGTGTGTGTTCCTTTCTCTTTGTGAGGACCATGTTGGATGCTGAGCAGCAGCATCCAACATGTGGAGGTGATTGTAGGTCATATATGTAACTGCAATGCTCAAGGGGTGTGTGTATGTGAGTGTGAGCATGTATGTGAGCATGAGTGTGAGCGTGTGTCTGTTTCTGTGTGGAGGTGGCAAGGTGAGTAAGAGGCTGCAGCAGTGAGGAGCAAAACCTCCACATCCCAGCTGATGATGTCACCTCCAGCCAATCAGATGCACGCTCAGAGCCACACTGCCAGTGTGTGTGTGTGCGCATCTAAAGTCAAATCAGGATTCAGCAGAGGCAACAACACATCTGCAGCACGATGTTTTATTAAAGAGCCTTGTGTCTGCAGCACAGAGCTGTTTACAGCAGTGCAACGTAGAGTAGAATAGAATACAATAGAATAGAATAGAATAGAGGTGTGAATTAAAGAGAGGGAGGCGGGGCTTGATGTGGCTCTGGGGGCTGCTCTGTGCTCCCAAGGACTAACAGCAGCACTGATGGGAAGTAATGACATCACCTTTGAGTGCAAACGATGATGTCATTGACAATGAGATCACCGCCCTGAGCCTGAAACAGTGATGTCATCACAGTGCTGATGTTAGACTGAAGTCAGACACTGCAAAGAACATCTAAGATGCGTGCGTGTTGCAACGTGGCGGTTACAGTGTGTGTGTGTGTGTGTGTGTGTGTGAGAGAGAGAGAGGGAGGTGCATCTGTGCTACAATGGTTTCATCTGTTCTCTGATCAGCAGTCATTGAAGGTATTGATTGATCTGCGTCCTCCACCTGTTGTCATTAGTAAGGTGACATTTTGTGTGCCCTGAGTTCAGACTGTCAGGCAATATGAGTCACCTTTGATTTGTTAAGCTGCTTTGTCACTACCCGATTTGCGACAGCCACGTACGGCAACTCCACTTGGACAAACTTAGTTGAATTGACTTAGGATCACTGCCCTATGTGCGTCGCCAGAGACGGTTTATCTTTTTATTTATTTTTTTAAATACTTTATTAGTAATGTAAATTGAGGGTTGGTTGTGGTGGTCTGGATCTTGCTGCTCAGAAAACAGGAACACAGGCGGACTTTTAATGTTTACTGTCCTCTTTTCTCGCCGGCCTCATCACCATGACAACCACAAACAATCACAACTACTACAACACTCACTGAATAAACGAGTCTGCCGCGGCTGTCTTATGACGGACCTACGCGGTTTTTATTTTATTTTATTTTTTAATCATTTTCACAGTACCGTATTTAAATTCACAGAACTTTAAGCATGTACGCAAATCGGGCAGTGCCCAAATGAAGTTTGTCCAAGTGGAGTTGCCGTAGGCAGCTGTCCAAGATGGCGACCAGTTTTGTCACAGATCGGGTAGCGTCGCAAATCGGGTAGTGACATGCTTTGTTGCTTGTTGATGTCACCACAACAAGACAAAATGTAAAAAAAATAAATAAAAAAAAAGCAGGTTAAAACAAAATATTTAGAAAAGAATCAAACTTCATCGTTACAAAAACTTTTTGTTTGACTGTCTCTCAGGGTGGTCAGGTCCAGGCTCATCGACAGCCTGAGGAATCTGAGGATAATAGGTTCATTCTGCCCTGTTTGTTGTCTTCTTTGTTGCAGTGCAGTGATGCAACGGGCCAATCACAGCCTGGCCTCACAACAAACCATTATTTTGGAGCATTTACCCTGAACCAACAACAACCAATCACATGACTGAAAGAGCATGGATAGGTGCTAGGCAGACAGATGTTATGGTGCTCAGTTCCAGCTGCTGGAGGGAGCTGTGCTGCCCAGGCTGAGATAAAACTTTATTGACTACTGGGGGGATTAACAAAATGTTTGCAGTGCATAATGAGACAAACATCTGTTAATCTGTTGTGTGTTTGCTGGACACCACAGATTATCCTTTTTAAAAAAATATATTTTCACACAGATTATACATAAATGCACATGATATAGTGATGAACACAGGAATATATGCGACAGTATATTATGAAACCATTTTACTTTAAGTATATTTTTGATTTTAAATTACAGCTGCACAATTAATTACAATGTGACTGTAATCACAGTGTGGCCAAAGTGAATATCCAAACCACAGGAGCTGAAGTCTTGTCTTGATAAAGGTTAAATGTGAGATACCCAGGAAGTTATAATGTCAAGACCATAGACTGTAAAAAGAATGGACGTAGCACCCGTGACGTCACCCATTGGTTTGGGGGAGTCTGTTTTGTGCCGCTACTACGGGGGTTTGAGCTGCGCCATGTTGGATTCTACTTGCCATATTTGGAGCGGTGCGGCCGTTGGCCGGCCGAGGGCCCGTGTCGCTACCATGGATGTATTATGGTCGCTACCCGATCTGCGACGCTACCCGATCTGTGACAGCCACGTACGGCAACTCCACTTGGACAAACTTAGTTGAATTGACTTAGGACCACTGCCCTATGTGCGTCGCCAGAGACGGTTTATCTTTTTATTTTTTATTTTTAAATACTTTATTAGTAATGTAAATTGAGGGTTGGTTGTGGTGGTCTGGATCTTGATGCTCAGAAAACAGGAACACAGGCGGACTTTTAATGTTTACTGTCCTCTTTTCTCGCCGGCCTCATCACCATGACAACCACAAACAATCACAACTACCACAACACTCACTGAATAAACGAGTCTGCCGCGGCTGTCTTATGACGGACCTCCGCGGTTTTTATTTTATTTTATTTTATTTTTTAATCATTTTCACAGTACCGTATTTTAATTTCACAGAACTTTAAGCATGTACGCAAATCGGGCAGTGCCCAAATGAAGTTTGTCCAAGTGGAGTTGCCGTAGGCAGCTGTCCAAGATGGCGGCCGGTCTGCGCATGCGCAGACCAGTTTTGTCACAGATCCGGTAGCGTCGCAAATCGGGTAGTGACAGCAAAGACGGTTTATAAACCAAGACCTTTCATGACGAGTCAGCTTCCTGTATGCATGTCACGTGGGCTTCTGCACGGCCACGCCCCTTTAGAGAGACCAGAGGCAGCTTGGAGTGTATTGATTCCTATGGGACAATTTAATGTGAACACCGATTATGGTCGGGCCTTTCTCCCCACGGTCACTGAAGCAAATTTTGGACTCATTTTTCACAAGCCACATCTCTTCTGAACAGTTTGACACCAAAATGGTAATTTTCAGACGGGGAGATCCGGAGAAAATCCACTTTGTTCCAGACCTGTCTCTGTCTCTACGACACACTCTCGCGAGATTTGGCACCGATCTCCTAGGCAACGTCAAACAAATGGCCGCGAACTCCCGTGAAAATGATTTAAATTATTTTTGGCATGCTAAATATTACTGTTAGTAGTGTAAATATTTAATGTTATCATAAGAAAATATAAATATCTCACTTTCATCTACCTAAAAATTGTATAAATCCACACATACGTTCGCAGACGAGGTGGGGTGACGGTTGGCCACGCCCATTTAGAGAGACAGGAAGTGTATACCATTTCATATCATTGGAGCAGCCGCTCATGGAGTATCTTTCCATTTATTGAATATCTTTGGTGACAGCCCAGAGCTCTGTGACAGCCCGCCCACTGGCCTCGTAGCAGCGGTCTCCGGACCTGTCACTCAACGGTTCTGCGCCCTAATTGGCCAGAACTTTAAACCTAATAATAGTAAAACGGTAGAGTTTAAAAAAAATTCACCCCCCTCAGAGTGTGTGCGGGGGTAGAAACTATCGGTTGAGACCAAAAAATTAAAATGTACCAGGCTGTAAATATGTTTTTTTAAGCTGTAAAATCGGCTATTTTAACATGGGGCTCGATTGGAGTTGCTCCCTTCTGGAGCCAGCCCCCAGCGACAGCCGAGGGGATTGCAGTTTTTTGAACGCGGAAGTGAGCTTCACTTCTCAGACCAACAACTGCCCCCTTGGTCAAGACATAAAGAGACGTGTTTGTCTAGTACAAGACAATGAAAGGTGTCTTATGTGTGTGTATATTTTTTCCTTCACTTTGATGTCTCAACCTGGAGGGGAATCAGCAGCACTGCCGAGGAGCCTTTGAGCAGGACTTTGAGCTCAGAAAGTATCTCTGCTCAAGTCAAACATCTCTGATCAGATGAATCTGAGCTGGAGGACTCATGTAACTGACTGGCAGTTTAAACCAGTTCAAACCAGTTTACCAGGGAGTGTGTGTGTGTGTGTAAGAGAGTGTACATGTGTCGTTTTCAGTATGAATGAGCAGCCTGACTGTCTGCCAGCAATCGTGTGTGCTTTATTTGTGTCGGCGAGGCGTCGTGACTCTCAGCGTTTCTGTTTCGGGTTCAGTCTGTAGCCCACTGCGGAGGAGGAGAGAGCGAGAGAGAGAGAAAGAGTGTGTGTGGGGTGAGGGGATGTGGGGGGGCAAGATGCAGGCAGAGTAGAGAGCACAGACAGCACAGTGGGCTGAATGTCAGTGGAGGTGAGTCAGTGCTGCTGTAGGTGGAGGCTTCCAGAAGCTCACCTGATGGACAGAGAGACAGACGGGGGCCAGAGACAGGAGGACAGCGGGAGAATAAAGTCATTCCTGTAGTGGAGACGTCTCCTCTCAGACCAGCTGTTCTAACTTTGTGGGAGTTTAAGCCTAAAATTAACAGTTTGACACACGAGACACAAACATGAATCATTCAAACTGTTCCTGGTGTTCAGCCTCAGTTTTACTGCTGAGCTCAGGTGCAGGTGACGATAGGTCCAGCTGCAGCAGCACATCAATAAACTGATTTTTGGTTAAATAAAGGTTAAAAAAAATAAAAAAAAAACAAGAGGAGTGATTGTGTCCATGCAGTGCACACTTCATACATATTACACCACGTGTGCATGCCTGATGCTGTTCTTCTGATGACCGAACACACATGATCCTTCACACATTTGAACAAAATGCAAACGTGTAGATGTTTGATTCAATGCAGATGTTTAAACACTCACTGGTGTGTAAGCTTCATGTTTCCAAGTTTTATTTAATGCGTGAGGATACACAGTAGAACATAAACCAGGTTTGGCAGAAGTGGCCAACTCACTCTGAAGAATTTTGAACGTTTGAAACTCTTTTGTGTGCACGGAGGTGTTGTCATGTCGAAGCACAGATACTGAACTGTTTACAGGGTCATTCATGTCAATCATCTTCAGGCCTTCAATTATCTAATCAAAGTTTTTCTTTCTTCTTTAATGAAACGAGGAGAAAGTGACTCATCTGCTCATCGGTCCGACCACGCTGCCGGATTTCAGCGAGCGCGTAGGCGAAGAACATAGAGCCCAGCGTTGGCTCGGTGTTGGCAGATGGTCGACAGGCGGGGGATGTGAATTCATTCACAGAGCTCAGACATGAATGAAGACAATACAGAGCTGCTTAAACACAGAGCAGCAGCGCAGTGATCAGAAAAACACCAGGGAAGAAGACAGGCGGCTCAGTGAGTGGGAACCGTATCTCCTCCATCTTTGTTTGGTGAACATTGGTAAACTTTGTCCACCTCCTCAGGTATGATGGTGGTGATGTTTCCAAGGTGAAGCATCAAATCTGACGATGTCAACTTTGGGAACTTTATGAAGCTCCTGAAAGATCGTATAGCAGTGGCGTGCACAGACTTTTTGAAGGGCAGGGGCGAAAAGGAAAAAAAGGGCACATATAGCGCATCCTCACAACTGAAGAGGGCACTTTAGCAAGCGTTTTGGCTCCTATAGGCACTTTAACGTGCATTTTGGCTCCCAGGGGACACTTAGTGCACGCCACTGTCATACAGTATGTCGAAATTCAGTGACGCCATTTGGAGTCATAGGCAGACATGGCAAAAGTACCCAGATTCTTTACTTGAGTAGAAGTAAAAGTACCTGTGTAAAAAACGACTTAAGTAAAGGTGTACAGAAATGGCCGTTTGTCCTGTTTGTCGCGCTGAGTTGTCACGAGCTGCAACACGAGTTTACCCGAGTAAGGAAAACGAATTTGATTGGACGTTATCGAGCGGGCGGGATATTCAAAGCTTGGGGCGAGACCGAGCTCCGTGTGTGTCTCAGACGTTTGAATGACGGATTACGGATCCAATATCAGTGGCTGATGAATCGTGTACAGGCTGATGTATAATCCGTGCGCCTGCATTATTCAATGCGAAAAAAAAAATAGACACTTTCATCCCGGATTCACTCAAAAATAGAATTTTGCACAAAGTTTGGCCTACATCGTCTGAAAGATGAGTTATTACATTAATTTTATGATCCAGAGTGGGCTCAAATTCAATTTTCTTTTCTGTACACCTTTAAGTAAAAGTGAAAGTACTGATCCAAATATCTACTCAAGTAAAAGTAAAAAGTACAGGCTCTGAAATTTACTCAAAAGTATTATTGAAAGTAAAAAGTATTTCCATTGCACCATTCACTGCAAAGCAAATAACCACACGATAATTTATCTTGAATCCATTTCATCAATGTTATTGTTTAAACAAACATTGTTCACATAGCCTAAGTTTACCTGCTGGACACAAAATGTATCCTAATGTACTTCACTATGGTCAGTCGTAGGCATTTGTATTGTACACTTCAGGTTTACACATCACACTTATGAACATTAAATTTTGGACCAGGATTGGCTTCTAAACTGTGGTGTCACAAATCATGCTCGTAGTCCCAATTAATAATTTTGTGGATTGAGACACTTTAGGGGGGTTATTATTTATGGCCCTTTTCCACTAGCGCGACTCGGCTCGACACGTCTCTATTAGTTTTGTTTGTTTTTTTGTTGTTGTTTTTCCCTCAAAAGGAAGGATGAGATTAAGGAAGAAGTAGAAGAAGAAGAAGAGGACGGATCCGATTTTTTCAGGTTTGTTTTACTCTTCAGTCCAGTGCTGATCATTGTGATCAGCTCTGTGTTTCAAATGGAAGCTGTTCGTCCCTCCAGTCCAGTCCAGTCCAGTCCAGTCCAGTCCTGCAGAATCCAGAGCTCATCTGGAGTCTCTTGGTTGTCAAACTAAAGAACAGCTTTGAAACAAACCTTTAACTTTTATTTAATCCTTTCTTTTACAAACAAAAGTCCACAAGAATAGAATAGTCTGTTCTGATACAAAAATAGAGCTTTTAAAGGAAGAAGCGACACTGAGGAGCAGCCAAGCACAGGGTCAGAGGCCACCTGATAATACAGGAAGTCCAGGTCAGAGCTGCTTCCTCTAGCATCTGCTCCAGATAGAAGTCCGCACCCTAGAGAGGAAGCCATTCCCTAACCTGCCTTTCATCCCTGTCCCAGTTTCCCGCTCAGACTTTGGGCTGTAGAGGTCAGAGGTCAGGGTCCCTCAGGCATGGCACACTTCTTGTTTCGGACCTGAACCACTTCCTTCCTCTCCTTCAGGAAGTTCCCAAAGGCGTCGTGCTCTTTGCTCTCCTCTGTCACTGAAATGTCCACAACAACTGTTCAGAGCTCACACACTGTCACCCTAAGTTCACCACACACCAAACAAACTAACAATAACTTATTATGAATGCTGGTCTTTTATCTCTTTGTTTAAACACATGATGTCTTTTTAATGAAAAACAGTGCCCCCTAGATGAAGAGAGCAGAACTACAGCGGCTGAGAAGATGAAACATTAGAAACATTTTTTCTGATCATATCTCCCAGTGTGGAGCTATCAGAAACAGATTAAGTTTGGTTTCATGATTATAAACTGTCAAAAGCTTCTAATGAAATCAATTCCACTTCAACACATTTGTGTTTGTGATTTAAGGCAGTTTAGACATCAAATATCAACAGTTTTTTTGCCATTTGATGGACCTTCTGCTAACAAAAGGTTATATAGTATATATACTTTTTCAATCAAAATGTAAAAGGCATTTATTTGCTTTGAAAGGTGCTACATGAATAAAATTTGATTGATTGATATATCATATACGACTGTTAGGACATGTATATTTGGGTAGTTTAATCGGTCATAAACAAGAGATTACAGGTTATGGGGCATGTTTGTGTCGCGGTGCGCAGAGACGAGAGCTGGGACACCAGGGCGGCGGCCCTGATCTTGCGAAGTTGTTTTTCAGGCAAGAGACGCAATAAGTGACACGCAAGTGGAAGGCAGAGAGCCTCCGTTCTCCCTCGTAACAAGTTAAGCTATTTATTAAACCATCACAATTACTCCAAAGCTGTTTAATTATGGTAAAAATGTAGCATAGTTACAGTAAGCTACAAATCCTGCATAGTTCCTCTTTAAAATGACACAAGATAAATCTGAAAATCAGTTACAGGTGATTTTTTTTTTGTATTATTTTGTCTCACCATTGTGGTCTATGTCGTCTGTGTCGCTGTCCTCCTCCTCCTCTTCCTCCACGTCATCAGGGTTACCACGTGTCATGATGAGGTCACTGGGTCCAGCGATATCAACACCCTCTGTGGACAGGACGTCAATCAGCCAATTACCCCAATGAGGTGAGCTCCCAGTGGACAATTAGGTCCTCATTTCTGTTTCCTATTTTCCTATCATCATGTAATTAAGAATATACGCCAACAACAGACTTGTAACATGTGTATGTTTGTAAATGTGACTGAATACTGTTCCTTAAAAAGTAAAATATGTTTTACTAATATTATATTACTCGTACCAACACTATTAAATCATGTTGTTCTTTCCAATAACCTGTTGTTGGTAAACCATCATGTTGTTGTGCATTTTATTTTATGAGGATCCATGTGTTCTACCTGTCGCAGGAGTGTTTGTCATGTCGACAACTCCCAGGTCTTTCCTGAGTCGCTCCATCTGCTCCTGCTGCTTTTTGCTCTGAGCCTCGGCCTGACAGACAGGAAGGAGGTTAAAGCATGCAGACAGAACACACACCATACACACACACACACACACACACACACACACACACACACACACACACAGAAAGACACTCACAAGCTGTTTGCGAAGTCGTTCATACTCGGGTCGATAGTCCCTGAGGAAGCAGGATTAAGAGTTCAGTTTATAAAACAATAGACATGAAGCACATGACAGATGAGAAACTCTGACACATCCAGTCGATTGCATCGACCTGCAGCAACCTCCACTCCTCGTTCCTCCCCTGTACATCCCGCCTGTTTGTTTGCGTTTTGACCGCTTTGCTGTAAATAATTGACATTATATTATATTTCTTTAAACGACAGACTGATCCAACCACGATGCAGCACAGAGCCTCACAGGAAGCCCCTCTGCCTCAGGCCGATACAAACTACAACTTCAGACCCTCTGAACCAACAGAGTGAGTGACCATAAAACTCAGTCTGTCATCACCTCTATGACATGTCTATTCAGAATTTACTCATATAAATAAGATGACAGTGGAATTTTAAAACTCATATTTCCATCTATATTTTCATATTCTATTTTCAACATTTATTATAGCATAAGGACTAGGGCTGGGTATCGTGGCCAATTTCCTAAATCGATTCGATTTTGATTCATAAGGTTCTAAATCGATTAACAACAATTTGATTCGATACAATTCAATCTGCTCTGGCTCAACTCTGTTACAAAATACAAAGGTACTATATTTTTTCTTTTCACCATAAACAACAGGTTTTATGTGCAAACTTGTAAATTGGACTGTTTTAACTTTAACTGTAAACAAAACTGTGCCAAGTTTCGAAAGTGAAAGTGTACTTGAACTGCAACATTCCATCACTGCAAATTGCATTAGGGCATTGTTTCTTAAAGTGCAAAAATGATATTAATGGTAACAAAACTAAAGGGAAGAATTACAAAGTGAAAGTTGGAAAAGAGAGGAAATGTGGTGAAATGGAGCCGATGGTAAATAAACAACAAACAAAAAGTGCACAAGTAGGATCTTTAAAGGGATAGTTCACCCTAGAATGATATTTCGCTCATTATCTACTCACCCTCATGTTGACTAAGGGCTGGAAGAATTTTCAGAGTCCACCGTCCCTTCTCTGAGTTACAGGGGGTCTCGGCGTAGCAGTGCATTTCAATGCCACGGTAGCAAAGGGACACCAGAGCTCTTCGTAAAAAAACACACACAAAAAAACATCCAAATACCTCCATGATGCTCGTATGTAATGTCCGTCTTGTGCTGAAGCCCCAATTTGCGTAATTGTCCCGAAAAAAATTAAATAAGTCCACATTCGGGGTCTTCCGCTGCCAGCGCGCATGCGCAAGGTTCGCACTGATACTGAAGACTCGAGTCGGTCTCAGTGCGAACCTTGTGCATGCGCGCTGGCAGCGGAAGAGCGGACAACAACACTAGGAGCTAATGCTACAAACATGCTTGGAATGTGGACTTATTTAATTTTTTTCGGGACAATTACGCAATTTGGGGCTTCAGCACAAGACGGACATTACATACGAGCATCATGGAGGTATTTGGATGTTTTTTTGTGTGTGTTTTTTTACGAAGAGCTCTGGTGTCCCTTTGCTACCGTGGCATTGAAATGCACTGCTACGCCGAGACCCCCTGTAACTCAGAGAAGGGATGGTGGACTCTGAAAATTCTTCCAGCCCTTAGTCAACATGAGGGTGAGTAGATAATGAGCGAAATATCATTCTAGGGTGAACTATCCCTTTAAGTCTGTCCACTTACGTCTCATACTCCTTGGCAGCATCTTCAACCTGAACAAACAGCTCATCCAATCCACTTCCTGTGACTGCAGACACGCCCACCACCTGCACACACACAGACAACTGAGTCAGGATTCCTCTTAATACATTTCACTTGAGCCCATGATGGCAACCTGATCCCAGAGCAGGTCAGCAGGCCAGGTTACCATGGTTACAATCTGCCCCGATTATGAGCTGACTGTGTTATACCAGCAAGGCAGCGTGTCCACTTCAACACATCACACAGCAGCTCCTCATCTATTTACACTTTACTTTGTGTCACTGTGTGCGTCATCTACTTCTACTGTGTGGTGTTTGTATCTCTTGAGTCAGTGCTACATAAATAAAGTTATTTTTGGGCTGCTCCTCTTACCCTCAGGCTGGTGTAGAACTCGTCCAGGACCAGACTCATGGAGCGGGTTAGGTTGCTCACATACGACGTTTCCTGGTTCAGAGCATCCTGGAAAACCTCAAAGTCCTGCATCCACTCCACTGCAAAGCTGTGGTCAATGATGTCAGTCTAAAAAACAATAACATAAACAACAGGACATGTGACTGAACATCAGGGCTCCGTTTCACAAAGCAGGTTTAGTGAAAACTCTGAGTCTGTTAACCCTGAAATGAGGCAAACTCTGGGTTTTCCGTTTCAGAAAGGGAGGTAACTCAAACCAGGGAAAGAGGAGTAACTCCAGCCCGTTTCACAGAGAGGTAACTGAAGCTCTGAGTCAGTTACTATGGCAACACACTCTGTGAACCTAACCTGGTCGGGAGCAGGTTTTCTCCAACTAACCCTGAGTTTCTCCTTTTTATCTGAAGCTGCAGACTGAAAGCAGCGGCTGACAGGACGTGTAAACTCTGTCAGGAGGATTATTAGACAGGGATGCAAACGGGTCAGGACCAAAAAAGAGAGGAATTTCCGGGGGGGGGGGGCGCTCACCATTAACAAATAAGTACATTACAATATCACGGAAAAGTCAATTTCCAGTAGTTCAACCCCAACTAAGTATTGAGTGCATATAGATGGACATAGTTTTCAGAAGGCCAACATTTCTATATTAAAATGCTTTTTAAAAAAATCCTTTGCAATATTTCCATTTTGGAGATACTGATTTTTAGGTCTTCACTGAATGTTAGTCATAATTATTACTATTAAAATAAACTAAATAAATAAAGACATGGGATGTTTCATTCAATGTGTAATGGACATATAGGCCTATATAATGTGTTAGTTTCACTTTAATTGAACACATTCTACATCGCGGAGACGACGTCTTTAGGGCTTCCTTCACCTCTGAAACGGGGCATGTCCGGTGCACAGCTCCACGGACATGCACCGTTAATATAATACATCCATGACATGCACGGGGGAAAAAACAGCGTCGCCGTCGCACCGACTTCGCCTCAGTTTCACGTGATTGTCACTGTCAGCCTGTTAGAAAAACATTTTACTGACCCCAGCTGAGACCCCCCCCCCCACTCTCGAAAACAAAAACTCTTCGGATCTGAACGATTCACACAAGTCACCTAATTGGTCATGAAAAAAGCGAGTTTCGCTTTTCGGCGCGCTGTTTGCATCCCTGATTAGACCTCAACTGGATGTTTTATTCTCCATGAGGATTTGTTTGATCGTTCCCGTTGTTCTGCACCGTCAGTTTCTCTCAACAACCCTCACATGACAGGACACGGACACTTCTCTCTCTCTCTCTTATTTTTTTATAGGTCGATCCACTTATGGATTATTTCCAGGTGTGATTGATGACTACACCACATCCCCGTCACGTTATAATGGAGACAAACTTGAACATATCAAACACACATTTGGAGTTGCACCTGCTCAAACACACAATGTTGAATAATTCTCGAGATTTCTTTTTTCGATTAAAGTAACATTGCGGAGTTTTTCGGCCTTAAAATAATGTTTCCAGACTCATTGCAATGGTAGAAAAATGGTTAATAGGATGAATGGTGCTGCCGCCGCAGCCTGAGCGGGGTCGCGTCGGCTGAAACTGCACTATGTAACTTCCCTGCACGGGTACGAAACACCGCCCCCCCTCCTCCCCCCTCCCCTCTGCGTCGAGGGAGAGACGTGGTGGGTAAAAGCGAAACTACGGTTCTCCTCCGCTCGTCCTCGCCGTTGTTGCCGCCGCCGCTGCCCCCCCACCTCACACACCCCCTCTTCCCCTCCCCCGACCACCCACCACACAGTCTCCTTGCAAACATGTGGGAAATACTGTCGTTTATTAATGGGAATAAACGCTGGATGCGCTTGCTGATAAGTTTCGTTTTCGTTTTTCCCCCCAGACGATAGCGCTTCTCAACCAGATGGTGGAAGCACTGCGCTGAAACTCCGCAATGTTGCTTTAATACTCACGTATTGTCCCGCGAAAAAAAAAAAAAAAATCAGAGCTCACGTCCATTTGCCGCTGCTACAGAATCTTTTTTTTTTTTGGAGGGGGGGACTAGATTAGACTCAGAGTTTGTTGAACCTGCTTTGTGAAATGGACCCCAGAACAGAAGTCAGACAGGAATTGACCTTACCTTGTTCATGACGACGATGAAGGGCAGCTTGGTCTTATAGAGAATACTGCAGGAGAGAAAGAGCAGCTGAGACTGACAGGACCTACAGTTACTACACATCAGAGGGAACTTGTCTTTGTCATGGCTGTTTTTCCTTCAAATAAACTTATGGTGCGTTTCATTAGAAATTTGATTTTCCAAGTTCCCGCAACGCTAGGTCGTCAGAAATGACCACTGGAGTTGGAATTCCTACTGGGAAATTCCAGAGCTCTCAATCCAAGATGCTACACTATGCATCAACAGTGAGGAAAAACTGCACTTAACACTGTTTATCAGCCACTTCACTTGTTTTTGTGTCATTAAACTAGTCGTAGTGACAGTATTGTGCAGCTTGTACCTGTAGAAATGCTGTTGTGTTGCCATACATATTATATTGTTGCTCTCACACACAAACTATCACAGTGTGTTGCTTTCAGGTGCAACCAATGCTAACAATAACAATAACAGCTAGGGGTGAGCTAAGTGGTGGCGTCTTTTTCCGCTCTGGAGAAAAGAGTTAAAGGGATAGTTCAACATTTTGGCAAATTGGCCCATTGCCATAATTGCTATAGTCATAGCAGTAGGTTCGTTACCTTTAATTGTAGGTGTAAGCTATTTTTAGTACAGCGGAGCGCAGCAGCAGGCTGCTCAGAGCTACGCTATGGAGGCTAAGGGAATTTCTTGGTTTCCCTCATTAAACTCATCAAATACAAAATCCCAAAACTCCACAGCGCTTTTGTAGACAAGTTGTGAGCTGCACAACCACCACGCTATGAGATAATGACGGAACGCTGATGCGCGTTGCGTTCAGGGACAGTTTTTCAGCAAGCAGTCTCCGTATTTACCCTGTATTTACCTCGAAAACGGCTCCGTTTCGTATCGTTCCGTCATTATCTCATAGCGTGGTGGTTGTGCAGGTCACAACTTGTCTACAAAAGCGCTGTGGAGTTTTGGGATGTTGAATTTGATGAGTTTAATGAGGGAAACCAAGAAATTCCCTTAGCCTCCATTGCGTAGCTCTGAGCAGCCAGCTGCTGCGCTCCGCCGTACTGAAAATAGCTTACACCTACAATTAAAGGTATGAACCTACTGCTATGACTATAGCGATTATGGCAATGGGCCAATTTGCCAAAATGTTGAACTATCCCTTTAAAACACCCGAATTGGCATTAAATAACAGGTCATTCTCCATCCCTTTCCTGATCTCACTCATTAGGCTGCGTGCACGAAATCACCGTCTCTCTTTCAGGAACGGTGCAGCGATGACGAGTATGATGAGTGTGTGCTGTGAATTAACGAGTGTGTACATGGAGAATGAAAACGTGAAGTCCCATCGTTGTGTGGCCATGATACGACCGTATACACGGTTCAGCGGCGGCGACACAGCAGAGCGATCCAGCGTAGGAGCTGTCCATGGTTAGGCCTACTTAAAGTCACTTGACATATCAAACAAAGAGAACTGGACTATGGAAGTTTGAATAGTCTAAATACAGAAGTTATCATGATGTGAATTTGTGAACCATATGTTGCTGTAAAAAAAAAAAAAAAAAATGTTGATTCAGTGGAAACCCAGCTTTACAGGCAGGGGCGGATGAATAAATAATGGAAAAAACAAACAAACAAACAGACAAATAAATCACTCCAACAGCCTATGTGTGTCTGGCACACTGAATCTAACAGATCTAATTTCTTTGGGTCTTGATTCTGAAATATACATGAAATATACAGATGTTTTTCATGACGTCACTTTGTTCATCGATTTCAGACATAAATGTGATAAGCACAGTGTTGTTATTACTGAAGGGCCACACGTACCTGCACGCATAGAGCATGTTGGACATGAACGTGACGGGGTTGACACTGCGGGAAGTGTCCATCACGTAGATCACCACACAGGGGAAGGATGACGCCTGAAACAAACACACACACACACAGTAAATAAACTAACTGTAACAGTATCAGTAATTAAACACAAACAGATTTCTGGTGTTAGGACCGACCAGAGCCTCTGTGATGATGGTTCCAGACGCCGACCAGGTGAAGACCTCAATCTGACCTGGGGTGTCGATCAACACGTACCTGGAGAGGTCAGAGCGCATCAGACACAATACAGAATCAAGCTACACAGTAACTACCACAACACACTCAGTTGTACAAGGACACACACACAGATGATACTGATACTGACCGATGATTCTGCTGCTTCTTCTCTATGAACTGCATCACCTGGAGAACACACAAACACACACGCATGTTTTACAATCTCATTTTCTTGTTTGTGCGAGCGACCACTTTCGCAGAGCTGTGCTCTGCGTCCGTCCGCCTTGCTCTGTACTTTCGGCTGACATGATTTTTGTTATTGTTGTGCAGTGCACGCTTACATATACGTACAGTGGGTACTAGTTTCATTTGGACGTTTCCCTCACGGAAAGCGTGATTCACGCGTTGCGTGAAATTGTAGGTCACATTGTAGCCACTAGGTGGAAGCATCGTACTGAGAGGCAGCTCAAAAGATTTTGGGATAATTCCACATTTGACCACAACGTAGCTGCAATGGAGAGTGGCGCTGTTCATAGGCCTAGGCAACTTCATTTGCAGCTGTGGTCGAGAGAGCTATAGAGTGAATGGAGAGAGGGACCGCTACGCCGGTCAATCAGATCAATGTTGTTGTTTTTATTGTATCACAGTGGTTACAGTACGTTCAACAGGATCAGTGGTTCTCAGTGGCGGCCTTAGACATCTGGGGGCCCGTTTCAATATTTCATATGAGGCCCTACCCTGTTAAACATAAAATGATTTGCCAGCTATGTGCCCATGTGTCACTGATGCTTTAAACCATGAAAGGACGTACACGCACTATCCATGCATCCCAGGTACGCACAACACATGAAGTGTTAAAATCACTATCAGGGCAAGAAACCAGGACTTAGCAGAAAAAACGAGGACTGAAGTTGGTTTTCATCAAAAAGCAAAATCATTATGTACATTTTCAGACATGAACAGGAATCTTAACACAATCAAAAACTACAGGCTTTAACAATATTCTTAATTTAAATTGGCAACAAAAGTAATGAGAGCAAAGTGCTCCGCGTTATTTCAGCACCACGACCACGGACAAGGAAAGGACGAGACATGCGGACAGACAGACGTCTACAGGCGCTGATCCTGTCGGTGCTGCGGTGCTGGAGCAGCCACTGGAGGCAGACAGACAGTTGTCTCCTCCATTATTAAAATCTGTAAATAAGCTGCGAATAATATCACATTTTAGTTGTGCTCTCGCTGTGTTTTATTTCTCTGTTAAGTTAGGATGTACTCATAGATCGCCTGTTTGGAGGCATTTTAACCCGAGGAAAAAAATAAAAGAATGTTCGTAGAATGGAGCCACAACGGGCTGATTTCAGCCAAGAGCAGCAGGTTGTTTTAATGGAAAGTAGGCTAGGCTACGAGCGATACAAAAAAGCTGATCACAGCCTGAAGCAACAGTGTTGCTGCAAATATAACAAGAGGAGGCTGCTTTTAATTTCTGACAGCTGAAGCTTATCCAAACAAAAAACTAGAGCAACAACAACTGTCATTTTTTAAATTTGTGTTTTATATTGTTTTCATATATTTCACTGATTGTAATAGAATGCGAGTGTGTTTTATTGAAAGCGAGACTGGGTGTGTGTATGAAAATCGCTACAGTGAACTGGTGCTCTGGTTTTTAGGTGCTCATATTTTCAAAGAAAACGGATTGATTGATTTTTACTTAACGAAATGAAACGAAAACAATATATATTATATTACTATATTGTTGCAACTTTAGAAAATTTAATCCAGGGGGAAAATGGCTTACAAACATGGACCAAAACGGCTCAGTAATATGCACAAAAATCCAAAAGAAACGAAAATGAACCAAAAAAATAACTAAACATCATGAAGTGGTCTCAATCTGTGTTTTACGCATGCCTCTGTGCGTCTGGCACATGTGTCTTGGAGTTCTGAATGGAGGCTGTATGTTCAGCACCCCTTACATGTGAAATGTATTACATGAAACACGACGAAATTTCTTCACTTAGCCTATGAACTGAAAAGTGTGAGGAGAGCTACTGTAGGAACCAGTTTTTCTGTTCAAAGCAAACAGCTGTGTTAAGTACTGTGGGGGGCAGGACTTTTGTCTGACAAGGTACTTGAGTGAAGTATCCACAAACACACCCATTGGTCAGAGATAAAGAGGATGCTAATGTGTTACATTGTGTCCAGCTGTCGTCACAGCAATTATTACAAGCACACCTATTGGTCATTGCTAATATGTCTATTAAGCTCATTACTTTCAATAGAGCCGAGAAGGTGGAACATAAAAAAATTTTCATTCTAGTTTTAGAGGTTGCATTTAAAAAATATATAAAAATAAAGTTATTAGGCTACTTTACATCACGTTCATAAGATGTGTAGTACGTATCTGAGCCGTTTTGGTCCATGTTTGTAAGCCTTTTTTTCCTCCTGGATTATATTTTCTAAAGTTACAACAATATATTAATATAATATTGTTTTCGTTTCATTTGGTTAAGTAAAAATCAATCAATCCATTTTCTTTGATACGATGAGATTGCAGAGCACCTAAAAACAGGGGAGCACCAGTTCATAGCAATTTTCACAACACTGTCACTCCGGATCAGCGGTACCACAACGCTGGTTATCAACTCAGTAACTCAACCCTGGTTTGTCTTATTGTGAATTTGTGGGGCGGATTCAAGGCAGCAGACAAATCACAAACAGAGCACTGACGCGTCAGAGAGAAGCGAGTTGAGTGCAGCGCACACCTTATTTTTCCTGTGAGGAAGATGAGAAAAAAAAGAACCGACCTCCGACCTGACCCAGTTATTGAATGTAGGGCTGGGCGATAAAACGATAACGATATATATCGGGATATAACTTTACTCAATAGCAATATGAAACGTGGTCGATAGAAAGTCGATAGGTTTCATTCATTCATGTTTTGAAACAGCCAATGAAAACGAGAGTTGCGCCGCGCTGAACCACTGGCTGAGCCAACCAGGTTAGATTGACACAGCACAGGAAGACTGTACACAGCACAACAACACGTGGTAATGTTTGGGCTGCTGCAGCCTGGCGTCAGCAGCGGGGCATCGCCAGTAAAAAGAGAGAGAGAGAGAGGAGTGTTGCCTCGAAAGAAAAAATGGAGGAGAACTAAGACGAGTGACCGCGAAAAGACGTGGTACGTCATGTTTACATTAACCCAGATTGATTGAACTCTAATATAGTAGGTGTAAACAACCCTAAACTTTAACCACGGAGACAGCAGGCAGTCGGAGCGGCTCGCCGTCACACATCAAAGGGAGCGCAGTCACGGCGTGGCCGCTCTGCTGCTGCTGCTGCTGCTACTGCTGCTCCTCACACCAGAGCGACACTGTTCAGCTGTGCCGACCTAAACACTGGCCACTTGCGAAACAAGCGCTAACCGCGGCGATTTCTCTTCCTTTTTCTATTTCAGCCGGGTTTAGGCTGAGAATGATCGCTAATTAGACGGGCCACGTCAGGTCCGGGTTTTAATTTTCACGTCCGTTTATAACTGTAGCAGCAGCAGAGAGATGGAGCAGCTCCTGTATGGGGAGCCTGGCTCTAGTCTGACCTAACTCCTGTCTGATGTAATGTTAAAGAACGCCTGAACAGCGGAGTGATAATGTCTGTAAAAAGACCCAGTGCTGTTGTACTGTATATCAGCACTCCTGTATGTCTCTTGTCCAATCAAATTATTTGGTTGAAACTAACTGTATATAATACCAGTTTTATTTATCTGAAACTGTTATTAGGCTACTCATTGCTTTTATATGTTAATCATTACATCTGAAATGTTCAATTTTTGACGAAAAATAAATATTTAAATCAGAAATAACCTTCTGATTAGAGTTGTCACGATACCAAAATGAGTAACCACGGTACTATACCAGACAAAGTATCACGGTTCCGGGTAATATCACGATACTGCAACCTTTTTTTTTTTATGAACTGCAATGTATTTGTACAAGTTATAAATACTTAATAATTACTTATAATGTTGTTTAGTGCATGACAAACATAATACTGGTGAAGTAGGAATTAGACTGAAACAAATATTTTTAAATAAGCAATAAAAAACAAATAAATGAAGTTAGAATTTATATGGTTGAAAATAAACAACCATTCAGTCTCTTGCACATTAATTTATGTTTAACAAATATAATCAACTTAGGATAAAAACAAATCCACTGTCTTTTTAAAAAATCTATTTGACAATAATGCTTCTTCTCCAACATAATAAACCATAGAGGACAGAATACAATGAACAGGAACTGATTCCCTGTGAAAACTATATTTTGATGCATTTTCTAGGTGCTTTATACTTGGACATCCTTTAACTCTTTATTCCTCAGCCTGTACACGGAGCATACAGCCTGATATTAGCCAATGAGAAAATAAACAGAGCTAAATTAATTAAGTGCCACTGACGAGGACACCGCGGCAGACTCGCCGCTCGCGCCCGGTGCTTCTGCCGTGGTGAGTGTGTTGTCTCGTGTTTGTGAAGCCGTGTGCGCGTCTGGGCGAGACAGAACTTTAGCTCGTTGTTTGTTTTGTAGCGAGTTTCTATGGAAGCGGAGCTGTCTCAGCTGTCTTCATGGAGTCCGTGCTTGCCGGCATGAACACACGAACAGCCAATCAGAGAACAGACGGGCGGACCCAGCGTGTGGAAACAGCCTATCATATCCCCGGACATCACCAGTAACAGGGAAACAGCCAATCATTCAGCAGCTGTATAGTTAGGTTGCAGTGGGTGCATGTGGGTTTTGTTTACAAGGGAGTAGCATGCAGGGAGAAGCCGGGAGGAGAGGAGAGGAGAGGAGAGGAGAGGAGAGGAGAGGCGGCCGCTATAGCGGAAACTGGCACCGTAGTAGTAATCCACAGTAGTACCGTCGTGTAGAATTTCTAGTATAGTAGGAACCGTTACGTTTTGGCACCGCGGGGTACCGTGGCTACCGTGGGTATCGTGCAACTCTACTTCTGATATCTTCAAATCTCACTTGTGAGTATGATGGAACATTTAGGCTTGACAAAAACAGTGACTTGAGTCCTATCGTGATATATATCGATATCGACTGATATGAAAAAAATTATTGTGATAGGGTTTTTTCTCATATCGCCCAGCCCTAATTGAATGTTTACGTTTATTTAGAAGAAGTTTAATTGGTGCTGATTAAACTTGTAAATGAATGCTGCTCTGGATTGATCAGACCTATTTTTAAACAGTGGCCAAACAACAGGACCATTTTATTATATTAGACTATTATTTTCCATTTTTGCTGAGCATAAGGTTTGTTCTAAATTAAATAAAAGCCTGTCCCATACAGACGCGTGTCTCTCTAAACGGGTCCGCTCGGCACACACACAGTCAAAACATGGATGAATGAAACCTATCAACTTTGTATCGGCCGCGTCTTGTAGCCTGTTTCTATCAAGGAAAAGTTATTTCAGGATATCCTATGTTTTATCACCCAGCCCGAAAGTGACACAGGCTCTTGCCCGTTCATTCACGAGAAATCATCCAGCTACACTCTCAATCAAACAAGGTGGGGGAATGAGAAATCTGTGGCACTACTGTACAGTAGTTGGCTCATTTTAAAAACACAGACGGGTGTGTTTGGAGCTGACGAGACTGAGGACCGAAAAAAGAGAGTGAGACGTATACTGTAGCTGCCGTCGTCACATTTTTCTCATCGAAAAACTATACTGTATTATTATTATATTGCATTTCCCATTCGTTTTCACTGCTCCGTGCTGCTGTCTTATGGAGGCTTCGTGTTCACTGCTCCGTGCTGCTGTCTTATGGAGGCGTCCTGCTGCTCACAGATGCCACCTGGCGGTTGTTGGGGCACATTGCAGCTTCTGGTGAAAACACAATTATTCCTCCACAAAAAATCCGCGTGACTCTCCCGTGAAATCATCCAAATGAAACTAGTACCCACTGTATGCATGCATGCACTGCACTTGTCTTATTTTTTCTATACTGCACAATTGTCCTTGTAAGTATGTGTGTGAATGGGACTTATACACCTGCTGCTAAGTCTCCAATGTCTTGGTCCACCCCAAGCGGCAGGAGAGGGCCATCACATCTGGATCCATCCATTTAGACATGCACTTTATCTATTTAAACTTGCACTTGCACTTTAAAAACTGGCACTTTACACCCGGCACTTTATAGAACTCATGCTGACATGCACTTTATGTATGAATGTTTATATGATGTGAATCACTGTATAACTCTTTGTGTATTTCTCTGTCTGTTTGTTTATTACCTGCCAAGGGACTGCGGATGCAAATTAGCAGGCTGCTAACTCTGACACATTTACATCTGTACACCCGTACTGATGTTCATTAATGTGTATTGTCCCTTTTAAATAAATAAATAAATGATAAAGTCATTTATCAGAGATGAGATGGTAGTCTCATATCCTATCCAGACTGGATCTCTGTCTGTGACCCAAACTGGTTCCCAAATATACGGTGGCCCTAAGAGCTAAACTCACTGAAACATAATAAAACATTATGCAAAGACAAACTGTTTTTGTGAGTCCCCAGGAACTCTTCTCTTGTGGTGTGAGCTTTTGCAATCGATAAAGTTAATTTGTGTTTGAAACAAGTTTATGTGTTTTCTGAAGCTGCAGTGAGTTGATCCCTCAGGGCAACTGTACAAAAATACCTTTATGCATGGGTCAGTGCTGTCAGACCATCCCCATGCAGAATTCTGCATGGGGATGGTCTGACAGCACTGACCCATGCTAAGCTATTAGCAGGTCTGCTCTGCTGTGTAGTCATGATTACTCAGACAAAATTCCAGTGTTTCGATTTGCATGTTTTGAAGTTTAATTCGACTACAGTGTTTGAGTTACCTGATCGAAGCGCGTGGCAAACAGGTTGAGCGACGTGACAATGCCACCGTTGGGTCCGAGGCCGTACTGCTTCATCACCTCCTTGTAGTTTACAGTGTCCCTGATGTCTGGAGACAAGAGGACAGGACAGACTGAAGACAAGTAAACAATATTCTCCACAACAGCAACGTCAGGGATACCCTCATCGGCCACTTTATTAGTTACACCTGTTAAACTAGCCTACTCATTAACACAATTATCTAACAGGCCAATCACATGGCATCAACACCATGCCTTTCAACATGAAGACGTGATCAAGATGATCAGCTGAAGCTCGACCATGTCTGTCCCTTTATGACCACCACAGTGAATGAACCATCTTCTGACGGCTACCTCCAGAAGGATGACACTCCAGGTCTCAAAGCTCAGATCATCTCAAACTGGTTTCTTGAACATGACGATGAGTTCACTAAACTCAAACATGCTCCACAGTCCCCACATCTCAGTCCAGGAGAGATTTAACTGTTGTATCTGTGACGCCAAGACTTAAAGCAGAAGTAAGCGGAATGTTTGTGTTAATATAAGTCTTGAACAAAAGCAAAAAGGGTCTCCCGCACACTGTCAAGTCACTTGCAAAAGACTTTAATAAAACAAACAACGTTTCGGTCCACAGGACCTTTTTCAAGCAGAGATGTCACATGTCACATCTCTGCTTGAAAAAGGTCCTGTGGACCGAAACGTTGTTTGTTTTATTAAAGTCTTTTGCGAGTGACTTGACAGTGTGCGGGAGACCCTTTTTGCTTTTGTTCACTCCTTACCTATGCTCCAACGCACCTGTTTTTCAAGATTTTTTTAGGTGTGCATCAGCCTTCACACCTTGACTGTTAATATAAGTCTTAAATAGTTATATCTTCCGACAGCAATCACTTACATAGAGTGTTTGGTTCGAAACATGGGTCTGTCAGTCACTCTGCTCTGCTGTAAGCAGAGGAGAAAACGTCTTGTATACTTCCTTGTGTCCTACAACCTTTATCCAATGAGGAGAGAGAACGGCATGAAGGGCTGTGTGTGCAGCCAAGGGATGCGCGTGAATGTGGTGACGTAGGGACGAGGACCAATTGATAGCTTTCAGTGACGTCACTTCCCAGTGACCTGGCGGTCAAAAGCAACATTCCAAAATGGCCCCGCAATGGACTTTCTATGGACAAACAACCGAGTAATGACTTGAATCATCTGCCAGCAGCCGAGAAAGAAAGATATAAAAACAACTTTGAAGTTTTGGGCACTTGTGACCCATATACAACACCAGCTGCTGTACAGTATACGAGCTGTTTAAAATTACCAGTTCCCTGCCGAAGCTCGAGTTGGGCGATGTTTACATTTACCTAGTGGAGAATCCATCATCCTCCACCGCTTGCAACCAATATTTCCGGTGTTATGGCTCAACTGGTTTCTGATTTAAAAGCCCAATTTTGTAGTTTTTTGATCTTAAAATAATGTTTCTGAACTCATTGAAGTGGTAGAAATGTACCTGTATCTTTCCTGTGCGGGAACACCGTGGTACCGCAGCTCCGCTGAGCTCCACAGTCTGAGCTCCAGCCCGCTGAGCCCAGGCTCCCTGCTCCTCTCACCCACAAACCAGAGCCCTTAGCTGGGCTGCACGGTGACCAGCTGCCCCCCCTCCCCCCGGAGCTTTGCTACGCACCGCTACCGACCGCAGCGATGACGGCGGTCCGACAGCAGCGGGACCGGCGGCGGCGGTGGTAACCCGGCGGGGCCGCCCGCCACCGGACACGGCAACAGCACCGCCCGCGGCGGCAGCGACACGGTAACGGGGGTCGGGACCGACCGCGGCGCGGCGAGGACGATGACCGGTATTGTTTAGCGTATTTTCAGAGTGTTTTCCATTAGTTCGTAACTTTAACATGACAGGCTTTGTCATAGTGTGTGGTATTGTGCAGAGTCAGAGTAGTGTGGTGCTGACTGTCTGTAGATTGCCTGAACAGGTTCACTCAAACAAGCATATTGGCTGCACTAACATGTGAACTGCGGCTTGATTTGTGAATTTGTGACAAATCAGCGGACGGAAGTGCAGCACAGCTGTTGTTCGGTACGGTAACCAGTTAAATCAGACACCAGTTGGGCCATAACACCGGTATTTTTGAAGCAGCAGGGAGCAGTGTGTGTTTTTCTGCCTTGTCCTAAGCCGCGGACAGCGGGGAAGTGGATTGTTTTGACCGCCAGGGGGGCGTTCCACACGGGCCGTGATGTCACATGAAAGCTATCAATAGATCCATGACGAGGGCGGGGACTGCTAACTCCATCGGCTGACAAGAAGTTAGCCAAAACGACCGGATCTCTTACTTCTGCTTTAAAGCTGCTCCAAAAGGCCAAATAAACAAGGTGTACATAATAAAGTGGCTAGAGTATGTAGAGTATATTCTGTGTGTGCAGGAGAAAGGCTTCTCCTGGTCCTCACCAATGTTTGCAGGGAAGGGCACTTCGTGGACGGCAGGGTCGAGGTTGATGACATATGGAGGAGCTTTGAGAGTGTGAAGGTGAGCCGTCAGCCTCTGCACAAAACACACACACATACTCAACACAAACACACACACATACTCAACACAAAACAGAGCAATGCCGCAGAAAGAATAACGACACAAAACAATCCTCACAGGCCATGTGTGATGTTTGGCACCTGGAAACATCTATAATTCATGACTTATATATTTCATTACATATGTCTATTTAGTATTTACTGTGACAACCTCTCCATGTCGCTCTGCTTTCAAACAGAGACATCTCCTCTGATCAATACAAATGTCTAATCTGCTCATTCTTTACTATTGATGACTTCACAATGTGTTATTATTAAGGATTTTGTCCCTTTCAGGATCCTGTAGGAACGGTGCCCCAGTGTTTCCAGTGATTTGATAAATCAGTACTTTTAATCCTCGAAAGTTAACCTGCTAGGAGCGGGTGAGGAGTTCTGCATTAAAACCTGTAGTTGTATTGGTACAGAAGATGCATAATATTGTTGAAGTTCCAGGTTGTTCATAATGTTTTGTAAAAGGATAGTTCATTAACTTTAAACTTCTTAGTAATGTAGGCTACTTGTACTTCTTTGCGCTAAAAAAAAAAAGAAAACAATTCAGAGTTCTTATTATTTAACGTTATAGGTTATCATGCTATTATTTTACTGGCCTGGCCCATCCTGAACTTCTCTCTGGGCTCCGGTGAATTGATAGCTGCGGGACATGAGGTGAACTCTGCGGGTCGTGTGAAGGTGCAGCTCGCCTGTAAAGCCCCTAATGTTCCGGTTAACACAGAAACCTACTGTAATGTCTTCAGCCTGTTCACCACAGCTAATGTTAGCACACAGCTAACGCTTAGCCCTGACGACCACAGGAGCGGGTTAGGGTTTAAAAACCGCCGTTTTCTGTTGTCAGTTGATGACCAAGAAGAAGACCTGTCAGTTTTTAACCCCACCTAAAGCGCCCATCCCTGTCTCCCTCTCTCTGTCACCTGTTAGGAGGCTAACTAATGAAGCTAGCCGCAGGGAGCCACACACGCTGACTGACCTGAACAAAGGTGGTTTTCCCGGACCCCGCCATCCCCAGCACGATCAGACACACGGGTTTGTCCCGGGCAGCAGCCCCCGGTGTTCCGCTGTCTGTCCCCGCCGCCGAACCCTCCTGGTCTCCCATCAAAACCTCCTCGGGACCTGGACCGGTGTGCTGCTCCGACGCTGCCATGTTGTTTGGTGTTATGACAACCGGTTGCCGTAAAGAGCCCGGGACCGTCGTAAATTACTGGACATATGCTGGACTCACTCAAGTGTATCCGTCTGCGGCCTGCAAGAGAGAGGCGTGTTTTGTTTTTGTTTGTTTGATTTTCAATAAATCTTTATTGACAGAAATATAATCAATACAAAGGCAGTTAATGTACCTTCAAACAAACAATTGAACAACAGCCAGGGAGTAGGCTATTAAATAAATACAGAGAATAGAGAGCACCAATCATACGTTTTCATAGCTTTCTTATTATTCGAGTCACAGATACTTTGCATGTACTGTTCCGTTTCCCTTTGGAATGCCACAAAAGTGACTACATTTAGCTTTGTGTATGTGATATTTCCCTCATATTATTATCAAGTTTATGACATATAGTTCTTTCTGTTTCTTACTTTGACATCGTGGACACCAAAAAGTACATTGTTCCAATCTAAAGAAAAATCTGAGTCAATCTGGTCAATCTTCAATGTGATGTAACGCATTACTTCTTTCCAGTAGGTGGCAGTAGAGTTACAGTTCCAAAACAGGTGCATCACAGTTTCAGGCTCAGACTCACACAGAGAACAATTCACACATAGATCTTTCTTAAATTTTAACAAATAATGTTTGGCAGGGTAATATCTATGAATTAGTTTGATATTCCGTTTTAATAAAAAAACGGGAAAACGGAAATACCGTGGTTTTTTCCTTTTTTACTTTTCAAACAAAAACCAATAAATGAAAAAACAGAGTCGTTTTTCCGTTTTTGGTTTTCTGAATCAAAAACGAAAAACGAGAAAACCACAGTCAAATAACGGCCCGAATTTGGTTTTTGTAAATTCATTTGTTCGTTTTTCGTTTCATGTTTATCAATATAACGGCGGGCAGAACGGAAGCGGAAGTGACACGTAATAACTTCAAAATAAAAGCGTGCTTATTTTCATCCAGACTACCGTTCTCTTTATACACTCATTTTTACAGTTTATGCTCGACACATATAGCCTACATTTATTTCAGTGAACTAAAGTAGCCTATGCCATGTACTAGCTACTAGTGTTTTGTGTGTCTGTGTGTGTGTGTGTGTGTGTGTGTGTGTGGGGGGGGGGGGTCAGGGGTCAGGTGGGATGATACGTCACAAGCGTAGTAAAATCAGCTGTTCTTCACCTGTGACCTGCTATGTTTTAGCTTATTGACATTCCTCTGGAGCTCAGTTTTTATTGTTGAAGCGCGTCCGGCCCTATTAGCCATTAATTGTTCCATCCATAGTCGCCCTAACAAGTAGGTTATTTTTAGCTGAGTGTGAATGCATATTGTAGGAAAGTTTTACCCTGCGAACTCACCAGCATCACACACAAAATAAAAGTAGCGTGCTGCTTACTTTCATACAGCCAAACGTTCACTTTATAGCCTAGCTACAGCCCTACACCAACGTTAATTAAGCATTATACAACAGTTAGTTCCGACCATGAGTGCTGATATACAGTATAACAGCAGTGGGACTTTTTACAGGCGTGTGTGTGTGTGTGTGTGTGTGTGTGTGTGTGTGTGTGTGTGTGTGTGTGTGTGTGTGTGTGTGTGTGTCTGTGTCTGTGTCTGTGTCTGTGTCTGTGTGAGGTTACACCTAACAGGGCCTAATGAATTTTAAACAGGAAAAAGGCCTTATACTCCATTTTTACTGTACTATAACATCACTTTGGTCCATAGGTTCAGTCAATACTTGGTACAGTTGACTTCAGGTCCACCCTGACTACTCCCTCAGTCATTACCAAACATTTTTACTGTATGATTTTGGAGAAATTAAGCCTCAAAGTTGCATTTTTTGATTTTATTTTTTTTGAACAGGAAAAATTGCCTTATACTCTTTATTTACTGTACTATAACATCACTTTGGTCCATAAGTTTAGGAAATGGTTGGTACAGATGACTTCAGGACCACCCTGGCTACTCCCTCACTCAATATCAAACATTTTTACTGTATAATTTTGGAAAAATGAAGCCTCAAAGTTGCATTTTTTGCTTTTTTTAAACATGACAAAAAGGTCTAATACTCCATATTTACTGTACAATAACAACACTTTGGTCCATAAGTTCAGACAAAGGTTGGTACAGTTGACTTCAGGACCACCCTGACTACTCCCTCAGTCATTATCAAACATTTTTACTGTATCATTTTGGGGAAATTAAACCTCAAAGTTGCATTCTTAGCTTTTTAAAAACATGACAAAAAGGCCTTATACTCTTTATTTACTGTACTATAACATCACTTTGGTCCATAAGTTCAGACAATGGTTGGTACAGTTGACTTCAGAACCACCCTGGCTACTCCCTCACTCAATATCAAACATTTTTACTGTATCATTTTGGAGAAATTAAGCCTCAAAGTTGCATCTTTAGCTTCTTTTAAACAGGAAAAAAGGCTTTATACTCCATTTTACTGTACAATAACATCACTTTGGTCCATAAGTTCTGTCAATACTTGGTAAAGTTGACTTCAGGATCATCCTGGCTACTTTCTCAGTCATTATCAAACATTTTTACAGTATCATTTTGGGGAAATTAAACCTCAAAGTTGCATTCTTAGCTTTTTTTAAACAAGACAAAAGGTCTAATACTCCATATTGACTGTACAGTAACATCACTTTGGTGCATAAGTTCGGACAATGGTTGGTACAGTTGACTTCAGGACCATCCTGACTACTCCCTCACTCAATATCAAACATTTTACTGTATCATTTTAGAGAAATTAAGCCTTTTGCAAAGCTTTGCAAGTTTTGCAAAGCCTAATGTTCCATCTTTAACTGTACAGTAATATCACTTTGGCCTAAAGTTCTGACAATGGTTAGTGTTGACCTCGGGAATATCCTGACTACTCACCCATGCAGTGTCAAGTATTTGGACTGTATAATTTTTGAGAAATGAATCCATGAATTTTGCTCAATATTCACGCAAATGTAAAATCCCTATGATACATAATTTTTGACAAAAGTTGATAAAGTTGTTTCCAGGACCATCCTTACAACCCACTGATCCACTATTAAGCATTTTTCCTGCATCATTTTAGAGAAATTCAGCTATACAGTTCCATTTTTACATAGAAAGAGGCCTATACTCGGTATTTATTCTCATTTAGAGGCTTAATTTCTCTAAAATGACAGAGCTTTTCCAGTGCAAGTCCAATGTTTGAAAATGACGGAGGGTGTAGCCAGGATACTCCTGAAGTCAACTGTACGAACCATTGTCAGAACTTATGGGCCATAGTGATGTTACAGTACAGTAAATGTGGAGTATTAGGCCTTTTTCCTGTTTAAAAGAAGCTAAAGATGCAAATTTGAGGCTTAATTTCTCCAAAATGATACAGTAAAAATGTTTGATCATGACTGAGGAAGTAGCCAGCGTGGTCCTGAAGTCAACTGTACCAAGTATTGACAGAAGTTATGGACCAAAGTGATGTTACTGTACAGTAAAACTGGAGTATAAGGCCTTTTTCCTGTTTAAAATGCATTAGGCCCTGATAACCACCACTCTATAGAAGTGATTGCTGTGGGAAGATATAACTATTTAAGACTTATATTAACACAAACATTCCCCTTACTTCTGCTTTAATGATGTGAAAAAAAGTGTTGAAAACACCTCATTACACTGTAGCCTAACAGCCAATAAACAATGGTTATAGCCTACACACACACACGCACGCACGCACGCACGCACGCACGCACGCACGCACACACACACACACACACACACACACACACACACACACACACACACGCCTCGATTGCCTCCGTATTATCCTCGTCTTATTTTGAAAACCGGAAGTCATCTCGCTTGATTCTAAACTAGCGCTAGCTTTGCAGGTGGACTCTGATAATGATACGGGCGCAGTTAAAATGTCTGTGCGGCTGGCTTGACTCCGCGAAGACGAACGACGGCTCATTTGACCGCAGTTGTATGGGGAGGGAGCGTGGCTCTGACTTCCTACTGTCCAGCTGAACAGCGGAGTGATAATGCCTGTAAAAAGTCCCACTGCTGTTATACTGTATATCAGCACTCATGGTCGGAACTAACTGTTGTATAATGCTTAATTAACGTTGGTGTAGGGCTGTAGCTAGGCTATAAAGTGAACGTTTGGCTATATGAAAGTAAGCAGCACGCTACTTTTATTTTGTGTGTGATGCTGGTGAGTTCGCAGGGTAAAACTTTCCTACAATATGCATTCACACTCAGCTAAAAATAACCTACTTGTTAGGGCGACTATGGATGGAACAATTAATGGCTAATAGGTATGGAGGACTGACAGTGCCACAATGAAATATATAAATACACCATTAAATAATTACTTAAATGTGTAATTAATTAATTAAATGTAGAATTAATTAATTAAATGTAGAATTAAATACATAAATAATTTATTAAATGTGTCATTAATTAATTTAAATTGGTATTAAATACATAAATAATTTATTAAATGTGTCATTAATTCATTAAATACCAATTCATTTCATTTAAAACATATATTTAATTATTTCACTATTTAATTAATTATTTCATGGTACTGTGTTGCAGGAAAGTGCCACAATGAAATAAATAAATACACCATTAAATAATTATTTAAATGTGTCATTAATTAATTAAATGTAGAATTAAATACATAAATAATTTATTAAATGTGTCATTAATTCATTAAATACCAATTCATTTCATGTAAAACATATATTTAATTATTTCACTATTTAATTAATTATTTCATGGTCCTGTGGTGGTTGCAGTGCACCATGAAATGTCAATCTGTCAAACTCACCCATCAAAGTCAGTACCTTCCTAATACCTGATTGGTTACCCTGCACATCAAGTCAAGGCATATCGATTCCAGATAAAATGGATTGACGCAGAGCTGGTGAACACACTCCTAAACACTGGGTGGCGCTATTCACATTAGATTCAGAGCATGCGAGGTGCAGGAGGGTCATGGATGTATTATATTAACTGGATACCGGACCGGAAAATTGTCTGAATAATTGTCTGTACTGGCTGTGTTCATAGTTTCATCATCATCATCATCATTAAGCCTTCAGGTGGATGAGACTCTGGCTGTTTTCGAAACCGCATACTACCGTACTGCCTACTACATACTGCGTTATATGTAACTGCATACTGAATGTGGGATTCAGTATGCTGCTTGAGCAGACCGACGCCGTTATCATCACAGTATGCAGTATACGAGTTTCCCAGAATGCATTTCACGGCAACCGGTAGCAGCAGCTGTAAACAGGCTAAAAGCTGTTTTATTTCTCGCTCTAGCGCTGTAATTATGTAACTTTATTAAGTTTTAATATTTTTTCATGCGAGAAAGTAACTGTTAAGACCCCAAATATACGGCCAGTTTATCCAAATGACGGCTGTTTAAAAGTTTTCTCCGATGTTTTTTGGAGAAGTGAAGCTCCGCAGCGACCGGGACATCACAGAGGCAGCAGCCGGTCTGCAGAGCTGCTCGGCCGGCCAGCACTACGACGTCATTCCGGAGGAGAAAACCATCGCTAATTAACTTACCCACAGGTTTTTAAAGGTTTACCACCGGCTGGTTAAATTATTTTTAGGAGAAAAATGTTGGTCTCAGTGATGAAATCTCAATTGTGGCAGTAGCATTAAGTTAGTTTGTTTGAATGTAAAGTGAAGCTTCTTGTGTGTAAGCAGCGCTGCCTCGGGGCTCTGGAGCCTGACGTTACGTACAGAAATCACCACATTTACAAAAAATAAATAAATATTTTACAATGAACCGATCAGTCTGCATGAAGTTTTATTTTATTAAACTATAGTTACGGTACACGGCTACACTACCGTCTTTGGTTACGGTTAGACGTCAGGGGAGCGTTGCATTGTGGGATACAGTAGGCGATGTAGACTGGTCAGATGCATACTGGAGATATTTTCCGAATCAGTACGACATCCGGGAACTTTTCGCATACTGCAGATTTTGCTTTTGTTCGCATACTGCATACTACATACTACATTTTGGCCAAATCAGTACGTACTAGCAGTATAGTATGCGGTTTCGAATACAGACTCTTTGTAATTCAACAGTTTAACCATACAATATTTCCACAACACGCAGAATATCAGTGTCCACTAAATACAGCTGTTACAGAACCAGACATTTTAATTAAACACGATGCCCCAGACACAGTTGATGTTGGATTTGGTAGAAGCAGAAAAAAGTCACAAGCATGTTTGTTTTTTTCCGAACAATTTAATAATATGATTATGAGTTTATGTGATCATTTAGCATACTGACACTGAACAAACACACACTGACGACGGTGAGGAGGAGATTGGAGGATGAGGAGGAGGAGGAGGAGGAGGACGTCCATGGTTCTTCCTCCGGCCCCGGTGGAAGACGGGGAGCAGCTGCACCATCAGGACACACCGACCATGGAGGAGATGTCTCGGTTTACATTTTACCACCATGGCATTAATTAAGCCGTAAAATAAATTAACGTGGACGTTGTGAACGGAGCAACAGGTGTAGAACATCAGCCGCGATGAGACACTGTTGACACACACACACACACACACACACACAGACACATACAGGCAGCATAAATGACTTATCCAGCTAAAATTACTGAAAAATATGAGTTTTACAGGAGCAGTAATGTAAAACAGTCCGGTTTCACGTCAGTAAAAGCAGTCATTACGAGGCGATCTCATCAATTAAAACGTTACGTTTAAGAATACGAGTTGACAAGAGACTAATAATTAAGCAATATCACACGAGAGGGAGTGCTGGTACTGTATATCAGCACGGCTGTGATTCGGTCGTAGGCACGAGGCCGCAGGCCGAGTGCCGCAGATAATCACACCGTGCTGATATACAGTACAACAGCACGACCTCGAGTGTGATATTGCTTTTATACAACAGTGCTACGAGCGCATTTTAGAACAGTAATAAACTACAAGAGATTATGATTTGTTTGTTTATTCAATCATTTATTTGGCTCCGCCAACAGAAATAGTTCAGCACCTGGAAGGGAGACAAGGCTGTTGCCAGGCAACACATAAACATTTCATACTAGCTTGCTACTAGCTACAAGCTTCTCCACTGAGCTGCTTCCAGTGCTGGTTCTGGTTCTGAGCCCGTGTCTGATTAGCACCGCAGCAACAGGACCAGCGTGAAGACACAGAGACGTTATCGATACCGTATTACATTTGTTTATCATCTATGTAATCAATATAAACACAGTTGAAGCTTAGTAGCTGAGCTACGTGGCTAACAACAGCTAATGCTAATATCAAAACACATCACCGTCAAAACGTAGTTGCCCCCGCGGCGATTTTTTCCCCAGCCGGGTTTAGTAGAGATTTATCGCCAATTAGACGGACCAGGTCAGGTCCAGGTTTTAATGTTCAGGTCCGTTTATAACTGTAGCAGCAGCAGCAGCAGCAGCAGCAGCAGCAGCAGCAGAGAGATGGAGCAGCTCCTGTATAGGGAGCGTAGCTCTGACTTAGCTCCTGTCCAGCTGAACAGCGGAGTGATTATGTCTGTGAAAAGTCCTAGTGCTGTTATACTGTATATCAGCACGTCTCGTTGTCCAATCAAATTGCTCGGTTGGGACCGGTCGGAACTAACTGTTGTATAACAGACATTAAATATCATAAAGTTGATGTGACCAAACAAAAACTCACCTTTGAGCCGTGTTTTCCACTTTTCTGAGTGATTTTAGCACCGGACAGAGTCTCATTAGTTTCAGGCATCCTCGGTCCAGAGACACACACGACCGCGCACTGCTGGTGCACGGACACAGCCGTGACGTCACGGCCAGAAATGAGACTTTTCTGTGGCTTTTCTGGCCGTTAGAAAACATTTTGACGGATAAAAAGTCCATGACTTAAAAATATAGAATACAAAGATTAGTAATTAACGGAGGTTACAGCTGGAGGTGTCCTGTGAACAGTTTTACAGGCTTCTCTTTTACTATTGCGGTCTATGGGAAAAATCCTTTTTGGGCCTCATGGGATTTTTTGTTGCAGTACCACGGGTGGCCACTGGGAAAAATCGGCGTGCCTGCTGAGAGGATTACAGGGGGGCTGGGTTACTCCAGGCTACTTCAGACCAAAGCAATGGATTAGGCTAGATCAGCGTTAGCCCCGCCCACTGACTTTGATGGGTGAGTTTGACAGATTGACATTTCATGGTGCACTGCAACCACCACAGGACCATGAAATAATTAATTAAATAGTGAAATAATTAAATATATGTTTTACATGAAATGAATTGGTATTTAATCAATTAATGACACATTTAATAAATTATTTACGTATTTAATTCTACATTTAATTAATTAATGACACATTTAAATAATTATTTAATGGTGTATTTATTTATTTCATTGTGGCACTTTCCTGCAACACAGTACCATGAAATAATTAATTAAATAGTGAAATAATTAAATATATGTTTTAAATGAAATGAATTGGTATTTAATGAATTAATGACACATTTAATAAATTATTTATGTATTTAATACCAATTTAAATTAATTAATGACACATTTAATACATTATTTATGTATTTAATTCTACATTTAATTAATTAATTCTACATTTAATTAATTAATTACACATTTAAGTAATTATTTAATGGTGTATTTATATATTTCATTGTGGCACTGTCAGTCCTCCATAGAAATCAGCCCCAACTGTAAGCACTTTTAAATCCAGGTTAAAAACATTTCTCTTTTCACGTGCTTATAGCTGATAACTTAAAACTTTATCTATTTTCTTTTATTTTACTTTTATTTGCTCTTGCTTTTAACTCTGTTTTTAGTGTTTTGTTTGTTTTTATTCTGTCTTATGTATCTTTTTTTAATGTTTTGTCTTTATGTAAAGCACATTGAGTTGCCTTGGTATGAAATGCGCTATATAAATAAAGATGCCTTGCCTTGCCTTGCCTATAAATGGGTATGATTATTGTTCTGTTTGGCCATTTTCTTCCGCCTTTTTACGATCTTCTTCTAGTCCTTCATACTTTGTGCTATTTCAACAGTTCATACATCAAATCGTGCAGCTTTTTCTGGACATTATTGGAATTACTTTTCTCTTTTCAAATATTCATACTTTTTGCAATATTCAACTATTTCTGATTTTTTTTTTCCCCCATAGAGAATGCATTGGAACAGTCTTCAAACTCTTCAAATCTTCTTACTTCTTTCAGCCACTAAAGCTTCACCATACTTTCTGCTAGAGACTTCATTCAAATTCTAAGCTGTAGACAAACTTTTTAAGTGTTCCTCCATGACTCAGCTTATTGATATCTTCAACAGTTTCTGATATTTGACTCCAAATGGCCTGAAATGTGCACCTAAACATGTTCTGGGGTGTCTCATCTCTCTACGACCTTGCCTTCCCGAGATACTCCTCAAAGGGCCAGCTCAGCATGTTGCTGAAAATGTCAAAGTGCCAACTCCACTTGTACATATGGGACAAAAATTAAAGTGCTTCAATATGGGTACCAATCGACTTCAAATGGCCTGAAATGTGCTCCTAAACATGTTCTGGGGGACGCTTTTGCCAAAAGCACTTAGTCAAATTTTCACTTTTCACCGATCGCATATACTCTGACTGGGATAGGCATTTGGTCTGTAGCTGCACAGCGGGAGTCCTGCAGACATAGAAGCGTGATCCATCTGCCCTATTTGGACCACGCTGAACACGCTGATGTGTGTCTCATCTCTCTACGACCTTGCCTTCCCGAGATAGTCCTCAAAGGGCCAGCTCAGCATGTTGCTGAAAATGTCAAAGTGTCAACTCCACTTGTAAATACGGGACAAAAAATAAGGTGCTTCAATATGGGTACCAATCGACTCCAAATGGCCTGAAATGTGCTCCTAAACATGTTCTGGGGGACGCTTTTGCCAAAAGCACTTAATCAAATTTTCACTTTTCACCGATCACATATAGTCTGACTGGGATAGGCATTTGGTCTGTAGCTGCACAGCGGGAGTCCTGCAGACCTAGAGTCCTGCAGACCTAGACGCGTGGCCCTATTTGGACCACGCTGAACACGCTGATGTGTGTCTCATCTCTCTACGACCTTGCCTTCCCGAGATAATCCTCAAAAGGCCAGCTCAGCATGTTGCTGAAAATGTCAGTGCCAACTCCAGTTGTACATATGGGACAAAAAATAAGGTGCTTCAATATGGGTACCAATCGACTCCAAATGGCCTGAAATGTGCTCCTAAACATGTTCTGGGGGACGCTTTTGCCAAAAGCACTTAGTCAAATTTTTACTTTTCACGATCGCATAGACCTGGGGCCTCATTTATCATTGTGGATACACCTTTTTTTACACCCTTTTTCCCCCGTTTTGTGCGTACGCACTTTTCTCCGCCAAATTTGGGATCTATCAAACCAAAACCTGACGGGGAAAAGTGCGGACATTTACACCCATTTTGACCCTGGCGTACCGTGATTTACGCCTTTTTTGAGGAACAGGAGGAATTGGCGACACCGTTGCTGAGTCAGAGAACTGCAGTGTGAGAGGGAGAGAGGAGCGGAGTACATTTAGAAGAGACAGTAGGATTTCTTTGAAGGAATTGTGGTAGTGGTGGCCCGTTGATGCTGGCAATCCAACCCGCTCTATAATAACACTAGGCTTTATGTTAATTGATAAACAGAGTGGATTGAGGATTTTGCTTTTTTGCTTTTACACACTCTAGTGTGACGTCCGACAAGGATCAAACTCGCCAAGTTTAAAAACACACCGGCAGCAGCGCACACTGATCTGCAGCTACTGAGACTGTTATTATTCTGTCACCTGAGTTAACGAGGTGCACGTGAGTTTGGAGCTGACGAGAGAATAAAGACTGAGACAACGTAACCGTTCAAAGTAATGGTAACTATCGTGGAAACCCTGCTTATTGTTTTAACATCTAGGTGTAAAAAAAAAAAAAAAAAGATTTTCTGTGATAAAGGGGCAGATGATTACATAAGATTCTTCTTCTTTCTGCTCCTGTTTGTTGAGATTTGGGAGGTTTTGGTTTTTATTGTAGCTTATTAAAATGCAAGATCATTTTTCTGACTGATTTATTGCCCGTGTATCTGCTTTCGGGGAAGCGGAGAAGTTCCGCTTCTTTCCCCCGCCCTCCGCCAGTTGTCTCCGTTGTCACTTTGTTGTCACTTTGTTGCCGCTCCACAGAGCGCACATGGCTAATTAAATATGCACGTGCTGACCATATATAGTTGTATATAGGCGTTCCGGGGGTGGAGTAAGAGGTGTGTTCACGTGTGCACCATTCTTGAGTCCGGTGTGATTTATTGCGGAGAGTTGTGCGTACGCACAGTTTGATTGATCTGAAAAAGGTGTAAATATTTCGGGTGTACGCCATTTTCGTCTTTTCGCCGTATGCAAAACTTTAGTAGCAGTTTTACACCCTCTTTGATAAATGAGGCCCCAGGGGTGTCAAAGTCATTATAGTTCAGGGGCCGCATTCGGCCTAATTTGATCTCAAGAGGGCCGGAACAGTAAAATGATCGCATTTGCATATTAACCTGTAAATAACAAGAACTCCACATTTTTCCCTTTGTACTTTGTGCAAAGTACATTATTAAGATGTGTACAGTTTATGAGCTATCCTTTTTACAAAAAAATATGAACATTCTGAAATTTAGGGCTGGGCAATATGAACCAAAAGTAATATTGTAATATTTTTTTTAACTGAATGGCAATATAGGATATACATAGGCCTATAGCCTATTTATACTATTTCCATGATGTAATTATGAGTTTCCACCAATTAGCAGCCAGTAGCGGCTTAATATTTTTGTCAGAGGCAAATCCTTAAAAAGGCTGTCAGTTCTAGGTCAAAACCACATGTGGCAAATGACAGACAATTGTAGGTATTGGGCTGATATTAAATTGTAGCTATAGGAAAAATACATCTCCCTCTCTCTCTCTCACACACACACACACACGCACGCACGCACGCACGCACACACACACACACCTGTAGCTGCGCTGTCCCTCTCCTCTCTCTCTGTTCCCCTCCTCTGTTGCTTTGAGCTCCCAGCTGTGCGTGGATACGTAACTACAGGTTATATCTGGCTTATCACCGGGCCAGTTCTGCCCCCAGGCCGGTTCTGCCCCACCAACCCGACCGGACACGCCGGTTCGGATCGAGAATTTGCGCTAATGAGTCCGGCCACGTCGCGCCGGGGCTTCATCAGCAGGTCGGACCGTGTTGGGTTTTAACTTTCAGGCCGAGTGAGAACTTGAGCCGAGCTGGACCAAGAGCAGGACTCTAGCGGTGAATGTCGGTGCTGTCCTTACACTACGCAACGAGCCGCTGTTGTTGTGTTGTAGTAGTCAATACGTGAGAGTCGGCGGCTCTGTGTCTCTGTTGTCCGCTGCAACTTGAGGGAGGGAGGGGCGGGGGGGAGAGGAGAAGTGGCGCTCACTCAATCTGTGAGGGAGGGGCGGGGGAGTGAGCTCAGCAGACTGCTGAGAGAGGGCCGAAAGAAACGGAACTCCAACATTTGTCCCGCGGGCCGGATTGGACCGCCTGGCGGGCCGGTCCCGGCCCGCGGGCCTTGACTTTGACACCTATGGCATAGACTCTGACTGGGATAGGCATTTGGTTTGTAGCTGCGCAGCGGGAGTCCTGCAAGACCTAGACGCATGATCCATCTGCCCTATTTGGTAAACGCTGAACACGCTGATGTGTGTCTCATCTCTCTACGACCTTGCCTTCCCGAGATAGTCCTCAAAGGGCCAGCTCAGCATGTTGTTGAAAATGTCAAAGTGCCAACTCCACTTGTACATATGGGACAAAAAATAAGGTGCTTCAATATGGGTACCAATCGACTCCAAATGGCCTGAAATGTGCTCCTAAACATGTTCTGGGGGAAGCTTTTGCCAAAAGCACTTAGTCAAATTTTCACTTTTCACGATCACATAGACTCTGACTGGGATAGGCATTTGGTTTGTAGCTGCGCAGCGGGAGTCCTGCAGACCTAGACGCATGATCCATCTGCCCTATTTGGTCCACGCTGAACACGCTGATGTGTGTCTCATCTCTTTACGACCTTGCCTTCCCGAGATAGTCCTCAAAGGGCCAGCTCAGCATGTTGTTGAAAATGTCAAAGTGCCAACTCCACTTGTACATATGGGACAAAAAATAAGGTGCTTCAATATGGGTACCAATCGACTCCAAATGGCCTGAAATGTGCTCCTAAACATGTTCTGGGGGACGCTTTTGCCAAAAGCACTTGGTCAAATTTTCACTTTTCACCGATCGCATAGACTCTGACTGGGATAGGCATTTGGTTTGTAGCTGCACAGCGGGAGTCCTGCAGACCTAGACGCATGATCCATCTGCCCTATTTGTCCACGCTGAACACGCTGATGTGTGTCTCATCTCTCTACGACCTTGCCTTCCCGAGATAGTCCTCAAAGGGCCAGCTCAGCATGTTGCTGAAAATGTCAAAGTGCCAACTCCACATGTACATACGGGTCAAAAAATAAGGTGCTTCAATATGGGTACCAATCGACTCCAAATGGCCTGAAATGTGCTCCTAAACATGTTCTGGGGGACGCTTTTGCCAAAAGCACTTAGTCAAATTTTCACTTTTCACCGATCGCATAGACTCTGACTGGGATAGGCATTTGGTCTGTAGCTGCGCAGCGGGAGTCCTGCAGACCTAGAGTCCAGCAGACCTAGACGCGTGGCCCTATTTGGACCACGCTGAACACGCTGATGTGTCTCATCTCTCTACGACCTTGCCTTCCCGAGATGCTCCTCAAAGGGCCAGCTCAGCATGTCGCTGAAAATGTCAGTGCCAACTCCAGTTGTACATATGGGACAAATAATAAGGTGCTTCAATATGGGTACCAATCGACTCCAAATGGCCTGAAATGTGCTCCTGAACATGTTCTGGGGGACGCTTTTGCCAAAAGCACTTAGTCAAATTTTCACTTTTCACCGATCGCAGACTCTGACTGGGATAGGCATTTGGTTTGTAGCTGCGCAGCGGGAGTCGTGCAGACCTAGATGCGTGATCCATCTGCCCTATTTGGACCACGCTGAACACGCTGATGTGTGTCTCATCTCTCTACGACCTTGCCTTCCCAAGGTACTCCTCAAGGGGCTAGCTCAGCATGTTGCTGAAAATGTCAAAGTGCCAACTCCACTTGTACATATGGGACAAAAAATAAGGTGCTTCAATATGGGTACCAATAGACTCCAAATGACCTGAAATGTGCTCCTAAACATGTTCTGGGGGACGCTTTTGCCAAAAGCACTTAGTCAAATTTTCACTTTTCACCGATCGCATAGACTCTGACTGGGATAGGCATTTGGTTTGTAGCTGCGCAGCGGGAGTCGTGCAGACCTAGATGCGTGATCCATCTGCCCTATTTGGACCACGCTGAACACGCTGATGTGTGTCTCATCTCTCTACGACCTTGCCTTCCCAAGGTACTCCTCAAGGGGCTAGCTCAGCATGTTGCTGAAAATGTCAAAGTGCCAACTCCACTTGTACATATGGGACAAAAAATAAGGTGCTTCAATATGGGTACCAATAGACTCCAAATGACCTGAAATGTGCTCCTAAACATGTTCTGGGGGACGCTTTTGCCAAAAGCACTTAGTCAAATTTTCACTTTTCACCGATCGCATAGACTCTGACTGGGATAGGCATTTGGTCTGTAGTTGCGCAGCGGGAGTCCTGCAGACCTAGAGTCCTGCAGACCTAAACGCGTGGCCCTATTTGGACCACGCTGAACACGCTGATGTGTCTCATCTCTCTACGACCTTGCCTTCCCGAGATGCTCCTCAAAGGGCCAGCTCAGCATGTTGCTGAAAATGTCAGCGCCAACTCCACTTGTACATATGGGACAAAAAATAAGGTGCATCAATATGGGTACCAATCGACTCCAAATGGCCTGAAATGTGCTCCTGAACATGTTCTGGGGGACGCTTTTGCCAAAAGCACTTAGTCAAATTTTCACTTTTCACCGATCGCATAGACTCTGACTGGGATAGGCATTTGGTTTGTAGCTGCGCAGCGGGAGACCTGCAGACCTAGAAGCGTGATCCATCTGCCCTATTTGGACCATGCTGAACACGCTAATGTGTGTCTCATCTCTCTACGACCTTGCCTTCCCGAGATACTCCTCAAAGGGCCAGCTCAGCATGTTGCTGAAAATGTCCACATGTACATATGGGACAAAAAATAAGGTGCTTCAATATGGGTACCAATCGACTACAAATGGCCTGAAATGTGCTCCTAAACATGTTCTGGGGGACGCTTTTGCCAAAAGCACTTAGTCAAATTTTCACTTTTCACCGATCGCATAGACTCTGACTGGGATAGGCATTTGGTTTGTAGCTGCGCAGCGGGAGTACTGCAGACCTAGACGCATGATCCATCTGTCCTATTTGGACCACGCTGAACACGCTGATGTGTGTCTCATCTCTCTACGACCTTGCCTTCCCGAGATAGTCCTCAAAGGGCCAGCTCAGCATGTTGTTGAAAATGTCAAAGTGCCAACTCCACTTGTACATATGGGACAAAAAATAAGGTGCTTCAATATGGGTACCAATCGACTCCAAATGGCCTGAAATGTGCTCCTAAACATGTTCTGGGGGAAGCTTTTGCCAAAAGCAATTAGTCAAATTTGCACTTTTCACCGATCACATATACTCTGACTGGGATAGGCATTTGGTCTGTAGCTGCACAGCGGGAGTCCTGCAGACATAGAAGCGTGATCCATCTGCCCTATTTGGACCACGCTGAACACGCTGATGTGTGTCTCATCTCTCTACGACCTTGCCTTCCCGAGATAGTCCTCAAAGGGCCAGCTCAGCATGTTGCTGAAAATGTCAATGTGCCAACTCCACTTGTACATACGGGACAAAAAATAAGGTGCTTCAATATGGGTACCAATCGACTCCAAATGGCCTGAAATGTGCTCCTAGACATGTTCTGCGGGGACGCTTTTGCCATAAGCACTTAGTCAAACTTTCACTTTTCACCGATCACATATAGTCTGACTGGGATAGGCATTTGGTCTGTAGCTGCACAGCGGGAGTCCTGCAGACCTAGAGTCCTGCAGACCTAGACGCATGGCCCTATTTGGACCACGCTGAACACGCTGATGTGTGTCTCATCTCTCTACGACCTTGCCTTCCCGAGATACTCCTCAAAAGGCCAGCTCAGCATGTTGCTGAAAATGTCAGTGCCAACTCCACTTGTACTTATGGGACAAAAAATAAGGTGCTTCAATATGGGTACCAATAGACTCCAAATGGCCTGAAATGTGCTCCTAAACATGTTCTGGGGGACGCTTTTGCCAAAAGCACTTAGTCAAATTTTCACTTTTCACGGATCACATATACTCTGACTGGGATAGGCATTTGGTCTGTAGCTGCACAGCGGGAGTGCTGCAGAGAAGCGTGATCCATCTGCCCTATTTGGACCATGCTGAACACGCTGATGTGTGTCTCATCTCTCTACGACCTTGCCTTCCCGAGATACTCCTCAAAGGGCCAGCTCAGCATGTTGCTGAAAATGTCAAAGTGCCAACTCCACTTGTACATATGGGACAAAAAATAAGGTGCTTCAGTATGGGTACCAATCGACTCCAAATGGCCTGAAATGTGCTCCTAAACATGTTCTGGGGGATGCTTTTGCCAAAAGCACTTAGTCAAATTTTCACTTTTCACCGATCACATATACTCTGACTGGGATAGGCATTTGGTCTGTAGCTGCGCAGCGGGAATCCTGCAGACCTAGAGTCCTGCAGACCTAGACGCGTGGCCCTATTTGGACCACGCTGAACACGCTGATGTGTGTCTCATCTCTCTACGACCTTGTCTTCCCAAGGTACTCCTCAAGGGGCTAGCTCAGCATGTTGCTGAAAATGTCAAAGTGCCAACTCCACTTGTACATATGGGACAAAAAATAAGGTGCTTCAATATGGGTACCAATCGACTCCAAATGTCCTGAAATGTGCTCCTAAACATGTTCTGGGGGACGCTTTTGCCAAAAGCAATTAGTCAAATTTTCACTTTTCACCGGTCGCATAGACTCTGACTGGGATAGGCATTTGGTTTGTAGCTGCGCAGCGGGAGTCGTGCAGACCTAGACACTTGATCCATCTGCCCTATTTGGACCACGCTGAACACGCTGATGTGTGTCTCATCTCTCTACGACCTTGCCTTCCCAAGATACTCCTCAAGGGGCCAGCTCAGCATGTTGCTGAAAATGTCAAAAGTGCCAACTCCACTTGTACATATGGGACAAAAAATAAGGTGCTTCAACATGGGTACCAATCGACTCCAAATGGCCTGAAATGTGCTCCTAAACATGTTCTGGGGGACGCTTTTGCCAAAAGCACTTAGTCAAATTTTCACTTTTCACCGATCACATATACTCTGACTGGGATAGGCATTTGGTCTGTAGCTGCACAGCGGGAGTCCTGCAGACCTAGAGGCATGATCCATCTGCCCTATTTGGACCACGCTGAACACGCCGATGTGTGTCTCATCTCTCTACGACCTTGCCTTCCCAAGATACTCCTCAAAGGGCCTGCTCAGCATGTTGCTGAAAATGTCAAAGTGCCAACTCCACTTGTACATATGGGACAAAAAATAAGGTGCTTCAGTATGGGTACCAATCGACTCCAAATGGCCTGAAATGTGCTCCTAAACATGTTTTGGGGGATGCTTTTGCCAAAAGCACTTAGTCAAATTTTCACTTTTCACCGATCACATATACTCTGACTGGGATAGGCATTTGGTCTGTAGCTGCGCAGCGGGAGTCCTGCAGACCTAGAGTCCTGCAGACCCAGACGCGTGGCCCTATTTGGACCACGCTGAACACGCTGATGTGTGTCTCATCTCTCTACGACCTTGTCTTCCCAAGGTACTCCTCAAGGGGCTAGCTCAGCATGTTGCTGAAAATGTCAAAGTGCCAACTCCACTTGTACATATGGGACAAAAAATAAGGTGCTTCAATATGGGTACCAATCGACTCCAAATGGCCTGAAATGTGCTCCTAAACATGTTCTGGGGGACGCTTTTGCCAAAAGCAATTAGTCAAATTTTCACTTTTCACCGATCACATATACTCTGACTGGGATAGGCATTTGGTCTGTAGCTGCACAGCGGTAGTCCTGCAGACCTAGACACTTGATCCATCTGCCCTATTTGGACCACGCTGAACACGCTGATGTGTGTCTCATCTCTCTACGACCTTGCCTTCCCAAGATACACCTCAAGGGGCCAGCTCAGCATGTTGCTGAAAATGTCAAAGTGCCAACTCCACTTGTACATATGGGACCAAAAATAAGGTGCTTCAATATGGGTACCAATCGACTCCAACTGTACTGTACAGAGTGTGGACTCTTATTGGAAATCAGTTGAAAATTCACCAAACAGCTTATTTTACTTCTAATTGTGCTGTCTCCAAGCAGAGTCTGGACTTTTGCTGGAAATCAGTTGAAAATTCACCAAACAGCTTATTTTACTTCAAAATGTGATGTCACCAAGCTCCCATGGGCGTACCACGCTGTGTTTGCAAAACTGAACGTTTCTCTGCCAGATCTGCCCAAATCGACCAACGCTGACACAGGCTGTACAGAGTCTGGACTTTTGCTGGAAATCAGTTGAAAATTCACCAAACAGCTTATTTTACTTCAACTTGTGATGTCTCCAAGCTCCCCACGCTGAGTTTGCCAAATTAGGCCTCCCATGGCCAGATCTGTCCAAAACGACCAACCCTGACACAGGCCGTACAAAGTGTGGACTTTTGCTGGAAATCAGTTGAAAATTCACCAAACAGCTTATTTTACTTCAAATTGTGATGTCTCCAAGCAGAGTCTGGACTTTTGCTGGAAATCAGTTGAAAATTCACCAAACAGCTTATTTTACTTCAAATTGTGATGTCTCCAAGCAGAGTCTGGACTTTTGCTGGAAATCAGTTGAAAATTCACCAAACAGCTTATTTTACTTCAAATTGTGATGTCTCCAAGCAGAGTCTGGACTTTTGCTGGAAATCAGTTGAAAATTCACCAAACAGCTTATTTTACTTCAAATTGTGATGTCTCCAAGCAGAGTGTGGACTTTTGCTGGAAATCAGTTGAAAATTCACCAAACAGCTTATTTTACTTCAAATTGTGATGTCTCCAAGCAGAGTCTGGACTTTTGCTGGGATTCAGTTCAAAATTCACCAAACAGGTTATTTTACTTCAAATTGTGATGTCTCCAAGCTCCCCACGCTGCGTTTGCCAAATTAGGCCTCCCATGGCCAGATCTGTCCAAAACGACCAACGCTGACACAGGCTGTACAGAGTGTGGACTTTTGCTGGAAATCAGTTGAAAATTCACCAAACAGCTTATTTTACTTCAAATTGTGATGTCTCCAAGCAGAGTGTGGACTTTTGCTGGAAATCAGTTGAAAATTCACCAAACAGCTTATTTTACTTCAAATGGTGATGTCTCCAAGCAGAGTGTGGACTTTTGCTGGAAATCAGTTGAAAATTCACCAAACAGCTTATTTTACTTCAAATTGTGACGTCTCCAAGCAGAATCTGGACTTTTGCTGGAAATCAGTTGAAAATTCACCAAACAGCTTATTTTACTTCAAATTGTGATGTCTCCAAGCAGAGTGTGGACTTTTGCTGGAAATCTGTTGAAAATTCACCAAACAGCTTATTTTACTTCAAATTGTGATGTCTCCAAGCTCCCCACGCTGCGTTTGCCAAATTAGGCCTCCCACGGCCAGATCTGTCCAAAACGACCAACGCTGACACAGGCTGTACAGAGTGTGGACTTTTGCTGGAAATCAGTTGAAAATTCACCAAACAGCTTATTTTGCTTCAAATTGTGATGTCTCCAAGCAGAGTGTGGACTTTTGCTGGAAATCTGTTGAAAATTCACCAATCAGCTTTTTTTGCTTCAAATTGTGATGTCTCCAAGCAGAGTGTGGACTTTTGCTGGAAATCAGTTGAAAATTCACCAAACAGCTTTTTTACTTCAAATTGTCACGTCTCCAAGCAGAGTGTGGACTTTTGCTGGAAATCAGTTCAAAATTCACCAAACAGCTTATTTTACTTCAAATTGTGATGTTTCCAAGCAGAGTGTGGACTTTTGCTGGAAATCAGTTGAAAATTCGCCAAACAGCTTTTTTACTTCAAATTGTCACGTCTCCGAGCAGAGTGTGGACTTTTGCTGGAAATCAGTTCAAAATTCACCAAACAGCTTTTTTACTTCAAATTGTGATGTCTCCGAGCAGAGTGTGGACTTTTGCTGGAAATCAGTTGAAAATTCACCAATCAGCTTTTTTTGCTTCAAATTGTGATGTCTCCAAGCAGAGTGTGGACTTTTGCTGGAAATCAGTTGAAAATTCACCAAACAGCTTTTTTTACTTCAAATTGTCACGTCTCCAAGCAGAGTGTGGACTTTTGCTGGAAATCAGTTGAAAATTCACCAAACAGCTTATTTACTTCAAATTGTGATGTCTCCAAGCAGAGTCTGGACCTTTGCTGGAAATCAGTTGAAAATTCACCAAACAGCTTATTTTACTTCAAATTGTGATGTCTCCAAGCAGAGTGTGGACTTTTGCTGGAAATCAGTTGAAAATTCACCAAACAGCTTATTTTACTTCAAATTGTGATGTTTCCAAGCTCCCCACGCTGCGTTTGCCAAATTAGGCCTCCCATGGCCAGATCTGTCCAAAACGACCAACGCTGACACAGGCTGTACAGAGTCTGGACTTTTCCTGGAAATCAGTTGAAAATTCACCAAACAGCTCATTTTACTTCAAATTGTGATGTCTCCAAGCAGAGTCTGGACTTTTGCTGGAAATCAGTTGAAAATTCACCAAACACCTCATTTTACTTCAAATTGTGATGTCTCCAAGCAGAGTCTGGACTTTTGCTGGAAATCAGTTGAAAATTCACCAAACAGCTTATTTTACTTCAAATTGTGACGTCTCCAAGCAGAGTGTGGACTTTTGCTGGAAATCAGTTGAAAATTCACCAAACAGCTTATTTTACTTCAAATTGTGACGTCTCCAAGCAGAGTCTGGACTTTTGCTGGAAATCAGTTCAAAATTCACCAAACAGCTTTTTTACTTCAAATTGTGATGTCTCCGAGCAGAGTGTGGACTTTTGCTGGAAATCAGTTGAAAATTCACCAAACAGCTTATTTACTTCAAATTGTGATGTCTCCAAGCAGAGTCTGGACTTTTGCTGGAAATCAGTTGAAAATTCACCAAACAGCTTATTTTACTTCAAATTGTGATGTCTCCAAGCAGAGTGTGGACTTTTGCTGGAAATCAGTTGAAAATTCACCAAACAGCTTATTTTACTTCAAATTGTGACGTCTCCAAGCAGAGTGTGGACTTTTGCTGGAAATCAGTTCAAAATTCACCAAACAGCTTATTTTACTTCAAATTGTGATGTTTCCAAGCAGAGTGCGGACTTTTGCTGGAAATCAGTTGAAAATTCGCCAAACAGCTTTTTTACTTCAAATTGTCACGTCTCCGAGCAGAGTGTGGACTTTTGCTGGAAATCAGTTCAAAATTCACCAAACAGCTTTTTTACTTCAAATTGTGATGTCTCCGAGCAGAGTGTGGACTTTTGCTGGAAATCTGTTGAAAATTCACCAAACAGCTTATTTTACTTCAAATTGTGATGTCTCCAAGCAGAGTGTGGACTTTTGCTGGAAATCAGTTGAAAATTCACCAAACAGCTCATTTTACTTCAAATTGTGATGTCTCCAAGCTCCCCACGCTGCGTTTGCCAAATTAGGCCTCCCATGGCCAGATCTGTCCAAAACGACCAACGCTGACACAGGCTGTACAGAGTGTGGACTTTTGCTGGAAATCAGTTGAAAATTCACCAAACAGCTTATTTACTTCAAATTGTGATGTCTCCAAGCAGAGTCTGGACTTTTGCTGGAAATCAGTTGAAAATTCACCAAACAGCTTATTTTACTTCAAATTGTGATGTCTCCAAGCAGAGTGTGGACTTTTGCTGGAAATCAGTTGAAAATTCACCAAACAGCTTATTTTACTTCAAATTGTGATGTTTCCAAGCTCCCCACGCTGCGTTTGCCAAATTAGGCCTCCCATGGCCAGATCTGTCCAAAACGACCAACGCTGACACAGGCTGTACAGAGTGTGGACTTTTGCTGGAAATCAGTTGAAAATTCACCAAACAGCTTATTTACTTCAAATTGTGATGTCTCCAAGCAGAGTCTGGACTTTTGCTGGAAATCAGTTGAAAATTCACCAAACAGCTTATTTTACTTCAAATTGTGATGTCTCGAAGCTCCCCACGCTGCGTTTGCCAAATTAGGCCTCCCATGGCCAGATCTGTCCAAAACGACCAACGCTGACACAGGCTGTACAGAGTCTGGACTTTTCCTGGAAATCAGTTGAAAATTCACCAAACAGCTCATTTTACTTCAAATTGTGATGTCTCCAAGCAGAGTCTGGACTTTTGCTGGAAATCAGTTGAAAATTCACCAAACAGCTCATTTTACTTCAAATTGTGATGTCTCCAAGCAGAGTCTGGACTTTTGCTGGAAATCAGTTGAAAATTCACCAAACAGCTCATTTTACTTCAAATTGTGACGTCTCCAAGCAGAGTGTGGACTTTTGCTGGAAATCAGTTGAAAATTCACCAAACAGCTTATTTTACTTCAAATTGTGACGTCTCCAAGCAGAGTGTGGACTTTTGCTGGAAATCAGTTCAAAATTCACCAAACAGCTTTTTTACTTCAAATTGTGATGTCTCCGAGCAGAGTGTGGACTTTTGCTGGAAATCAGTTGAAAATTCACCAAACGGCTTATTTTACTTCAAATTGTGATGTCTCCAAGCTCCCCACGCTGCGTTTGCCAAATTAGGCCTCCCATGGCCAGATCTGTCCAAAACGACCAACGCTGACACAGGCTGTACAGAGTGTGGACTTTTGCTGGAAATCAGTTGAAAATTCACCAAACAGCTTATTTACTTCAAATTGTGATGTCTCCAAGCAGAGTCTGGACTTTTGCTGGAAATCAGTTGAAAATTCACCAAACAGCTTATTTTACTTCAAATTGTGATGTCTCCAAGCTCCCCACGCTGCGTTTGCCAAATTAGGCCTCCCATGGCCAGATCTGTCCAAAACGACCAACGCTGACACAGGCTGTACAGAGTGTGGACTTTTGCTGGAAATCAGTTGAAAATTCACCAAACAGCTTATTTACTTCAAATTGTGATGTCTCCAAGCAGAGTCTGGACTTTTGCTGGAAATCAGTTGAAAATTCACCAAACAGCTTATTTTACTTCAAATTGTGATGTCTCGAAGCTCCCCACGCTGCGTTTGCCAAATTAGGCCTCCCATGGCCAGATCTGTCCAAAACGACCAACGCTGACACAGGCTGTACAGAGTCTGGACTTTTCCTGGAAATCAGTTGAAAATTCACCAAACAGCTCATTTTACTTCAAATTGTGACGTCTCCAAGCAGAGTGTGGACTTTTGCTGGAAATCAGTTGAAAATTCACCAAACAGCTTATTTTACTTCAAATTGTGATGTCTCCAAGCTCCCCACGCTGCGTTTGCCAAATTAGGCCTCCCATGGCCAGATCTGTCCAAAACGACCAACGCTGACACAGGCTGTACAGAGTGTGGACTTTTGCTGGAAATAAGTTGAAAATTCACCAAACAGCTCATTTTACTTCAAATTGTGATGTCTCCAAGCAGAGTCTGGACTTTTGCTGGAAATCAGTTGAAAATTCACCAAACAGCTCATTTTACTTCAAATTGTGATGTCTCCAAGCAGAGTGTGGACTTTTGCTGGAAATCAGTTGAAAATTCACCAAACAGCTTATTTTACTTCAAATTGTCATGTCTCCAAGCTCCCCACGCTGCGTTTGCCAAATTAGGCCTCCCATGGCCAGATCTGTCCAAAACGACCAACGCTGACACAGGCTGTACAGAGTGTGGACTTTTGCTGGAAATCAGTTGAAAATTCACCAAACAGCTTATTTACTTCAAATTGTGATGTCTCCAAGCAGAGTCTGGACTTTTGCTGGAAATCAGTTGAAAATTCACCAAACAGCTTATTTTACTTCAAATTGTGATGTCTCCAAGCAGAGTGTGGACTTTTGCTGGAAATCAGTTGAAAATTCACCAAACAGCTTATTTTACTTCAAATTGTGATGTTTCCAAGCTCCCCACGCTGCGTTTGCCAAATTAGGCCTCCCATGGCCAGATCTGTCCAAAACGACCAACGCTGACACAGGCTGTACAGAGTGTGGACTTTTGCTGGAAATCAGTTGAAAATTCACCAAACAGCTTATTTACTTCAAATTGTGATGTCTCCAAGCAGAGTCTGGACTTTTGCTGGAAATCAGTTGAAAATTCACCAAACAGCTTATTTTACTTCAAATTGTGATGTCTCCAAGCTCCCCACGCTGCGTTTGCCAAATTAGGCCTCCCATGGCCAGATCTGTCCAAAACGACCAACGCTGACACAGGCTGTACAGAGTCTGGACTTTTCCTGGAAATCAGTTGAAAATTCACCAAACAGCTCATTTTACTTCAAATTGTGATGTCTCCAAGCAGAGTCTGGACTTTTGCTGGAAATCAGTTGAAAATTCACCAAACAGCTCATTTTACTTCAAATTGTGATGTCTCCAAGCAGAGTCTGGACTTTTGCTGGAAATCAGTTGAAAATTCACCAAACAGCTTATTTTACTTCAAATTGTGACGTCTCCAAGCAGAGTGTGGACTTTTGCTGGAAATCAGTTGAAAATTCACCAAACAGCTTATTTTACTTCAAATTGTGACGTCTCCAAGCAGAGTGTGGACTTTTGCTGGAAATCAGTTCAAAATTCACCAAACAGCTTATTTTACTTCAAATTGTGATGTTTCCAAGCAGAGTGCGGACTTTTGCTGGAAATCAGTTGAAAATTCGCCAAACAGCTTTTTTACTTCAAATTGTCACGTCTCCGAGCAGAGTGTGGACTTTTGCTGGAAATCAGTTCAAAATTCACCAAACAGCTTTTTTACTTCAAATTGTGATGTCTCCGAGCAGAGTGTGGACTTTTGCTGGAAATCTGTTGAAAATTCACCAAACAGCTTATTTTACTTCAAATTGTGATGTCTCCAAGCAGAGTGTGGACTTTTGCTGGAAATCAGTTGAAAATTCACCAAACAGCTCATTTTACTTCAAATTGTGATGTCTCCAAGCTCCCCACGCTGCGTTTGCCAAATTAGGCCTCCCATGGCCAGATCTGTCCAAAACGACCAACGCTGACACAGGCTGTACAGAGTGTGGACTTTTGCTGGAAATCAGTTGAAAATTCACCAAACAGCTTATTTACTTCAAATTGTGATGTCTCCAAGCAGAGTCTGGACTTTTGCTGGAAATCAGTTGAAAATTCACGAAACAGCTTATTTTACTTCAAATTGTGATGTCTCCAAGCTCCCCACGCTGCGTTTGCCAAATTAGGCCTCCCATGGCCAGATCTGTCCAAAACGACCAACGCTGACACAGGCTGTACAGAGTGTGGACTTTTGCTGGAAATAAGTTGAAAATTCACCAAACAGCTCATTTTACTTCAAATTGTGATGTCTCCAAGCAGAGTCTGGACTTTTGCTGGAAATCAGTTGAAAATTCACCAAACAGCTCATTTTACTTCAAATTGTGATGTCTCCAAGCAGAGTCTGGACTTTTGCTGGAAATCAGTTAAAAATTCACCAAACAGCTTATTTTACTTCAAATTGTGACGTCTCCAAGCAGAGTGTGGACTTTTGCTGGAAATCAGTTCAAAATTCACCAAACAGCTTATTTTACTTCAAATTGTGATGTTTCCAAGCAGAGTGCGGACTTTTGCTGGAAATCAGTTGAAAATTCGCCAAACAGCTTTTTTACTTCAAATTGTCACGTCTCCGAGCAGAGTGTGGACTTTTGCTGGAAATCAGTTCAAAATTCACCAAACAGCTTTTTTACTTCAAATTGTGATGTCTCCGAGCAGAGTGTGGACTTTTGCTGGAAATCTGTTGAAAATTCACCAAACAGCTTATTTTACTTCAAATTGTGATGTCTCCAAGCAGAGTGTGGACTTTTGCTGGAAATCAGTTGAAAATTCACCAAACAGCTCATTTTACTTCAAATTGTGATGTCTCCAAGCTCCCCACGCTGCGTTTGCCAAATTAGGCCTCCCATGGCCAGATCTGTCCAAAACGACCAACGCTGACACAGGCTGTACAGAGTGTGGACTTTTGCTGGAAATCAGTTGAAAATTCACCAAACAGCTTATTTACTTCAAATTGTGATGTCTCCAAGCAGAGTCTGGACTTTTGCTGGAAATCAGTTGAAAATTCACCAAACAGCTTATTTTACTTCAAATTGTGATGTCTCCAAGCAGAGTGTGGACTTTTGCTGGAAATCAGTTGAAAATTCACCAAACAGCTTATTTTACTTCAAATTGTGATGTTTCCAAGCTCCCCACGCTGCGTTTGCCAAATTAGGCCTCCCATGGCCAGATCTGTCCAAAACGACCAACGCTGACACAGGCTGTACAGAGTGTGGACTTTTGCTGGAAATCAGTTGAAAATTCACCAAACAGCTTATTTACTTCAAATTGTGATGTCTCCAAGCAGAGTCTGGACTTTTGCTGGAAATCAGTTGAAAATTCACCAAACAGCTTATTTTACTTCAAATTGTGATGTCTCGAAGCTCCCCACGCTGCGTTTTACCAAATTGGGCCTCCCATGGCCAGATCTGTCCAAAACGACCAACGCTGACACAGGCTGTACAGAGTCTGGACTTTTCCTGGAAATCAGTTGAAAATTCACCAAACAGCTCATTTTACTTCAAATTGTGATGTCTCCAAGCAGAGTCTGGACTTTTGCTGGAAATCAGTTGAAAATTCACCAAACAGCTCATTTTACTTCAAATTGTGATGTCTCCAAGCAGAGTCTGGACTTTTGCTGGAAATCAGTTGAAAATTCACCAAACAGCTCATTTTACTTCAAATTGTGACGTCTCCAAGCAGAGTGTGGACTTTTGCTGGAAATCAGTTGAAAATTCACCAAACAGCTTATTTTACTTCAAATTGTGACGTCTCCAAGCAGAGTGTGGACTTTTGCTGGAAATCAGTTGAAAATTCACCAAACAGCTTTTTTACTTCAAATTGTGATGTCTCCGAGCAGAGTGTGGACTTTTGCTGGAAATCAGTTGAAAATTCACCAAACAGCTTATTTTACTTCAAATTGTGATGTCTCCAAGCAGAGTCTGGACTTTTGCTGGAAATCAGTTGAAAATTCACCAAACAGCTTATTTTACTTCAAATTGTGATGTCTCGAAGCTCCCCACGCTGCGTTTGCCAAATTAGGCCTCCCATGGCCAGATCTGTCCAAAACGACCAACGCTGACACAGGCTGTACAGAGTGTGGACTTTTCCTGGAAATCAGTTGAAAATTCACCAAACAGCTCATTTTACTTCAAATTGTGACGTCTCCAAGCAGAGTGTGGACTTTTGCTGGAAATCAGTTGAAAATTCACCAAACAGCTTATTTTACTTCAAATTGTGATGTCTCCAAGCTCCCCACGCTGCGTTTGCCAAATTAGGCCTCCCATGGCCAGATCTGTCCAAAACGACCAACGCTGACACAGGCTGTACAGAGTGTGGACTTTTGCTGGAAATAAGTTGAAAATTCACCAAACAGCTCATTTTACTTCAAATTGTGATGTCTCCAAGCAGAGTCTGGACTTTTGCTGGAAATCAGTTGAAAATTCACCAAACAGCTCATTTTACTTCAAATTGTGATGTCTCCAAGCAGAGTGTGGACTTTTGCTGGAAATCAGTTGAAAATTCACCAAACAGCTTATTTTACTTCAAATTGTCATGTCTCCAAGTTCCCCACGCTGCGTTTTGCCAAATTAGGCCTCCCATGGCCAGATCTGTCCAAAACGACCAACGCTGACACAGGCTGTACAGAGTGTGGACTTTTGCTGGAAATCAGTTGAAAATTCACCAAACAGCTTATTTACTTCAAATTGTGATGTCTCCAAGCAGAGTCTGGACTTTTGCTGGAAATCAGTTGAAAATTCACCAAACAGCTTATTTTACTTCAAATTGTGATGTCTCCAAGCAGAGTGTGGACTTTTGCTGGAAATCAGTTGAAAATTCACCAAACAGCTTATTTTACTTCAAATTGTGATGTTTCCAAGCTCCCCACGCTGCGTTTGCCAAATTAGGCCTCCCATGGCCAGATCTGTCCAAAACGACCAACGCTGACACAGGCTGTACAGAGTGTGGACTTTTGCTGGAAATCAGTTGAAAATTCACCAAACAGCTTATTTACTTCAAATTGTGATGTCTCCAAGCAGAGTCTGGACTTTTGCTGGAAATCAGTTGAAAATTCACCAAACAGCTTATTTTACTTCAAATTGTGATGTCTCCAAGCTCCCCACGCTGCATTTGCCAAATTAGGCCTCCAATGGCCAGATCTGTCCAAAACGACCAACGCTGACACAGGCTGTACAGAGTCTGGACTTTTCCTGGAAATCAGTTGAAAATTCACCAAACAGCTCATTTTACTTCAAATTGTGATGTCTCCAAGCAGAGTCTGGACTTTTGCTGGAAATCAGTTGAAAATTCACCAAACAGCTTATTTTACTTCAAATTGTGATGTCTCCAAGCTCCCCACGCTGCGTTTGCCAAATCGACCAACGCTGACACAGGCTGTACAGAGTGTGGACTTTTCTGGAAATCAGTTGAAAATTCACCAAACAGCTTATTTTACTTCAAATTGTGATGTCTCCAAGCAGAGTGTGGACTTTTGCTGGAAATCAGTTGAAAATTCACCAAACAGCTTATTTTACTTCAAATTGTGATGTTTCCAAGCAGAGTCTGGACTTTTGCTGGAAATCAGTTGAAAATTCACCAAACAACTTATTTTACTTCAAATTTTGATGTCTCCAAGCAGAGTGTCGACTTTTGCTGGAAATCAGTTCAAAATTCACCAAACAGCTTATTTTACTTCAAATTGTGATGTCTCCAAGCAGAGTGTGGACTTTTGCTGGAAATCAGTTCAAAATTCACCAAACAGCTTATTTTACTTCAAATTGTGACGTCTCCAAGCAGAGTGTGGACTTTTGCTGGAAATCAGTTGAAAATTCACCAAACAGCTTTTTTACTTCAAATTGTGATGTCTCCAAGCTCCCCACGCTGCGTTTGCCAAATTAGGCCTCCCATGGCCAGATCTCCAAAACGACCAACGCTGACACAGGCTGTACAGAGTGTGGACTTTTGCTGGAAATCAGTTGAAAATTCACCAAACAGCTTATTTTACTTCAAATTGTGATGTCTCCAAGCAGAGTGTGGGACTTTTGCTGGAAATCAGTTGAAAATTCACCAAACAGCTTATTTTACTTCAAATTGTGATGTCTCCAAGCAGAGTGTGGACTTTTGCTGGAAATCAGTTGAAAATTCACCAAACAGCTCATTTTACTTCAAATTGTGATGTCTCCAAGCAGAGTCTGGACTTTTGCTGGAAATCAGTTGAAAATTCACCAAACAGCTTATTTTACTTCAAATTGTGATGTCTCCAAGCAGAGTGTGGACTTTTGCTGGAAATCAGTTGAAAATTCACCAAACAGCTTATTTTACTTCAAATTGTGATGTTTCCAAGCTCCCCACGCTGCGTTTGCCAAATTAGGCCTCCCATGGCCAGATCTGTCCAAAACGACCAACGCTGACACAGGCTGTACAGAGTGTGGACTTTTGCTGGAAATCAGTTGAAAATTCACCAAACAGCTTATTTACTTCAAATTGTGATGTCTCCAAGCAGAGTCTGGACTTTTGCTGGAAATCAGTTGAAAATTCACCAAACAGCTTATTTTACTTCAAATTGTGATGTCTCCAAGCTCCCCACGCTGCGTTTGCCAAATTAGGCCTCCCATGGCCAGATCTGTCCAAAACGACCAACGCTGACACAGGCTGTACAGAGTCTGGACTTTTGCTGGAAATCAGTTGAAAATTCACCAAACAGCTTATTTTACTTCAAATTGTGATGTCTCCAAGCAGAGTCTGGACTTTTGCTGGAAATCAGTTGAAAATTCACCAAACAGCAGCTCATGTTACTTCAAATTGTGATGTCTCCAAGCAGAGTCTGGACTTTTGCTGGAAATCAGTTGAAAATTCACCAAACAGCTCATTTTACTTCAAATTGTGACGTCTCCAAGCTCCCACGCTGTGGACTTTTGCGGAAATTAGGCTTGGAAATCTGTCCAAAACGACCAACGCTGACGTCTCCAAGCAGAGTGTCGACTTTTGCTGGAAATCAGTTCAAAATTCACCAAACAGCTTATTTTACTTCAAATTGTGATGTCTCCAAGCAGAGTGTGGACTTTTGCTGGAAATCAGTTGAAAATTCACCAAACAGCTTATTTTACTTCAAATTGTGATGTCTCCAAGCAGAGTCTGGACTTTTGCTGGAAATCAGTTGAAAATTCACCAAACAGCTTATTTTACTTCAAATTGTGATGTCTCGAAGCTCCCCACGCTGCGTTTGCCAAATTAGGCCTCCCATGGCCAGATCTGTCCAAAACGACCAACGCTGACACAGGCTGTACAGAGTCTGGACTTTTCCTGGAAATCAGTTGAAAATTCACCAAACAGCTCATTTTACTTCAAATTGTGACGTCTCCAAGCAGAGTGTGGACTTTTGCTGGAAATCAGTTGAAAATTCACCAAACAGCTTATTTTACTTCAAATTGTGATGTCTCCAAGCTCCCCACGCTGCGTTTGCCAAATTAGGCCTCCCATGGCCAGATCTGTCCAAAACGACCAACGCTGACACAGGCTGTACAGAGTGTGGACTTTTGCTGGAAATAAGTTGAAAATTCACCAAACAGCTTATTTTACTTCAAATTGTGATGTCTCCAAGCAGAGTCTGGACTTTTGCTGGAAATCAGTTGAAAATTCACCAAACAGCTCATTTTACTTCAAATTGTGATGTCTCCAAGCAGAGTGTGGACTTTTGCTGGAAATCAGTTGAAAATTCACCAAACAGCTTATTTTACTTCAAATTGTCATCTGTCCAAAACGACCAACGCTGACACAGGCTGTACAGAGTGTGGACTTTTGCTGGAAATCAGTTGAAAATTCACCAAACAGCTTATTTTACTTCAAATTGTGATGTCTCCAAGCTCCCCACGCTGACACAGGCTGTACAGAGTGTGGACTTTTGCTGGAAATCAGTTGAAAATTCACCAAACAGCTTATTTTACTTCAAATTGTGATGTCTCCAAGCAGAGTCTGGACTTTTGCTGGAAATCAGTTGAAAATTCACCAAACAGCTTATTTTACTTCAAATTGTGATGTCTCCAAGCAGAGTCTGGACTTTTGCTGGAAATCAGTTGAAAATTCACCAAACAGCTTATTTTACTTCAAATTGTGATGTTTCCAAGCAGAGTCTGGACTTTTGCTGGAAATCAGTTGAAAATTCACCAAACAGCTTATTTACTTCAAATTGTGATGTCTCCAAGCAGAGTGTGGACTTTTGCTGGAAATCAGTTCAAAATTCACCAAACAGCTTATTTTACTTCAAATTGTGATGTCTCCAAGCAGAGTGTGGACTTTTGCTGGAAATCAGTTGAAAATTCACCAAACAGCTTATTTTACTTCAAATTGTGATGTCTCCAAGCTCCCCACGCTGCGTTTGCCAAATTAGGCCTCCCATGGCCAGATCTGTCCAAAACGACCAACGCTGACACAGGCTGTACAGAGTGTGGACTTTTGCTGGAAATCAGTTGAAAATCCACCAAACAGCTTATTTTACTTCAAATTGTGATGTCTCCAAGCAGACTCTGGACTTTTGATGGAAATCAGTTGAAAATTCACTTAACAGCTTATTTTACTTCAAATTGTGATGTCTCCAAGCTCCCCACGCTGCGTTTGCCAAATTAGGCCTCCCATGGCCAGATCTGTCCAAAACGACCAACGCTGACACAGGCTGTACAGAGTGTGGACTTTTGCTGGAAATAAGTTGAAAATTCACTTAACAGCTCATTTTACTTCAAATTTGTGATGTCTCCAAGCAGAGTCTGGACTTTTGCTGGAAATCAGTTGAAAATTCACCAAACAGCTCATTTTACTTCAAATTGTGATGTCTCCAAGCAGAGTCTGGACTTTTGCTGGAAATCAGTTAAAAATTCACCAAACAGCTTATTTTACTTCAAATTGTGATGTCTCCAAGCAGAGTGTGGACTTTTGCTGGAAATCAGTTGAAAATTCACCAAACAGCTTATTTTACTTCAAATTGTGATGTCTCCAAGCTCCCCACGCTGCGTTTGCCAAATTAGGCATCCCATGGCCAGATCTGTCCAAAACGACCAACGCTGACACAGGCTGTGCAGAGTGTGGACTTTTGCTGGAAATAAGTTGAAAATTCACCAAACAGCTCATTTTACTTCAAATTGTGATGTCTCCAAGCAGAGTCTGGACTTTTGCTGGAAATCAGTTGAAAATTCACCAAACAGCTCATTTTACTTCAAATTGTGATGTCTCCAAGCAGAGTCTGGACTTTTGCTGGAAATCAGTTAAAAATTCACCAAACAGCTTATTTACTTCAAATTGTGATGTCTCCAAGCAGAGTCTGGACTTTTGCTGGAAATCAGTTGAAAATTCAACCAAAACAGCTTATTTTACCTTCAAATTGTGATGTCTCGAAGCTCCCCACGCTGCGTTTGCCAAATTAGGCCTCCCATGGCCAGATCTGTCCAAAACGACCAACGCTGGACACAGGCTGTCAGAGTCTGGACTTTTCCTGGAAATCAGTTGATGAAAATTCACCAAACAGCTCATTTTACTTCAAATTTGTGATGTCTCCAAGCAGAGTCTGGACTTTTGCTGGAAATCAGTTGAAAATTCACCAAACAGCTCATTTTTACTTCAAATTGTGATGTCTCCAAGCAGAGTCTGGACTTTTGCTGGAAATCAGTTGAAAATGCACCAAAACAGCCTTAATTTTACTTCAAATTGTGGACGTCTCCAAGCAGAGTGTGGACTTTTGCTGGAAATCAGTTGAAAATTCACCAAACAGCTTATTTTACTTCAAATTGTGACGTCTCCAAGCAGGAGTGTGGACTTTTGCTGGAAAATCAGTTCAAAATTCACCAAACAGGCTTTTTTACTTCAAATTGTGATGTCTCCGAGCAGAGTGTGGACTTTTGCTGGAAATCAGTTGAAAATTCACCAAACGGCTTATTTTACTTCAAATTGTGATGTCTCCAAGCAGAGTCTGGACTTTTGCTGGAAATCAGTTGAAAATTCACCAAACGGCTTATTTTACTTCAAATTGTGATGTCTCCAAGCTCCCCACGCTGCGTTTGCCAAATTAGGCCTCCCATGGCCAGATCTGTCCAAAACGACCAACGCTGACACAGGCTGTACAGAGTGTGGACTTTTGTTGGAAATCAGTTGAAAATTCACCAAACAGCTTATTTACTTCAAATTGTGATGTCTCCAAGCAGAGTCTGGACTTTTGCAGGAAATCAGTTGAAAATTCACCAAACAGCTTATTTTACTTCAAATTGTGATGTCTCCAAGCTCCCCACGCTGCGTTTGCCAAATTAGGCCTCCCATGGCCAGATCTGTCCAAACGACCAACGTTGACACAGGCTGTACAGAGTGTGGACTTTTGCTGGAAATAAGTTGAAAATTCACCAAACAGCTCATTATTTACTTCAAATTGTGATGTCTCCAAGCAGAGTCTGGACTTTTGCTGGAAAATAAGTTGAAAATTCACCAAACAGCACATTTTACTTCAAATTGTGATGTCTCCAAGCAGAGTCTGGACTTTTGCTGGAAATCAGTTAAAAATTCACCAAACAGCTTATTTTACTTCAAATTGTGATGTCTCCAAGCAGAGTGTGGACTTTTGCTGGAAATCAGTTGAAAATTCACCAAACAGCTTATTTTACTTCAAATTGTGATGTCTCCAAGCTCCCCACGCTGCGTTTGCCAAATTAGGCCTCCCATGGCCAGATCTGTCCAAAACGACCAACGCTGACACAGGCTGTACAGAGTGTGGACTTTTGCTGGAAATCAGTTGAAAATTCACCAAACAGCTTATTTTACTTCAAATTGTGAAGTCTCAAAGCAGAGTCTGGACTTTTGCTGGAAATCAGTTGAAAATTCACCAAACAGCTTATTTTTACTTCAAATTGTGATTGGTTCTCGAAGCTCCCCACGCTGCAGTTTGCCAAATTAGGCCTCCCATGGCCAGATCTGGTCCAAAAACGACCAAACGCTGGACACAGGCTGTACAGAGTCTGGACTTTTGCTGGAAATCAGTTGAAAATTCACCAAACAGGTTATTTTACTTCAAATTGTGATGTCTCCAAAGCAGAGTGTGGACTTTTGCTGGAAATCAGTTGAAACTTCACCAAACAGGTTATTTTACTTCAAATTGTGATGTCTCCAAGCTCCCCACGCTGCGTTTGCCAAATTAGGCCTCCCATGGCCAGATCTGTCCAAAACGACCAACGCTGACACAGGCTGTACAGACTGAGTGTGGACTTTTGCTGGAAATAAGTTGAAAATTCACCAAACAGCTCATTTTACTTCAAATTGTGAATGGTCTCCAAGCAGAGTCTGGACTTTTGCTGGATAATCAGTTGAAAATTCACCAAACAGCTCATTTTACTTCAAATTGTTGATGTCTCCAAGCAGAGTGTGGACTTTTGCTGGAAATCAGTTGAAAATTCACCAAAACAGCTTATTTTACTTCAAGAATTGTCATGTCTCCAAGCTCCCCACGCTGCGTTTGCCAAATTAGGCCTCCATGGCCAGATCTGTCCAAAACGTCCCAACGCTGACACAGGCTGTACAGAGTGTTGACTTTTTGCTGGAAATCAGTTGGAAAATTCACCAAAACGCTTATTTTACTTCAATATTGTGATGTCACCAAGCAGAGTGTGGGACCTTTTTGCTGGAAATCAGTTTGGAAAATTCACCAAACAGCTTATTTTTACTTCAAATTGTGATGTCACCAAGCAGAGTGTGGACTTTTGCTGGAAATCAGTTGAAAATTCACCAAACACCTTATTTTACTTCAAATTGTCATGTCTCCAAGAAGAGTGTTGGACTTTTGCTGAAATCAGTTGAAAATTCACCAAACAGGCTTATTTTACTTCAAATAAATCACGTTTCCAAGCAGAGTGTGGACTTTTGCTGGAAATCAGTTGAAAATTCACCAAACAGCTTATTTTACTTCAAATTATGATGTCTCCAAGCTCCCCACACTGCGTTTGCCAAATTAGTCCTCCCACGGGCTCCAGATCTGTCCAAAACGACCAACGCTGACACAGGCTGATACAGAGTGTGGCCTTTTGCTGGAAATCAGTTGAAAATTCACTCCAAATAACAGCTCATTTTACTTCAAAATGTGATGTTCCTCCAAGCAGAGTCTGGACTTTTGCTGGAAATCAGGTTGAAAATTCACCAAAACGCTTAATTTTATTCAAATTGTGACGTCTCCAAGCAGAAGTCTGGACTTTTGCTGGAAATCAGTTGAAAATTCACCAAACAGCTTATTTTTACTTCAAATTGTGACGTCTACAATCAGAGTGTGGACTTTTGCTGGAAATCAGTTGAAAATTCACCAAACAGCTTATTTTACTTCAAATTGTGACGTCTCCGAGCTGGTCTGGACTATTGGCTGGAAATATGGTCTCAAAATTCACAAACAGCTTTTTTACTTCAAATTGTGATGTCTCCGAGCAGAGTGTGTACTTTTGCTGGAAATCAGTTGAAAATTCACCAAACGGCTTATTTTACTTCAAATTGTGATGTCTCCAAGCAGAGTCTGGACTTTATGCTGGAAATCGGTTGAAATTATTCACCAAACAGTCTTTTCTTTTTTACTTCAAATTGTGATGTCTCCGAGCAGAGTGTGGACTTTTGCTGGAAAGGAATAATCAGTTGAAAAATTCACCAAACAGCTATTTTACTTCAAATTGTGATGTCTCCGAGCAGAGTGTGGACTTTTGCTGGAAATCAGTTGAAAAATTCACCAAACGGCCTTAATTTTACTTCAAATTGTGATGTCTCCAAGCAGAGTATGTGACTTTTGCTGGAAATCAGGTGAAAATTCACACCACCATCTTTTTTACTTCAAATTGTTGTTGTCTCCGAGCAGAGTCTCAGAGTGTGGAATTTTGACTGGAAATCAGTTGAATAAAAATTCACCAAACAGCTTATTTTACTTCAAATTGTGATGTCTCCAAGATCCCCACGCTGCGTTTTCCAAATTAGGCATCACATGGCCAGATCTATCCAAAACGACCAACGCTGACACAGGCTGTACAGAGTGTGGACTTTTGCTGGAAATCAGTGTAAAATTCACTAAACAGCTCATGTTACTTCAAATTGTGATGTCTCCAAGCAGAGTCTGGACTTTTGCTGGAAATCAGTTGAAAAACTCACCAAACAGCTTATTTTACTTCAAATTGTGACGTCTCCAAGCAGAGTGTGGACATTTGCTGGAAATCAGTTGAAATTCACCAAACAGCTTATTTTACTTCAAATTGTGACGTCTAACAAGCAGAGTGTGGACTTTTGCTGGAAATCAGTTGAAAATTCACCAAACAGCTTATTTTACTTCAAATTGTGACGTCTCCGAGCAGAGTCTGGACTTTTGCTGGAACTCAGGCCTTCACCAAACAGTTCAAATCTTCCAACGCTGAGTCGAGGCTGAGCAGAGTTTGGACTTTTGCTGGAAATCAGTTGAAAATTCACCAAACGGCTTATTTTACTTCAAATTGTGATGTCTCCAAGCAGAGTCTGGACTTTTGCTGGAAATCGGTTGAAAATTCACCAAACAGCTTTTTTACTTCAAATTGTGATGTCTCCGAGCAGAGTGTGGACTTTTGCTGGAAATCAGTTGAAAATTCACCAAACAGCTTATTTTACTTCAAATTGTGATGTCTCCGAGCAGAGTGTGGACTTTTGCTGGAAATCAGTTGAAAATTCACCAAACGGCTTATTTTACTTCAAATTGTGATGTCTCCAAGCAGAGTCTGGACTTTTGCTGGAAATCAGTTGAAAATTCACCAAACAGCTTTTTTACTTCAAATTGTGATGTCTCCGAGCAGAGTGTGGACTTTTGCTGGAAATCAGTTGAAAATTCACCAAACAGCTTATTTTACTTCAAATTGTGATGTCTCCAAGCTCCCCACGCTGCGTTTGCCAAATTAGGCTGGCCAGATCTGTTGAAAACGACCAACGCTTTTTTACGCAGGATGTTCGAGCAGAGTGTGGACTTGTTGCTGGAAATCAGTTGAAAATTCACCAAACAGCTTATTTTACTTCAAATTGTGATGTCTCCAAGCAGAGTGTGGACTTTTGCTGGAAATCAATTTGAAAATTCACCAAACAGCTCATTTTACTTTCAAATTGTGATGTCTCCAAGCAGAGTGTGGACTTTTGCTGGAAATCAGTTTAAAATTCACCAAACAGCTTATTTTACTTCAAATTGTGATGTCTCCAAGCTCCCCACGTGCGTTTGCCAAATTAGGCCTCCCATGGCCAGATCTGTCCAAAACGACCCACGCTGACACAGGCTGTACAGAGTGTGGACTTTTGCTGGAAATCAGTTGAAAATTCACCAAACAGCTTATTTTACTTCAAATTGTGATGTCTCCAAGCAGAGTGTGGACTTTTGCTGGAAATCAGTTGAAAATTCACCAAACAGCTTATTTTACTTCAAATTGTGATGTCACCAAGCAGAGTGTGGACTTTTGCTGGAAATCAGTTGAAAATTCACCAACAGCTTATTTTACTTCAAATTGAGATGTCTCCAAGTCCCACGCTGAGTGTGGACTTTTGCCTCCATGGAAATCAGTTGAAAATTCGACCAAACGCTTATTTTACTTCAAATTGTCATGTACAGAGTGTGGACTTTTGCTGGAAATCAGTTGAAAATTCACCAAACAGCTTATTTTACTTCAAATTGTGATGTTTCCAAGCAGAGTGTGGACTTTTGCTGGAAATCAGTTGAAAATTCACCAAACAGCGTATTTTACATCAAATTGTGATGTCACCAACCTCCCCACGCTGCTTTTGCCAAATTAGGCCTCCCATGGCCAGATAAGTCCAATACGACCAACGCTGACACAGGCTGTACAGAGTCTGGACTTTTGCTGGAAATCAGTTGAAAATTCACCAAACAGCTTATTTTACTTCAAATTGTGATGTCACCAAGCAGAGTGTGGACTTTTGCTGGAAATCAGTTGAAAATTCACCAAACACCTTACTTTACTTCAAATTGTCATGTCTCCAAGAAGAGTGTGGACTTTTGCTGGAAATCAGTTGAAAATTCACCAAACAGCTTATTTTACTTCAAATTATCACGTTTCCAAGCAGAGTGTGGACTTTTGCTGGAAATCAGTTGAAAATTCACCAAACAGCTTATTTTACTTCAAATTGTGATGTCTCGAAGCTCCCCACGCTGCGTTTGCCAAATTAGGCCTCCCATGGCCAGATCTGTCCAAAACGACCAACGCTGACACAGGCTGTACAGAGTCTGGACTTTTCCTGGAAATCAGTTGAAAATTCACCAAACAGCTCATTTTACTTCAAATTGTGACGTCTCCAAGCAGAGTGTGGACTTTTGCTGGAAATCAGTTGAAAATTCACCAAACAGCTTATTTTACTTCAAATTGTGATGTCACCAAGCAGAGTGTGGACTTTTGCTGGAAATCAGTTGAAAATTCACCAAACACCTTATTTTACTTCAAATTGTCATGTCTCCAAGAAGAGTGTGGACTTTTGCTGGAAATCAGTTGAAAATTCACCAAACAGCTTATTTTACTTCAAATTATCACGTTTCCAAGCAGAGTGTGGACTTTTGCTGGAAATCAGTTGAAAATTCACCAAACAGCTTATTTTACTTCAAATTGTGATGTCTCCAAGCTCCCTCACTCCTGCGTTTGCCAAATTAGGCCTCCCACTGGCCAGCCCCCTGATCTGTCCAAAAACGACCAACGCAGACACAGGCTGCTTACGAGTTGGCCTTTTGTGGAAGAGGGGGAAATCAGTTGAAAAAAATTCACCAAAACAGTCATCTATACTTCAAAATGTGATGTCTCCAAGGCAGAGTGTGGACTTTTAGCTAGGAAAATCAGTTGAAAATTCACCAAAACAGTCTTATTTTACTTCAAATTGTGATGTCTCCATAAGCCCAGAGTGTGGTAGCTTTTGCTGGGAATATCAGTTGCAAATTCACCAAACAGCTTATTTTACTTCCAAAATTGTGATGTCACCAAGCAGGAATGATTTATGATTTGCTAGGGGTGTGGACTTTTGCTGGGAAATCAGTTGAAAATTCACCCAAAACACCTTATTTTACTTCAAAATTGTCATGTCTCCAAGAGGAAGTGTGTGGACTTTTGCTGGAAATCAGTTGAAAATTCACCAAACAGCTTATTTTACTTCAAATTATCACGTCGTTTTCCAAGCAGAGTGTTGAGGACTTTTGCTGGAAAATCAGTTGAAAATTCACCAAACAGGCGTTATTTTACTTCACAATTGTGATGTCTCCAAGCTCCCCCCACGCTGCGTTTTTGCCCCAAATTAGGCCTCCTTATGGCCAGATCTGGTCCAAAACGACCAACGCTTGACACAGGCTGTACAGAGTGTGGACTTTTGCTGGAAATCAGTCTGGGAAAATTCACCAAAACAGCTCATTTTACTTCCACATTGTGATGTCTCCAAGCCGATTGTGGACTTTTGCTGCGAAATCCAGTTGAAAATTCACCAAACCGCTTATTTTACTTCAAATTGTGATGTCACCAAGCCAGCCGAGTGTGGACTTTTGCTGCCTCAGTTTGGAAAAATTCACCTAACAGCTTATTTTAAACTTCAAATTGTGGACGTCTACAAGCAGAGTGTGGACTTTTGCTGGAAAAATCAGTTGAAAATTCACCAAAACGCTTATGTTTACTTCAAATTAGTCGTCTCCGAGCCAGAGTCTGGACTATTGCTGGGGAAATCAGGTCAAAATTCACCAAACAGCTTATTTTACTTCAAATTGTGATGTATCCGAGACAGAGTGTCTTACTTTGGCTGGGAAACAGTTTGAAAAATTCACCAAAACGGCTTATTTTACTTTCAAATTGTTGATGTCTCCATGCTAGAGTCATCGGACTTTTGTAGGAAATCGGTTTGGAAATTCACCAAACTGCTTATTTTAACCTTCATATTGTGATGTCTCCGTGCAGAGTGTGGACTTTTGCTGGAATTCAGTTGAAAATTCAACAAACAGCTTATTTTACTTCAAATTGTGCATGTCTCCGAGGCAGAGTGTGGACTTTTGCGGAAAATCAGTTGTAAATTCACCAAACGGCCTTATTTTACTTTCAAATTGTGATGTCTCCAAGCAGAGGTCTGGGACTTTTGCTGGAAATCAGTTGAAAATTCACCCAAAACAGCTTATTTTACTTCAAAATTGTGATGTCTCGAAGCAGGAGTGTGGACTTTTGCTGGAAATCAGTTGTTGGAAATTCACCAAAACAAGCTTATTTTACTTCAATTTGTGATGTCTCCAAGCTTCCACACCGCTTCGTTTGCCAAATTAGGCCTCCCATGGTCCAGATCTATCCAAAACTACCCAACGCTGACCACAGGCTGTTCAGAGTGTGGACTTTTGGAGGAAATCAGTTGAAAATTCACTAAACAGATCATGGTTACTTCAAATGGTGATGTCATACAAGCAGAGTATGGACTTTTTGCTGGATTCAGTTGATAAAATTCACAAAAACAGCTTATTTTACATTCACATTGTGACGTCTCCAAGCAGAGTCTGGGACTTTTGCTGGAAATCAGTTGGTAAATTCACCAAAACAGCTTATTTTACTTCAAAATTGTGCGTCTAACAAGCAGAGTGTGGAGTTTTGCTGGAAATCTGTTGATTACTTCACCAAACAGCTTATTTTACTTCAAATTGTGACGTCTCGAAGCTCCCACGCTGCGTTTGCCAAATTAGGCCTCCCATGGCCAGATCTGTCCAAAACGACCAACGCTGACACAGGCTGTACAGAGTGTGGACTTTTGCTGGGAAATCAGGTCAAAATGCACCAAACCAGGCCTTATTTTACTTCAAACGTGATGTTGCGATAGCAGAGTGTGTACCTTTTGCTGGAAATCAGTGTGAAAAATTCACCAAAGGCTTATTTTACTTCAAAATTGTGACCGTGTCTCCAAGCAGAGTGTGGACTTTTGCTGGAAATCAGTTGAAAATTCACCAAACAGCTTATTTTACTTCAAATTGTGATGTCTCCAAGCTCCCCAACGCTGACACAGGCTGTACAGAGTGTGGACTTTTGCTGGAAATCAGTTGAAAATTCACCAAACAGCTTATTTTACTTCAAATTGTGATGTCTCCAAGCAGAGTGTGGACTTTTGCTGGAAATCAGTTGAAAATTCACCAAACAGCTTATTTTACTTCAAATTGTGATGTCTCCAAGCAGAGTGTGGACTTTTGCTGGAAATCAGTTGAAAATTCACCAAACAGCTTATTTTACTTCAAATTGTGATGTCTCCAAGCAGAGTGTGGACTTTTGCTGGAAATCAGTTGAAAATTCACCAAACAGCTTATTTTACTTCAAATTGTGATGTCTCCAAGCAGAGTGTGGACTTTTGCTGGAAATCAGTTGAAAATTCACCAAACAGCTTATTTTACTTCAAATTGTGATGTCTCCAAGCTCCCCACGCTGCGTTTGCCAAATTAGGCCTCCCATGGCCAGATCTGTCCAAAACGACCAACGCTGACACAGGCTGTACAGAGTGTGGACTTTTGCTGGAAATCAGTTGAAAATTCACCAAACAGCTTATTTTACTTCAAATTGTGATGTCTCCAAGCAGAGTGTGGACTTTTGCTGGAAATCAGTTGAAAATTCACCAACAGCTTATTTACTTCAAATTGTGATGTCTCCAGCAGAGTGTGGACTTTTGCTGGAAATCAGTTGAAAATTCACCAAACAGCTTATTTTACTTCAAATTGTGATGTCTCCAAGCTCCCCACGCTGCGTTTGCCAAATTGGGCCTCCCACGGCCAGATCTGTCCAAAACGACCAACGCTGACACAGGCTGTACAGAGTGTGGACTTTTGCTGGAAATCAGTTGAAAATTCACCAAACAGCTTATTTTACTTCAAATTGTGATGTCTCCAAGCAGAGTGTGGACTTTTGCTGGAAATCAGTTGAAAATTCACCAAACAGCTTATTTTACTTCAAATTGTGATGTCTCCAAGCAGAGTGTGGACTTTTGCTGGAAATCAGTTGAAAATTCACCAAACAGCTTATTTTACTTCAAATTGTGATGTCTCCAAGCAGAGTGTGGACTTTTGCTGGAAATCAGTTGAAATTCACCAAACAGCTTATTTTACTTCAAATTGTCACGTCTCCAAGCAGAGTGTGGACTTTTGCTGGAAATCAGTTGAAAATTCACCAAACAGCTTATTTTACTTCAAATTGTGATGTCTCCAAGCAGAGTGTGGACTTTTGCTGGAAATCAGTTGAAAATTCACCAAACAGCTTATTTTACTTCAAATTGTGATGTCTCCAAGCTCCCACGCTGCGTTTGCCAAATTGGGCCTCCCATGGCCAGATCTGTCCAAAACGACCAACGCTGACACAGGCTGTACAGAGTGTGGACTTTTGCTGGAAATCAGTTGAAAATTCACCAAACAGCTTATTTTACTTCAAATTGTGATGTCTCCAAGCAGAGTGTGGACTTTTGCTGGAAATCAGTTGAAAATTCACCAAACAGCTTATTTTACTTCAAATTGTGATGTCTCCAAGCAGAGTGTGGACTTTTGCTGGAAATCAGTTGAAAATTCACCAAACAGCTTATTTTACTTCAAATTGTGATGTCTCCAAGCAGAGTGTGGACTTTTGCTGGAAATCAGTTGAAAATTCACCAAACAGCTTATTTTACTTCAAATTGTGATGTCTCCAAGCAGAGTGTGGACTTTTGCTGGAAATCAGTTGAAAATTCACCAAACAGCTTATTTTACTTCAAATTGTGATGTCTCCAAGCAGAGTGTGGACTTTTGCTGGAAATCAGTTGAAAATTCACCAAACAGCTTATTTACTTCAAATTGTGATGTCTCCAAGCAGAGTGTGGACTTTTGCTGGAAATCAGTTGAAAATTCACCAAACAGCTTATTTTACTTCAAATTGTGATGTCTCCAAGCTCCCCACGCTCCGTTTGCCAAATTGGGCCTCCCACGGCCAGATCTGTCCAAAACGACCAACGCTGACACAGGCTGTACAGAGTGTGGACTTTTGCTGGAAATCAGTTGAAAATTCACCAAGCAGCTTATTTTACTTCAAATTGTCACGTCTCCAAGCAGAGTCTGGACTTTTGCTTGAAATCAGTGGAAATTTACCAAACAGCTTATTTTACTTCAAATTGTCATGTCTCCAAGCAGAGTGTGGACTTTTGCTGGAAATCAGTTGAAAATTCACCAAACAGCTTATTGTACTTCAAATTGTGATGTCTCCAAGCTCCCCACGCTCCGTTTGCCAAATTGGGCCTCCCACGGCCAGATCTGTCCAAAACGACCAACGCTGACACAGGCTGTACAGAGTGTGGACTTTTGCTGGAAATCAGTTGAAAATTCACCAAACAGCTTATTTTACTTCAAATTGTGATGTCTCCAAGCAGAGTGTGGACTTTTGCTGGAAATCAGTTGAAAATTCACCAAACAGCTTATTTTACTTCAAATTGTGATGTCTCCAAGCAGAGTGTGGACTTTTGCTGGAAATCAGTTGAAAATTCACCAAACAGCTTATTTTACTTCAAATTGTGATGTCTCCAAGCAGAGTGTGGACTTTTGCTGGAAATCAGTTGAAAATTCACCAAACAGCTTATTTACTTCAAATTGTGATGTCTCCAAGCAGAGTCTGGACTTTTGCTGGAAATCAGTTGAAAATTCACCAACAGCTTATTTACTCAAATGTGACGTCTCAAGCAGAGTGTGGACTTTTGCTGGAAATCAGTTGAAAATTCACCAAACAGCTTATTTTACTTCAAATTGTGATGTCTCCAAGCTCCCCACGCTGCGTTTGCCAAATTAGGCCTCCCATGGCCAGATCTGTCCAAAACGACCAACGCTGACACAGGCTGTACAGAGTGTGGACTTTTGCTGGAAATCAGTTGAAAATTCACCAAACAGCTTATTTTACTTCAAATTGTGATGTCTCCAAGCAGAGTGTGGACTTTTGCTGGAAATCAGTTGAAAATTCACCAAACAGCTTATTTTACTTCAAATTGTGATGTCTCCAAGCAGAGTGTGGACTTTTGCTGGAAATCAGTTGAAAATTCACCAAACAGCTTATTTTACTTCAAATTGTCATGTCTCCAAGCAGAGTGTGGACTTTTGCTGGAAATCAGTTGAAAATTCACCAAACAGCTTATTTTACTTCAAATTGTGATGTCTCCAAGCTCCCCACGCTGCGTTTGCCAAATTAGGCCTCCCACGGCCAGATCTGTCCAAAACGACCAACGCTGACACAGGCTGTACAGAGTGTGGACTTTTGCTGGAAATCAGTTGAAAATTCACCAAACAGCTTATTTTACTTCAAATTGTGATGTCTCCAAGCAGAGTGTGGACTTTTGCTGGAAATCAGTTGAAAATTCACCAAACAGCTTATTTTACTTCAAATTGTGATGTCTCCAAGCTCCCCACGCTGCGTTTGCCAAATTGGGCCTCCCATGGCCAGATCTGTCCAAAACGACCAGCTGACACAGGCTGTACAGGGTGTGGACTTTTGCTGGAAATCAGTTGAAAATTCACCAAACAGCTTATTTTACTTCAAATTGTGATGTCTCCAAGCAGAGTGTGGACTTTTGCTGGAAATCAGTTGAAAATTCACCAAACAGCTTATTTTACTTCAAATTGTGATGTCTCCAAGCAGAGTGTGGACTTTTGCTGGAAATCAGTTGAAAATTCACCAAACAGCTTATTTTACTTCAAATTGTGATGTCTCCAAGCTCCCCACGCTGCGTTTGCCAAATTAGGCCTCCCATGGCCAGATCTGTCCAAAACGACCAACGCTGACACAGGCTGTACAGAGTGTGGACTTTTGCTGGAAATCAGTTGAAAATTCACCAAACAGCTTATTTTACTTCAAATTGTGATGTCTCCAAGCAGAGTGTGGACTTTTGCTGGAAATCAGTTGAAAATTCACCAAACAGCTTATTTTACTTCAAATTGTGATGTCTCCAAGCAGAGTGTGGACTTTTGCTGGAAATCAGTTGAAAATTCAACAAACAGCTTATTTTACTTCAAATTGTCACGTCTCCAAGCAGTGTGGACATTTGCTGGAATTCAGTTGAAAATTCACCAAACAGCTTATTTTACTTCAAATTGTCATGTCTCCAAGCAGAGTGTGGACTTTTGCTGGAAATCAGTTGAAAATTCACCAAACAGCTTATTTTACTTCAAATTGTGATGTCTCCAAGCTCCCCACGCTGCGTTTGCCAAATTAGGCTTCCCACGGCCAGATCTGTCCAAAACGAACAACGCTGACACAGGCTGTACAGAGTGTGGACTTTTGCTGGAAATCAGTTGAAAATTCACCAAACAGCTTATTTTACTTCAAATTGTGATGTCTCCAAGCAGAGTGTGGACTTTTGCTGGAAATCAGTTGAAAATTCACCAAACAGCTTATTTTACTTCAAATTGTGATGTCTCCAAGCAGAGTGTGGACTTTTGCTGGAAATCAGTTGAAAATTCACCAAACAGCTTATTTTACTTCAAATTGTGATGTCTCCAAGCAGAGTGTGGACTTTTGCTGGAAATCAGTTGAAAATTCACCAAACAGCTTATTTTACTTCAAATTGTGACGTCTCCAAGCAGAGTGTGGACTTTTGCTGGAAATCAGTTGAAAATTCACCAAACAGCTTATTTTACTTCAATGTGATGTCCAAGCAGGTTGCATGCTCACAGTCTGTACCAACTGACAGGCTGTACAGAGTGTGGACTTTTGCTGGAAATCAGTTGAAAATTCACCAAACAGCTTATTTTACTTCAAATTGTGATGTCTCCAAGCAGAGTGTGGACTTTTGCTGGAAATCAGTTGAAAATTCACCAAACAGCTTATTTTACTTCAAATTGTGATGTCTCCAAGCAGAGTGTGGACTTTTGCTGGAAATCAGTTGAAAATTCACCAAACAGCTTATTTTACTTCAAATTGTGATGTCTCCAAGCAGAGTGTGGACTTTTGCTGGAAATCAGTTGAAAATTCACCAAACAGCTTATTTTACTTCAAATTGTGATGTCTCCAAGCAGAGTGTGGACTTTTGCTGGAAATCAGTTGAAAATTCACCAAACAGCTTATTTTACTTCAAATTGTCATGTCTCCAAGCAGAGTGTGGACTTTTGCTGGAAATCAGTTGAAAATTCACCAAACAGCTTATTTTACTTCAAATTGTGATGTCTCCAAGCTCCCCACGCTGCGTTTGCCAAATTAGGCCTCCACGGCCAGATCTGTCCAAAACGACCAACGCTGACACAGGCTGTACAGAGTGTGGACTTTTGCTGGAAATCAGTTGAAAATTCACCAAACAGCTTATTTTACTTCAAATTGTGATGTCTCCAAGCAGAGTCTGGACTTTTGCTGGAAATCAGTTGAAAATTCACCAAACAGCTTATTTTACTTCAAATTGTGACGTCTCCAAGCAGAGTGTGGACTTTTGCTGGAAATCAGTTGAAAATTCACCAAACAGCTTATTTTACTTCAAATTGTGACGTCTCCAAGCAGAGTGTGGACTTTTGCTGGAAATCAGTTGAAAATTCACCAAACAGCTTATTTTACTTCAAATTGTGATGTCTCCAAGCAGAGTCTGGACTTTTGCTGGAAATCAGTTGAAATTCACCAAACAGCTTATTTTACTTCAAATTGTGATGTCTCCAGCGAGTGTGACTTTGCTGAAATCAGTTGAAAATTCACCAAACGCTTATTTACTTCAATTGTGATGTCTCCAGCAGAGTGTGGACTTTTGCTGGAAATCAGTTGAAAATTCACCAAACAGCTTATTTTACTTCAAATTGTGATGTCTCCAAGCAGAGTGTGGACTTTTGCTGGAAATCAGTTGAAAATTCACCAAACAGCTTATTTTACTTCAAATTGTGATGTCTCCAAGAACAGTGTGGACTTTTGCTGGAAATCAGTTGAAAATTCACCAAAAGCTTATTTTACTTCAAATTGTGATGTCTCCAAGCAGAGTGTGGACTTTTGCTGGAAATCAGTTGAAAATTCACCAAACAGCTTATTTTACTTCAAATTGTGATGTCTCCAAGCAGAGTGTGGACTTTTGCTGGAAATCAGTTGAAAATTCACCAAACAGCTTATTTTACTTCAAATTGTGATGTCTCCAAGCAGAGTGTGGACTTTTGCTGGAAATCAGTTGAAAATTCACCAAACAGCTTATTTTACTTCAAATTGTGATGTCTCCAAGCAGAGTGTGGACTTTTGCTGGAAATCAGTTGAAAATTCACCAAACAGCTTATTTTACTTCAAATTGTCACGTCTCCAAGCAGAGTGTGGACTTTTGCTGGAAATCAGTTGAAAATTCACCAAACAGCTTATTTTACTTCAAATTGTGATGTCTCCAAGCTCCCCACGCTGCGTTTGCCAAATTGGGCCTCCCACGGCCAGATCTGTCCAAAACGACCAACGCTGACACAGGCTGTACAGAGTGTGGACTTTTGCTGGAAATCAGTTGAAAATTCACCAAACAGCTTATTTTACTTCAAATTGTGATGTCTCCAAGCAGAGTGTGGACTTTTGCTGGAAATCAGTTGAAAATTCACCAAACAGCTTATTTTACTTCAAATTGTGATGTCTCCAAGCAGAGTGTGGACTTTTGCTGGAAATCAGTTGAAAATTCACCAAACAGCTTATTTTACTTCAAATTGTGATGTCTCCAAGCTCCCCACGCTGCGTTTGCCAAATTAGGCCTCCCACGGCCAGATCTGTCCAAAACGACCAACGCTGACACAGGCTGTACAGAGTGTGGACTTTTGCTGGAAATCAGTTGAAAATTCACCAAACAGCTTATTTTACTTCAAATTGTGATGTCTCCAAGCAGAGTGTGGACTTTTGCTGGAAATCAGTTGAAAATTCACCAAACAGCTTATTTT